>NC_042623.1:129474070-130119145 GCF_901001135.1 Rhinatrema bivittatum
CGATTGGATGCACATTTTGGACATGCATCCATATCCCCTGATGCAAAACGGAGGTTAGAGCATCCAAAATGCATGTCCAATCGTGCGCATAGGTAATGGCGCTCATGACATGCAAATGCATGTTCAGGAGGCTATTATCGATTCCCCGTCCATGCACATTTTTACCCTCAAAAATTAGCTGGCTTTAAGTCTTGAGGAGCCCAAAACGTGTACAGAAAAGCAGAAAATTCTGCTTTTCTTTACTTCTTCCGACTTAATATCATGGCAATATTAAGTCAGATGAACTAAAAAATGAGTAATGTTCCCCCCCCCCCCCCCAAACAAAAGTGCCGGCGATCAGGTTAGGAAAACAGTTGTTCTAAAATTGAGTGCCCATTTTCCTAAGCTGAGACAGTGCACAGGTTAGGGAAATGGAGACTCTAAAACTGAGTGTCTATTTCCCTAAGTGGCTGACAGCCACCGCTCCCAGGCGCCCACTGCTGAGGAGGTGCTAGGGGCATGCAATTTCCCCTAGCGCCTCTTTTTTTTTACCACAGGAGCCTATTTGCACTTAGCATTGGGCGCCCCAGTGGATCGGCACGCATTAGAGGAGTAGGCTCTCAATCATGAATGCACCTTCAACGCATGCCGATATTGCATCGGCCCGATAGTTAATCCTAGGTATTTAGAGGAATTACTTGTGAGAAGCGTACTAGACTGTAAATACAGGGTATATATTGTTACTGTACTTGTCAAATATATATATTTTACATTTTGAAATATTACACAGGGGAGAGAAGATGCAGTTTTCATTTCAATGACATTGGATATTATAAATAGAAATCAACAGTTCATTTAAAAGTGGAAAACTGAAGACACATGCATTAATACTTTCTTTGTTTTTCTTCCCTAGACATTTACACCAAAACTTGTTCTTTTGGATATAAGTGACACTGACAATGTCCGTGATGCAGCCAAAGATATTCTAGACTGTTATGGATGTGTGGATGTTCTCATCAACAATGCCAGCATGAAAATCAAAGGGCCTGTGCAAAGTGTTACTTTGGATCTAGATAAAAAAATAATGGATGCCAACTATTTTGGACCCATAACAATAACCAAAGGTACTTTTTAAAAATTCTTTTGTTTCTTTGTAATTTTAGCTAAAGCTGGTAGGATTTAATGGAAACTGTGTAAAATTTATTTATTTATTTGTTTATTCTTTGCCTGGTGATGAACTCTAGGTGACTTGCAGCAAAACTATTCATAATCAGTATCTAGAATAAAACTATAAAAACATAAAACAGTAAAAGACAATAAAATTCCAAAAATAACAGTCAATAACATAACAACTGATCATATTACATGCGATAAAAGACAGCAGGTATGCTGGGATAAATGATCATAACTCAGTATGCACCAACTTAAAAAGATAGGTTTTCAGGATTGACTTAAAAAGATTTTGAACAAGATGTCAGCCATAATTCTGCCAGCAAGGAATTCCAAAAAGCGTGAGCTGCAACTGAGAAAGATATTTCCCTAGTTTCAGGAAGATGAGCAGCACATACTGATGATATATCAAGAAGACCTCTCTGGTGTGATAGCAAAACCAGTGGAGGACTGAAAAGATGGCGCATGGCATTGGCCCATGGGAGAGAGTCCAGGGACATCAATCTATGGATGATGCTAGCAACTTTAGATTTCACTCAGAAAGCAACAGGTAGCCAATGAAGGTTGGCCAGCACATATGATCTCTCATGATCTTTCCTGAGATCAAGTGGGTGGAAGCATTTTGAACAGCCTGCAAAGCCTTGAGCACATAGTCAAAAAAATGAGCAGGTAGGGCAGAACCCTGTGGCACCCTGACAAAATGTTCTGCCTATGAGAGCAGTCAGAGTTAATTCTGACCTGTTGGGAAGTATTGGAAATATAAGATCAGAATCATTCAAGGAGAGATCCAGAAATCCCAGCTTCCTGTAATCGAAAAAGGAGAACTTGGTGGTCAAGAGTGTCAAAAGCTGCAGTTAATATCGAGCAATATGAGAAGATAATCATTACTGCAATCCAGACCCCTTCTAATGGTGTCCAGTGAAGAGAAGAGAAGAAATTCCGTGCTTGGGGATTTCCAGAACCAGAACTGTATTTGGTCCAAGATTTGATACTTCTCAATAAAATTATTAAGCTGACTTAAAACAATCACTTCAACAATCTTTGCCACAAAGGGTAATGAAGAAATGTGTCAATAATTCATTACATTCAAAGGGTCTAACCTGAGCGTTTTTAACAAAGGATGAATTGCTGCCTGATTAAGAGCAGAGGGCAAATGACACTGATGTGGTGATCAAGGTGCAATGGTGTCCTTAGTGGATCTTCAAGAGGATGGTCCCTTACACCTGGCTCCATTCTCTGTCGTTATGCTGGTATTTGCGTTAATGCAGACCATGTTGTGTTTTATGTTATTGAATAATGTCATGAAATCATTTATGTTTTTATGTTTTATTCCATAGGATATTGATTTGTATAATGTCAGTGTACAATTAAATGAGTAATTTATCATTTTTAGTATGTTTATTTTTGTCATAGCTATTATGTATTGTACAATGCCTAGCATGGAGGTTCTAGTATAGGCAGTATATAAGAAATGTAAAATAAATAAATAAATAAAATAACTATTATCTAACCAAGCTTTAGGGGGAGGCATATAGGCATTACTTCTCAGTCTATTCAAATTGGCTATTGGAAAGTAAATTCAATAAGTCATGCACTGGGCTGAGCATTACTTTTGTATTTATTTTTTATAAACATTTGATTTTCACTTAATTTCAAGGCAGATTCCAATGCTGTCTTGTTTTTATTTCTCTTGTTATCTATGTGTGTCCTTTTGTAAGTCACTTAGAACTGTGGATAACACAACCTAAAAATGTTTTCATAAATAAATAAAAATTATAATTGGAATTACAGTAGCATCACAATTTATAATCATCACATATATGTAGAGATAGAAGGAACATGAAAAATGGTCATACTGGATGTAACAGAACATGTGATAAATCATGGGACTGTTTGATAGATTATGTATTAAAGACTAAACAGTAGAGACAGGTACAGGGTTCTGGTGCATAGATACACAGGCACCAAGTAAAGGCATAGAAGAGCCATTAATTAAGAAAGCCTTGTGGGGGCTGATAATGTAATCTCAAGGTCAAGTGCTCAAGTAATCATTGGCAGAAGGGAAGTCTCTGCCATAGAATTTAGTAGTCGGCCTGGCAGAATAACCAAGCATTGATTTTCTTTCTGAAGGTAAGGCATCTTGATTCGAGGTGAAGTGGTAGCAGTAACTTGTTCCATAGTTTTGAGGCATAGCATCTGAATGTACAGATTCTTATACGTTAATCTGTCAGCTGTCAGGGGATGAAAGGATAGGAGGGCCATTTGGGAAAATTGAAGTTCTCTTGTGGGAGTATAGGAAGATAAAAGCCGGGAGAGATATTCAGGAGCCAATTTGTTAATATATTTGAAAAGTAGGTAGAGAGTTTTGAATTGTATCCTGTTTTCGACTGGGAGACAGTGAAGCTGCCTTAGGATTGACCTTATGTGATCTTTGCTTTGGCACTATCCAAAATTTTTCAGAAAAACAAAAGGAGATTAAATTGTTTGGGGTACAGAGTGAGAGGAGGTCCCTCACTTATTTAAGAATGACTGAGGATTAAAATATAAGTTCTTGATATGGGCAAAATTGCAACATAGCATGATAAGCCTATCAAAGTCTTGCTATGATGGTCATTCTTTTATGAATTTACATTGATATGCAATTTCATGAATACACATCTGCATCCTATCAAGTGACATCTATATAGGGTTTTGAATTTAGGGTATTACTGGTGTCATTGGGTAGCTCTTGTCACATTATGGGGCAACGGGCAGCTGGTGCCATTTTTCAAAAAGGTAAATGCCGGGTCCAGGAGTGAAGGGGTCTCTCCCAGGCCTCCACTAGACTGCTAGGCATAATTTTGTGAATCTGGGAGGATGGTTGGGAGAGTGGGCTGGTTCTTGGGTGGTATTATTTAACAAAGGGGAAGGTCTGGAGTGAGGTTAGGATCTGTGACTGCGTTTTTATTTTAAAAAATGTTATTTTTTTCTTGTGAAATAGCCACCTCCAGGGACAGTTGGGGATGGAACGGGGGTCTCCAGTGACTCCTGGGTTGGGATGATTGTTGGGAGCACCTGTGCATACTATTTGCAAATAGTCTGCACTGTTTTCAAATAGTAAACCAGGAAACAGAAAAACCCACAACATTTGTGTTTTTATATATCATTTAGTTTAAAAAATGACATGAAATAACATAGATAGTACTGCGTCTATAGGTTGTAAGGGGGTTAGTGATAAAAAAAGGCAAACATAGTAAGGGGTGGCCTTGCTGGCTTTGCCAGAGGAATTTCAATTTAGAGGGAGTTTAATTACATTTGTGTTTGTTGAGCCATTTGGCTATTGCTGAGAGACAGTCAGTGATTGATGAGGCTTCGTCCGATCCAAATCTGATGCAGAGTTGGATGACATCGGCAAAGAGGAGGCATTCAGTATGGATGGACTAGAAGAATTTGTTATGCGTGCCGTCCGCGGCAGTCCCGCGGCACGGCCCCCTCACCTTTCTACTGTGACTCCAGCTCCTGGTTCCTCCTCGCTGGTGGCGGTGGGCCGTCAGCTTCATCCTCCGGCACTGCTGTAGTTCCTGGCATTCCCGGTCCTGCCACCACTTCTCGTTGGGCCTCTCTGCGTGATCCGCGGAGAGACACTGCTACTCGCACCGCACTCCTTCCTAGGCGTGCGCGTGCGCCCCGTTGATGTTTAAGTAGGGACCATGGCGGGAACCTAGCCGCGGCCCCGGATGATGATATCAACTCAGCTACAGTATTTAAACTCAGGCTCCGCTCCTTAGTGTTGCCTTTGCAACAGGTCTCCTCACTGGTCGAGTACTCATTGCCACCTAGAGATTCGTCTCATCTCTGCATTCCTGTTCCTCGTTGTTCCTGGTTCCTATCTCCTTGTTCCTGCCTTGTTCCATTCCTCGGATTGCCTACACAGACTTTGATTCTGCTTCACCTGACCACTCCATTGACTCTCTCCAAGCCCGGACCTCTGCTTCGCCTGACCACGCCATCGACTCTCTCCAAGCCCGAACCTCTGCTTCGTCTGACCACGCCATCGACTCTCTCCAAGCCCGGACCTCTGCTTCACCTGACCACACCATCGACTCTCTCAAAGCCCGGACCTCTGCTTCGCCTGACCACGCCATTGACTCTCTCCAAGCCCGGACCTCTGCTTTGTCTGACTATGCTATTGCCTATTTCCAGACCCAGACCTGTGCTTCGCCTGACTACGCTATTGCCTATCTCCAGACGCAGAGTTCTGCTTCACTTGACTACACTTGACTATCTCCGTGATCAGACCTCAGCCTTGCTTGCCACTGCCTTCAGATTGCCGCCAGTCCTGACTCAAGCCTGTTCTTCGACGCCTCCCCGGCTTACCCCCTGGATGTGGTTTACTCAGGCTTCGGCCTGCTTTTGCTTGAGCGCCCCCTGTCTGCCTCCGTCCATTGGCACCTGAGCTTCCATGCCATAACCCTGTGTGGGGTAAGACTGTACCATCTCTCATCTGCTGTCTCTGGGCTGAACCAATCCTTACTTCGACTATGCACAGAGGCCCACCTAAGTCCTGCCGGCCCCAGCACCCAAAGACTCAACCTGCAGCGAACGAGGGCTGGTATAGGTGAAACTCCAGCGGCATCTGTCTATCAGCTCACTCTGCCTGCTGACAGTGGGGACCACTAGGTCCCTACCTATGGGTTACGTCAACCCCACCTCGGCCCATGGGTCCACCTCCATCACAACAGGTTGCAAAGGTCATGGACTCGGCTGAGCCGTGTGCCCTCCAGGCCATCCCAGGCCTGGCAACCAAGATACAGGAGCAGCAACAATTTCTTAAGGCTTTGGCCTCCTCCATAGAGCGGTCTGCATGCCCGACTGGACTCCTACCCGGTGGAGCTGGCAGCAGTGAATTCCATTCCCGGGCTCATTGTGAAACTTCAAAGTCTCCAGGCAACCTTGGAACAGATAGTGGCGGATGTGAATCGTCTTGCTGCCCGGCAAGACTCCTTGTCTCAGTTAAGCACCCCACCGCCATCCCCAGTGGCCTCCTTACCTGCACCCGACTCTGGCCGGGTGGTCATTCCTCTGCCAGCCCCACCTCATTACTCAGGGGATCCCAAACGGTGTCGGGGATTTTAGGAACTCGCTCTCTCACTGATTACGCAATAGAATTCTGTACCCTGGCTACAGAACTAAATTGGCAGGGGGACAGCCTAGACGCTATCTTCCTGGAGGGGCTGACCCCCAGGATTAAAGATGAACTGGCGGCATGGGAACTTCCTACTTCCCTCGAAGGCCTTATTGATCTAACAGGGAAGATTGCCAGGCATCTTCAGGAGCGATCTTGGGAGAACCGCTCCACCCTGAAGAATCGCCCCAGAGAATCACTCCTTCCTAGTGATCGTTCCCTGCCTTCTAGAAACTCGTCAGAGGAACCCATGCAGCTGGGCCGTGTCCGTCTTCTGGATGAGGATAGATCTCATCCCCATCAACTCGGACTCTGTCTCTACTGTGGGAATTCGGGCCATTTGCTATCTCAGTGCCCAAAGAAGGGGGCGATCTCACGAGAGACCTCTGAGTCGATAGCCCTTGACCTTACCATGGCCTCACCCTTATTTCTGCTACCTGCCTCCGTGGAAATGCCCTTCACCAGTTTCTCTACCCAGGTCCTAGTGGACTCCGGTGCTGGGGAAAACCTTATCCAGCAGAATCTTGTGGACCAGTACCAAATTCCTACATGTGGTTTGACTCCGCCATTGGTTCTCTCTTTGGTCCATGGGGACTATCTCCCTGGAGTAGTGACACGAGCCACACAACCTCTTACTCTGAAGGTCGGTCCGTATCACTCTGAGCTCATTTCCTTTTATATACTTCCTACGGCTGTGAATCCCATCATTCTGGGCCTACCATGGCTATGTAAACATCAGCCTCAGTTTGACTGGGCCACGGCCGACTTGATCCAATGGGGACCGCAGTGTTCAGAATCCTGTCTGGAATTGACAGAGTCTCCCTGGTCCTTAACTGTGGCTACCGCCCTTCCAAACCGCCTTCCTTGCCAGAAATCTCAGGAAACCCAGACCAGATCCTGTTCCCTCCGAAGGAACATCCTTAGGGCTGTTTTTGCCCAGTTGGAAGAGCAACTGACACATAAGATGGCCGAACATGAAGCTCTCATCGAGAAACATAATCGAGCCATGAAGGGTTTTTTGTCTCTCTTGGCCTTCAAGGAAGACGAGATCCGAAATGTATATGCCCTTCTACAACAAGGGAAGGAGAAGCACTGTTTTGCTCCAGCTTCAGCTGGCACTGTAAACAGCCCTGGACTATCCTTCCTTTCAGGTCCTGTGGGCCCTCAGTTGCATCAACCCCATCTCGGCCCAAGGGTCCACCTCCAATGCAATAGAAGTCACATATTGGATGGATGTAGATATTGAAAAGCAATAAGCCATGAGGCCATAGATAGATGGATTGTGTTCTGTTATAGAGGAAGTATTCAAACTATTGAGGGTTGTGCCTTCAGTATGAATTTTGCCTAAGCACTGAATCATTAGCTGATAGTTAACAGTGTCAAAGGCAGTGGAAATATCTCATAAGAATATGCCATACTGGGTCAGACCAAGAGTCCATCAAGCCCAGCATCCTGTTTCCAACAGCGGTCAATACAGGCTATAAGTACCTAGCAAGTACCCAAAAACTAAGTCTATCCCATACTACTGATGCTAGTAATAGCTAGAGATGTGATTCGTTTTAAGCGTTCAGGTCGGGCTTCGGGTTAGGCGCTCCACGGAAAATTTTGTTTTTCTACGGCTCGTTTTTTTTTTTGGCATTTTTCAACGAAGTGCGTTAGTGCACACTAATGGGCCTTACTGCGCACTAACAACCAGTTAGTGTGCACTATCTCAGCATTAGTGCGCAATACACTGAATGAGATAGTGCGCACTAGCTAGATGTTAATGCGCATAAAGGCTCATTAGTGTGTACTAACATGTTAGTGCGCATGAACAAGTTAGTGTACCCTAATAGAACTTACAGCGCACTAAGTATGTGGTAGTGCGCTGTAACTAATGTAGTGCGCACTAAAAAAAATTGCAACTTAAAAATTAAAAAGTATCAATTCAGAGAGTTCGTTAGCCAGATATGTAGTGCACAGTAACTCTGTTACTGCGCACTAACAAGAAATACGAATTTTGCCGAATTTGCAGCAAAATATGCTTCGGTTTTTGGGGTAACGAACAATCATGTTGATATTGTCTAATTTGTGAAAAATGAATGCACATCACTAGTAATAGCAGTGGCTATTTTCTCAAGAGATGTAACAACTTCTGATACCACTCCTTCAACCACAGATACCTCTCTCCCCATAACGTCAACCAGAGGAAGCCAACTCCCTCCAGATAGTATCACACTGTGAATTCAGAACTGTCTGTTGCATTCGCGCCTGCTTTCGCCCTCGCTCCACCCTCTCTACCTGTGTGACGACTCCCTCCGTGCCTGATGGACGGCTTGATGCTGCAGCGTCTCTATGCCGCTTCTCCCCGTCGTCCCTGGGCCGGCTCGACGCTGCATATCCACCATGTTCGTGATGACGTAGGGTGGCGTGCGCGCGCTCCGAAGTAAGTACCAGCAAAGGTGCGAACCTCAGGGGCGTCCCCCTGTATTGACGTCATCCGCTTCCAACATAAAAGGTCTTTTCTTTTGCTAACAACTCGAGTTAGCAAGGACTCCGATTGGACTAGCTCCGTCTGTCCAAAGACTACCTTGCACCGCAGTATTGTTTGCGGGATTCTTCCAGACCCGCTTCACTCCTGCAGCATTGCCTCTCCGGACTTACCAGGGGTACCTGCTCCTCGGGGGCCTCATTCTCTTTCTCTATTTCAGATTACAGAACAGAACCGGTACTCGCTCCTCGAGGGCCCATGTTCCTAAACCCTCTGAAGACTCTCCATTGCCTGGAAGCGATCGCAAGAAACGGACATTGTGAGTTATTATTTCAGACTACACACAGGAACCGTTACTCGCTCCTCGCGGACCTATGTTCCTGAACGCTCTGAAGATTCTCCTTGCCCAGAAGCCATTGCAGGTACAGACGTTGTGAGTTATTATTTCAGACTACAGATAGGAACCGGCACTCGCTCCTCAAGGGCCTATGTTCCTGAATACTCTGAAGATTCTCCTTGTCCAGAGGCTACTGCATCTACAGACATTGTGATTTATTATTTCAGATGGTATATAGGAACCAGCACTCGCTCCTCGAGGGCCTATGTTCCTGAACACTCTGAAGATTCTCTATTGACTAGAAGCCATTCCAGATACAGATTAGTGTGAGTGACCACCGCTCTCTCAGAGCTCCCTGGAACCACATACTCGCTCCTCGAGGGCCTACCCTTTCCAACTACTGAGCCATATCAAGACCTTGTGTGAGATATCATCTAGTACCGGCTATGTATATCTGCATATCCTGTCTATTCACTATCTACAGTCTCTTTGCAGCTCAGCAGCCTGGGAATCGTAGTTCCAGTATCTGAGGGACTTCAGCTCTGCCGGACATACCAGCTCACTACTGCCACCTCTGGTGGTTATACTGCTTAACTAATAAAGAACTATCTGTGTCTGTCTCCATACTCCAGCCTAGCCAGTGGTCCCACTCGGGACTCCCTCCTGAGGGCACTGTCATCTGCCATCGGCCCAAGGATTCACCTATTTACTTTCTGTCCAGCTGAGCACTGTTTCCATTACTCCGCTGGTACAGATTGCCAACTCTGCAGTCTACATTAACATTGCCATTCCATAGCAGACTTATAGGAGGCAGTCCACTTCAGATTCCTATTCCTCCCTTAGGGGAGGAATTTCCATCAGACTGCTATTTGCATCTGCTCGCTCCTCCTATCCGCATCGCAGACCCTGCAACAGATTGCTACCGCAAGCAGTATTACCTCAGATTGCTGGCTCCTCCCCTTGTGGGAGTGTCCAGCTGCAGGATCTTATTCGATTGCCCTCTCTAGCATCTGATCTCACAACAGATTGTCAACTCCTCCCTTTATAGGAGCATCCAGCAGAGGTTCGCTAACAGATTGCTACTCGAGCAGCAGACCCCACAACAAACTGCTAACTCCTTAGCAGATTTGTAACAGATTGCTAACTCCTCCCCTTTGGGGAGGGAATTCTATCATGACTGCTAATCTCTCTGCTAGCTCCTCCCATCCGCTAGCAGATTTACAACACTGTCTCTCCTAATGAATTGGAAAGAATCCTCCAAGGGATCAGTCAGTCCACCTGCCCATTAGTCCCAATACTCTGTAATTTAATTTCCAACTTAAAACAAGACAGCCCCTTGGTTAACACCCATGGTAAATGCCATGCTAACCTAAGGTTATCTCCCTCTCTCACTTACAGGCCGATTCAGTAAAGTCCGCGGGAGAGCGGACGAACTTGTAAATGGAACATACTATGGTAGCAATTTTCAAAAGCCCATTTATGTTCTTAAAGTGCACTTACACATGTAAAACCAATGGATAATTCAATGGCATATATTGTAATTTTCAAAAACCCACTTACATGGGTAAAATTCATATACATGTGTAAAACCCATTTTTAAGCAAGTACATGTTTTTGAAAATTGCCCCATTAGTTTTCAGTTGAATATACCCTGCTGAAGGTTTTATGACTAGACTTATCCGGATAACTTTAGCTGAGAAGTGCTGAATATGAGTGCTCATTGGCTAAAGCTTATCACTACCCCAGCTCCAGATATTTTTACCCAGTTAAATTCTGTCAGGCCGATACAGTACAGTGCGCTCCGGTGGCTGGAGCGGTGGCAGGAGCGGCGGCTGTCAAACCGCTGACAGCCGCCGCTCCTGTCCAAAAAGAAGCGCTAGGGACGCACTAGTGTCCCTAGCACCTCTTTTTGCCGCGGGCGCTAATTTAAATAAATTAATTTAGTGAATCGCGCGCACAGGAGAGTGGCCTGTGCGAGACTTTCACTGTATCGGCCCGTGTGTGGGTAAGGGGGTACGCAGATAAAATATAGCCAGAGAGTGGAAAGAAATTTTGAAATCTTGTATTTTGTCTGGGCAACCCCACAACTTACTCAACCTCATTGATTTGTTTTTGTTTTAAGTTCGCTGGAGCAACACAATGCTGAGTTCTTAAAGAATCCACAGACTCTTGCAAAGGGTTTATGCTACCAGAAGGAGGGACACATAAAAAATATAGTACATAGAAGCAGAAAATATGGACAAGTGAAAAACATTGTTTGAAAACACAGTATTCAGTGAATCTGATTATTGCATATTTTATAAGGCAAAGTTCTCCAGACAAGATGTTTTTTCTCATCAATTTTCTCCTCTTTTTTTTCAGCCATTCTTCCCAACATGATTTCAAGAAGAACTGGACATATTGTGGTAGTAAACACTATTCAGGGGAAATTAGGAGTACCATTCCGTGCAGCCTGTGAGTTTTTAATCTCTCTAAACCATGAAAAAAGTTGTTTCCTATCCCCCAACCCTTCACTGCCCTTAGGAGAGATGATAAATAGACAAGTGCACACATTGTGCTATACTTATATAAAGACAGATAGAACTAGTAGAACCAGGGAGCATAGGTTTGAATGAACTTAGCACATACTTTAAAATCAAGAAAAATATACTTTACATTCAGGGAGATACAGTAAAAATCGCAGGAGAACTGGTGCTCCATGTTGAACGCCCGCTCCCCCAATGTGCGCCCACCCATCTCTCCTGGGCATGCGATTCTCTATTTAAATGAGGTATCATACTAATAAGGAGGCACTAGGGACACTAGTGTGTTCCTAGTGCCTCCTTATTAGTGAAGAGGTGGCTGTCAGCAGGTCCCGACAACCGACACTCTATTTTACCAGTGTCGGTTTCTGAACCCACTGACAGCCATGGGTTAGGAAAACGAACGCCGGTAAAATTGACCAGTGGGCAAATTTTTTTTAAATTTCTGGTTCCTCCGACTTAATATCGCTAGTATTTTCTGCTTTTCTGTACATTTTTCTGGGTTGCTGAGAATTTAATGCTGCCCTTGGACAGGTGTTAATTTCTGAGAGTGTGCGGCTTGGCCGCACATTTTACTTTCAGTATCCCAGGCGACTAACTAATAGGCTCATTAACATGCATTTGCATGTGATGAGTGCTATTAGTTTTTGGGGGATTGGCCCTGCGTTTTTAATGCAATGTTACCCCTTAAAGTATAAGGGGTAATAGAAGTGCGCTGGAAACGAGCAGCCAATTGCATGGTAAACGGTGTGCTCGGCTGAGTGCACCATTCTGTATCAGCATGATAGTGCTACCTAATGCCCATCTGTCAACCGAACTAGAAAGAACACTCTTCCCCTGCAGACCCATCGACCACCCCATCCTACCTACCCCCCTATATCACCCACAGCACCATACACTTCACCACCTTCAAGACTCCCTGACCCCCCCTTCAACAACTCATATACAAAGCATTATCCTACCCCTCCCCCACCTGAATGTCCGCTATGTCATCTCATGAACTTATTAATCTTTACAAATTTCACTATAGCAATCTGTAGTAACTGTTCGATGCGATGACAAAATCGCGATTTCCCTACGTTACTCCATACTAGTCAATGAAAACAATGTTGACTCTGCCCTACTATATAATATCATGTTATAGTTCATTCTAATTTATGTACAATTACAAGTTATATCACTATCTAAGTTACCATGTACTATGTTATTATACTGTAAAAATACTTTGTAAAATACCTTGCATGATATACTGTTCCCCCCATCTTTCATTTAAAATATAATGTAAGGAATATTTAAGTTACCATATACTATGTTGATAGAATGTAAGACACCTTGCAGGATATATTGTTGCCCCCGTTTTCATTTGAAATATAATGTAAAAAATATTATGAAGTTACAATGTAAAATAAGAAGCATTCGTCTTCTTAGAATGCACTGTAAGCCGATGTGATATTCAAGATCGAACACCGGTATAGAAAAACAAACAAACAAATAAATAAATAAAATAATAGTCACTGGACTTGTTTACCATCTGAATAAAGTGAAGCTCATATATTTTGCTATTACAAGAATGTATTTAACAATCAAAAACATGTCTAGAATAATCAACTAAAAACATACAGGTGAATTTTCAAAGACGTAACACATGTAAATGTAGCATACTAGTGTACAAATTTTCAAAAGGCATGCAACACCTTCAAAGTGCATTTACACATATGTGCAAATGTTTTGAGAATCAGGCCTAAAAGGAATGTAAATCACATCTACACCCAGATGTGAAATTTAGAATGGGCATGTGAAGCATACCTGCACAACTAAATGTTCTCCCATGGGTGGGGAGGAGATGCCAGAGAAGAAAATAAAAGTAACATAAAATAAAATAAACACACAATATTACTATTGCAATTAACATAAGCAAAATCAGTGCATGCACTTTTACCTAACACATTTAGATTACTATACCCTACAGGAAACAAGCAGATGGCATTACAGTAAAAGAAGAATTTATTAGGATAAGAAAATGAAGAAAATTATCTTTTTGTAAACTATAACAGAAAACCACTATGCCCTATATCTCAGTTCATTTCATCTCAAGAAAATTAAAATATTGGATTTAAAATTCCCTTCTAAATTCTGGCCAGAATTTTAGCATCAATTCTCAGTTTAATCTCACGTTGTTAAGTTCGTCAGCTTGCAAACTGCTGCACTCACCTCCCAACACCACTCAGCCTCCACAGGGCCAGGAAACCTCTGGAGCCCCACTCCCATGCTGCCTGCCATGTCTACAACCTCGATGGCCATCCTCAGCACATTAGGAATGCTGCCAGCTACAACCTTTACGACTGCCATGCCGCCAAAGTTCTACTTTCTCATAGGTGCGCACATGCACCTGTGCAAGCATAATATGCACTTAGAAGCTGAAAACTAGAATCGGCACTTTCTGATGACATCATCCCCTCAGATCTTTATGTGTCAGTCTTGCAATACTTCTCTGCCTCAGGAAAGGTTCTCCTGCATGATTGTGTGTAGTGTGTGTTGTTGCTCCTGGTTCCTGCATTCCTGTTCCCTGCCTCATCCCTTTAGCCCTGTCTTGCCTCATCTCTCCGGCCTAGCCTGCCTTGTCTAGCCAGCTCAGTCTATCTTGTTTCCTCAATCCCACTTGTCTCACACTTAGTTTTTGGGTACTTGCCAGGTTCTTATGCATTGGCCACTGTTGGAAACAGGATGCTGGGCTTGATGGACCTTTGGTCTGACCCAGTATGGCATGTTCTTATGTCTCTGACTTCCCATGGACTGATGTCTGGATCTGACCCTTGCCTAAATACTGACCATTCTTGTTTGTGCCTGCCTCTGACCCTTGCCTGGACATGGATCATTCTTGCTTGCCGCCTGCCTCTGATCCTGGCCTGGACCAGAATCCCTATGCCATTGCCACAGAGACTCTTGCCTAAGACTTGCCAGCCTCTGGAACCCGAGGGCTCACCCCAAGGAGAAAGGAGTTGCTATAAGTAACATTGCTATTCAGTCTCTCTCCTGTGTAGCTCCACCAGATGTCAGTGAGGGCCTACGTGACCTATCCCATAGGCTGAGCAACCTCACCAAAGCAACAAGGGTAAACAGATCTTACACATGTGATAGTTGAATCCTTTAGATGAACTTCTCTGCAGCCCAGATGGGTGATGAATAAGTTTGTGATGCTTGGTCTACAATCCTTGTGATCTTTACCAAAATAAAAGAAAATTCCCTTTCTACTCTGAATAAACTCACAGCAAATATTTTGAAAACTCCCTCAAACGTAGGATAAGACTATTAAAAAAAATCAGGAAATATCTAAAAATCACCTTTCCTTCCGTCAGTACAAAATAGCAAACAACTATCTGCCTCATTACTGCTAGATAAGTACTTTTCTTCAGATCAGTGTTTCCTAACTAGTGTGCTGTGGCTGAAGTGCAGGTGTGATGTGGCTGCAGTCTTTATTTTGTCTTTCCCTCTGGGCCTGCAAGATGTCCTTCCACCAACAGAGAACATCAAAAAGCAGCGCTTATCAGCAGCTGCTCCTACTTTCCCTCTGCTGGCTCTCTACAATGGAAACTACATGGGACTCTGTAGGCTTGTGAGACTTGCTAGCCCTGTGCAGTTCAGATTGCATAGAGAAGCTGGCAAAGGTGGAAGAAGCAGCACTGGGTAAGCTTTGCTCCCAGACCTCTGCTGTTCAAGGATTGGGGGTGGAGTGGGGTGGGGAAAGGGACAGCTGAATGTGCCAACGAGTATGAGGGACAGAGAAGGGAAGTTGATGATGCCAGGAGAAAGAGGAGAGGGAAGATGATGATTCTTCAAAGAGATGAGGAGGAAAGGTGGAGGGAGAGGAAGACGGTGATGCCAGGGAGTGAGGTTGAGGGAAGGTGATACCAGGGGTGGGGAAGAAAAGGGAAGAAAAGAGGATTATAGGGGGTGGAGGAGATGGAAGATTATGATGATGAGGTTGGTGGGGGAGAGAGGTAGCGAGAAAGGGAAAATGATGATGCCAGGAAGTGAGGGAGAGGGATGGTGGTAATGGCCGGGGGTGAAGGCAGAGGGAAGTTGATGATGATGATGGTAGGGGGTAAGGGAGAGGAGTGGAGTGGAGGCAAATGGAAGGAGGTGGAGGGAGATGGAGGGAGATGGAAGGTGAGGATGATGGGGATGAAGGGATAGGAAAGGCCATGATGATGTGAGTGGGGGGAGGGGGGAAGAGGTTTTGGAAGGTGATGATGATGCCTGCGAGTGGGGGAGAGGGATGGAGGGAGAGGGGAAAGTGATGATGCCAGGAAGTGGGAGAGAGGGGGGAAGAAGGTAGAAGAAAAGGGAAGGTGGTATGATTCCAGGGGTAAAGAGTAGGAGAGAGAAGGTGATGATGCCAGGAGAAGAGGGGAAAGTGTAGAGGGGAAAGGTGATGGTGATGCAAGGAGCAGAGTGGGAGAGGGAAGTGATGATGATGCTTGGGGGCGGGAGAGAGAAATGGAGGGAAAGGGAAGGTGATGTCAGGGAGTGGGGGAGGGGGTAGAGGGAAAAGCATGATGATGAAAGTGAGGAAGATGCAGAAGATAGGGAAGGAGAGAGAAGGTGATGATGCCAGAGAGTGAGAGAGAGGGGTAGAGGGAAAGGGAAGATGGTAATGATAATGCCAGGTATGAGGAAAAGAGATGGAGAGAAAGAAGGAATATGATGATTATGCCAGGAGGTGGGGGAAAGTGAAGGGAAGAAGATGATGTTGCCAGGGGAGAGGGATGATTATGATGATGGGGAAAGAGGGAAGGGAAGTGGTGATAGTGCCAAGGGATGAGGGGAGGGAGAAGGTGATGATGATACCAATGGTGTGGGGGTTGAGGGAAGAGAAGAGAAGAGGAAATGGTTGGTGTGCCACAACAAAGTGAACCCTGTGCTAGGTGTGCCATGAAACAAAACAGTTTGGGAAGCAATTTCTTCAGATAATGGCGCAAGAAAACTTCCACCTACCTGAAATTGCTTTTTCTTTTATTATAAGCAGCCAACAAGCTAGCAGCAACAATTAAAGCCTCTCCTCACGATTACATCCCTCTATGTCTCCTCAAACAAAAGCAGCCTCACCTTTCAAACTTATTTAAGAAGGCTCATTAGCAATCAATCCCCTAGTCCAGGCAGGTATTGCCCAACCTAGTTCTGATGCAAAAGCATACAATAGGTCCCTTTGAATTTAAAATAGTGTTCCATGGACTAAAGTGAGTTATTTATTTATGTATTTATTTATTTATTTATTTAATTAATTAAGGGTTTTTTTATACCGCAGTACGTAAAGAAATACATCACCGCGGTTTACATTTAACAATAACTTAGCAACAGGCTTTACAATTGACATTATTAATAGGTATTAAATAAAATAAATTCCATATAACAGTATTGACGGAAAACAGGCTGAACAGACTGTGGACCATCCAATAATGTATAACATACAATTAAAATATTGATGTAACTATTAAACCTTTACGAACCAACACTAAAACTAAATAGCATCTAATACAATATCGGTTCTGAGAGTGGATACAAGTTCTATATTGCACCGAAGACATTTCTGTTATTTAAAGCTAATTAAAATCATGAAGGGGATGGGTGGGCAGGTAAGGTGAAGAAGGAGAATGAGGAGGGAAAGAGGGTAGGATGGGAACAGAGCATGGGGAGAGAGGGTAGCAACTTGAATGGCATTTCAGTTAATTGGATATCATTGTGTGAATGCTAGTTCAAATAACCACGTTTTGAGTCCTTGTTTGAATTTCTTATGGCAGGGTTCCAGACGTAGGTCAGTGGGCATCTTGTTCCATAAGTTGATTCCCGCTATGGAGATAGCACGGTCTCTTGTGGTCACGTGTTTGATGTTTTTTGTTGGCGGGGCTGCCAATTTAGCTTGATGGATATATCTTATGGGTCTCTTGGAGGTATGGAACACAAACTGCTCCGAGAACCATTGCATCTCTTGGTTATAGATCGACTTGTGTATGAGGGAGAGAACTTTAAAGGTAATTCTAGAAGCTACTGGGAGCCAATGCAAGAACATGAGAGCAGGTGTAATGTGATCATGGAGATGGGTATTGGTGATTAATCGAGCTGCTGCATTCTGTAACATCTGTAAAGGTTGAATTGAGTTTTTAGGGAGACCTAAGAGTATTGCGTTACAGTAGTCAATTTTTGGTAGTATGGTAGCTTGCAATACTGTCCGGAAATCTTGTGGATGTAGAATAGGTTTAATTCTTTTTAGTGTGTGAAGTTTGAAAAAAACATTTTTTATTGTAGCTGAGATGAATTTCTTTAAAGTGAAATGGTTGTCAATTATGACGCCAAGACTGCGGATTTGCTGTAGTAGGGGAAGAACTGAAGTAGAATGGTGGGATGTGTTGGAGGGGATGTTATTGTGTGGCGTGATGATAATGAGTTCAGTTTTGGTAGTGTTTATAGCTAAGAAGTTTTCTGTGAGAAGCTTTTTTATTTCAGCCAGGGCTGATTCCCAAGTTTTCAGAGCATTAGAGAGGGAATCATTAATAGGGATAAGAATCTGTACGTCATCAGCATATATGAAGTGATGGAGTTAATTATAATAAATTATTATACCTTGCCCTGTCTGGTAATGTCAACTTGATACCAGTGTATTCTAATAAATACTACAGCACTGGCTGCCAGCAAAAAGGCCCCACCCTCCATGGTCACACAGAAGGATTTCTCAGGAACATCAAAGCATTTAAGAGTTCACTAAAAACACAGTTAATTATCATTCCCACTGGGTATGAAAAAAACATTTTTAAACATATTTACTATATAAATTGGAAACATGGCCATGCAGTGACCGATATTCAAAAAAAGACTACGATGGATAACTTTTCTGACTAAAGTTTGCCTGATAAGTTATCACTGATATCCAGAAGGAGAAACATCCTGCTGAATATCCCCAAATAAAGTTATCTGGGTAAACCTACCCAAATTACTTTGAAATCTAACCTGCTCTCTTTGATTATCATTGGTTAAGTTTTAAAGTTATCCAGGTTCTGGGCGCATCTGGTGTGGCTGTCAGAGCAACTCTGGATACAGTGGGTACCGAATACAAGTTCTGAGTCATAGGACAAGTACAAGGGCATTAGGCACCCTAGGTGAACCTTGCAGCCTTTTGTACCTACCAGTCCTACCTTCCCCACATACAATTCAAAATTATGCATTTATAATAACAGATTTTACATGAAAAAGGACATTCAAAGTACAGTCTTATGAGATAAAAACATCACTTACAAGAGGTATATTATATGTACATGCAATGCTATGGTGCAATCAGAAAACTCTGCAAAAAAGCAAGAAAGACACTTTGAACCTGTATGGTATTAATCCTATTGTAATGCTTCTGAGATGTGGGGTATGGGTATGGCCCTTGGTCACACAGACTCAGGGTATGCAGGCTCAGACTGCATACCCTGCACACAGACGCAGGGTATGCAGGCTCAGACATACCCTCATCAAATACAGAATAAAGAGACAAAGTACAAATAGAAACTTGCAGACAAAAACTGTACTGGAAACCACAATAAGCCAGACTGTGTATATAGTGGAACAATGGAAAACAGAAAAACTCATATAAAAATGTTTTAAAAATGTCCAAACATCAATAAAGGATATGCGCATATATTGGGGTTGAATTAGCACAAGTTTGAAACTTGAGAGCAGTAGCGCCAATCATTAGGCTTCAGTTCTGGCTACTGTCCATTCACACATCTTTTCTATACATTCATTATTCAATAATCTTCCAAAAAAATCTATCTGACTTGAAGAATATAACAGTAAGTTGTTGAGTGACCGTGTAGAGAAGTCTGTCTGCATAAGGGTAGGTATTATTCTGATAATAAATGAAAATAAGAACATAAGAAATACCATGCTAGAACAGATAAAGATCGATTGAGCCCAGCATTCTGTCTCTGACAGTAGCCAGTCCAGTCATAAGTACCCATCAGATCCCCAGTAGTTGAGCTATTTCTTGTATCACACTCCCAAAGATAAGTGCTGACTTTCCCAAGTTTACTCTAGGAACTTGTCCAATCTTCTTTTGAACCCTATTATGTTAATTGCCTTGATTGTGTGCTCCGGGTACAGATTCCATAGCTTGATTGGGTGTTGAGTGAAAAAATAATTCCTATAGTTTTTTTTAAATTTGTTGGTTGCTAGTTTCATGGAGTGTCCCTTAGCCCTAGTGTTTTTTAAAGGGTAAATAACTATTCCTTATTTACCAGTTTCCCCCACTCACAGTTTTATATATACCCCCTTTCAGTTGTCTCTTTCCTAAAGAACCCTAATCTGTTTAGCCATTCTCCATAAGGGAGCTTTTCCATCCCCTTTATCAATTTTGTTGCCCTTCTCTGTAGCTTTTTATTTATTTATTTATTCATTCATTTATTTATTTATTTATTTATTTATTTATTTATTTGAAATCTTTTCTAGTAATGTACCATCACAATGGTTTTCATAGAGACACGTATATTTAGTTTTGGTTAAAAAATATATCTATGAAAGTGCCATTACGGTGTCGGTACATGCTTATATAATATAAGTTATAAGATAGGTGACATGGATCTAGTCCATTTCTATGATTAATAGGGAAATCACACAAGAATGTGCTTAAACTGAAGTTCTCTAACATTATCATTTGAGTACATAAAAAAATAAAAGAATGTGAGACCACGCATCTCGGTAACCTTGTTCTGTGTTTCTTATTCTCCGCTCTCATTGTGAAATGCTTTTCTGAATAGCCATGTTTTGAAGCTTTTTTTGAAGAATTTTGGATCACTCTGTAATCTTGTTTCTAGTGGCAATGTGTTCCAGAATGTTGGACCAGCCAAGGATAGTGCTCGCTCTCTAACTTGTGCTAGTTTTGCTGTCTTTACCGAGGGGATGGTTAGTAGAGCTTTATTGGCTGATCTCAGATTTCTCTGGGGTACGTTTAAGCGAAGCACTGTATTTAACCAGTCAGCTTTTTCTTCATTGATTAGTTTGTGAATTATGCATAATGTTTTATATTGCACTCTCTGCTCTATTGGTAACCAGTGTAGCTCGGCCAGTGTTTGAGTGATGTGATCTCTTTTGCTCTTGCCAGTCTCATATATTGTTTTTGAGATGTTGCTTAGGAGGTGGATCCTTGGGCTGAGGTGGGGTTGACGCAACCATCAGCAGGTGGAGTGGGCTGAAGCTGGAGGCCACTGGAACTTCACCTATACCAGCCCACGTTCCCCTAGGGTTGAGCCTTTGAGTGCCGGGGTCGGCAGGACTTAGGTGGGACTCAAGGTTGGGTTATCAGTAGTAGCTGGTTCAGCCCAGAGACAGCAGCCAGCAGGTGGCGAGATCCTATCCCGGACAGGATGTGGAACGGAAACCCAAGCACCAGGGAACAGGAGGATACTGAAAGTGCCTGAGCAAAGGAAGGCTGAAGCCTTAATAGTCTGTGTCCAGAGGATAGGGATAGGGGTGTCACTGTCAAACTGGAGTAGAAGCGGACGGCACTTGGAAGGTGTAGCAAGAAACGTGGAACTCTGAACTCAAGGGAGTCTGAGGCAAAGTCGTACACAGCAAAGTTCAAGGCACGGAGAAAACAAACGTGGTCAGACGTACCAATGGTCAGGGCACAGAGAAGGCAGGTGTAGTCAGACGTAGCAATGTTCAAGGCAAGGAGAAGGCAGGTGTGGTCAGGTGTAGCAATTGTCAAGACATGGAGAAGGCAGGCGTGGTCAGGCGTAGCAGAGGTCAGGCTTGGAGAAAGCAGGCATGGTCAGGCGTAGCAGAGGTCAGGCTTGGAGAAGGCAGGTAGGCGAAGCAGTGGTCAAATCCAGGAAGTCAATGAAACACAAGATGAGACGAACAGGAACCAGGAACCGGGAACTTGGAAAATCTGGAACACGAACAAACAAGTACTGCAGCAATGAGCACTCGGAAACTGGGAACAGGAGACCAGGGAGACCTGTTGCAAAGGCGACACTGAGGAGCGCAGCCTGAGTATTTATGTGCTGAAGGATCTGATGTTAGCATCCGGGTCCGCGGCCAGGTTCCTGTCGCAGGCCCTTTAAATCGTTCACTGATGCGCGCGCGCTTAGGGAGGGGCACAGCACTGCCGGCGGCGTCTTTCCGTGAGGCCCATGGAGAGGCTCGAGGAGTGAAGGCACCCTGGCTGGAGGTCCAGGGAAGCGGAGCACGGCTGGAGGTGCTGGCGGGAGTCCGATGTCGAGACTGGCAGCCCACTGCCACCAGCGACGAGGAGCTGGAGCCTGAAGCTTGTGCAGAGAGGTGAGAGGACCGCACCGCGTAACAATACTCAAGGTGTGCATGTCTATACAAGGGCATTATGATATTCTCAGTTTTGTTCTCTATTCTTTTCCAAATAATTCCTAACATTCTAGCATTCTATTTGCTTTTATGTCCACCACCGCACAGTGAACCTAAGATTTCAAAGTATTATCTAAAAGAACTCTGAGATCCTTTTCTTGGGTGATGACTCCTAACACAGAACCCAGCATTCTGTACTTGTAGTTGGGATAATTTTTCCCTACATGCATTACTTTGCATCTATCCACATTAAATTGCATCTGCCATTTATAAGCCCAGTCTCTTAGGGATAAATTTTAAAAACTTGCACACTACCTGGCACGCGCACATGGACACGCAATTTAATAACATGCGCGCAGCGGTGTACGTATGTTATAAAATCGGGCCTCGGCATGTGCAAGGGGGTGCACATTTGTGCAACCTGTGCACACAGACGCCCGCGGCCTTCTGCAGGTCCCTACCCCCTATACTAATCTTCCTACCCCTCCCCCTAACCTTCCCGCCCCCCTAGCCCTATCCTACCCCCCCCCCCCCCCCACAAATCCTTATCTTATCATTTGTTCCTGCCTCAGGGCAGGAGCAAGTTGCACGCGCCGGCACCCTGCTGGCACACGATACCCCAGCAAAGAGGCAAATGGCTGCTGTGCCGGACGCCTCTAGCCACACCCCACCCCTCCCCGCCCCTTTCCCGAGGCCTCGGGACTTACACGCATCCCGGAGATTTATGTGCATGGCCGGGCCTTTGATAATTGGCTCGGTGCGTGTAAACCCGGGATTTACATGCGTAAGGTTTTTGAAAATCTACCCCTTAGTCTTACAAAGCCTTTCTACAGTTCTTCAAAATTTGCTGCCATTTTAATGACTCAAAACAATTTTGTGTCATCTGCAAATTTGGTCACCTCACTTGTCATTCCTTTCTCTAGGTCATGTAGGAATATGCTAAATAGCCCAGGTTCCAATAAAGACCCCAGGGTCCACTAATGACCTTTCTCCATTTGGAAAACTGACCATTTAGCCCTATTCTTTGTTTCTTGTATTTTATCCAGTTACCAATCAACAATAGGATATTCCTCTAAACCTATGACCTTCCAATTTCCTGAGGAGTCTATCTTGAAAGACTTCTGTCAAATGTCTTCCGAAAATCCAAATCCACTAAAACAACTGGCTCACCTTTGTCCATATGTTTATTTACACCCTCAACAAAATCTCGTAATTGGGAAGACTTCCCTTTGCAACAACCATGTTGAATCTTCCTCATTAAACTATGTCTCTATATATAGTACGTGGTCAGTAATTTTGATTTTTAAGAATAATTTCAAACATTTTACCCTGCCCCAAAGTCAGGCTCATTGGACTATAGTTTCCCGGATCACCTCTGGAACCCTTTTTAAAAATTGGTTTCACATTGGCCATCCTCCAATCTTCTGGTACCATGGCTTCTTTTCTAATAGGAAGACATCAGATAATGCTAGATTATTCTGTAATATTCTGCCTGAGGTTAACATGCAAGGAACCCTTATGGTAGCAATCTATTGATTTCACATTGACCACCCTCCAGTATTCTGATGCCATGACGTCTTGTCTGATAAGTTGCAAATCACCAGAAACAGGTCTGCAATTTAATTTTTGAGTTCCTTTGAAACTCTGGGGTGAATACCATCCATCCTGGTGATTGTTATTCTTTAGTCTGCCAGTCTGAGTTATTACATCCTCCAGTTTTATAGTGATTCCATCTATTGTCTCAGAGGCATGGCCATCAAAAAATGTTTCTTTTGTAGGTATAACCCCTCCATCCTCTTCAGTAAAGACAGGCAAAGAATTAATTTAATTTTTCAGTTGTTTCCTTGTCATCCCTGACAACCACTTTTACTTCTCGGACATCTAGTGGCGCAACTGATTACTTCACAGGCTTTTTACTTTGAATGTAATTTTAAACATTTTTATTCCTTGTTTTTATATCTATGGCAAGCATTTTTTTTCACATTCTCTCTTAGCCTGCTTAATTACTTTTTTATATCTAACTTTCCATTGCTTATGTGCTTCCCTGCATTCCTCATTTGGGTTTGCTTTCCATTTTTTTAATAGTGCCCTTTTGGCTTTAATTGCCTCTTTCACCTCACTATTAAACCATGGTAGCAGTCATTTGTTTTTCCTTCTGCCTTTTTTAAATGCATGGAATACATATTGTCCGGGCCTCAAGGATGGTAATTTTAAACAATGTCCATGCCTTCTACAAGTTTTTAACCTTCTGGATTGCTCCTTTCAGTTTCTTTCAAAAAAAAGTTCTTATTTTATCATACTCTCTCTTTTTATAGTTAAACGCTACTGCAGTCATTTTTGCTAGTATTCTCCCTTCAGTGATTATGTATTATAGTATGATCACTATTTCCAAGTGGTCCACCACTTTTATCTCTTGTACCAATTCCTGCATGCCACTAAGAACTAGATCTAATATAGTTCCCCCTTTCATAGTTTCCATGACCATTGCTGCATTGCGACTATCAACATGTCCAAAGATATTCAAGCCCAAATTGAAGACTCATCTGTTCAAGCTATCCAATTTGTAACTGGGGCATTCTCAGATACTCAAAACACTTCAGAGGGTTCATAGTTGTAATTCGAGAAGTGTGTCAAAGCTTTTGCATTGTGTCTATTGCCTTCAAAATTTGTATGTATAATTGCAATTGATGTTTTATTATATTATGTATGTCCTGATCTGTGCATTACTTAGTGCTTGGTTGTATAAGCAATTAATACATTTTAATAAAGTTAAAGATATAGATGGTACCTAGGATCTTTACCTCCCTTGCATGTCCTGATGTGACATTTACCCAATCAATACTTGGGGTAATTGTAGTCTCTCATTATTATTGTGTTGGCCATTTTAGAAGCCAGTCCAATTTCTGTTAGCATTTTGTAGTCTGTTTCCTCATTCTGGTGAGGCAGGCGGTAAAATAAATGCATACTATACTCTTCCTGTTTACTGTTGGAATTTTTATCCATAAGAAGGCCAATAAATTAATCAGTAGGCCGTTTAGTGGGTAAGTTACCCGACAAAGATTAGCTGGATAACTTGTCTCATATATTCAGTGGGATAAATGCTCTGCTGAATATACTTGCTTAAAGTTATCTAAATAACCATAGCTGGATAACGTTAAACATAACCGGATATTCTTTTGAATATTGCCTATTATGTATAAAGTTATTCGGCTATGGTTAACCGTATATATTCAAAAAAGGAATATATTTGGTTAAGATAGTTCCATTAAAAAAAACAAAAAACCCCCCAACATTGCGGCCTGTCCCCCGCCTCCTGTTTGGAAGCTTACATGTATGCTCCACATTATGGTATATTTGCACCCCCCCCCCCTTTTTTTTTTGGATTTAACCTCACTCCACCTGCTTCATTGTCTCAATCAGTCATTATATTGTTTCCCTCCCTCCTTCTCTCCCCTCCCCCTTCTTTGCCCCCCCTTTTTTCCTCTCCTTTCCTCCCTTCCCCCGTCGCTTCCTCCCCCCTGGGCTTTACACTCTTAACAAGATTTTTCTTTTGCATTGTATATTTTGGCTGCTATGGCTCCGTTCCTCTTAGGGGCTGAGCCTTAGTATGGATACATGTTTGGTTTCACCCTTGCCTCTATTTGTTTTTTTTAGAGTTTTTGAAAGATTCACTAGTTCTGTGTAGCCTCCTGCTCAAAACTGATTACAGTTGTTTTTGCCCACAGATGTGAGCACCTGTTAGTCCCCCTGATGCAGCCTTGATGTGAAATACGGCTGTGTCGGGGCTTTTTTGGATTATAAAAAGCGCATTGTATTAATGTGTCTTTTTTGTTTTGTTACAAAATTAATAAATTTACGAAGATGTATTGAACAGTATTGTATCTTTATGCCACACATATCCCGCTTCTGAGCAAGTCTAAATTTAATGGGCTAACTTAGCCAGATGTACTCTATATTCGGCTAAGTTAGCCGCATAATGGGACCCCTCATCGGAATGCCCTCAAAATGCCCTTTTATATCCAGTTAAATTATAGCCGGATAACAACATGTCAGCCTAAAATTTAGCTGGATACGCTCAATATGCAGTACAATCCATTTAGACAGATAACTTGTGAGTTTTCCATCTAAATGGCTTTTGAATATCTACCCCAAGGATTCCAGAGTGCGGTTTGTTTCCTGCAAAAATTTTATCCTGTTTGATTCTTTGCCATTCTTAACATAGAGTGTCACCCCTCCATCAATTTTATCTGCCCTGTCATGTCAATAGAATTTGTAGCCTGGTATCATAGTGTCCCTTTGGTTATGACCCTTCCATCGGATCTCTGAGATGCCTATTTTGTGCGTGTCTTCCTTTAGTGCCATGCATTTTAACTCTCCAATCTTATTTTTCAGACTTTTGGCATTTGAATACAGACATTTTAAAGTAATTTTATTTGTATTTCTATTTTTATATGTACCTACTACCTGCTTATTATCAGTTGATACAGGCTGTTTGAAGTTATTTTTATTTACATGCTCCGTATTTAAATACATCTGGCGGGGTGTGGGGTAAGGTTCAGCTTTTACAACTACCTCTCTATCTGAACATCTTAACTTAGATGGTTAGCCAGTATCCTTAGAAGATACCTCCCTCCAAACCATGTGCTGCTGAGAGACACTAAGCTTTCCATATATTCTAGTTTAAAATCTGCTCTCCTTTTTAAAAGCACCAGCAGCCTGGTTCCATTCTGGTTAAGGTGAAACCAGTACTGTTGGAATAGGATCCCCCTTCCCCCAAATGTTCTCCAGTTCCTAACAAACCTAAGACCCTCTTCCCTGCACCATCGTCTCATTCAAACATTGAGACTCTGGAACTCTTCTTGCCTTTGGGGTCCTTTGCATGGAACACAGAATTTCTGAGAATATAACCTTGAAGCTCCCCTATGAGGAAAGGCTGAAGATGTTAGGACTGTTCAGCTTGGAGAAGAGACAGCTGAGGGGGATATGATAGAGGTCTTTAAGATCATGAGAGGTCTTGAACGAGTAGATGTGAATGGTTATTTACACTTTTGGATAATAGAAGGACTAGGGGGCACTCCATGAAGTTAGCAAGTAGCACATTTAGGACTAATCGGAGAAAATTATTTTTCACTGAATGCACAGTTAAGCTCTGGAATTAGTTGCCAGAGGATGTGGTAAGTGCAGTTAGTATACCTGGGTTTAAAAAAGGTTTGGATAAGTTCTTGTAGGAGAAGTCCATTATCTGCTATTAATAAAGTTGACTTAGGCCCTCTGCTATTACTGGCATCAGTAGCATGGGATCTTCTTAGTGTTTGGGTACTTGCCAGGTTCTTCTAGCCTGGTTTGCCCTCTGTTGGAAACAGGATGCTGCGCTTGATGGACCCTTGGTCTGACCCAGCATGGCAATTTCTTAAAGTTCTGCATTTCAATTTCCTACCTAACAGCCCGATTTTCAAAGGCTGGCACGTGTAAAAAATGTTGCCAGGCTGTGCATGCGCCGTGGGCTTTTTCCAAGGTCCGCGGCCATGGATGTATCTTCTGGTATGCACAGAAGAACCTGCTAAGGAAAAAGGGTTGGGGTGTGGGAGAACTGGGCAGCACCATTAGGCACTGTCCCAGTGAAGCATGCACTGGCAGCCAGCTAGCCCGCACAAGTTACTGCTGCTCCGGAGAGCAGGTAAGTATGGAAAAAACAAAAATCCTAGTTAGAGGGGTTTTAAGGGTCAGGGAGGATAGGGGAAAAGGCAGACAGGGCAGGTAAGGGGTTAAGGAAGTTCCCTCCAAGTCCGCTCATTTATTGGAGTGGAATTGGAGGAAACTGGGGAAACGATCTATCGTGTACTAAAATTCCCCCCCACTTACGCACATGAGTTGGCACGCACACGCATATGTGCACGCAAATATGAAATTGAACGCACATGTGTGCGCGAGTAGCGGATTTTATAATATGTGCATGTCAAAGCACGCATGTTATAAAATTGGCGCATCCATGTGCATGTGCCAGAAACCGCGCATACATAGATGTGTTGTGATCCTGCCTGCAACAGGTGCAGGCAGTGCCCTACCTTTCTTCTAGCTCAACGCGGCAGGCTGCCGCTGATTCCGTCCTCCGTGGCCTAGAGGCCGCGGCTGTCTCCTGCTCTGCGTGGCAGGAGTGAGCCCCCCCGCTGTTTCCTTCTTCACGGCTGGAGCCGCTGCCGGGGTCCTTGAGCGACAGGGAAGCCATCTCTGACAGTGCCTGCCTCTTCTCCCATTTCGCGGCAGGGAGCCACTTCTTGGGCCATCCAAGCAGCAGGGATGCCGCTGACGTGTCTGCTTCTTCCAGCTCCTCTTAGGTGCGGACGTGCACCTCTCCTACACATTTAAAGGGCCAGTGGCGGGAAAAGCCCCATGGCCCTCGTCGATGATGTCATCAATCTGTTCCTGGATCAGCCCTATAAAAGGGCCTTGCTGCTGTTCCTCAGTGCCTTCGGATCCAGTCTTCACAGTGTCTGTGGCCTTCTGTGGATCCAGGTCCTCCATGGTCTTCCTATGCCTTGATGGATCTTCGTTCCGTGTTCTTCGTGTTCCTGAACTTCATCTCCTTGATGTTCCTGTTCTTGTCCCTCGTTGGAGCTCCCTTGTCACCTGTTCTCTGTTCCTGATGTTCCATGTCCTGATGTCCCATGTCCTGAGGTGCCATTTTCCTGATGTCTGATGTTCCTCCTGACTTTGTCCGTCTTATCTTCAGCTCTTTGTCCACTTCCCAGGTCCCTCGTCTGTCCACCTCTCTTGGCGTGCCATGTCGTGGTCCGTGACCAGCCCCGGGGAAGCTGTGTAGGGCGCTTCGTGGTACAAGGCCTTCTTCTCGTCTGCAGCGCAAGTCTCTGAGAGACATCTGTTTTTATTGCCTTACTTCTGAGTATCCTGAGTCTTGAATCTTGTCCCGGTCTTTGCAGTTCCCTTGTGCCTGCTTCCGACCATGCCTAAGACTCTGCCAGAACCTGCTCTGCTTCAGAGTGGTCTGCAACCAGCCACAGGCGGCTGTGCAGGGTGCACCCCAGTGCAGGCCTCTACTGAATCTTCATCATGTTCCAGTCTCAAGTTCCACTTAAGAACATAAGAAATTGCCATGCTGGGTCAGACCAAGGGTCCATCAAGCCCAGCATCCTATTTTCAACAGAGGCCAAAACCAGGCCACAAGAACCTGGCAATTACCCAAACACTAAGAAGAACCCATGCTACTGATGCAATTAATAGCAGTGGCTATTCCCTAAGTATAATTGATTAATAGCCATTAATGGACTTCTCTTCCAAGAACTTATCCAAACCTTTTTTGAACCCAGCTACACTAACTGCACTAACCACCTCCTCTGGCAACAAATTCCAGAGCTTTATTGTGCGTTGAGTGAAAAAGAATTTTCTCCGATTAGTCTTAAATGTGTTACTTGCTAACTTCATGGAATGCCCCCTAGTCCTTCTATTATTCAAAAGTGTAAATAACCAAGTCACATCTACTCGTTCAAGTCCTCTCATGATCTTAAAGACCTCTATCATATCGCCCCTCAGCCGTCTCTTCTCCAAGCTGAACAGCCCTAACCTCTTCAGCCTTTCCTCATAGGGGAGCTGTTCCATCCCCTTTATCATTTTGGTTGCCCTTCTCTGTACCTTCTCCATCGCAACTATATCTTTTTTGAGATGCGGCGACCAGAATTGCACACAGTATTCAAGGTGTGGTCTCACCATGGAGCGATACAGAGGCATTATGACATTTTCCGTTCTATTAACCATTCCCTTCCTAATAATTCCTAACATTCTATTTGCTTTTTTGACTGCTGCAGCACACTGAGCCGACGATTTTAAAGTATTATCCACTATGGTGCCTAGATCTTTTTCCTGGGTGGTAGCTCCTAATATGGAACCTAACCGTGTATCTACAGCAAGGGTTATTTTTCCCTATATGCAACACCTTGCACTTGTCCACATTAAATTTCATCTCCCATTTGGATGCCCAATCTTCTAGTCTTGCAAGGTCCTCCTGTAATGTATCACAGTCTGCTTGTGATTTAACTACTCTGAATAATTTTGTATCATCCGCAAATTTGATAACCTCACTCATCGTATTCCTTTCCAGATCATTTATATATATATTGAAAAGCACCGGTCCAAGTACAGATCCCTGAGGCACTCCACTGTTTACCCTTTTCCACTTAGAAAATTGACCATTTAATCCTACTCTCTGTTTCCTGTCTTTTAACCAGTTTGTAATCCACGAAAGGACATCGCCTCCTATCCCATGACTTTTTAGTTTTCGTAGAAGCCTCTCATGAGGGACTTTGTCAAACGCCTTCTGAAAATCCAAATACACTACATCTACCGGTTCACCTTTATCCACATGTTTATTAACCCCTTCAAAAAAATGAAGCGGATTTGTTAGGCAAGACTTCCCTTGGGTAAATCCATGTTGACTGTGTCCCATTAAATCATGTCTTTCTATATGCTCTACGATTTTGATCTTGAGAATAGTTTCCACTATTTTTCCTGGCACTGAAGTTAGGCTCACTGGTCTATAGTTACCCGGATCGCCCCTGGAGCCTTTTTTAAATATTGGGGTTACATTGGCCACCCTCCAGTCTTCAGGTACAATGGATGATTTTAATGATAGGTTACAAATTTTAACTAATAGATCAGAAATTTCATTTTTGAGTTCCTTCAGAACCCTAGGATGCATACCATCCGGTCCAGGTGATTTGCTACTCTTTAGTTTGTCAATCTGGCCTACTACATCTTCCAGGTTCACAGTGATTTCATTCAGTTCGTCTGAGTCATCACCCCTGAAAACCATCTCTGGAACTGGTATCTCCCCAACATTCTCATTAGTAAACACGGAGGCAAAGAATTAATTTAGTCTTTCTGCAATGGCCTTATCTTCCCTAAGAGCCCCTTTAACCCCTCTGTCATCTAATGGTCCAACCGACTCCCTCACAGGTTTCTTGCTTTGGATATATTTAAAAAAGTTTTTATTATGAGTTTTTGCCTCTATGGCCAACTTCATTTCAAATTCGCTCTTCACCTGGAGTCTGCTCGCATTCAGCGTGGTCCGCAAACAGCCATGGGCGACTGTGTAGTGCGCTCTGTGATTCAGTTCTCACCCATTACTTTTGCCTGACTCCTGAATCCTCATCTGAAACTTCCGAGCAAACTGAATCCTCATCTGAATCGTCTGAGTCTCCAAGTCTTCGTCTGAGTCTCCAGAGTATCCAAGTCTTCGTCCGAGTCTCCTGAGTCTCCAAGTCTTCATCTGCATCTCCTGAGTATTCAAGTCTGAGTCTGAGTCTTCCAAGTTCCCGAGTTCCTGTCTTGCCTTATTCCTGTTTTGAACTTCCTTGCCTTTGTTCCAGTCCTGCTTATTCCTGCTCCTCCCATGCTCATACCAGTTCACCTCTCGCAGTGTGTCTTGGGGCTCCTCCCTGAGCCACGCCATGACCCAAGGGCTCACATCCTACCTTAGATGGGACCACGCCACTGCGTTCCTAACAGGGCCCGAGGGTGTGCTCCATAACACTGCCATTCCACCATGAGAAGGTAAACATTACGATTGATATTACTCTGCCTTTATGTAGAGGTACTTGTCTTCTCTGTGGATTGTTAAATTTAGATCTGTTTATATGTCACATTTTTGAGTGTACAGGCGAGACCAGGTACTGGTTTACCTGTGACAATGTGGGCTCCTGGACTGGCTTCATGTGGCCTCATGTGGCTTGTGGCCAGGCAGGGAGAAGATGTGGTTACATGGCTTGGGATCCCATCCTGCCAATGAAGCTTTCAAACCATGCATGGTTTTCTTTGGTTTGATTGGCTCCACTGGGAATGTTGGGATAGGAAGTAGCACGTGAGAATAGGGTATAAAAACAGAAGTCCTGTGGACTTTTGTTTTTCTCCCCTTTCTGTTTAATTTTTCAGTATCCCTCCCATTCTCCCTCTGGTTGTTATTTTTGTTTTCGCAGCTAGATTTATATGGGGGCAGTGTTACCAGTGCAGATGTTGTACTGGGTTCTTTTGAGGGATCTGCTGGGAGAGCTAATCGATCTTCAGAGAACATTTAGGAGAAAGGTGTGACTGCCTTGCTGGGATATGTTGGGTGCCTCACATGATAGCAGTTTCAGTGCTGCTGGATGCCTGCAGGCTGGGTAGCCTTGGGGTGCAAATGTTACTGGGTATGTGGCAGATGCTCACCAGGGCAATTAGTTAGGTGTTTGATAGTGTTACAATTGGGTATATATATATAAATGTTGTGTAATAAGGACTTTTGGATTCCAGCAGTTGTTTATTTATTTGTTGGTTGTTTGCAGTAGGGATGTGAATCGTGTGATCGATCGTCTTAATGATCGATTTTGGCTGAGGGGGGGTGGAATCTGATCATCTTAGTTTTTTAGGTTAAAAAATCGTTTTATCGGGGGAGGGTGGGAAAACCGGCACACCAAAACAACCCTAAAACCCACCCTGACCCTTTAAAAGAAATCCCCCACCCTCCCGAACCCCCCCAAATGTTTTAAATTACCTGGGGTCCAGTGGGGGGGGTGTCCCGGCATGATCTCCCTCTCTCTGGCCATGGCTGCGTTAAGAGAAATGGCGCCGGTGGCCCTTTGCCGGGAGCGACCTTCTGCACTCGGGCCGATTTGCCAATATTTGCCAATATTCAAAATGGCGCCAATATTTGCCAATATTCAAAATGGCGCCGGCGCCATTTTGCCCTCACTACGTCGACATACTGAGGGCAAAGGTAGCGCCGGCGCCATTTTGCCCTCACTATGTCGACATAGTGAGGGCAAAGGTAGCGCCGGCGCCATTTTGAATATTGGCAAATCGGCCCGAGTGCAGAAGGTCGCTCCCGGACCCCCGCTGGACTTTTGGCAAGCCTTGTGGGGGTCAGGAGGCCCCCCCAAGCTGGCCAAAAGTCCCTGGGGGTCCAGCGGGGGTCCGGGAGCGATCTCCTGCACTCGTGATGTCAGGTCACAGGAACCAAAATGGCGCCGGTGCTACCTTTGCCCTGTCATATTGTAAGGGCAAAGGGCCACCGGCGCCATTTCTCTTAACGTGCCGGCTCACGATTTTAACGATTATCACGATAGTTTACACACCCAAACGGCAACAATACGATTCCCTCCCCCTCCCAGCCGAAATCGATCGTTAAGACGATCGAGGACACGATTCACATCTCTAGTTCATACATCTGTTTCTCTGTACTTCTATCTCACAGGCCGATGCAGAAAGGTGCGTTCAGCTGAACACACATTTTTTTGCCTGCACTTCAGCACACATTTTCTGTGCACAAGACTTACTGCCCTTGCAGCAAGGAGTTTTCTGTGCAAAAAATGGCACATTTCTAAATGGGAGTATGGTTCAGTGTCCTCGCATGGAAATTGCATGCAAGTGAGGGCATTAAGTAGTAGTCCCCGATGCAGAGAAGTGTGTTAGCCCAGGCACTTATCCAGATAAGTCTTTAAAAGTGCTACAGAGGCGTAAAAGCAAGATAGTTGGATAAGTCTTCAAATGCTAGTTATTTTTCTTACTTATCCGCCTATGTAGCACTTTTCTTTTACTTATCCAGCTATTTTACATTGCCTGATAAGCCTTAAACAGCTCTACTTAGCTGGATAATTAAAGTCACTACAGTGTTACTTAGCCGGATATTTGTCACATAGCCACATAAGTCAACACTTATTGTTAGCCACTGAGGGGAGGGCAATTTTCAGGAAATTCACTCGGGCAACTGCTTTGTTACCTAAGTAATTCCATTTGACAGTTGCACTCCTCAATCACTACAAACATATATTGGGAATTAATTTGCTGGTATCTTCCATCAGATTCTGCTTATTCTGAATTATGCCTTTCTTTAGAGTTGCCATTCATTGCTGAGTCTTCTCACCACTGCACCCATCTCTAGCCCAAGTGATGTTAATTTCACTCAGTGTGGTTTATCCCTAAACCACATTGCTGTACCAGAAGTTAGGAGATGGTATTCTGTGTCCATAGTATGACAAAAATCAAACTTGAAAAGTTCTGGTGCTACTGAATGCTTTTTAAACTTTAAGGGACAGACAGTCTGTAGCAGTGAATGATGAGATAGACTTAATTGGCATCTCAGAGACATGATGGAAAGAGCATAACCAATGGGACAGTGCTATATCTGGGTACAAATTGTAGCACAATGATAGAGAGGAGGAATTTGGTGGCAGGGTGATACTTTAGTCTGGGATGGCATAGAGTCCAACAGGATAAAGACCCTGTAATAAACTAAATGTACAATTGAATATTTATGGGTAGAAATCCCTTGTGTGTTAAGGAAGAGTATAGTGGCAAAAACGAGAAGAAGGACAGTGAAATAGTAAAGAAAATTAGGGAAGCTAATCAAATTGGTAGTGCAATAATAATGGGAAATTTCAATTGCCACAACACACAAAGAAGGAGTCGGTGGATAACCACAACAATAATCTAATTCACAACAAATTGTGGAAATCGCAATATTTTAAATATTAGCCTAAGAAGGTGTCAGCAAGCCTGACGTTATATGTCTTTATGACAGACACTAACCGGTCTACTCAATCATCCACCTTCATCATTTTTTAATTCTTTAATACTGCAAAACAATTTTTTATAGAACTTTTTTTCTTTTTAATTAAAACAGTCCTCCATCCGTGGAATTCAAGATGAAGCAGACTCTTATCAAACAAAACATTCTTATCGCCCTACACAGGCCGGTGTTTTGCTAACTCAGCTTCATCAGGGGCACATCAAAAAAATGTTTTAGCAAGAGTCAGTTACCTAAAATAACCATATAATAATTAGTTTGCGTGTCAGATAGCAAACAATATTTCCCGGCATGAACGTGATACCCTTCGTGCACTTCAATCTGCATCTGATTTAATCATAAAATCTGCCGACAAAGGCGGAAAAATTGTTCTTCAAAATCGACTTGATTATGAGAAAGAGATACGTCGACAACTAGAGGACACCCGTTTTTATGCACGCCTGGATGCAGACCCCACTATTGAGATTAAAAATCTTATTACATCTGTGGTAAAAATTGGTGTTAAGTCCGTTTTTTTGACTTCTAAAGAATCCAATTTTTTGATCAAGCAATACCCTCGTGTTCCTGTTTTTTACACGCTACCAAAGATTCATAAGAATATTGATCACCCACCAGGACGACAAATTGTTTCAGGCTGTGGCTCACTTCTTGAACCTCTATCCCGGTTTGTTGACCATTTTTTGGCACCGTTTGTTCCCCTAATGCCATCTTACATTAGGGATTCAGCAGACATGATTATCTTTTTGGAACAATTGGACATTGACACTACAGATTTATAACTAGTGACTTTGGATGTAGAAGCCTTGTATACCTCCATACCTCAAGATGAGGCCATAGAAATTGCAAATGATTTCTTTGATCAACGTCCAAGACCCCATCGTATTCCTAGTGACTTCTTGTCACAACTTCTACAGATTGCTTTAAAGAAATTTTTTTTTGCCTTTAATCAAGAATTTTATTTGCAGGTATGTGGCACGGCCATGGGGGCATCCATGGCCCCAGATCTGGCAAACCTCTATATGCACCACTTTGAGAACAGTGGAAGCGTTACATCGATGATGTTTTTGTGCTATGGAGGGGAAATGAAGAGACTTTTCAATTGTTTTTGATTTGGCTAAATTCCTGTAATTCTCATTTGAAATTTACAGCTTCAATTGATCCACATACAATCACCTTTTTGGACATTCGCATCACTTTGATTGACAGAAAATTTGTTACTTCATTGTATCGCAAACCTGTCAGCTCAAATACTTACCTTCACTACTCTAGTGCTCACCCGAGGAATTTAAAGAGAAACTTGCCGGTAAGCCAATATATCCGTCCCAGACGCTTATGTACATCTGCAGCAGATTTTGAAATACAATCTAAAGTATTAAATGAACGTTTTGCTGCGAGAGGTTATCCCCGTTCATGTATTAGAAAGGCATACCTCCGGGCTAAATACTCTCACCGTGAATATCTGTTTCTTCCATGGACAATAGATGATTCAGCACGTCAGACTTGTATTCTACCCTATTCTACTGCTGCGTCTAAGATTCGAGAGTCAATTCTAAAATATTGGCATGTTTTGCAAGTACATGAGATTTTTCAATTACCTCCACGCATCACTTTCTCCCGCGCTGCAAATTTGAAAAACTTGTTAGTTAAATCTGACAGTTCTGTGACGTCAGCTTCATCTAATCGTATTTCAGGATCCCAATATCCATGACACACCTGCTCTGTTTGTCAATCATCTATGTCCATTCAAGATCATCTGATTTTACCTTCGGGTTATAAAATATTTCTTAAGCATCATACTACTTGTGATTCTTCGATGGTGGTCTACCTGAATCAATGTCCGTGTTCATTGCTTTATATCGGGAAGACTAAGCGTCTCCTGAAGACTAGAATGATAGAACATCGTTCTAATATTAAAAATAATCGAGAGGATGAACCGTTGGTATTGCATTGTCAGGAATACAAACATACTTTTGCTGATCTACTTTTTTGTGCTATAGATCATATATTACCGCATTGGCGAGGGGGAGATCGACATCATCTTTTATTGCAGGCTGAACAACGCTGGATATACAGACTCAATACTGTTCATCCGCTTGGGTTAAATAATGAATTGGACCTACATGCTTTCCTGGGGTGATTATCTTTTTCACTGATTTCTCATTGATTAATCTATGATATCTCAACCATACCTGACTTAGGCCACTGATGTCAGATCTCGGGTGAATTTAAAGAGACGTGAACCTCGGTTTCAGTTCCTCCAATCCTCCTTTTGACAAGATGGTCGAGACGTTTGTTCCATTTTGAATGGTCAGCCTTGTTCTCATCAGATAAGTACTATTTTTATCTCTTTTGCTATCTGACACGCAAACTAATTATTATATGGTTATTTTAGGTAACTGACTCTTGCTAAAACATTTTTTTGATGTGCCCCTGATGAAGCTGAGTTAGCGAAACACCAGCCTGTGTAGGGCGATAAGCATGTTTTGTTTGATAAGAGTCTGCTTCATCTTGAATTCCACGGATGGAGGACTGTTTTAATTAAAAAGAAAAAAAGTTCTATAAAAAATTGTTTTGCAGTATTAAAGAATTAAAAAATGATGAAGGTGGATGATTGAGTAGACCGGTTAGTGTCTGTCATAAAGACATATAACGTCAGGCTTGCTGACACCTTCTTAGGCTAATATTTATAATATTGCGATTTCCACAATTTGTTGTGAATTAAATTTCAATTGCCCCAATATTGACTGGGTAAGTGAAACATCAGGACAAGTTAGAGAGATAAATATCCTGGATGACAATTTTATGGAGCAATTGGTTCAGGAACCAACAAGAGAGGGAACAATTTTAGATCTAATTCTCAGTGGAGTGCAGGATTATGTGAGAGAAGTAACAGTGGTAGGACCTCTTGGCAATAATGATCATAAAATGATCATATTTGAATTAATGACTGGAAGGGGGACAGTAAGTAAATCCATGGATCTATCACTTTCAAAAGGGAAACTTTGATAAAATAGTTATAAAAACTTGAAAGGTGCAACTATAAAGGTTAAGAGTGTGCAACAGGCATGAACATTGTTAAAAAATTCCATCTTAAAAACTCAGTTTATTTATTTATTTATTTGCAATTTTTGTATACCGACATTCGTTAGGTAAACATCACATCGGTTTCCATGTAACATAAAATGGCCAACTGGGCTTTACAATGAAACTGATAGGCGAACTGGGTAGAGGGGAAGAGGGGGGCAAACAAGGGTAATACTGTACAAATTGAAAACAAACAAAAAATTGGTTTGGTACACGCAATGAAAACATAATATACAGGTGAATTATTTACAAAAATAATTAGGGAAGGGAGTTAGGAAGTGGGGAGAGAGGTAGAATGCTTGGGGGGCGAGGGGGGGGGGGGATCGGTGGTGTGCTTGTAGGGGCAGGGGGAGATGGGTGGGAGGTAGGGGGTTCATGTGTATGCTCGGGTAAAGAACCAGACTAGAACAGTCTTGAGATCTTGTCTGAATTTTTTGGAGCAGGTCTCAAGGCGTAGGTGGGTGGGAATGGAGTTCCATAGGGAAGGTCCAGCTAGGATAATGCACGTTGTTTGGTGGTGGTGAGGTGAAAAAGTTTGGGCGATGGAGTGTGGATGTTTGCTGTGTAGGGAGTTCTGGTAGGTCTGGAAGAGAGACGGATGTGCAAGCTGTCTGAGAACCAGAGCATGTCAGGATGTGGATGGCTTTATGTATGAGGGTGAGAGTTTTAAACTGAATTCTGGCGGTGATGGGAAGCCAGTGAAGTTGTTTAAGAACAGGTGTTATGTGTTCGTTTCTACGGGAGCCAGCTAAAATGCGTGCAGCTGCGTTTTGGACTAGCTGAAGGCTATTCTTTGGGAGACCTAGGAGTAAAGCGTTTGTGTAATCTATTTTGGATAGTATAAGGGCTTGTAGGGCGGTTCTAAAGTCGTTGAAATGCAGGATGGGTTTGAGTTTTTTGAGGGTGTATAGTTTGTAGTAACAGTCTTTGATGGTCGAGGTGATAAATTTCTGAAGGTTGAATTGGGGGTCAAGTGTGACACCTAGGTCTCTTATGGTTTGGGAGAAAGTGGGGAGTGGTGAGTTGGCTGGAAAAGTAGGTAAGGAGTTGATGGCTTGAGGTGAGATGATCATGAGTTCCGTTTTATTAGGGTTAAGAGCTAGGTTGAGTTGGGTAAGGAGCTGGTTGATGGATGTGAGTGCATTGTTCCATCTTTTTAGGGCATTGGAGATGGAATCAGTTATGGGAATTAGGACCTGTACATCGTCTGCGTAGACAAAGTGTGGGAGACTGAGATTTGAGAGAAGCTGGCATAGGGGGAGGAGGTATATGTTAAAGAGGGTGGATGATAGTGATGAGCCTTGGGGTATGCCCCTTGTGATGTCGATTGGTTCGGATTCATGGTTATCAATTTTTACCTTGAAGTGTCTATCACTAATGTAGGATTTGAACCAGCGAAGTGGAGTCCCAGCAATGCCTATGTCAGCTAGCCTGTCGAGTAGAATAGAGTGGTTGATAGTGTCGAAGGCTGCTGAGATGTCTAACAAGGCTAGGATGAATGTTTGACCTTTGTCAAAGCCTTTGATGACAGCGTCTGTGAGGGAGAGAAGAAGCGTTTCAGCACTGAAACGCTTCTAAAGCTGTGTTTGTGATGGGTAGAGTATTTGGTGTTGGTCTAGTAGTTTGAGAGTTGGTTGTTGACGGTTTTTTCAAGGATTTTAGCGACAAATGGAAGGATGGAGATAGGGCGGTAGTTGGACAGTCGGAGGGGTCCAGTTTCGGTTTCTTGAGAATGGGTTTGAACGATGGCTAGTTGAGCTGTGTAGGAACATCTCCAGTGGAAATGGAGGTGTTGATAATATCGGCTAGTGGTTGGAAAATGCCTGTCAGTAATGGTCAAGAGCATTTTAGATGGGATCAAATCAGTAGGGGTGGGTGGAGGGGCGCATCTTCTTAGTATAGTAGCGATTTCAGAGGGGGAGGTGTTTCGAATGTGTCCATTTTGAAGTCAAATACGTTAGGGGTAGAAATGGTCCGGTGGGGGGGCGTAGGAGGAAAGCGGGATAGCAATAGTGGCAATCTTATTGTGGAAATAATGGGCGAGTAGGTTGCATTTGGTTTTAGGGTCCTCGCATGGTGAAGTTGTTGGGGATGTCTTGGTGAGGTTCGAGATAAGGGAGAACAGGGCTCTTGGGTTGAATTGAAAGTCGTGGATTTTGGAGGCATAGTGGTCATGTTTGGCTTTGAGGGTGTTGGTTCTGTAGTCGTGTAGTAGGGTTTTGTATTTGGTGAGTTGCTTGGCAGATGGGTCTTTGCGCCATATTTTTTCTTGTGTTTTGAGACTGTGTTTTTGTAGTTTTAGTTCAGGGGTGTACCACGGTTGCTTGGTTTTTGTGGACGGCAGGATCTCTTTAGTTATTAAAGGGCAGAGTTTGTTCGCTGTGTCTTCAGTGATATGGTTCCATGTGGTTAAGGCCGTTGGGAGTTTGAGAGGTCAAGGTTTTTGAGAGGTCAAGGTTTTTGAGAGGTTTTTGAGAGGTCAAGGTTTTTGAGAGGTCAAGGTTTTTGAGGTTGTCAAAAACCTTGAGAGGTATTCCATGCATTAAGAAAGGAGAAAGGAAGGTCAAACTATTGCTGGCATGGTTAAAAAGTGAAGTGAAAGTGGCTATTTTAGTCAAAAGATCTTCATTCAAAAATTGGAAGAAGGATCCATCAGAAGAAAATAAGATAAAGCATAAGCATTGGCAAGTTAAATTGAGAAGACAGACTAAGAGATAATTTGAAAAAAGGTTGGTCGTAGAGGCAAAAAGTCATAACAAAAACTTTTAAAAATATATTCAAAGCAGAAAGCCTATGAGGGAGTCGGTTGGACAATTAGATGATAGAGGGGCTAAAGGGGCATTTAGGTAAGATAAGGCCATCACGGAACGACTAAACAAATTGTTTGCTCCTGTGTTTACTGAAAAGGGCGTCCAAATGGCAGATGAAATTTAATGTGGACAAGTTCAATGTGATGCATATAGGGAAAAATAACCCTTGCTATATTTACATGATGTTAGGCTCCATATTAGGAGTTATCAACCAGGAAAGAGGTCTAGGCATCATTGTGGATAATACATTGAAATCATTGGCTCAGTGTGCTGTGGCAGTCAAAAAAGCAAAGAGAATGTTAGGAATTATTAGGAAGTGAATAGCAAATAAAACGAAAGATATCATAATGCCTCTGTATCGCTCCATGGTGAGACCACACCTTGAATACTGTGTGCAATTCTGGTCGCCGCATCTCAAAAAAGATATAGTTGCACTGGAGAAAGTACAGCGAAGGCTGACCAAAATAATAAAGGGGATGGAACAGTTCCCCTATGAGGAAAAGCTAAAGAGGTTAGGACTGTTCAGCCTGGAGAAGAGGCGGCTGAGGGGGGGATATGATAGAAGTCTAAAAAATCATGAAAGGACTTGAACGGGTTAATTACTCTCTCAAACAATAAAAGGACAAGGGTGCATTCCATGAAGTTAGCAAGTAGCTCATTTAAAACAAATCAGGAACAATTCTTTTTCTCTCAATGCATAATTAAGGTCTGGAATTCATTGCCAAAAGATGTGGTTACGACAGGTAATGGGTTTAAAAAAGGTTTGGATAGGTTGCTAGAGGAGAAGTCCATAACCTGCTATTAATCAATAAGGAATAGTGGCTTGGGATCTATTTAATGTTTGGGTACTTGCCAGGTACTTGTCACTTGGACTGGCCACTGTTGGAAACAGGATGCTGAGCTTGTTGGACCCTTGGTCTGACCCAGTATGGCATGTCTTATGTTCTTATGTTGACTTTGCTTTCTCCTTAGATGCTGCCTCGAAACACGCAGCACAAGGGTTCTTTGATTGCCTTAGAGCTGAAGTGGAAGAGTTTGAGGTTGCAGTCAGCATTGTGAATCCAACATTCATTCGATCCTACCACGTGCAGTCAAACCCTGGAAACTGGGAAGCCTCCATCTGGAAATGTAAGATATCATTAGTGATGATTAGGTTGATTGTGTCCATTCCAGCTGAAATCTTTTGCTGTTTTTATTCATACTGGCATCCAAAGGGGATGAAATGTGTTAGTCTATAATGTGTCACCAGCTTAGGTCTGGTTTGCTACTCCATGACTCCACCTCTGTAAGTAAACACATCAAATGTTTTAGGCACTGCTCTTATATGGATATAAAAAGCAGAGTTTATGTGTTTCTGTTATGGAGTCTCAATTTTGTGGACCCTTGGGCCGACCTGCAAGAGACTGGGAAAGGCGTTCAATGTCTCTGGTACTCTGCAGGCCGGGAGGCAGATGTTCAGGCAGGACATAGAGGTGCTCTTCACCCTGGAAGCTGGTGCTCCCCCGGGAGGAGCCCGTAGGAGCCCAGCCACTGGGACTTAGGTGGCTTCACCCTTGGAAGCTGAAGCCCCCCCGGGAGGAGCCCGTAGGGGCCCGGCCGCTGGGACTTAGGCGGGTTGATGATCAGGACTGAGAACTGGAACCAGACTAGAACAGTAGACAGGAACTGTAGCAAGACTCGGGTACTGGAACCAGGCAGGAACTGTAGCAGGACTCGGGTACTGGAACCAGGCAGGAACTGTAGCAAGACTCGGGTACTGGAACCAGGCAAGAACTGTAGCAGGCAAGCAGGAACTAAGCAGGTACTGAAGCAGGCAAGCAGGAATGGAGTGAGTACCAAGGCAGCTCACTCCGGGGCATGGAGCAACAGGGAACCAGAAGGTAAACCCGTTGCAAGGCAAAGACTGAGTGTCCACGGCTGGCTTATCAAGGCCGTGGCGTCTGACTCAGGAACTGGGCAGAGTCACCACTGGCAGGAAATGGCCTAGAAAAGCGCCCAAGTGGTGCACGTGCGCGCCTAGAAGCAGGGTGTCCATGGGAGGCTTCCCGGCAGTGCGGCCCTTGCGGGGACGCCGCTGAACAGGCCACGAACTAGGGCCAGCGGAAGCAGGAACAGGTCCAGAAACATTTATTTATTTATTTTATTTATTTAACATTTTTTTATACCGGGATTCATGTAAAGTTTACATATCGTCTCGGTTTACATTGTAACTGAAAAACAGGCATGTGAAATGCAATTACAAAGAACAAGGCATAAAACTTGGCTCAGGTTACATGGGTAGAAAGGGTCTGGTCGCGGCACTTGCGGCCAGAACTGTAACAGTCCCTCCCCTCTTACGCCCCCTCTTAGCCGGTCCTGGTTTACTTGGGTGGTCCAGATGGAACTGCCATAATAAGTCCTTGTCGAGGATGTTATGGGCAGGTTCCCATGAATTATTCTCGGGTCCACAACCCTCCCAGGCAAGCAAGTACTCCCAGCGTCATTGATGGAACCGAACGTCCAAGATCTCACGCACTTGATATGTAATATCGTTCGGTACTGAAGGATCCGATGGTTCAGGAGCCCGGGAGTGGTATCTAGACAAAACAAGAGGCTTCAGCAATGACACATGGAACACATCATGTATGTGCATGGAAGAGGGTAGGCCTAGTCGGTACGAGACTGCTCCCACTCGTTCGGCGACTTGGAAAGGCCCACAGAATCTCGGGGCTAGTCTTCGAGATGGGATTCGTAGTTGTAGATTTTTAGTACTAAGCCAGATGCGATCTCCTGGAAGGAAGATAGGCGCTGGCTGACGATGCCTATCCGCATATTTCTTGATGGACTGGGCAGCTTTATGGAGCTTTCCCTGGATAGAGGTCCATAGGAAAAGAAGCTGGCGGGCTGACAGTTGCACTGCCGGGAGTGCACTAGGTTCAGGCAAAGTCAAGGGCGGTCGAAGTTGCTTCCCATAGACAACGAGAAAAGGTGAACTTCCAGTAGGGGCATGCATATGATTATTATATGAGAACTCCGCCCACGGGAGTAACTTGGCCCAATTATCTTGTCGTTCATTCACGAACGAACGGAGAAAGATCTTTAAGGTTCGGTTAGTCCATTCCGTTTGCCCATTACTCTGGGGATGGAACGCAGACGAAAGACTAAGTTGCACACTGAAGCGTTTGCAAAGTGCTTTCTAATATCGAGCAGTAAACTGTGGTCCTCGATCTGAGACTATATCTTGTGGAAGACCGTGAAGTCTAAAGATATGGTGAGTGAAGAGATTGGCTAAGTCAGGTGCAGAAGGCAACTTTGGCAAGGGGACAAAGTGCGCCATCTTGGAGAATCGGTCTACAGTCACCCAAATGACCAAATTACCTCCTGAGACGGGAAGGTCCACGACAAAGTCGGTGGAGATGTGTGTCTAAGGCTACACCGGGATGGGTAATGGTTGTAACAGGCCCCTGGGCCTCCCGATGAGTGGCTTCTGAACAGTGCAGGAAGGGCAAGAGCCCACAAAGGCTTGGACGTCCTGTCTCACCGTCGGCCACCAGTAGAATCGGTTCAACAAGTCTAAGGTCCCTTTACAGCCAGAATGGCCCCCAGTGAGGGAGTCATGGGTCCAAGTGAGGATTGCTCTCCGGGAGCGACGTGGAACAACGGTCTTTCCTTGGGAGGACACCAAGGTTGCTGAGAGACTCACTTTTGCGGGATCCAAGATGTACTGGGGAATGTCAGAAGTCTCTTCAACCTCAGAGGAGCGCGAGAGCGCGTCGGCTCGAACATTCTTAGAGCTGGGTCGGTAGTGTAGAGTAAAGTTAAACCGATCAAAAAACAGCGACCACCGGGCTTGCCTTGGGTTCAGGCGTTGTGCTTGCTTCAAGAATGCTAAGTTTTTGTGGTCGGTGTAAATCGTAACCGGCTGGTTGGCCCCCTCCAACCACTGTCTCCATTCCTCCAAGGCAAGTTTCACGGCTAGCAACTCTTTATCACCAACATAGTAGTTGCTCTCTGCCGGCGAGAATTTCTTCGATAAATATGAACAGGGTAGCAATTGTCCAGAATCAGAGTACTGGCTCAGCACGGCCCCCACGGCCACATTGGAGGCATCGACTTCCACCACAAAGGGCCGGCTGGGGTCAGGATGACGAAGGCAGGTGTCCAACAAGAACGCTTCCTTGAGGGCCTCGAAGGCTTGGCAGGCGGGAACAGGCCAATCCACCGCATTGGCCCCCTTTCGGGTGAGGGCAGTCAACAGGGCCACAATACAGGAATAGTTAGGAATAAAGTGATGGTAGAAATTGCAAAAGCCGAGGAAGCGTTGCAACGCTTTGAGACCCCTCGGCCGGGGCCAATTCTTAATTGCCGCCACTTTCTCAGGATCCATTTGAAAGCCTGTTGCAGAGATTATGTAGCCCAGGAACGGCAGGGACGTCTTCTCGAAACTACATTTTTCAAGTTTCGCGTACAGACTATGCTCCCTAAGTATTTGGAGCACTTGACGGACATGCTGACTGTGTGAAGGCAGGTCCTGGGAGTAGACTAGCACATCGTTGAGGTAGACAATTACGCAGGTGTTCAGAAGGTCCCATAACACCTCATTCATAAGGTGCTGGAACACCGCCGGAGCATTACATAAGCCGAAAGGCATCACAAGATATTCGTAATGCCCGTCTCTGGTATTAAAAGCAGTTTTCCACTCGTCTCCGGGATGAATACTGACTAAGTTGTAAGCACCTCGTAAGTCCAACTTTGTGAAAATCTTAGCTCCCTGGAGCCTATCGAGGAGCTCCGGGATTAGCGGGAGCGGGTAACGATCCTACTTGGTAATAGAATTTAGGCCTCGATAGTCTATACACAGTCTCAGTGAGCTGTCCTTCTTGCTGACAAAGAAGAAGCCTGCCCCCGCAGGCAACTTGGACAAGCGAATAAACCCCTTGGCCAGATTCTCTGAAATGTACTCGGACATGGCCCGGGTTTCAGGTAATGATAAGGGATATACCCTTCCTCGGGGGGGCATAGTTCTAGGTAGCAGGTCTATAGCGCAGTCATACGGGCGATGCTGCGGAAGAATCTCCGCCTTGGTCTTGGAAAAAACATCTGTGAAGTCCTCATAAGGTGCTGGAGGACCTAGGGCAGAGTGCATCAACGGGAGTCTGGGAGCCTTAGGCACTTTCATACAGTTGGCTAGACAGAAAAGGCTCCACTTGACAATCTGTAGAGTATGCTACTGAATCGTGGGTGAGTACTTCTGTAACCACGACAACCCTAGCACCACAGGGTGGACAGCATTATCCAACACTAGGAAGGCTATCTCCTCCGAATGGATCGCTCCGGTGCGGACAGTAATGGGTGCCGTGGACATCAGGATAGGTCCTGGAAGGAGCATCCCCTGGATGGAGGTAATTCATAACGGGACCTCCCGTCTATGCGTAGGAATTCACAACTGGGACACTAAGTCCTGCAGGATGAAATTACCCCTGGCTCCAGAATCCAGGAACGCAATTGTTTCGATGGATCCTCCAGGGTATTCCAGGGTAACAGGCACAGTACATTGAGGAGCTGTACCACAGCCTAGGAGGAGCTCCTCCTGACCTCCTAGGCTTTGGCGTTTTCCGCACGCTCCTGGCAGCGTGCCAAGAAATGGCCCTTCTGGCCACAATACAAGCACAATTTCAACGAACGGCGACGTTGCCTCTCTTCAGCAGAGAGCGGGACCAGTCCCAGCTGCATGGGTTCACAGGTGGGAGTGTCTGGACGAGAAGTCTTAGGAAAAGACGCGGCTCTCGCCAACACAGAAGCTGGACTGTGGCAGGAGGAGTGCTGCTCCTTGGCCCGTTGTTGTAGGCGGCGGTCAGTACGGGCAGCCATCTCTATCAAGGCGTTGAGGTCTTCCGGCAGATCTTGGGCAGCAATCTCATCCTTTATGCGTCTGGAAAGGCCCTCCAAGAAGATGGCCTTAAGACTACCATCTTACCAACCTACTTCTTGGGCTAAAGTCCAGAAATCCATAGCATAATCCGCCAAGGAGCGAGCCCCCTGACGGAGCTGCAGCAGTTCAGATGTAGCCGTAGCTACTCGGGCTGGCTCATCAAAAGCCTGTCGGAAGTTTGAGATGAACTGTTGTAAGTCCATTAGTGAGGGATCATTGTGTTCCCAAAGGGGAGAGGCCCATATTAAGGCTTTCCCATCAAGCAGGGACAGGATATAAGCCACTTTCACTGCATCCAAGGGAACTGCCGAGGCAACAGAGAGAACCATATGAAACATTGGTTCAGAAAGCCGTGGCAGGTCCTTAAATCACCAGCGTAACGAGAGGGTGCCGGCAGCTGAGTCACCGAAGTGACTGGACCCTCGGGTGCTAGTTCTGAGGTGGACGGGGCCCTGGCATCCAATCGGGCCAATAATTCCCCTACCAAATCAGTAAGGACCTCGAGGTACTGTTGTTGATACTGCAGCTGCTGGGCCAACCCTGGCAGGTCCAAGGGGACAGGCGCATCTGCCGAGTCCATGGCCTTGCAATCTGTTATGGCGTCTCAATTTAGTGGACCCTTGGGCCGACCTGCAAGAGACTGGGAAAGGCGTTCAATGTCTCTGGTACGCTGCAGGCCGGGAGGCAGATGTTCAGGCAGGTCGTAGAGGTGCTCTCCACCCTGGAAGCTGGTGCTCCCCTGGGAGGAGCTTGTAGTAGCCCAGCCGCTGGGACTTAGGTGGCTTCACCCTTGGAAGCCGAAGCCCTCCCAGGAGGAGCCCGTAGGGGCCCTGCCGCTGGGACTTAGGCGGGTTGATGATCAGGACTGAGAACTGGAACCACACTAGAACAGTAGACAGGAACTGTAGCAAGACTAGCGTACTGGAACCAGGCAGGAACTGTAGCAGGACTCGGGTACTGGAACCAGGCAGGAACTGTAACAAGACTCAGATACTGGAACCAGGCAGGAACTGTAGCAAGACTCGGGTACTGGAACCAGGCAAGAACTGTAGCAGGCAAGCAGGAACCAAGTAGGTACTGTAGCAGGCAAGCAGGAATGGAGCGAGTACCAAGGCAGCTCACTCCGGGGCACGGAGCAACAGGGAACCAGAAGGTAAACCTGTTGCAAGGCAAAGACTGAGTGTCCGCGGCTGGCTTATCAAGGCCACGGCGTCTGACGTCAGGAACTGGGCGGAGTCACCACTGGCGGGAAATGGCCTAGAAAAGCACCCAAGTGGCGCGCGCGTGCGCGCCTAGAAGTAGGGCATCCAGGAGAGGCTTCCCGGTGGCGCGGCCCTTGCGGGGACACCGCCGAACAGGCCGCGAACTAGGCCAACGGAAGAGGGAACAGGTCCAGAAACACGGAGGTAAGGGTCTGGTTGCGGCACTCGCGGCCAGAACCGTAACAGTTAAACAATAAAAATTTATGCAAATAGGTGCAAGTGGGAAAAGAGATCCGTGAACTTGGTACCTAACATATGCAGGCTTTCAATGTGCACCTGCAGAATCAATGCATGCATCAATCACACATTCTGTTTATAGACCTCTGCACCCAACAGAACAAATAATTCTCTGCCTACCACATGCCTTCAAATTCAGTGCTAAGAGGAGGGAGAAAACAGTAGCCAAAGCAAAGAGAGGAGGTGTTCCATTGGAGTTAGGACACAGTTTAATAAAGTCCTTTTTTTTCAAAAATGAGTTTGGTTTCTTGTGCAAACTGCCAGTGTTTCTATCAGAGCAGTGTTCTGACAGTAATGCTGGTAGTTTATGCTTCCAGGGTTGCTGTCAAAACAATGGAAGATGCTGCTGGGAGTAGTCATATCGCAATCCCAGTGGCAGGAAGGGATGTTTAGATGTCCTCCAGGTGAATGGGATGGTTAGGATTGGGCTGGGGGAGGGAGGGAAGTAGAGGATGGGACTTTCTAATGACGTATTCAGCAATTGGAGAGAGAGTGGCTAGAGGGAGGAGGCTGTGACTGGACTGAGATATTCAAATGTTGAAATTAAAAAGGTGGAGATTGGGGGTGGGGAGTGGGGGGCTCAGCCTGGAAGAACCTCTTTTTCCTATATAGATTGGAAGTTGGGGAATCAGGCCATCAAGACTGTACCCTACTTATTTTTCTTTTTTACATCTCTTTGACACTTAACCAATATATTATTTTGAATATAGCTGGCTAAGTCTAAAGTTACAACACAAAAAGCCCAATATACTAGAAACCGGGAGTAGCAATACAAACACAAATAAGGTTTCCAGATCAATAATATAATTCATAGACGCCACATCTATAATATTATATTGAGAATTCAAATATGTAGGACTGCTACCGACTGGATCTGCTAATCAGTCAGACCCAACATAGGAGAAGTCACATTGCTTTATTTAATGATTATTTTTAGTCTTTTGTCATATTTCAAAAAGTATTACCATGGGAAATGACGAAGCCACAATGGGCTTTCGTTTAATGCAAAACTCGCACAAAAATAGTAGCAGTACTTAGCTTCAGAATACAGTCCCGACGTGATCACGTTTCAGACCCTTTAGGTCCTGCTTCAGGGGTTAATACTTCTAAAATCCTCAACAGTGGAGTCATGATATGGTTCCCAAACGGCAAGCAAAATGGCGTTTTCTATCCAGTCATTCGTTGGCGGTCCGCATTCGGACTAAAGTCTAAAGTTATCCATCTGCAAGCTGATATTTTAAGAACATAAGAATTGCCATGCTAGGTCAGACCAAAGTCCATCAAAACAAGCATCCTGTTTCTGACAGTGGCCAATTAGAGTTGAAAATGTTGCGATCCCGGGTCGGCCCCGGGACCGCCACTCACCCCCAACTCGGGTCCGGTCCGCCTCTGGCTCCGTTGGGTCTGTACTGGCCTCTGACGCGGCGCTCCCGCTCCGGAGGAGCAGCCGGTGTCCTCCCGCAGCTGGCCCGCCCCCTAGCCACGCGCGCGCGCGCTAGGGCTCCAATTTTAAAGGGGCCAGTGCGGGAGAACACTAACCTCCCTGCTGATGACGTCAGACGCTGCAGGGCTATTTAAGCCCTGCAGCTGGAGCCTTCCTTGCCTTGCAACGAGGTTCTTCAGGCTTCCTGATTCTTAGTTGCTGCATTCCTGGCTTGATCACCACCTTCGACCCAGCTTGACTCCTGACTCGTCCTTCGTCTTCTCCCTTGGCTCTGGCTTCGTCTTCTGATCTCTGGTTCTGACCTGCTTCCGTCCCGACTCTGCTTTTGGCTCACCCTTTTGGCTCCGGTACTACCTCTGACTTCTGGCTCTGACCCGGCTCCGTCCTCGACTCCGCCTCTTGTCTCTTCTCCTGACTCTTCGATTTGGCTTTATTCTTGGACTCCGTCTCGGACCTTCGTTGTTCCTTGGTTCCTGGGTTCACCGGCCCCGAAGATTCTCCTAAGTCCCAGCGGCCGGGCCCCTACGGGCTCCTCCTGGGGGGGCTCTGGCTTCCAGGGTGAATCTCCAAAAGTCCCAGCGGCCGGGCTCCTACGAGCTCCTCTCGGGGGAGTGCCGGTCTCCAGGGTGAAGATCCCTCAGTCTACAGGGCCCAACGTCGTCCGTCCTCCTTCCCATCGCCGAGTCCTTGGTCGCATAGGACTCCACCTTGTTCCAGTATCCAAGCCTTCCCCAAGTCCGTCGAGCAGGCTCCCGGTCGGGACCTTTTGCTGTGGCCCTCCACAGCGCTTCATTGCCTGTCCTGACCGGCCCAAGGGTCCACGATTACAACAAGTTGCAAGGCCATGGACCCGGCGGATCTCGCAGGGTCTGAAAGCCATCCCAGGCATTGCCCAGAAGCTACAGCAGCAACAGAGTTGCCTCGACACCCTGATGTCGACAGTACAACAATTAGCGGACCGTGTCGAGGGGGTAACCGCTGCCAGCTCTTCGGCTTCAACATCTCGGCCTGATTCCGGACCACCCGTGCCTGTACAGATGCCTGCTCCATCACGGTATTCTGGGGATGCCAAGTCATGTCGGGGTTTCCTCAACCAGTGCTATATTCGTTTCAACCTGCTGCCCGCGCAGTTTCCCACTGACCATGTCAAGACGAGCTACATCATTTCCCTCTTGGATGGGAGGCCCTTGGCTTCGGCCTCGTCTCTCTGGGAACGCCAGGATCCTCATTTAAACAATCTGGTTCAGTTTGTCAAGTCTTTCCGAAGAGTCTTCGACGAGCCGTCCCGTGCTTCCACGGCTGCCTCTGAACTACTTCAGTTACGGCAGGGAAGCCGGCCCCTGGAGGAGTATGCCATGGAGTTTCAGACCCTTGCCACTGAATTGGGTTGGAGAGCCGATAGTCTGCACGGTATATTCCTAGAGGGGCTCTCTCCTCGTCTCCAGGACGAATTGGCGGCCCGAGACCTTCCGGATGACCTCAATGAACTTATCAATTTGGCAGGTCGGGTGGACCGGCGTATTCAGCGTCGTTTTCGGGAACGGAGACCCACGCAGGGACAGACCGGTCCTCGGTCCACACCACCTCATGTCAGGCCGCCTCCTCTCGCTCCGCCTAGCGCCCAGGGTGAAGAACCCATGCAGTTGGGCCAAGGTCCTCTTTCCCCAGAAGAGCGGAGATGGCGTCACTCCCAGGGCCTGTGTCTCTACTGTGGTGGCAAAGGGCACTTCCTGGCCCATTGCACTGAGCGCCCGGGAAACGCCCGAACCTAGAGTCTAGCGGGGAGTTGATTCTAGGCAATACCACGTCTAACTCCCCATGTACCGTCCCGGTAAAACTGTGCCTCCCGGGAGGGGGTTTTGACACCTTAGCCCTGCTCGACTCCGGGTCCGGGGGGAATTTTATTCTCCGAGACCTAGAACAGCAGCTTCAACTGGAGACCCAGCCACAGGAGCCACCCGTACGAGTATCCTCTATTCAGGGGACCCTACTCCCGGGGACTATATCCACCCGGACTCGCCCCCTCATGCTCCAGGTCGGTGTTCTCCATACTGAGGAGATCTCATTCCTCATCCTAGAAAAATCCATCCATCCTGTCATCCTAGGCTTGCCCTGGCTGAGGAAACATTCGCCGGTGATAGATTGGGACTCCCTCCAGATCACATCCTGGGGCCCTACCTGCTTCCGTCAGTGTCTCCCTGCTCGCTCTCAACCCACGCTTCCGCTCCTAGCGACCCCTCTAGCAGTGCCTCCGCAGTACCATGCCTTCCGAGATGACTTCTCCAAAGAGAAGGCCGAGTTACTCCCTGAACATCGGCCCTTCGACTGCGCAATTAACCTACTGCCGGGCACCACGCCACCTCGTGGACGAGTATACCCGCTATCCCTTCCAGAGACCCAGGCCATGTCCGCGTATATCAAGGAAAACCTAGAGTGAGGGTTCATCAGGCTCTCGAATTCCCTGGCTGGGGCCGGGTTCTTCTTCGTGGGGAAGAAGGATGGGTCTCTTCGGCCCTGTATCGATTACCGAGGCCTGAATCGGATTACTCGACGTGACCGCTATCCACTGCCCTTGATTCCCGAACTCCTGGACCGTCTTCAAGGAGCCAGAGTATTTACAAAGCTGGACCTCAGAGGGGCTTACAATCTAGTAAGAATCCGTCCTGGGGACGAGTGGAAGACCGCCTTCAACACAAGAGATGGTCATTATGAGTACCTCGTCATGCCATTCGGTCTTTGTAATGCCCCAGCTGTATTCCAGAACCTCATGAATGAGGTACTTCGAGACTTGCTACATACCTCGGTTATAGTCTACCTGGACGACGTGCTGATATACTCTCGAGACCTTGAATCACATCGTCAACACGTTCGCCAAGTGCTCCAGAAATTGAGGGAGAATCGGCTTTACGCCAAATTGGAAAAATGCCAATTTGAACAAGAATCATTACCCTTCCTAGGGTACATCGTCTCTTCCACAGGCTTTCATATGGACCCCGACAAGGTCACCGCCATCAAGAACTGGCCGCAACCGGTGGGAGTCAAGGCCCTACAATGCTTCCTGGGCTTCGCCAACTTCTACCGCCAGTTCATCCCGCACTATTCCAGTCTGGTAGCCCCGTTAACGGCCCTTACCCGGAAGGGCGCCGACACCAGGAGATGGTCGCCCGCCGCTGTACAGGCCTTCCAGGACCTTAAGGAAGCATTCCTACATGATAACTGCCTCCAACACCCGGATCCCCAGAGTCAATTCATTGTGGAGGTTGACGCCTCCGACGTGGCGGTGGGGGCCGTACTTGCCCAACTTTCCAAAAATGGTAAAGCCCTGCCATGCTCATACTTTTCGCATAAATTTTCCCCCGCAGAAAGGAATTACGGTATTGGGGACAAGGAATTGCTCGCCATCAAATTAGCTTTCGAGGAGTGGCGTCAATGGCTGGAGGGAGCCCAGCACCCTATAATAGTCTACACGGACCACAAAAATCTGGAATACCTATGTCGTGCCCAGCGTCTCAATCCCCGGCAGCCGCGCTGGTCCCTCTTTTTCAGCCGGTTTAATTTCTCTCTCCACTACAGGCCGGCAGCTAAGAATGTCAGGGCGGATGCCCTCTCCCGTAACATAGAAACTGACGATACCGTCGAACCTCCCCAATACATTCTGGACCCAGCCAAGGTTCTCGTGGCCGCATCCGAAGTGGCACCCGCGGGTAAAACAGTGGTTCCCGCTTGCTCAAGGAGGAAGGTGTTAGCATGGGCCCACGATTCGCTAACAGCCGGGCATCCAGGGATGGCCTGGACTCTAGATCTCTTGACGGAATTCTACTGGTGGCCACGGGTCAAGGAGGATGTTCGCCTCTATGTCCAGTCATGCCCCACGTGCGCCTGACAGAAACCTCTGCCAGGCCGCCTCTGGGGTCTCCTCCAACCGCTTCCCATCCCTACGGAGCCATGGACCCACGTATCCACGGATTTTATAGTGGAGTTGCCCCCTTCGGAGGGAAAGACCGTGGTCTTGGTCACAGTCGACCGGTTCTCAAAAATGGCCCACTTCGTGCCTCTCGCGAAACTACCCACAGCCCCTGAACTGGCCGAACTATTTACCCAGCATATCTTCCGACTACATGGATTGCCACTGCACATTACTTCTGACAGGGGTCCTCAATTTACGGCAAAGTACTGGAGGGCTCTTTGTAAAAAATTTGGTGTACAATTGGATTTGACCACCGCTTTTCACCCCCAGAGCAATGGCCAAGTCGAACGCACCAACCGAACTCTGAAGACCTTCCTTCGAGCCTTTGTTGGAGACTTGCAAGATAACTGGGTCGCCCTCTTACCCTGGGCAGAGTTCTCTTACAGCCGCCACAAACACTCCGCTACTCTACAGTCCCCGTTCCAAATGGTCTATGGGAGGATTCCCAAGCCTCCCCTGCCTTTGCCGTTGACGGTCTCGTCCCTGGCAGCGCAACTAACTGCCAACCAGCTCCATCACCTCTGGCACTCCACCCAGGAGAAACTTCGTCGGACGTCCGCTCGGTTTAAGGAGTATGCGATAGAACCCGGCGACCCGCTCCAGTTTTCTTACCAGGAACTAAGGTATGGATGAGTACCAAAAATATTCAGCTGCGCACTCCTTCCATGAGGCTAGCACCCCGCTATATTGGCCCCTTCATCGTGGCCAAACGTATTGGGGCAGTGTCCTACAGGCTACGCTTGCCCTCCACTCTTAAAATACATGATGTCTTCCACGTCTCCCTGCTCAAGCCGGTGGCTCTTTCCCGATTCCAGACTCTGCCTCCGGAACCCACTGTCACCTCCGCTGACCAAGGGAACACGTATACAGTGAAAGAGGTTTTGGACGTTCGGTTACACCGCCATCGTTGGGAATACCTTCTCTCCTGGGAGGGTTACGGTCCCGAAGAAAACTCCTGGGAACCCTCCTCACATATCCTGGATAAAGACCTCCTCCGCCAATTCCATTTGGCTCACCCAGACAAGCCAAAACCCCCGGGGAGGGGGCATAGGGGGAGGGGTACTGTTGCAATCCCGGGTCGGCCCCGGGACCGCCACTCACCCCCAACTCGGGTCCGGTCCGCCTCTGGCTCCGTTGGGCCTGTACTGGCCTCTGACGCGGCACTCCTGCTCCGGAGGAGCAGCCGGCGTCCTTCCACGGCTGGCCCTGCCCCCTAGCCGCGCGCGCGCGCTAGGGCTCCAATTTTAAAGGGGCCAGCGCGGGAGAACACTAACCTCCCTGCTGATGACATCAGATGCTGCAGGGCTATTTAATCCCTGCAGCTGGAGCCTTCCTTGCCTTGCAACGAGGTTCTTCAGGCTTCCTGATTCTTAGTTGCTGCGTTCCTGGCTTGATCACCACCTTTGACCCGGCTTGACTCCTGACTCGTCCTTCGTCTTCTCCCTTGGCTCTGGCTTCGTCTTCTGATCTCTGGTTCTGACCTGCTTCCGTCCCTGACTCTGCTCTTGGCTCACCCTTTTGGCTCCGGTACTACCTCTGACTTCTGGCTCTGGCCCGGCTCCGTCCTCGACTCCGCCTCTTGTCTCTTCTCCTGACTCTTCGACTTGGCTTTATTCTTGGACTCCGTCTCGGACCTTCGTTGTTCCTTGGTTCCTGGGTTCACCGGCCCCGAAGATTCTCCTAAGTCCCAGTGGCCGGGCCCCTATGGGCTCCTCCTGGGGGGGCTCCGGCTTCCAGGGTGAATCTCCAAAAGTCCCAGCGGCCGGGCTCCTACGAGCTCCTCTCGGGGGAGTGCTGGTCTCCAGGGTGAAGATTCCTCAGTCTACAGGGTCCAACGTCGTGCGCCCTCCTTTCCATCGCCGAGTCCTTGGTCGCATAGGACTCCACCTTGTTCTAGTATCCAAACCTTCCCCAAGTCCGTCGAGCCGCCCGGTTGGGACCTTTTGGCGAGGTGCTGTGGACCGGGGACCGGTCTGTCCCTGCGTGGGTCTCCGTTCCCGAAAACGACGCTGAATACGCCGGTCCACCCGACCTGCCAAATCGATAAGTTTGTTGAGGTCATCTGGAAGGTCTCGGGCCGCCAATTCGTCCTGGAGACGAGGAGAGAGCCCCTCTAGGAATATACCGTGCAGACTATCGGCTCTCCAACCCAATTCAGTGGCAAGGGTCTGAAACTCCATGGCATATTCCTCCAGGGGCCGGTTTCCCTGCCGTAACTGAAGTAGTTCAGAGGCGGCCGTGGAAGCACGGGACGGCTCGTCGAAGACTCTTCAGAAAGACTTTACAAACTGAATTCAATGGGAACAGCAATGCATCTTTGATTGGCAAATTTTGATGCCCCATGGTTTAAACGCAGAGATAGAGTGGATCGCTTTTTTTAAAGTTTATATATAGCTCCGCTGTTATTTACATCAAAGTTTTATTGATTTATTTACCGTCAATCACATTCTGTTGTGGTTGTAATATGGATGGATGTTTTTTGTGAATGGTTAGTGTTGTGTAATTCGTTTGAATGATGTCGTATGAGTGTGTGTATATCTGTTAGATGCAGCAGAGTGAGTACATCATTTGTGTTTGGTTGGCGATTATAGTGTATTATGCGGTGGTTATGGGAACATAGTGAGTGAAAATCTCTTTTTGTTGTGTTGCGGTGGGTGTGATTTCAGAGTACGATGATGTCACGTCGTCATGTCCCGTTGTGAGGGACGTTGAGGCGTGCAATTTACCACGTTAGGGCGGTGGCCCTTGTAAGTTACTTTAAAAAAAGTTCAGGGAGAGATGTTATGCACCATGGTGAATTTATGGCGCAGTTGAATGTCCTTTGAATCTGTTGAAAAAGGAGAGGTTTGGAAACGTCTGTCTTTTGTAAGACACATGTTTTGGAGTATTAGAGAAACGGTAAGCGATTGGATTTGAGAGAGCCTTAGACATAGCTTGTGTGTTCTTTCTAATTTAACGAGGTCAGATGTTCAGTATATGTGTTTGGTATAATTTAGGTTTCTACCGATTGCGATATCTGCTGTGCTTTGAAGAAATTGGTCTTTGGAAGAGAAAAAGGGAGGACGTTTAAGAGAGCATGGAGATTGGTGTACAGGCTGGAAAAATGCCTAATAACAGACGATTTTGAGGTAAAAGGGTTATTAAGCATCTATGGTCGTGAATGTGTCCTAAATATTTGCATCTAAAATGTAGGTTTGTTTTCTCAGTGGTTGTAGTCCCCCTGAGGAAGCAAACGCATGTGAAACAGGGGCTGCTTGTTGGGGTCAGACCACAGTGAACAATTATCAACAACGAAGTCAAGAACGGTTATTCCAAAGAAAAGAGATTTACACAAGGGGTCAGCTACACAAGGAACCATTGAGAATAGGCAATAGTGATGTACAGTATTGTATAATTATGTTTTATGTTTTTGTGAAGTATCAAGTAGATATGGGCGAAGTGGGTGTATCCACAGGGAAGTTATGTGAAAAGCATTGTATTGAAACTTAATATGTAATACTGTATAGACCTTTTGGGGTCCTATATGCTGACTACCATTGTGTATCTGGATGTTTTTAAGGTATGAATGAGTGTGTGTGTGGGTTTACATTTTAAGGACACATTTCCTAAACTTTCTTTGAAATTGATGATAATAAAGTTGGATGCTTTTCTCTTACAATTTGTGTGGTTATATATATAGAGAGAAAGTGGATCTTTTTCACCCATTGTGTATATCATTGGTGGTCATACATGTCATATAGCTGAGGCCTGCATAGTAGCTGGTAGTTAGGCTTAAGTAAGATAAGTTCCATTGTTGGTGCATCTCGCTTAAGAAGAGGGAAATGTAGGGAGATATCCCATGTTTTACCTTTAAAAGCAGCAAATATGAATCATACTAGCCAAAGAAACATGCTGACAATACTGACAGGTCACAAAAATACTGTCTCATTAGAAAACAAGAGACCTTGCCCTGATGAGAACTTTACACTGAAGGATACTTTATCTAGATCTGTCTGTTTGTAAGTACTTGTGTAAATAGGACCAAGGCAGAAAGACAATACAGCATATAAGCCCTAAGCAGAAGTAATGGATCAGCCAACTGAGTCTAGAAGTCAGAAGACCCCCAGCCTTGGAAGAGAGGAGGGAAATCTAAGACAGAGAAAAACACTCGGGCAAACAGCTTGGCAAACAGACATAGCAGTTCTCTCCCTGAAGAAATGGGGAGGGGGAAAAATACCTGGAACTTGGCAGGACCCCAACCAAAAGAAATGGGGAGGGGGTAAAAGACCTGCAATGCAGCAAAGACCCTCCACCCTCCATGTGATTATACATGAGCTTATACATATTTATTAGCTGGAAATTATAAAACAAGGGAGCAAATAAGAGAAAGACGAGTGAAGTGTCACGACTATGGCTGCTGTGCAGCCTCCTCACCACCAGAGGCCCCTCACGAGCATGCTCTCTTGGCTGGGCCAGTCTGTCCTACCTATCTGCTCCATGTCCTAGACTTCCTACTTAACCCCGCTTAGCCCATGTCTCAGTGCTTCATCATCAAGATCCCTTGGGCTCCCTGCTCTAGCCTCCTGTTACCTTCTGTGTGCCTCCGGGCATCTCACTATCTGTCTTGTTCCATGGCCTGGGGCCCTGCCCTTCTTGTCTTATTGCCTCCTTGCCTTGCTGCCTTCGGGCTTTGTGTCCTGCCTCCTTGCCTTGCTGCCTTCGGGCATTTGTGTTTTCTGTTCAGTATAAGTCTTGTCTTGGTTTGTCTAGTCCAGTCATTGTCTGTCCTGCTCTCCTTGGTTCTCTCATTCCAGCTCACACTTACCTACATTCAGTTCCACACGTACCTGCACGCTATCCTGATTCCACCCATACCTGCACTCAGTTCCAGTGTTCAGACCACGTTTACCAGTCACACCCACGCGTACCCCCATGCTGTTCCAGTGGATCACAAAGCTCAACCTTACCCTCACGCACCCTGTTCCAGAGATGCCTTTCCAGCCAGTACCCAGCTCCACAGACTCCACAGCCAACATCAGAGACTTACTCCTTCCAGCCTGCGCCAGACTCCTTCCAGCCAGCTCCCAGCACCACAGACTCCTTCCAGCCAGAACCTGGTATCAGAGACTCCTTACAACCAGAGACTCCTCTCCAGCCATTATCAGAGACTCTGCTGTGACTCCTGTTCTCCCTATCCTGTAGGTGGTGTTCACCACACCTGGCTAGCACCCAACCGTAACGTGAATGACCCCCAAGGGAAGCAAACCCTGAGAGTGACCCTGGGAGTGAACCCTGAGAGTAACCTAGAAAGAAAGAGCAAAAGGGGAGTCCAAAGCAGACCAGCACTCCCTGGTATTAAGGAGGGAGAAAACTAGGACTCGAGAGAGGAAACGCCCTGATGAGAGACCATGGTGAGCAGTGTGAGGTGACAGGGGAGTTGAGAGCAGTCTGACAGCTCTGCAAATACGGGAAGGGACCCAGAAGCAAGCCCCAAGGCCACTTGTAACTCTGTCAGAACCTGTCCCAGAGTCAAGTCTCCTTACCTGCCCACATTCTCCAGCTCTCCAGCCAGAGCCTGCTTCAGAGGTAAACAGGGGACATTGCCTGAAGTTGGAACCAGGGGTAAGTTAGCTATGTGTATTAATATTTTTTTATTTATTTAAAAATGTTTACATACCGCTATTTGAATATAACCATCATACCGATTTACAGTTTTACAAATATCAAAATAAAAAAACAAACAGTTTTCAATGATAATATCTCCACTCTCTTAAAAAATTTTTAAAATAAAAAATTACAAAAAAGGAATAAAACATACATGTATTTATTAGTCATTCGATTCACTGTTTAATAACTCCTGATTGCTATTCCTTGCTCCAATTACTTGTTGATATTATTTCTCATCCTTTTTCTGTGCCAAAGGCTTGCTGAAATAACCAAGTCTTAAGTTTTGTGTTAAATTGTGCTGTATTTAGCTCTGTTCTTAGGTTTATGGCATGTTTGAACTCACCAATGTTACAGAACTTTCTTTAGGGTAAACAGGAGCTTAGTAGGCAGGAGGTTAGAGATATGTATTATTGTTATATTCTAAATGCTAAATCCTGCCACATCTGATAAAAGTCTATTTCTGAAGAGAACACATTGTCTTTTTCCTGAGCTTAGGATCGTGAAGTAAGGTAGGAGGACAACTGAAAGTGTCCTGTAACAGACAGGTCCCTGCACCCTTAAACTTGCTTACAGTTTGCTTTGAAAATTGAATGAAAGTGCCTAAATTTAGGCATCTATAAATGGGAAAGGGACAGGGAAATGGACAATATTTAGAATCACACTGCTGATTGCCTGTGTTTGTATCCTAAGTTAGGTTCCTAAAGTTAGGTTGTTCATCTAACTGTCTTAAGGCCCTTATATTCAAAGAAATGTTGTAGGCACCTGTATTCTCTGAGGATAATTTTATAACAGCCCATGTAGGGATGCAGTCCTCATGTGGAAAGTACATGCAGACTTCAACCCAAATTTTCAAAACAGATTTATTGTGTAAGTCTGCTTTGAAAATTAGCAGGGGTATGCCAAACTCTGCGTGGCATATGAGCACATATTTACATGAAAGTATGCACGTAAATAGTTTTTCCTCCCAAAATCTGCCCTGCTGAATGCCTCTTTCAAGTATGCATAAAAGTGTTCATGAAATCACTTCCATATGTACTTTTAAATGTAAAATCCCCAGGGCAATTTTCAAAAAGACCATTAATGTACCTGAAACATTTTGTGCACTTAAATGATTTGTAAGATCAGGTCCTTTGAATATAAAGATCTATCTTAGGCAATTAACTTGTGCACATATATTCAAGTTAAGAGTTCAGCATTCTTTGATGTCAGGCTCAATGTGTGTTAGGCATGGACATGATGCAGGAATGATGTCTGTAGTACAGATGTGTTGCAAATGACGATGTGGATGTGATGTATAGGGAGTGGATGTGATGCAAGAGCAAAATACTTTTTGTGATTCTCCTACTAGATGGTTTTATATTGTAATCCTAATGTCTCCTTCTACTAACAGTCTTTTTCAGGAAGCTGGCATATGGTGTGCATCCAATTGAAGTAGCAGAGGAAATTCTGTGTACAGTCAGCAGAAAGAAGCAAGAGGTTTACCTGGCAAACCCCATTCCCAAAGTTGCTGTCTTTGTCCGCACTTTTTTCCCAGAGATATTTTTTGCAGTGGTGGCTTCTGGTGTCAAAGACAAGCAGCACATGGAAGATGAAAAGTGATGCATTGATATACACTGACTAAAATATGTCTTCAGATCTTGAATTTCCTTCCTGCTTCTTTCCTTCTTCATCGTGATCATAGCAGAAAAAAGCAAACTAAGCAAGACGCAGGTATAGACTCTGTGCTGTTCTCCAAGGGGAACTAGAAGTTCTGATTAGTGATTTATATACTTGATATGGTGTACACGTGCTATTGTTATACTTTTGGGGAGGGTAATTTTCAGTGGTCAGCAGAGGGCTAAAGTGTACACGCAGACTTTAGCCTGAATTTTCAAAACACACATATGCATAAATCCGCTTTAAAACGTAGCCAGTATGCACAGAACCCAGAGCAACATATGTGCACAGATGTATACCTGATCATTAGCAGGTGTAAATGTGTACAAGTAGATTTATGTACATACATTCAAAACTCAAAAGTACACACACAAATACTATTCCAGACCTCATTGCTGTGCATATAAAAGAACATATGGAATTGTTTCTATGTACCACCAGGACATTTTAAAAAGCCCATTTACATGCATAAAACTGCATTTTTTGAAAATTCAGCCCGGTATATTCCTTGTACCATGTTCCCCATTTTGTTACGCCTGGGACCCAACTGAAAACAAAGTTTCTGTTGTGTCTTATCTTCCATGGTCAAGAAAATGTAATTAAAATAAATCACCTGCCACTAATGCTGTAACTGTATGCATTCTGCAGTACAATAAAATGCAATCAGAGCAATAGAGCTAAAGATGTAGTTTCATTTTTTTCAAGATTTTATTTCAGGCTTAAATGCACAGTCCAGCTGACATTAAGAGAAATTATTTCTTTACTATTGGTGGCATACTGGAGCTCAATTTTCAAAGGAATCTAGCTTGGAACTAAGAGATACATTTTAGGGTCCGAACTTTCAGGTACATTTTTAAAGAAGCACACGTGTGCCCATAAACACGCGTATTGGGCATGTGAGCAAAAAAAAATTTATAGTGTGCGTGCAAGTACATGCATATCATTTAAAATATATCTAACATGCGTGGAGCCTTTACGCGTGTACTCACAAGTGACTATGGAAAAAGAGAGAGAGCGAGAGAGACTGTTAGAGAGAGAATCTGACACTCTATTTATCTCCCACTGTAAGAGGGGCACTTTCTAGTCAGGGTGGATTTTGGGGGGTCTACAGATCCTTGCGCCCTAGGCAGACCAATGTAACATCTCTCCCCCACCAAAACCCAACCCTGAGTTGAAAGTGCCCCTTTTATAGTGGGAGATATATAGAGTGTCAGATTCTCTCTCTCTCTCTCTCTTTCTCTTTCCTTCACTCTCTCCCTCTCCCTCTCCCCACTTCCCCAGTGTTTAGGATCCCTCTGGCCCCAAATCTCCTGACTTTTGTCTCAACAGTAAAGTTACTCAGGTAACATGGCGCATATTGCCATTTTCAGCCTTGAAAAATTCGGGGGTTACATATGTAAGTCTTGGCCCAACTCTGGAAAGCCCATGCCCTGCCCCTTTTCTGCCTCTTTATTCTTGATGTGTGCACGGGTGTGGACGTGCGTACTTCTCAGCTTCTTAAAATGTGCATTTCTCGCATGTAGCCCACATATGCATGTATGGGGACGTTTTTGCACGAGGAATGCTTTTAATATCTGTTAGGGAGTTAGCCTCCTAAATTTGCCCTTTTGAAAAATTTTTAGCTAGAAATCCATATTCAGTATGTCTGTCTGGCTAAAACATGGTACATAAATAAACAGTTAAATATCTGAACCAATGCCAGGATTTTAAAATTTCATCAGTATAACATAGCTGGATAAGTTTAGAGCTGACTGAAAACTTGTCTGGCTATGTTGAGACCTTCTGGGTCAGAGCAGCAGCATTACCTAGCTGATTTAGCTGATAACGCTACTTCTAGTGTTATCCAGTTAATATAGCTAGATAACTTTAGGACAGCTGAATAACAGCTAAAGAACAGTCCTAAAGTTTTCCAGAAAACCTTATCTGGATAACTTAAAGATAGCTGGATATATTCAACATCCTCCTCCTCTCCCGCCAATAGGTAACCCTGACTCAGCACTAAACCTACCCTATGCAATATTGCAAATGTTTTCTTTAACATGTTTCTCCCCTGTATTCTTCTTACCTTGTACAGTAACTGCCAGGTGCATAACTTGGCATGCCATAGACAAAAGAGCTTTTTGGGTCAGCCATTTCCATTTTGGATTTAGGCATCAACAAGGCAGGAACAACTTGGAATCACGCCTACCCAATTAGGCACCCAGGGAAGGCAAAAGGCAACTGGAGGACTGGGTAGGGGGACAGAGCAGGGGGTTGAATGGTTGCATTATTGGGTGAAGAATAGGATTTAGAACATTCATTGTGGCTCCCTACAAGGAGGATGATATCATGAGGTAGAATCCAAAAAGTGAATTTCTTTTGAAGGGTAAATTTTTCTGTGAGGTTTTCATCTGGGGGGGGGGGGGGGGGGCATGTTTAGATCGCCCTTAAGGGAGCAGCACAAGGAGCTGCTATGTATGCTGTCAGGCCTTTAAGTTATCTGTAGAATTACTCCTTTTAGGTTTTATAAATTGTAAATGTAGATGTTTACTTGCCAGCTAATTAGAAGGGATGTGCAGAGGAAAAATATTCAGTTTGGTTCATTCATGTGTTTCGTGGGCACCTAAATTTGATTCATTAGCTTTAAAACAATTCAAATATTCGTTTATTCATTTTATTCATTTATTTCATTCCCATTAAAGTAAATGGGGAAATCCAGCTCCAGAATTGGGTTTTTCTCATCACTTCTAATAGAATTCAGGGGAAGACATCATCAGAAGGAGGATAGTTTGCCAAGGCACCTAGACTGTGGCAAAGTGGCAATAAAAGTGGCATGAATAACCTAAGGCACTGTAAAGGGACACAGGGATAACAGCAGTAGCAAAAGTTCTCCACATCATCATAAGAGGAGCAAAGAAGCAGAAAGAGGGGGAAGAACACATCAAGGCTTGAAAAGAGGGCACCAACAACAGTGGCATAAACTCTAGAAGGCAGCATGAGAGGAAAAGTGGCACTAAGCGTGATATGGGCAACCAAAGGCACCATGAAGGGGGAAACAAAGCAGAAAAGGTGGCAGAAAGTATCCCAAGGCTCCAATAAAGGGATAAAGCAGCACAAATAGTGGCATCAACACTCTAAAGCACTATCAGGCCGATACAGTACAGTGCGTTCCGGCAGAGCGCACTGTTAACCCGCGATTGGACGCACGTTTTGGACGCGCTAGCTTTACCCCTTATTCAGTAAGGGGTAATAGCGCATCCAAAATGCGCGCCCAACCCCCCGAACCTAATAGCACCCACAACATGCAAATGCATGTTGATGGCCCTATTAGGTATTCACGCGCGATTCAGAAAGTAAAATGTGCAGCCAAGCCGTGCATTTTACTTTCAGAAATTAGCGCCTACCCAAAGGAAGCCGCTAATTTCACCGGGCACCGAGAAAGTGCACAGAAAAGCAGTAAAAACTGCTTTTCTGTGCACCCTCTGACTTAATATCATGGCGATATTAAGTTGGAGGTCCCGAAAGTTAAAAAAAGTAAAAAACATAGAAAAACATTTTGAAATAGGCTCGCGGGTAGAAAACCGGATGCTCAATTTTGCTGGCGTCCAGTTTCCAAACCCGTGGCTGTCAGCGGGCTCGAGAACTGAAGCTGGCAAAATTGAGTGTCGGCTGTCAAACCCGCTGACAGCCGCCACTCCGGTCCTAAAGGAGGCGCTAGGGACGCACTAGTGTCCCTAGTGTCTCTTTTTACCGCCGGGCCTAATTTCAATAAATTAAAATACTGTATTGAGCGCACAAGAGAGTGGCTTGTGCTCTCCCGCGATTTTACTGTATCGGCCCATATGAGAGGAGCAAAGCAATACCTCACAATGGCAAGAAAACCCTAAGGTATAGATTCTGTGGTATGACAGCAAGATACTCAAGGTGCAAAATACTAGGTATGGCAGCAATTCCCAGTGGAAGAAAAACTCCTAAGATGAAGGATAAGGGATGTTGCAACAAGTCAAGAGTGGTATTGAAGGTGTCTGTCTTCCTTTGGAAGCACTTGACACTTCTCAGGTTTAATGCAAGAGAATAGTCTGTTGTCAGAATCATTTTTGTGACATGAGCTTTTATTTCATTTCCCATTTGAACTTGGTCTTGCTGTTGTGTAGAATTTTGGGCTTCTTGTGAAATTTGCTTTCCAATTGAAACTTTAGTCACAATCAGGATGTAGCAATGGTCTTTCCTCAGTGTGGCTTTCCTAGTAGTCTGTGAGGTTCGCTTCCTGGTTTAGCCCGATCACATGACTTACTTTAAAGTTAAATAAAACTTAAAATAAACATTTTAAAAATTCAATATCTTGGTGATTTAGGAGGGGGGAGGTCAAAGAAACTTCATGCAAATTTTGGTAGCCCTGGGTGAACTATGAAAAAATTGCTCTAAATAACATTAAATATTAGGGATGTGCAAAGCCCGAACCTTTCGGTTTGGGCTTCGTTTTCAGCCCGCCACTAAAAATATCGTATTTCCCGCGGTTTGGGCCTTTGTAATTCGGTGGGACCCGAATTTCAGGTTAGAGCAGACTAACGGGAGTTAGTGCGTGCTAACATTTTAACATTAGCGCGCACTAACAGGAGTTAGTGCACACTAACCCGAAACCCACAAGACTTGCCAAAAGTCCAGCGGGGGTCCGGGAACGACCTCCTGCACTCGAATCGTGTTGCCGTACGGCCGGCGCCATTTTGCAAAATGGCGCCGGCCATATGGCCATATTGCCGTATTGCAAAATGGCGCCGGCCATATAGCCGGCACCATTTTGCAATACAGCAACACGATTCGAGTGCAGGAGGTCGTTCCTGGACCCCCGCTGGACTTTTGGCAAGTCTTGTGGGGGTCAGGAGGCCCCCCCAAGCTGGCCAAAAGTCCCTGGGGGTACAGCGGGGGTCCAGGAGCGATCTCCTATGCTCGTGACGTCGGGGGACAGGAACTAAAATGACGCTGGCGCCATTTCTATCAACGCACCCGTGGCCCGAGAGTGGAAGATCACACCGGGACCCCCCCCCACTGGACCCCAGGTAATTTAAGACATTTTGGGGGGTTCGGGAGGGTGGGGGATTTATTTTAAAGGGTCGGGGTGGGTTTTAGGGTTGTTTTAGTGTGCCGGTTTTCCCGCTCTCCCCCTTCCCCTCCCCCTTCCCCCGATTTACGATTTTTGACGATAAATCGAGGGAATTCCTATTATATATCGCCTCTAACGAATTTTGACGATTTAAAATATATCGGACGATATTTTAAATCTTCAAAAAACGATTCACATCCCTATTATTTAACCTGTTTGGGAGAGGGGTTTTCAGAGGCTCAGAACAGCTAAATATTGCATTAAAGCAAGCCAGAGTGTAGCTGTGTACATCTAAGGAATGGCTTAGGGTGATAGCTAATACCTTGTTTTGAGATTGGAGCTTGTTGTCCTCTTCATATGGAGATGAGTGTTGGGGAGTATTTTCAAAGGAGTTTTCATGGGATTTGGGAGTGTGGGATTTTTTTTTTTTTTTAAGAGATTATTTTCTCTGGTTCATGATGGTTTTGGGATCTTTTGAGGTGGAGGTTGATTTAATTTCTTTTAAATTTCTTCACATATAGGTTTAAAATTTACAGTGAAGCAGTTAAAATAAGTTCCCTTTCACTGAAGAAGATAAAAAAAACCCCAAAAAAACCAGAGCTAGGAGAATGTCCTCATCGCAACGTCATAGTTACTGCATATTTACAAGGAGCTTGCAAGTGAGCAGGTTAATGAAGGAATACATAAATCAGTCACATTACAGTGGGTTTTATGGATTTGTCTCATTTATAAGAAAATGTTTGGGTTCTTAAAAAATCCTAATCGCTTAAAAAAGTAATCTCCAATAGGTTTTTCTGAGGTTTCTTAGTAATTAAAGTTATAAACTAGATGGGGGTGGAACTATTTCACATGATATTATAAAGTAGCAGTATTCTCTTTAAAAAAAAAGTGTAATTTTGTGTCTGTTGTTGCTTACTGTTATTGAGAGAGAGCGATTTGCAAACTGACAGGCTGAGATTATGGTGGCTATAGTTAAGCCAAACTACTGTGAAACACACTGATTTACAAGGACTTCCATTGGGGTAGATTTTATAATTTAGCGCAAACGCGTACTTTTGTTCACTCACAAGGCGTGAATTAGAGTACGCGGGAATTCAATAGATACGCGCGTATCCATTAAAATCCGGGATCGGCGTGCGCAAGGCTGCCAATTTTGGGCAGCCTGCGCGCGCCGAGCCACGCAGCCTGCCTCCGTTCCCTCTGAGGTCGCTCCGAAATCAGAGCGGCCTCATCGGGAACTTTCTTTCGCCCTCCCCTCCCCTCACCTTCCCCTCCCTTCCCCTCCCTAACCCACCCCCTTGGCCCTATCTAACCCCCCCCCTACGTTTATCGCCGGATTTACGCCTGCCAGAGTGGGCTGCCAGAACAGCCCCCGACCCCCGGAATGCCCCCGGGCCGAAACCACGCCCGCGGTGCCGCCCCCGAAACATTGCGTCGCCCGCGCCACACCCCCGAAATGCCACGTCACGACCGCCACGCCCCCCGCCACACCCCCTGGCATGCCTCTCCATGCAAGCCCCGGGACTTACCCGCATCCCGGGGCTTGTGCGCGCCGCTGAGCCTATGCAAAATAGGCTCGGCGCGCACAGGGGGGGGTTTGGGGTAGGTTTTCGGGGGGTACGCGCGTATCCTACGCGCATATCCTTTGAAAATCTACCCCTTAGTGAATGTGTATGAGTGTGAGAGTCAAATTTAGTTAAAATAATCCCAAAAAAGGTAAGAAGCAATAGGTGTCAGTTTTAAAAATAATTGAAGTACTGGTTCATGGATTTTTGCCAGCCTAGTTAGTGCTGTGACAGAGAGAATTGATTGTTTCAACCTTAATAAAGGTGGTCACTATAGAAAATAATGTTCTTGGGTTGTTAAAATAAAAGGATTATTCCTTTTTGAGAAAATCTTCCTTAAAAGCTAACATCCACTTATTTGAAATGGATAAATATATTCAAGTACTCTGTAAATAAAGAACACATACACAGATTAGCTGGATAAATAAATTCCCTGCTTGTGAGGGAAGTTCCTTTGAAGCACTGTATAGTGTTTAACCTGGAATACAGTGTTAGTGCTGACAACACTGAGACAGAGGATAAGTGAAGCTAATAAGCTACTGGGTTGTTTAACCAAGCAGAAAGAGCTTTCTTATGTTTCTAGATGGGGAATTTCATAATCACATTCAATAAATAAGTGGTGATATGTAAATTCTCATAATTTGTCAATACTACTTAAAAAATGGGATTTGAGAAACAAGAGTAAAAGTAAAAGAGCATAAGCTTGAGTGACTGAGTTTGTATGTCATCTGATAAAGTCCAGAGCCACAGATTCTTTTCTTTTCCCCTAACTCTTTCCATTCCCATATAGGATATTGGGAAGAGATTCCTCCAAAGTGTGTTGTGGTGTTTTTATTTCTATAAGGGTAAGAATAATGTCATGCATCTCATTCTCAAGTGACAAGTTACAATTCCAATCACACTCTCATTCACTTTCAAAGATTCATCTCTCTCTTATTCATCTCTCTCAGGGAAAAAATTGATTATCAATTATTTTCTTGTAACGAGTATTAAAGTACAATTAAAGATACTTATTTAGTCTGCAGAAGATAATTGCGAGAAGAGAGTCAGTTTCTTTTATTGAGTTTGTAAAGATAGGATAGTAGGAGCTGTTACAGACTACAGGTTCAAGAGTGGTAATCATCTCAGTCTTCATTATCAAGCATTGAACTCAAGCATTGAATTCAGTCATTTAAAGCTTCTCATCATCTCTTGGGTAAAGGCAAGGCGTCGATAGCTGACAACATATGCAAGTGCCATCCCCAAGCAGCTACGTCGAAGGAGTTTGAGATAAGTGCCAAACTGAATACACAATTGCTAGCAAAGAATCTTATTTAAAAAGAAATTAGAGAAAACACGTACCATACACAAAGAAAGGGGCCCATCCTAGGAAAGTTCTTACCTGAGAATTAATTTTTTTGGGGTCATCATGACAAGAGGTTTCATATTTTTGAAAGCCAAAAATAATTTGCAAAAGACCACCAGGAGTAGAGTTAAGTATTTTATAGAAGAAATACAGTGATTGTGAAAAAAGAAAGTAAATGTTATATTTATTTGATTCATAATACACTATGGGGTAGATTTTCAGAGCCCTGCTCGCCTAAATCCGCCCAAAACCGGGCGGATTTAGGCGAGCAGGGCCCTGCGCGCCGGGAAGCCTATTTTACATAGGCCTCCCGGCGCGCGCAGAGCCCCGGGACTCGCGTACGTCCCGGGGTTTTCGGAGGGGGGCGTGTCGGGGGCGGGCCCGGTCGACGCGGCGTTTCGGGGGCGTGTCGGCCGCGTTTTGGGGGCGGGTACGGGGCGTGGCTACGGCCCGGGGGCGTGGCCGCGCCCTCCGTACCCGCCCCCAGGTCGCGGCCCGGCGCGCAGCAGGCCCGCTGGCGTGCGGGGATTTACGTCTCCCTCCGGGAGGCGTAAATCCCCCGACAACGGTAAGGGGGGGGTGTAGACAGGGCCGGGTGGGTGGGTTAGGTAGGGGAAGGGAGGGTAAGGTGAGGGGAGGGCAAAGGAAAGTTCCCTCCGAGGCCGCTCCGATTTCGGAAAGGAAAGGGTCGGACAGGTCGGCATGGATACCGGAATGCAGCGTATCCGCGCTGACATTTGGTGACATGCACTGAATGCAGCCAATCGCACTGTCATTCAGTGCTCTCTGTCGATTTTACTGATGAGCCAGCACTATATAAACATCAGCAAGAGGACCCACGCACTTATTTCCAGCGATGCTGTGGGGAGGTGGGCTGGGTGTAAGAGAAGGCTGCACTGAGAGATAGGCTAGTTAAGGAAAGAAAAAGCTAATTATTCTTTGTTTTGCTGCAGTGCCAGGGTCAGCTAGTCCTGTTTCTTTCAAGCTGTTTATTTTGGTCATCTCTGACTGAGAAGAGAAGCTGTGCTAGGTCAGCTAGCACTGACCACCATTTAGGGTGTTGGGCTGGCTTGGAGAGATATATTATTTTCAATTTCATCCATTTTTCTGGAGTGACAAAAATTCCAGCTTTTTTAAACTGATTTTTTTAAATTCCAATTACTTAGTCTCTCAGTGCACTGGGCTTCACTGGGCAGCTTAACAGGCTGGGTCTGTGCAGTCAAGTGCCCAGGGAGTCTGCCTCTTTTGTGCTTACAGGCAAGCAGCTTCTGTGGGCACACCACACACATTAGTGCACAGCCAGGCACCGTGACAGTGGGCAGTGGGTAGTTTTAACAGACTGATCCTAACTATTGGGTGGTTCTGTGCAGTCAAGTGCCCAGGGAGTCTGCCTCTTTTGTGCTTACAAGCAAGCAGCTTCTGTGTACACGCCACACACATTAGTGCACAGCCAGGCACCGTGACAGTGGGCAGTGGGTAGCTTTAACAGACTGATCCTAACTATTGGGTGGGTCTGTGCAGTCAAGTGCCCAGGGAGTCTGCCTCTTTTGTGCTTACAAGGAAATGGGGTGGAGTGCGGTAACGCTATCCCAGGGTAGGAGGCAGGCAGCCTCAAAAGTTGTAACCAGGACCAATGGAGAAATGATTGCCCTTGATGACCAGCCCTTGCAGTTAATGCAGAATGTGGGTTTCAAGCGTTTTTTGAAGTTCGTACTTCCAAATTATAAAATCCCCTGTAGAACCACATTTAGTAGAAAGGTCATTCCCAGCCTGTACAAGCAGTGTTGCAGTCACATGCAAGCACTGCTAGCTAAGGCAGAGGGAAGAGTGCATTTCACCTGTGATATCTGGACCGCCATGAATGCTGCACACTCTTACCTCTCAAACGGGCCGATACAGTAAGGAGTGGTAGGAAGAGCTGCGTTAGTGCCGGGCGCACACGCGTTTGCCGCACGCACAGTCCGGCTCACCTACCGCTCGATACTGTATTTAAATAGCTTGCAAATGCAAGCCGCGTCCAAGAAGCGTCCGTGAGGTGTTAGGCCCGCGCAACCCATTTTACTGTATAGGCACTTTATACAGCGCCTATACAGTATCCTGGGTGCGCTGGTACCGTTCGGCGCTTTGCTGGCTTGGTGGCTCGAATGGACATCACGCACGCACGCCCGTTCGGCGCTTTGCTGGCTTGGTGGCTCGAATGGACGTCACGGCGGAAGGGCGGAGAAGCTGCGGAGGAGAGGCCGCGCTTTGGTAAGGAAGCCGCCCGGGAGCGATCGTGGGAGAGGGCCCATGCAGGCATCCATCTTCGCCGGCGGCAGGGGCCGCTTTCGCCGCCGGCTGCCCTCGGGAGGCAGGGGGCAGCCCCCGGGAGGCAGGGGGCCACGGTTCGTCTCTGGGGGAGGGCTGCGGGAAAAGTAAGTTTAACTTTGCATGTCGGGCCACGAGGGGATCGCCTCTGGCTGCCCCCGGGAGGCTGCCCCGGGAGGCAGGGGGCTGCGGTCCGTCTCCGGGGGAGGGCTGTGGGAAAAGTAAGTTTAACTTTGCGTGTCGGGTTGCGAGGGGATCGCCGCCGTTTGCTTGAGCACCCAAATTTCGCTTTTTTCGCTTTTCGTTGCTTCGGGAGGAGGGTAGAGAGAACTGGGCTGCCCCGGAGACCGGCACCTATGGACGCGGCCAGGGCAGGTGATCGAGGGCTGGGGAAAAGTTTGCCGCCTACCCTTACCCCTGCCTCTAACTCAGGGGTAGGGGTAGGCGGTAAATTAGCAGGTTAAACGCGCGGCTAAACTGCAGGTTAAAAAGGCGATAGTCGGGGCGCGCGTTACTGAATGGGGGAGAATAGCTAATCCAATCGTTTACATCTCATATACATGCCGCAGGCGGAAGGGGTTATTCGTTGATTTAAAGAGGCGGTAAGAATGCGTTAAAGGGGATAGTGAATCGCGGGTTGGACTAACGCAGCCAAATTGTGAGTAGAAGGCGGGTTAGAAGCAGGGTAACCGCGGCCGCACTTTACTGTATTGGCCTGTCTGACAGCACACTGGTGGGACATGGCTGAGGCAGGGGCAGCCAGCAGCTCTATTACTGAAGAAGTATCAGGGTGGAGGTGGGCTTTACTGCACACCCACCTGACGGACGAGGCCCATACCGCAGCCAATATTCTAGCATGCATCAGACAGATGCTGGAGGGCTGGGAACTACACCAGTGAGACAGGAAAATGCAGGCAGGGTTCTTTGTCACAGACAATGGTGCCAACACAGTTAAGGCAATAACCGATGTGCGCTTTAAGAACATCTGATGTTATGCACACACTCTGCACCTGGTAATGAAGTGAGCTCTGGGCTTGGAGTCCAATGACAAAGAGAATGAATACCTGCATAGGTTAATACAGAAGTGCAGGAACATAGCAGCACACTTCCACAGAAGTGTCAAGGCGGGGCAGGTTCTCCGACAAAAGCAGACTGATTTGGATATGCCTTACAAGCATCTCATTCAAGACATTGCCACCCGGTGGAATTCCACCTTTATGATGCTGAAGAGGTTACTGGAGCTGCAAACACCCCTTCATGAACATTCTGGTACAATTGACATAGGTGTGCAGAATCCCCTAGGGCATCATGATTGGTTAGTCATGAGTCAGCTGGTAAAAATCCTGCAGCCCTTCAAGGATGTCACAGAGGAGCTGAGTTCCAGAAGTGCCACCTTGGCTGACATCATCCCTATAGTTAATTTCCTGGATGAACATTTGGAGGCCTATAAACAGGAAGAGGGAATGAAAGCTGAGGTGCTGCAGTGTCTGGACGTTTTGCAGCAGCAGGTGAAAGACAGATTAAGGCCTTAACAGACGACTGCACATACATGCTCGCCTCAGTCTGTGATCCCCGTGTGAAAGGGAAACTCACCCTACAGTCCAATTGTCTGTCATTTGTGAAGGAGCTGCTGTTAGCAAAAGTCAGTGAACAGGAGCGCCATAGGCGGAGACAGATTAGGCTTGAAGCAGAGGTGGAAATAGCAGGCACGTCAGAGAGTTGTGCTGCTAGCCCAAGCAGGAGCAGCACTGTGTCAACGACAGATAGTACCTCCTCTCCTCGTCAGGAGGAAGGCATGTTGCCCATAAAGATTCATCAGTTGTGCAACGGGCGAGAGAGAAAGCAGCTGGCATGAGTGACTCTGAGCCCGCCCAAGCAAAGGAGACACCAGCACAGCTGTCAGTGACACGGTATCTTTCAGAGCCGATAGAGAAAATGCAGACAGATCCGCTGGCGGGGCGAACCCATTCTAGGGAGCCCTTTCCTGCTCGTAGGAAAGGGAACTCTCCCCGGGTGTAGCCTGCCTGTTTCTACCCTCTGACCCGTGTTGAACCGCTGTTCCATTTTGAAATCAGCCTCTTTCTATGCCAAGCTGTACTCTGACTGCTTTCCGGCCTAGCTGTCTTTTGTCAAGGATATTCTCACACTACATTCCCTGGGAATCCCGCGTGCAGCCAGCCTGATTTTAAAAGACCAGCGAGAGCCCACTGGACCCCAATGGAAACCCCCTACTTTAGGGGCGAACCCATTCTAGGGAGCCCTTTGCTGCTCATAGGAAAGGGAACTCTCCCTGGGTGTAGCCTGCCTGTTTCTACCCTCTGACCCATGTTGAACCGCTGTTCCATTTTGAAATGAGCCTCTTTCTATGCCAAGCAGTACTCTGACTGCTTTCCGGCTTACCTGTCTTTTGTCAAGGTTATTCTCACACTACAGTCCCTCGGGGTCCTGTGTGTAGCCTGCCTGCATCTGCCCTCTGTCCCATGTTGAACCGCTGTTTAGGGGCGAACCCATTCTAGGGAGCCCTTTCCTGCTCATAGGAAAGGGAACTCTTCCCCGGGCTCTTGTTTGAATATTTGCTACTACCACCAAAACTGGCATCTGCAGATGCTCCACTCCACCCAGGCATAGTTCATCATGTTTCAGGTCCTAGCACTCATGTTAGACTCCCTGGTCCGGGTCCCTGTTTCAAGACGGGTCGGGTGCACAGTATGCACAGTTGACAGTCCCACCACATGCTGAGCCTCATCTTGTCTTGCCTCCTTGTCTTTCCCTTATCAAACCACAGGGAACTGACTACCTCGGCTCTGCCAGCCTGTCTTGCCCCTATCAACTTTCTGCCACTTTGCCTTGCTGCCAATCACCAGATGACTCACTCAACTCCTTGTGGTGTTATTGCCACTATCATGGTTCCTCAGTGTGTTGGTGCTAGTCTTTCTGCTTGCTATGTTCCCCCTTCATTGTGCTGTAGGATGTTGATGCCACTTGTTTTGCCGCTTTGCCTGTCGTGCTGCCTTTGAGGGTTGATGCATCTGTTATTGGTGCTCTGTATTGAAGCTGTGGTGTGTTTTTGACACTCTCGTTGCACTCTTGCCACTTCTGGTACCCCTTTGCACCTTTACAGTGCCTTAGGATATTCATGCCACTTTGGTGCCACTTTGCCACAGTCTAAGTACCTTGGAGCTCTTTTGTTATTGTGATGATTACTCCCCAGAAGTTTCATCAAAATTGATAATAAAACCCCAATTCTGCAGCCAAAAATAGGCTGGAAATCCTTCCCCCATTGACTTTAATGGGAACCGGAAAACAAATTCACATATCAACGTATCGGGGGGCGCCATACGTCCGAATGCAACGGAAATGACCCCCGACAAATACGTATCACGAATGCAATGAAAATTTTTTGGCTGCACATCCCTATTGGATATTGTGCAAAGAAATATATTATATATTAATCTATCTATCTATATATATATATATGGGGGCTTTCATGAGTTGCATAAAAGGCCTGTCCAAATTGAGATAACTAACTATGAGGAGCTGAACAAGGAAATGGAACTGAAAGCTTCCATGGAACATCTGTGGAGTTGGTCTGAATATTTTTACACAGTGCTCCTTGGCAATTCTGATTTTGAGGAGAATATTGAGTAAAAAGCTATGGTCTTTAATAATGTTATCATCTTATGTTTTCTTCCTTGGTGTAACTTTCACAATTAATTCATAAGTAAGTGGACAGTATTTGATAAAGAGATTTTCAGCCACTGTATTGCTTCCAGCAATAACCTTCCTCCTACCCTTGATCATGAAATTCCACAAATGCAATGCATAGGAATTAATAAAGGTGCCACTGGGGTCCCAGACCTGAAAATACCTTCTCCATGCAGGATAGGGAATTGGATATAATCGATGTGGGTGCAAAATGGAAATATTCCCACATGTGGCATCTTCTACATGCTTGAAAACTGGCAACTCACATTGCCTTGCTAAAACTCGGGTAAGCAGTTTTGGGCCTTGTTGTCCCCATATGGTTCCATTGTAGTTCTTCACAAAGTCCTCCATGCATTCCCATAGATACTGAGTCTGATAGTGCCTTTGGAAACCAAATATCCCATTGCTACAAACTCATAGTTTTACAGCTGCCAGGAAATCTACTTCTTGGATAGGCCTCATGGATATGATATCTGTGTCCATGTAAATCCCACCATGCTTCCAAATCATTGCTAACCTGAAGCCATTGGCACTGATATGTGTCCAGAAGCGCTCATTGGCTGGATTTACCTGTAAATTGAAGAGCAAAAGTAGTTATTCTTTCATAAGTTTTGTTTCATTATCAAAACACAATCCAAGTCACATAAACATATACTACATTGATTATTCCAATTAATTCCAATTGTCAGCTGAACATGTACTGTATACTTTGCCTTTGCAATATTTATTGGTGCAATATGTACTTTCTTTGCACTATATTTTGAGGATTACTAATATGATGCTATTTCTATCTATATATCCTAATTATGAAATTTCAAGTTGCAAACTCATGTGCGCTGAATTAGAAATTAGTGTTGACTGCAGGCTTCAGTTCTATTTTCTTCTTTCTAGATCACTGAATTATAAAATGTCACATTAACTGGATGGCTAGTGTGTTATAGAAGAAAAGACAGCATATCTTGCTAATGGAATGTATATATATATATATATAATCTGTAATATTTTTTATTGCACCCCCCCTGTTATTTGTAAACCGGCATGATATGATTGTATCATGAATGCCGGTATAGAAAAGCTTTAAATAAATAAATAAATAAATAAATATTTAGAAAGATAGACACATGATGGTAGAAAAAGACCATACGGCATATCTAAATTCCCTATCTAAACAACTGCTCAGCTCTACAATTTCTACTACTTCTGCAGAGATTCCCTGTGCTTGTCCCATGCTTTCTTGAATTCAGATACTGCCCTTATCTCTACCATCTCCACTGGGAGGCTGTTTTGTGCATCCACCACCCTCTCTGTAAAGAAATATTTCCTGAAGATTATAAGAGGCATTAGAATCTACATATTATGCATACAAAAAAGACAGTAAACATAGGAAGAATGGAATATATATTAAACAAAAATAAAACAAACGTTAGAAACATTTTTAGAAAGGTAACAAACATAGAGCTTCACTAACTATTTTTAAAAGTGAACTCCCCCCATGTCATCATTTGCCCAAAAGTAATCCTTTTTCTTTTTTTAAAAGTATCCAAGGAAAATGTGCCTAGTGTACTGCAAAAATGTATCCAAATAAATGAATTTTCTATAAAAACATTAAAACCAATGATACCTGAATGTCAGACAAGAGAAAACATCTCCAATGAAAATTTTACACCTGAACTGGAGTTCTTCAAAAAGCAAGACTGCAGGTCTCCTGAGGAAGAATTATTTGAAACATCGATGTCAGGACTTGCTCCTCCCCAGCACTGTATAAAATCTTATTTAGGTGATGCGTGAGGTCCACCATTTTCATACCAGGCAGGTATGTTACAGGCAATCCTCATGCCCACCAGCCACTCCACAATCTACCGGTACATTCCTAATAATCGAATCACCAACAATGACTGTTGAGCTAACGCATCCTCCTGGCAGTAGCCCTGTGAGACACATTCTTGGTGTGAGAGGACAATGCATCATCTGGAGAGCAGATCCTTGCTACAGGATCACTTCCCACTGCATCTGGTTGATGCTCTCTGACAAGAGACCTTCTTCCTCAAGGACCAATCCCTGAGGCACTACTCTTTGTTGCCTCCCACCTAGCCAGTTTCTAACCCACTCAGTGACTCTAGGTCCCATACCAAGGGTCCCATACCCATACCCATACCAAGGGTCCCATACCTAGGTCCCATACCTAGGTCCCATACCAAGGGTGTTCAATTTATTTACATGACTCCTATGCACAACCATGTCAAAAGCATTACTTAAATCCAAGTATATGGCACCCTTTCTTGATACTGTTCCCTGGTCACCCAATCAAAAAATTGATCTGATTCATCTGACAAGATATACCTCTGGTAAAACTATGCTGCCTCAGATCTTCCAATTCATTGGTTTCCAAAAACTATGCAGTCCTCTGTTTTAGCAGACATTCCATTAATTTGTTCATAGAGGTCAGACTAACTATTCTGTAGTTGCCAGCCTCTTCCTTACTTCTTTTATGAATAGGAACCACATCCACCCTTCTCCAGTCCTCCGGAACTATTCTCAACTCTAAAGAAGCATTGAAAAGGTCAGCCAGTTGAGCTGCCAGGACATCTCTAAGATCCCTTAGTACCCCTATGGAGGAATTAGGGGAATTTGCAGGTAACAGCATCCTCCCAGTACAATGTCTGTAGAGGAAATGCATAGCAAATCACATGCTCGGTATTCAAAATCCACATCACTAAATCTGGAGAACAGAAATAAGTTAGAACACTGTGATATGTTGTCTCTGTGTTGTGCTCTCCTTGACAACAGTTCACAGCCTCACATATGACTCATTGGCTGCTAACTTGCTATATAATAACAATTATTAACTGATACTTGCTCCCCATTGATTTCTATGGGCAATAGACTTTAATAGCCCATAAAAATAAATGAGGATGAAACAAATTGAACAGTTAGGATTTGTTTAATTTGGGGACCCCCTCCATTCATTTTGGGAATTCCCAAAAGAAACTATTGCAGTCCCATTCATTTTGGGATTCCCATTCATATTAAATAAAAGCACATCCCTACTGAACCCCGATGGGTGCTTTACAGCAGCTGGCACATATATTATACGTCATCCAAGAGAGCCATCATGAGATCTTTTGATATCTGGTGAAGGGCACCAGTTGGAGATGTGGCCGCCTACTGCAACTGCAAAGGCTTCCACTCCTTCAATATATATGTGGTCTGTGATGCTAAGGATCTCATTCTGGATGTCATGCCCAAGTTTCCTAGATCCACTCATGATGCCTACATCCTCTTGCAGTCAGAAATTAATGACTGCTTTCAGGAAGGCTGCATCACTTGGGGCTGGCTTATAGGTGGAAATGCATCTATCACCATACCACATCTCAATTAACCTCTTCTATGTGTCTCCGTCATATCTAGGTTACCTGTCTGCCCAGGAGGACAGTTCTAATGACCTAATGTGCAATCCAAAATGAAAACCTATCTTAATATTTTCCTCTGGCTTCTCCTTTACAGGTGACAGAGGCTATCCACCGAAAACTTGACTCATGATCCCTGTGGCCACCCTACAGACTGCTGTGGAGGTGCAATATATCAGGGCCCAAATGGTTGATCACAGCAGTCATCGAGAGAAACTTTGGCCTACTCAAAATTTGCTTCCACAGTCTGGACAGATCTGAGGATGCCTCCTCTACAAACCCCTAAAGTCTTTGAGATCTTTCTAACCTTCTGGATGCTACATAACATGGCCAAAATAAGACACCTCCATTGGGACAACCAGACAAGAATACAGATGAAGAGGAGGATGAATTGGAAGAGGTATATTGCCACAATCAAAGTTAGGCTATACAGGAAATGAAGACTCTGATACAAAAACATTTTCAATGGTTAAGGTGTATTTATTTACAGTATATGTGATATTTTAAGTGCAAAACATAAAGGGGTAGATTTTCAAAGGGTTGCATGCGTAAGATACTCGCGCAACCCCCGAAAACCTACCCCTGCCCCTGCCTCTCCCTGCGCGCGCCAAGCCTATCTTGCATAGGCTTGGTGGCGCGCGCAAGCCCTGGGACGAGTGTATGTCCCAGGGCTTCGAAAAATGGGCGGTCTGGGGGCATAGCTGCAGTCTGGGGGCAGTCTGGGGGCATGGCAGCGCGCGCATGTTATAAAATCAGGTGTAAATTTGTTCGCGCCGGGTTGTGCGAACAAATCTATGCCCGCGCATATGTTTTAAAATCTGCTCCAAAGTAAGTTAATGCTTCTTTGGGCCTCTTTTATCTGGGCTGGGGGAAGTGCAGATGCCTTATTCTGCTCAATGCATGAGCTCCTCCGCAGTGGAGTCCTCTTGCTGCTGACATTGCTCTCAGAGGGCACAAGACCTGGGAGCTCTAGCATGACATGGTAGCTGCAGGAGGGTTTTCCAGGAGGTGACACAGCAGGCTGTGTGGGTGGCTGAGATGATATTGGTAGCAGCATGACCAAACCTTGTTGCATGATGGGCAGATGAGTTGGAGCCAGATGATGGCCAGGCAATGTTGCAGGAGGAGTTTCAGGCTGTGAAGGTGGCAGCCATCCAACTGGTGCTGGACAGGATGCTGGGAACTACATAATCAATGATTTATATTTTTAGAGAAAAACAAGGGTTGATGGTTGTGATTAACTTTGGGTGTGGGTCACTAGGGTTGGGACTTGTGAAGTTATAATTTGGTTTGTGGTTAATGGTTAGGATTGGATATTTATGTGAGATTTGATACAGTACATGTATGGTCTCGTATTTTATCTAGTTACCATGTTTTAGATGTTGTGTTTACCTATAATATTTATTTATTTATTTATTTATTTATTTTTATTTTATTTTTTTTCTATACCGGCATTCGCGATGGGAATCGCATCATGCCGGTTTACTATTAACAAGGTGTGACAAAGGAATATAATAATAAGAACATTAACAGGTGCTAAAAGAAAAACATCGCAGTTACAATAAAACAGGGACATAATACAACTTGGAACGGTGAAGAGGCAATAGTAATTTAACAGAGGAAAAAAACCTGCCAATTTAAGGAGATCGTAAAGTTAAGGAATTGGCAAAGTTATTGATTACCCTGATGGGTGATCACAGTTGATTAAAGGTGAATTAAGGAATTGGCAAAGTTGATTGATTACCCTGATGGGTGATCAGAGTTGATTAAAGGTGAGTTAAGGTTCAGTTGGTGTCTGGAAATGCTTTCATAAATAACCAGGTTTTAAGTCTTTTCCTAAATGTTGGAAGGCAGGGTTCCTGTTTCAGATCTCGTGGGATGGAGTTCCATAGAGTAGGTCCTGCTGTGGAGAATGCCCTGTCTCTGAGAGTTATATGCTGAAAGGTTTTGGAAGGAGGAACCTGTAGTGAATCTCTGTAGGACTCTCTGATCGGTCTGGCGGAGGTATGTTTTTTAAATGGGATTTGAAGGTTAAGCGGAGAGAGTTGTTGGATAGCTTTGTAGATGGTGGTAATGGACTTATATAAGATTCTATAGTGAACTCGCAACCAGTGCAAGTCTTTGAGAATAGGAGAGATGTGGTCTCTTCTTCTTGTGTTTGTCAGTATTCTGGCCACCGTGTTCTGAACCATCTGGAGGGGTTTAGTGTGAGAAGACGGGAGACCTAATAGAATGGAGTTACAATAATCTAACTTAGAGAAGATTATTGCTTGCAAGACTGTTCTGTAGTCGTGGGAGTGGAAAAGTGGTTTAATTCTTTTTAGGACGTGAAGTTTATGAAAGCAGTCCTTAGTAGTTTGATTAATAAATGCTTTTAGATTTAGCCGATTATCAATGATAACTCCTAGGTCTCTTACTTGTGATGTTTGAAAGCCGGTTGGTGGATTTGAGGAGAGGATACTGTTTTCTGGGGAAATTAAAAGGAGTTTGCTTTTTGAAGAATTTAGGATTAGGTTTAGACTGGAGAGGAGGTTGTCAATTTTTAGAAGGCAATTTTCCCAGAGTTTAATAGTTTTTGTGAGGGATTCTTTGATGGGGATGACGATCTGGATGACATCCACGTATAGAAAGTATTTGAGGTTCATTTTGGTTAATAGTTGACATAGGGGGAGGAGGTAAATGTTAAAGAGCGTGGGAGAAAGGGAGGAGCCCTGCGGAACTCCTAGCGTGGAAGGATAAAACTGAGATTCTTTGTTGTGTATTTTGACCTTGTATCCTCTGTTCCCCAGGAAAGATTTGAACCAGGCAAGTGCAGAGCCTGTTATTTCAATGTTCGCTAGTTGATTTAGGAGAAGGGAGTGATTAACAGTATCAAAGGCGGCCGAGAGGTCGAGGAGTATCAGTAAGTAGATGTGACCTTTATCGAGGCCCATAATGAGGTAATCTGTTAGGGATATGAGAAGTGATTCGGTGCTTAAAGATTTTTGGAAACCATATTGGGTGGGGAATAATATTTTGTGGTCTTCGAGGTAGTCTGATAATCTGGCGTTAACTAGTTTTTCCATTACCTTAGCTATGAAAGGGAGGTTGGAGATTGGGCGAAACTTCTGTAAACTGTTGTGATCTTTTGGAATGACAGTATATAAAATACATACATACATACAAATATATATATATATATAATTGTATTATATATATTATGTAGGACCCTTGTAGTATGGAGTCGGTGATGGCTGTGGCTGCCAAGGTGACATCCTTTCCAGCATCTCTCTCCAGACAACTATCTAGGCATCAATGGCCTGGTGAAGGCCCTGTATTTCATACTGGATTCCTTGCATCTCCACCCTCAGGGCTCACCTTCCTCCCTGATAGCAACTTGGAGGCCATAGATCTCAGTACGCCACTAATCACTTTTCTCCCCTCAGAGTGAATTCCGTTTACCGTCTGTTGTCTATAACTCAGCCAGTTTTTAATCCAGGCAACTACCTTGGGATCAACTCCCAGGCTGCTCAGTTTATTAATAAGCCTCCCATGCCGACAGTATCAAAAGCTTGGCTGAAATCTTTTAAGGTACTGTGTGCAGTAGACATGAATTACATCAGGCCAGTGGGTCCTGAACATCATGCGGCAGGTCTATGCTCCAGAGTGTGCAAGACAGGCTTGTGGTGTCCCCTTGCTGATGTCCACTCATAAGAGAGGCAGTGAAGAGAATGATGATGAAGCTACAGCACCTTCAGGAGAGGGGGAAGGCAAGGATATAAAATAATGAGTGGAATGGAACAAGTAAACTTTATATATATTTATTTATTTTTTTTTTAAATTTTATTTATTTATTTAGAGTGTTCTTGAACACCATCCTTATTTCTAGGTGGTTTACAATAAAACATTCATAAAAGCAAAAGTATAATAGGCCAGATATTAAAACCTATGCTCGGGCGTAGATTTGTGCGCGCAATCCAGCACGCACAAATCTACGCCCGATTTTATAACATGCGCGCGCAGGCAGGCTCAGATACAGTGAATTATAATAATCTAAGGAGGAAATGATCAGAGTATACATCACTGTTTTTAAGATCAGTTTTCCCTAAAAAATGGCACAATCTTCATAAATTACGCAAATTAAAAAACATTCCTTTAATCACGTTTGCAATTTGAGACTTTATAGTTAATTTGGTGTCAAGAATGACTCCCAGGTTTCAAGCTTTCGAAACAATAGGGATAGAAAAATCCTCCACCAGCACATGGTTGGGTACCTTTTTAGAGGGAATTTTTGCAAGATATAACACTTCTGGTTTTTTTTTTAAATTTAAAAATAATTTGTTCTCAACCAGCCAATGTTTCAATTTTTTTAAACACTGAACAATTCTATCAATAGCTTTAGAAAAAGAACATCCATTTGAAATACAAAAATGGATGTTTACTCTTTCAAAAAGTACAAAGACCAGAGAACACAAAGGGTCAGATTTTAAAAGCCCCAGGATGCGTGTAAGTCCCGGGGCTGCGGGGAGGGGGCGGGGGGGTCCAAGGGACAGGGCGGGGTGGGGCTAGAGGCCCCTGGGAATCGTGTGCTGGCAGGGTGCCGGTGCGCGCAAACTGCACCTGCTCCAAGGCAGGCACAAAAGGTAGGATAACCATTTTGGGGGGTTTAGGATAGGGCTAGGGGGAGGGAAGGTTAGGAGAAGTGGTAGGAAGATCGGATTGGGGGTAGGGAAGTTCCCTACCAGGCCACTCCTAAATTGGAGCAGACTGGGAGGGAACTGCAGAAGGCCGCAGGCGTTGGCGCGTGCAGGTTGCACAAATGTGCAGCCTCTTGCGTGTGCCTACCCCCGATTTTATAACATGCACTTACCTGCGTGTACATGTTATAAAATCAGGCACCCATGTGCGCGCGCCACTTAGCGCGCGCACATGGATGCGTGCGCTCATTCTTTTAAAATCTACCCAAAATGGAGTTACTAGGTAATACATTTAAAACTAATAAGAGAAAAAAGCTATTAGTTTTGCTGTGTTTAAAAAAAGGTTAGGACACATTTCTGGAGGAAAAGGTCATTGACCATTATCATGATAGAGTTGCAAAAATCCACTTTTATTCTTGGGAAAAAATGCTTGTAATCTATCTACCCCTTGGGATCCTATAAGTGACTTGGATTGGCCTCTCTTGGAAACAGGATATTGGGCTTGACGGATCTTTGGTCTGACCCAGTATGGCAAGTCTTATGTTTTTATGTTCCAGTCTTTTACCAGTTGCAATACACAAAAGGACATTGCTTCCTATCCCATGACTTTTCAGTTTGCTTGGAAGCCTCTCATGAGAGATTTTGTCAAATGCATTCTGAAAATCCAAATACACCACATCTACCAGTTCACTTTTATCCACATGTTTATTCACTCCTTCAGGTAGAAGTTTCTATTCCAGCTTGCCCTGAGGACAAGAAAGCCCTCTAGGCATCCAGGGTAGAACCAGCTGAATCCCCTCCTGGTATTGGAAATAGTTCACAATTTTCTTGGGGAAGCAGCTGTGATCATTCTTGAAACTTTGTGCCTAGCAATAACTAAACTGGATCACTCTGTTTCGCTTACATTTGATACTTTGTCTAAAATGTTTCAAGATCTTTCTTTCACAGTAAATGGTCATTCCCAATCAATTAAAGAACAATCTGAGAAGATTCAGGCCTTGAGAAATCAATCTATGAAATGTCAAGATGCGATATTTCCTTGACGAAAGATTTACAACTTATGCATCAAAAGGTCAAGAACATGGGCAATTATCTTAGACATCTTAATTTGCATTTGTTAAGTTTTCCTTTGTTGCCCACTAATATCACCTATAGAGATGTTAAGACAATTTTACTTTGACTTTTTAAAGGTTATTAAAGAAATGGTTCCAGAATTTGCAAAGGTTAACTACTTTTCTCCTGGGAAAGGGAAAAATAAGGTATCTGCTGAAACTGTGTCTCAGAATCAGTCTGTTGGGGCTGACCTTTCTGCTTTTTTAGAGCAGAGTTCTTCTGAAGTTGAGAATGTGGAGAGGTGTACACTGTTGGTTACTTTGCAAGAGAGAATGAAAACAGTGGTCATTGAGTGTATATTTCCCTTAAAAAATGTTTATTTCATGGGTCAAGCTATTTCCATCTTTCCAGATGTGGTAAAAGAAATTCAGCCTAGGAGGAGAATTTTTCTCTTTAAAAAGGAAATTATGTTGGCCCTGGGGGCCTATTTCATATTGAAATTTCCCTATAAGTGCTTAATTTAATACATTTTTTGTAAATGTATTTTAAATTGTAATAAGACAACTAATCTAAAATTTTAAAAATGTATTTATATTTTATTTTTTGATGAAACGATGCATGTGAATATTGTAAACCAATGTGAAGGTTTTATCCATACTCCGGTATAGAAAAAAATGATAAATAAATAAAATAAATAAATTTATGTGAGTCAAATATGTGTTTACTAATCCAATGCAATTAGAGGCCTTTTCTCAAAATAGGTTGGTTTTAGTTAGTGTGGGACCTACATTGACACCAAGTTTAATATTGGTAGATTTTCTTCATTATCTCTTCTTCAGATTTATTTCCTCATGAAGTGGTCATATATGAGAATGATTCAATTGCTTTTATTTTCTTTTTATGTTTTTTTCTTCTTTAATACTATGCTTGTGCATCATTGTGTTTACTTTTTACAAGATAATCTTGTGTAATGTAATCCTATGTGAAATTTAAAAAAAGAAAAAAAAATAGGTCCTGAGCAGGTATGGAAAGGCCAAAGTGCCAACACTTCAGAAAGTTTCAGGAGTTTCAGCAAACCAAGAAGCCCAAGACCTGGTTTTCTAGGAGGTCAGAAAGGCCAAGTGTAAAGCCCTTTGTAGCAGCAGGCATGGGGGTGCTCTCTCCAGTGATATCCAGCGGATCCCTCTCGTGATAGTATTAGCAGACAGCAATCTTTTATAGAAACATAGAAATGACGGCAGAAGAAGACCAAACGGCCCATCCAGTCTGCCCAGCAAGCTACGCACTTTATCCATTTTTCTTTTCCCTTTTTCTCTCTCCCACCTGTTACTATTGGCTTCCAGTACCCTCTGGCCCTAATTCCCCTCCACCCCACCACCGATGTAGAGACTGAGAGCAGCGCTGTATCTGCATCCAAGTGAACATCCAGCTCAATTAGGGGTAGCAACTGCTGTAACAAGCAGGCCACACCCCTGCCCCATACTCTTACCCACCCCTGGTTTTTTTTTTTTTTGTTTGTCTGTTTTGTTGGGGTTTTTTTTTTTTTGGAGATGGCAGCCCTCCATCCTTCCGCTCCGTGAAGGTGGAAAACCAACCACTGTTCACTGGCATCCCGCTCCGTGAATGCCTCTGTGGCTACTGCCGCTCCGTGCAGTGTTTTGCTGCCTCCTCTTTATTTACACCCTCTAGACTTGATGGATCCACAGTGTTTATCCCACGCCCCTTTGAAGTCCTTCACAGTTTTAGACTTCACCACGTCCTCCGGAAGGGCATTCCAGGCATCCACCACCCTTTCCGTGAAGAAATACTTCCTGACATTGGTTCTTAGTCTTCCTCCCTGGAGCCTCAGCTCGTGACCTCTGGTTCTGCTGATTTTTTTCTGACAGAATAGGCGTGTCGTTGTCTTTGGATCATTAAAGTTTTTCAAGTATCTGAAAGTCTGAATCATATCACCCCTGCTCCTCCTTTCCTCCAGGGAGTACATATTTAGATTCTTCAATCTCTCCTCATATGTCATCCGATGAAGACCCTCCACCTTCCTGGTTGCCCTTCTCTGTACCGCTTCCATCTTGTCTTTGTCTCTTTGTAGATACGGTCTCCAGAACTGAACACAGTACTCCAGGTGAGGCCTCACCAAGGACCTGTACAAGGGGATAATCACTTCCCTTTTCTTACTCGATATTCCTCTCTCTATGCAGCCCAGCATTCTTCTGGCTTTTGCTATCGCCTTGTCGCATTGTTTCGCAGACTTCATATCATTAGACACTATCACCCCAAGGTCCCTCTTCTATTCCGTGCACATCAGCCTTTCCCCCCCCCCCCATCGAATACAGTTCATTCGGATTTCCACTCCCCATATGCATGACTTTGCACTTCTTGGCATTGAATCTCAGCTGCCATATCTTCGACCACTCTTTCAGTTTCCTTAAATCCCGTCTCATCCTCTCCACTCCTTCCGGCGTGTCCACTCTGTTGCAGATCTTAGTGTCATCTGCAAAAAGACAAACCTTGCCTTCTATCCTGTCTGCAATGTCGCTCACAAAGATATTGAACAGGACCGGTCCCAACACCGATCCTTGCGGTACACCACTTAAAACCGCTCTCTCTTCAGAGAAAGTTCCATTTACCATCACACTGTCTTCTGTCTGTCAACCAGTTTGCAATCCAGGTCACCACCTCGGCACTTTTAAGGTACTATGCGCAGTAGACCTAAATTACATCAGACCAGTGGGTCCTGAACATCTTGCAGCAGGGCTATGCTCCAGAATGTGCAAGACAGGTTTGTGGTGTCCCCATGTTCATGTCCACTCATAAGAGAGGCAGTGAAGAGAATGTTGATGAAGCTACAGCACCTTCAGGAGAGGGGGAAGGCAAGGCAATTATTCAATTTACTTTATGATTCCAAAAAATGATGTCTCCTTCCAGCTGGTACTGAACCTACAGGAAATCAGCTAGTGCTTACATGTACCCCACTTTTGGATGGCGATGCTAGGACCTCTCTTAAGGCTTGGCTTTTGAAACGATGTGCTTGTATAAGAGGTTACTCCCCATCTAAAATTTCATTCATGTTGAAAGTTCAAAAGCCCTCAACACCATTCGCAAACATCAGAATCTGTTGATTGTTTGAAGAGCTCTGCAGTAAGCCCATAGAAGTCAAGCATCCCATATATATTAGGCTGCCTACTACCTGGCCTGGATAAATGACTAGCCCTTAGTTTCCTAAAGATGCAGGTAAGCTGCAATTTCAAACTATAGGGGCCGAGTCAAAAGCACCAGGTGGCAGTATACCCAGATGTTGTGCAATTTCTGAGAGGGGTAAAATGAGTATTCCCACCATTCAAACCAGATGTGGACATTGTTTAAAAATACAATCTTAGACGTGCAGTGCAGATGATTTCCACGCATTAAGAAAGGTGGAGGAGTAGACAGGGCAAGCTTGGGGGACCCCCCCAAGCTGGCCAAAAGTCCCTGGGGGTCCAGCGGGGGTCTGGAAGTGATTCCCTCACTCAGGCCCTATTGCCAATATTCAAAATGGCGCTGGCGCTACCTTTGCCCTGTCACATGGTAAGGGCCATCGGCGCCATGTTTTTTAGCGCAGCTGATAGCGTGGGAATGGGAGATCGGTCCCCGCGGCCCCCCTGGACCACCAGGTATGTGTAAAAAGTTTTTTGGGGGGGTCGGGACAGTGGGGGACGCTAAGGGGGTAATTTTAAAGGGTCGGGTGGGGTTTTTTTTATCGGGCCATCGGCGCCATTTATATTAGTGGCAGCCAAAATGGCGCCGATGGCCCGAGAGTGGGAGATCGCGCCGGGACCCCCCCCACTGGGCCACCAAGTAATTTAAAACATTTTGGGGGGGTTCGGGAGGGTGGGGGATTTGTTTTAAAGGGTCAGGGTGGGTTTAGGGGTTGTTTTGGTGTGCCGGTTTTCCCGCCCTCCCCCCTCCCCTGATTTACGATTTTTCACGATAAATCGGGGGAATTTCGATTTAAAAAATATCTGACGATTTTTTTAAATCGTCAAAAAAAGATTCACATCCCTAGTGCCTTGTATCTTCTGTGTGTGAAGCTGATGGAATGCTGCAGTAAGTTTCTCCAAGGTTTCTTGCTGTTCCGAGATGCGTTGAGCCAGGCCCAGTATAGCCTGCAAAGCGGAGAGGTGTGCCGGGTCCATGGTTACTGACATCCCATACGTTAAGCTGGATTCCCCAGAGTACTCCTTCTCCAATTAAAGCCGGATCCACTGGGGTTAGCAATCTGTTATGACTCGCTCCTCCAGAGGGGAGGAGTTAGCAATCTGTTATAATCTGCTATGCTGATGGGTGGAGCAAGCAGATGGAAGTTAGCAATCTGTTATGAATCGCTCCTCCAGGGGGGAGGAGTTAGCAATCTGTTGAATACGTCTCCTGTGAAGGAGGAGTTAGCAAACTGTTATGCTCTGTGGCGGAGTAAGCAATCTGTAATGGATCTGCTAGGGAGTAGCCATCTGATATGCTCAGCTCCTGTAGAGGGAATAGATAACAATCTGTTACCAGCGGAGTGCTTGGAGAGGGCACTCAGCTGTAGTAGAATGTAGAATGGTGGATCCTTGGGCCGATGGCAGATGACAGCATCCCCAGGAGGATATCCTGAGAGGGACCACCGGCTAGGCTTGGGTATGGAGACAGACACAGATAATTCTTTTATTAGACAGGATAGTAGAACCACCAGAGGTGGCAGTAGTGAGCTGATATGCCCAGCAGGGCTGAAGTCCCTCAGTTACTGGAACCACAATCCCAGGGTTGCTGAGCTGTAGAAAAACTATAGATAGTGAGTAGACAGGGCATGCCGTATACATAGCCAGTACTTAGATGATAACTCACATAAGGTCTTGAGGAAGCTCAGTAGCTGGAAAAGGTTAGGCCTTTGAGGAGCAAGTACCTGGTTCCAGGGAAAGCTCTGAGAGAGCGATGGTAACTCACAATTGTCTGTATCTGTAATAGCTTCCAGGCAGTAGAGAATCTTCAGTGTATTCAGGAACATGGGCCCTCGAGGAGCGAGTACCGGTTCCTATCTGCAATCTGAAATAGAGAAAAGAGAGCGAGGCCCTCGAGGAACGGGTACCCCTGGTAAGTCCGAGGAGGCAGAGTAACTTGGACGAATCCGTAGCGAGTCCGTATGTTTGTCCTTATCCGGAAGTCCTTGTCCGAATCTTGTCCTTGCTAACTCAAATTGTTAGCGAAATCTGAGACCTTTTATATTGGAAGCGGATGACGTCATCTCGGGGGACGCCCCTGAGGTTTGCGCCCCTGCTGGTACATCAATGGGAGCGTGTGTGAGCACCCTACGTCATCAGGAACATGGTGGATCTGCAGCGTTGTGCCGGTCCGGGGACGCAGGAGGGAGACAGCATGGAGACGCCACGGCAGCAACTGTCCAACAGACCCGGAGGGAGCCACCACAGAGGAGGAGAGCGCAGAGTGAGGGCGTCAAGCAGCGACGGACGCAACAATATATTTTTCAATATATTTATATTTATGAGGGGTTAAAGGGGCTCTTAGGGAAGGTAGGGTCATTGCAGAATGACTAAATTAATTTTTGCTTCTATGTTTACTAATGAGGATGTTGGGGAAATACCGGTTCTGGAGATGGTTTTCAAGGGTGATGAGTCAGATGAACTGAAACAAATCACTGTGAACCTGTAAGATGTAGTAGGACAGACTGACAAACTAAAGAGTTAGCAAATCACCTGGACTGGATGGTATGCACCCCAGGGTTTTGAAGGAACTAAAAAATGAAATCTCAGATCTATTAGTTAAAATTTGTAACCTATCATTAAAATCATCCATTGTACCTGAAGACTGAAGGGTGGCCAATGTAATCCCAATATTTAAAAAGGGCTCCAGGGGCGATCTGGGAAACTATAGACCAGTGAGCCTGATTTCAGAACCAGGAAAAATAGTGGAAACTATTTTAAAAATAAAAAAATCACAGAGCATATAGAAAGACATGGTTTAATGGAACACAGTCAGCATGGATTTACCCAAGGCAAGTCTTGCCTCACAAATCTGCTTCATTTTTTTGAAGAGGTTAATAAATATATGGATAAAGGTGAACCAACAGATGCATTGCATTTGGATTTTCAGAAGGCATTTGACAAAGTCCCTCATGAGAGGCTTCTAAGAAAAGTAGAAAGTCATGGGATAGATGGCAGAGTCCTTTCATGGATTACAAACTGAGAGTAGGATTAAATGCCCAATTTTCTCAGTGGAAAAGGGTAAAGAGTGGAGTGCCTCAGGCACTCCACTCTTTACCCTTTGGACCAGTGCTTTTCAATATATTTATAAATGAACTGGAGAGGAATATGACGAGTGAGATAATCAAAATTTCTGATGATACAAATTTATTCAAAGTATTTATTTATTTATTTATTTATTTATTTATTTATTTAGTGATTTTTATATACTGCGGCACGTAAAAATATACATCACCTCGGTTTACAGTAAACAATAAATTAGCAACAGGCTTTACATACAACAGGCTTTACAGGAAGAAAACAGATGACAGCAACAGGCTTAACATAAATAACGGAATTCTGGAGTGCCTAATATAACTCCTTTAACTATAAAGAACAAATGCATATTCTAATTCAATAACAAAGCTGGAACAGGTAGCTAGTGAAACGTAGAAAGTAGTTAAATCACAAGTGGATTGTGATAAATAATGAGACTGGAAGATTAGGCATCCAAATGGCAGATGAAATTTAAGGTGGACAAGTGCAAGGTGATGTATTTAGGGAAAAATAATCCATGCTGTAGTTACATGATGTTAGGATCCATATTAGGAGCTACAGCCTAGATCTTCCATTTTAGGAGCTACAGCCTAGATCTTTTTCCTGGCTGTAGCTCCTAATATGAAACCTAACATCATGTATTGGGGAGACATAAACTGTTGGGGTATGTTATTTAGTGTGTTTGTGTATTTTGTTTTAAATAGTTAGTCAGAAAGTCAAGCAACAAACAGAAGTTTGTGTGTTTTTGTTGTAAATAGGAGTCAGAAAGGCAGGCAACAAACAGACGTTTGTGTGTTTGTATTTTCCCCCTGCCCACCCCTCTCTGACCCATGCCTAGCTCATCCTTTAATTGATAGGCAGGTGTCACTTTCACACTTAATTTTTTTTTTTTTTTAAATCAGCCTTTTAACGTAAACTCAGAAATTCCCCACACCTTATCAAGAGTTGATCATTCCCTTGTAGGTCACTACCATATATATAGTGAATACACTAATACATTTAAAGGACCCTAATAGTAAGCAATCCTACACTCATAGCAACCTAAAACGTAACTAGGAACTGAACAAATTTAAGATGAAGGCAGCAGTCCAGCAGCAAGAGGGGGGCCTCCCAATTTTTTGCAATGAGTGTCACATGTATGATTTTTTACCTACTGGTGAGAAATTGTACATGTGCATCCGATTCAAAGAGTTCCTTTCTCTCAGAGAACAAGTCCAATCTCTGGAGGCTAGAGAGGTAGACCTGGAGAAGCTGAGGCAGACAGAGAGGTATATAAATGAAACCTTCAGGGATATAGTAGCAATGTTCCAACTCCAGTCTGGCAGCCCTGGTGCTGCCTTGGAGGAGTAAGATCTAATGATTGGAGCACATCAACCTGGTTCAGCAGGAAATGTTCCTGTATCAAGAACCTGCTCTCCAGGTGGTGCATTGTCCTCTCGCACCAAGGATGTGTCTCCTAGGACTATGGCCAAGGAGGGATGGGTTAGATTGCCGTCAATGTTGATGATTCAATTATTAGGAATGTAGACCAGCCCACCAGCTTGGTGGCTGTTGGGCATGAGGATCGCCTGGTAGCATGCCTACCTGGTGCAAAGGTGGCACCTAGATAGGATTTTAGACAGTGCTGGGGAGGAGCCGGCTGTCGTGGTCCATGTGGGCACCAGCAACATAGAAAATGTGGAGAGGAGGTTCTGGAAGCCAAATTTAGGCTCTTAGGTAGAAAGATGAAATCCAAAACCTCCAGGGTAGCATTCTCTGAAAGGCAGGTGTTAATTTCGGCCGGCACTGGGAAAGTGTACAGAAAAGCAGAAAAAAACTGCTTTTCTGTACACCCTCTGACTTAATATCATAGCGATATTAAGTCGGAGGCCTCAAAAATAAAAAAAAAATAAAAAAATCCCGTAGCTTGCGGGTTGGAAGACGGACGCTCAATTTTGCCAGTATCTGTTTTCCGAACCCGTGGCTGTCAGCGGGTTCGACAACCAATGCTGGTAAAATTAAGCATCGGCTGTCAAACCCGCTGACAGCCGCTGCTTCTGCCAATAAAGAGGCGCTAGGGACGCGCTAGTGTCCCTAGCACCTCCTTATTACTGTGGGCCCTCATTTGAATACTAAATCGTGCACCCAGGAGAGTGGCCTGGATGCACTGATATATGGGAAACCTAACATGAAGACTGTGCTCCACTCAGTTTATCCAGAATCCTTTGCTTTCTTGGCCTAACTCAAACTGCTGGCATACAAGGAACTCAGACTGATCTGAGCTTGAATGGCTTCTGGGAGACATCTGGAATGAATTCAGACCTAGCCAAATATGATGGAGGGTAATGAGGTTACAACGAACATATGGACCAAGCTATGTTCTCACAGACTACTGTCTCGAGCCAGTGTAACTGGATATCCCCATGAAGTTAGGAGTCTGATCAAAAGGACTGGAACGAGTGACAGAACAAAGGCCTAATCATCAAACACGTGGCCTACTGAAACTAATCATCAGACATGTGGGTATCTGCTAGGCCTAATTGGATCTTAAGGTGGGAGGCGGGACCCGGGAAGCTTACACACAGTTTGTCTGATTTGGACACAGGACACGTGGTACCTGATATATATCAATGATCTGGAAAGGAATACGATGAGTGACGTTATCAAATTTGCAGATGATACAAAATTATTCAGAGTAGTTAAATCACAAGCAGACTGTGATACATTACAGGAGGACCTTGCAAGACTGGAAGATTGGGCATCCAAATGGCAGATGAAATTTAATGTGGACAAGTGCAAGGTGTTGCATATAGGGAAAAATAACCCTAGCTGTAGTTACACGATGTTAGGTTCCATATTAGGAGCTACCACCCAAGAAAGAGATCTAGGCGTCATAGTAGATAATACATTGAAATCGTCAGCTCAGTGTGCTGCAGCAGTCAAAAAAGCAAATAAAATGTTAGGAATTATTAGGAAGGGAATGGTTAATAAAACGGAAAATGTCATAATGCCTCTATATCGCTCCATGGTGAGACCACACCTTGAATACTGTGTACAATTCTGGTCGCCGTATCTCAAAAAAGATATAGTTGCAATGGAGAAGGTACAGAGAAGGGCAACCAAAATGATAAAGGGGATGGAACAGCTCCCCTATGAGGAAAGGCTGAAGAGGTTAGGGCTGTTCAGCTTGGAGAAGAGACGGCTGAGGGGGGATATCATAGAGGTCTTTAAGATCATGAGAGGTCTTGAATGAGTAGATGTGACTCGGTTATTTACACTTTCGAATAATAGAAGGACTAGGGGGCATTCCATGAAGTTAGCAAGTAGCACATTTAAGACTAATCAGAGAAAATTCTTTTTCACTCAACGCACAATAAATCTCTGGAATTTGTTGCCAGAGGATGTGGTTAGTGCAGTTAGTGTAGCTGGGTTCAAAAAAGGTTTGGATAAGTTCTTGGAAGAGAAGTCCATTAACTGCTATTAATCAAGTTTACTTAGGGAATAGTCACTGCTATTAATTGCATCAGTAGCATGGGATCTTCTAGGTGTTTGGGTAATTGCCAGGTTCTTGTGGCCTGGTTTGGCCTCTGTTGGAAACAGGATGCTGGGCTTGATGGACCCTTGGTCTGACCCAGCATGGCAATTTCTTATGTTCTTATGTTCTTATGTTCCTTAGTGCCCATGTCTCTCACACACACACCATACCAGTCATGCCCCCATGACCAGTTTCTGTCTCTCACACACCAATCATCTCCCAAACAGTCTTTGGCACACACACACCAGTCACCTTCCTGAACAGTTTCTCTCATGCCATACATACATACACACAGGCTTCCCACTCCTGTGTTCTACTTACATATATGGGCTTCTCACTCTCATAATCACTTTCTCTGTCTCTCTCTCACACACACACACTCACTCACCAGTCTCTCACTCCCATGCTTGTTCTCTCCACATGCACAGGCTTCTCATTCCCATAATCAATGCTGTGTCTCACACACACCCAGGTTTCTCACTCTCATGCTCACTCTCTTCACATCAGTGGTGTAGCCAGAATTGATTTTTTGGGTGGGCACAAGGTTAACATGGGTGGGCTGTAGGCATGCAGGTCTACTAGTTGTTTTTTTACTGATAAATAATGCCAAATTATGCAGCATAGCATTCACATCTACGCCTAAGTATGAGGTTTACATAATGATACAAACATAATTCACGGTGATTTGTGGTACTTTAGCCTTCTTATTATTACGATTTTATACAAGGCTCCTACCTGTCCATAAATTTTGAGAGAGCGGTTGTGTTGCTTATATTTAAATTGCTAACATCTCAAAATATAGATATATATTTTTACCTTTGTTGTCTGATCTTTGTATGTTTCTAATCAGTTGGTCCTGGTCTCTTTTTCCCATTTTTTCCCTTATAGCTCATTTCCTAATTCCTTTTCAGTGTCTTTCTTCTATTACTATCTTCTTCCCTTCCACACACACACACACACACACTTTCTCTCACAGACTCCCTCTCACACACTCAAGCTCTCACTCTCATATGCTCTCCCCCCCCCCCCAAGCTCACATTCTCTGCAGACACACATACAAGTTCTCACTTTCTCACCCCTCCCCAGGCTTATATTCTTATGCACACACAGACGCACATCCAGGCACCCATTCTCACCCACACACATAAACCCAGACTCCCATTCTCACCCACAAACCCATGCTCCCAGTCTCACCCACACATATTCAAGCTCCCATTCTCATCCATACATATACACATTTAAGGTCCTATTCTCACCCACACATACACACATTCAAGCACCCATTCTTATCCACATATTCAAGCTTCCATTCTCACCCACCCACACAAACCCAGGCTCTCATTCTCACCCACACATACACACATTCAAGCTCCCATTCACCCACATATTCAAGCTTCCATTCTCACCCACATACACACCCAGGCTCCAGTTTTCACCCACACACACTCCCATTTTCATCCACACATACACATTCAAGCACGTGCACAGCTTCCGCTTCCTCCCCCCAAAGCAGGAAGATCAGCTGTCTCTCCTGCTGCCACCGGACTCCTGCTATCTTTGGGCGTCGGGGGGTATGGCCCGCCGAACTTCCTGTCGGGGGGGGGGAGCGGAAGCACAGCGCACAACGTCCGCTTCCTCCCTCCCCCCCAAGCAGGAAGATCGGCGGGCCATAGGGCCCGACGCCCGAAGATAGCAGGAGGCCGGTGGCAGCAGGAGAGGCAGCTGATCTTCCTGTTTTGGGGGAGAAAGCGGAAGCTGTGTGCGGCGCTTCTGCTCCCCACCCCCAAACAGGAAGTTCGGCGGGCCCAAAGATAGCCGGAGAACGGGTGGCAGCAGGAGAGGCAGCTGATCTTCCTGCATTGGGTGGGAGGAAGCGGAAGCTGCACGCGGCGCTTCCGCTCCCCCCCCCCCCAACAGGAAGACCGGTTGGCCATACGGCCGCAGCAGCGCTTCCCCATGTGTGCCGTGATGGCGCGCGAGGCATGGGTTCTCTTGTTCGCTGTCGTGGGGATGGGATCCCGCGACAGCCTTGCAGTTCCGGTGCCAGTTGGGTGGGCCTGGGTCTAAGTTGGGTGGGCACCTGCCCACCCAGGCCCACCCGTGGCTACGTCGTCTTCTAACACCGCTGCCGTTACCACTGGGCTTGAACGTGCTGACAGCCCAGCGGCAACGGTAGCGGGAGAGAACGGGAGCGCGCGCCGCGGACCGGTGGTTGGGGACCCCTGAAAAAAGACCACGAAAGGCGGAACTGTGACATATGTAGGAAAGAAACTTGAGCGAAGGCACGCTGTCCGATTGGCCGGTGCTGGGCAAGCCTTGCCCAGCACCGGCCAATCGGGCAGCATGCCTTCACTTGAGTCACTCCCTCCCCCCCACCGGACGCTGTAAAAAAACAAACCAGTTCATTCTTCGCTCCCTCGCTCCCCGATTGGCCGGCCAATCGGGGAGCGAGGGAGCGGAGAATGAACTGCTGCCTTCCCTCTGCAAGGGAAGGCAGCGTGCCTCATTCCCCGTCTGCTCTCAGCAGTGGGCGGGCCGGTCACAGACCGTAGGCGGGCCGGATTCAGCCCGCGGGCCACCCCTTGCCCAGGTCTGCTCTATGCAGTCCTATTAGGGATCATTGTATGTTTTATCTCTAAAAAGTCAGCATTCACTGACAAAACGAGGAGACACACAGGAGAGCTCTCTCGCTCTGCTCCCAGAGGTCTCATATGATTGGCTTTCAATATTAAATAATAAACTTAAATTGGTTTGTATTAAAGTTGGACCTCTGTGTATTATTGAAGCAGCACAGTTAATGGCACTACCAATTAACAGCGCTTCGGGAGAGCGGGTGCTCACCTCGGAGCGCCGGTTCTCCTACATATTTTACTGTATCGGCCCGTTTGAAATGTTTGTATGCTAATGCCAGAAGTCTAAGAAGTAAAAAGGGAAAATTGGATTGTATAGCAGTGAATGACATAGACTTAATTGACATCTCAGATACATGGTGGAAAGAAGATAACCAATGGGATAATGCTATACCGGTGTACAAATTATATTGCAATGACAGAGAGGAGCATCTTGGTAGCAGGTGGCGCTTTATGTCCAGGATGACATAGAGTCCAACAGGATAAAGATCCTGTATGAGACTAAATGCACAATCAAATCTTTATGGGTAGAAAGTCCTTGTGTGTTGGGGAAGAGAATAGTGCTAGGAGTATACTACTGTCCACCTGGCCAAAATGGTGAGATGAACAGTGAAATGCTAAGAGAAATTAGGGAAGCTAACCAAACTGGTAGTGCAGTAATAATGAGAGATTTCAATTACCCCAATATTGACTGGTTAAATGAAACATAAGGGCATGCTAGAGACATAAAGTTCCTGGATGGAATAAAAGACAGTTTTATGGAGCAATAGGTACAAGAACCAACAAGAGAGGGAGCAATTTTAAATGTAATTCTTAGCGGAATGCAGGATTGGTGAGAGAAATAACGGTGGTGGGGCCACTTGGCAATGGTGATCATAATATGATCAAATTTGAATGAATGACAGGAAGGGGGACAATAAGTAAATTCACTGCTCTAGCACTAAACTTTCAAAATGGAAACTTTGATAAAATGAGAAAGATAGAAAAAAACTGAAAGTTGCAGCTACAAAGGTAAAAAGAGTGCAACAAGCGTGGACATTGTTAAAAATACCATCCTAGAAGCACAGACCAGATGTATTCCATGCATTAAGAAAGGTAGAAGGAAGGCAAAACGATTATTGGCATGTTGAAAGGTGAGGTGAAAGAGGCTATTTTAGCCAAAAGATCTAAATTCAAAAATTGGAAGAAGGATCTTTCAGAAGAAAATAGGATAAAGCATAAGCATTGGCAAGTTAACTTTAAGACATTGATAAAACAGGCTAAGAGAGAATTTGAAAAGAAGTTGGCCCTAGAGGTAAAAACTCACAATAAAATCTTTTAAAAATATATCCGAAGCAGAAAGCTGGCAAGGAAGTCAGTTGACTGTTGGATGATCAAGGGATTAAAGGGGCACTCAGAGAAGATAAGGCCTTCTTTGCTTCCGTGTTTACTGAAGAATATGTTGGAGAGATACCTGTTCTGGAGAAGGTTTTCATGGGTGATGATTCAGATCAACTGACCGAAATCACGGTGAACCTGCAAGATGTGGAAGGCCTGATTGACAAACTGAAGAGTACTAAATCACCTGGACCGGATGGTATACACCCCAGGGTTCTGAAAGAATCATTAAAATCATCCGATGTACCTGAAGATTGAAAGATGGCCAATGTGACCCCTATATTAGGGATCCAGAGATGATCCGGGAAACTATAGACCGGTTAGCCTAACTTCAGTGCCGGGAAAAGTCATGGAAACTGTTATAAAGAATAAAATCACAAAACATTTAGATAGATATGGTTTGATGGGATACAGCTAACATGGATTTACCCAAGGGAAGTCTTGCCTCACAAATCTACATTATTTTGAAGGGGTGAATAAACATGTGGACAAAGGTGAACCAGTAGATGTGGTGTATTTGGATTTTTATAAGACGTTTGACAAAGTCCCGCTTGAGAGGCTTCTAAGATAACTAAAAAGTCATGGGATAGGAGGCGATGTCCTTTAGTGGATTACTAACTTGTTAAAAGACAGGAAACAGAGAGTAGGATTAAATGGTCAGTTTTCACACTGAAAAAAGGTAAACAGTGCAGTGCCTCAGGAATCTGTACTTGGACCAGTGCCTTTTAATTTATTTATAAATGTTCTAGAAAGGAGTGCGATGAGTGAGGTGATCAAATTTGCAGATGATAGTAATTTATGCAGAGAAGTTAAATCTCAAGTAGATTGTGATGAATTGCAGGAGGACCTTGCGAGGTTGGAAGATTGGGCTTCCAAATGGCAGATGAAATTTAATGAGGACAAGTGCAACATGATGCATATAAGGAAAAATAACCCTTGCTGTAGTTACTAGGGATGTGAATCGTTTTTTGACGATTTAAAATATCGTCCGATATATTTTAAATCGACAAAAATCGTTAGAGGCGATATTTAATAGGAATTCCCCCGATTTATCGTCAAAAATTGTAAATCAGGGGAAGGGGGAGGGGAAGGGGGAGGGCGGGAAAACCGGCACACTAAAACATCCCTAAAACCCACCCCGACCCTTTAAAATAAATCCCCCACCCTCCCGAACCCCCCCAAAATGTCTTAAATTACCTGGGGTCCAGTGGGGAGGTCCCATTGTGATCTTCCACTCTCGGGCCATGGGTGCATTGATAGAAATTGCGCCGGCGCTACCTTTGCCCTGTCATATGACATATGACATTTTGCTTCCTGTCCCCCGACGTCACGAGCGTAGGAGATCGCTCCCGGACCATCGCTGGACCCCCAGGGACTTTTGGCCAGCTTGGGGGGGCCTCCTGACCCCCACAAGACTTGTCAAAAGTCCAGCGGGGGTCCGGGAATGACCTCCTGCACTCGAATCGTGTTGCCTTACGGCCGGCGCCATTTTGCAAAAAGGCGCCGGCCGTAAGGCCGGGATGCAGAGACAAGCTGGATGTAGAGCTGAAGTCTTCCAAGTTGAAGGTTTGGTAATACAGGCAGCGACTCAGGGAACATGGGCCCTCGAGGAGCGAGTACTGGTTTCCTGATAGTACCTGTGAAGTAGAAGAGGCCCCTGAGGAGCAGGTACCCAGATAGTAACCCCGAGGGGTGAAGAGTTCCAGAAGCGCTAGAGTGGCAGAGCAGCTTAGGTATGGAGTGCGAATCCCATCCGTAGGAAATCCCTTGCTAAATCGATGAGCTAACAAACACAGTAGGCTTAAATATCCAAGAGTCGTGACATCATATCAGGGGGAAGCCCCTGAAGTTCGCGCCAACGTGAGAATAAAGATGAGGGCGGCATGCGCGCATGCGCCCTAGGTACCTTGGAGGAGCATGGCGTAGGGCAGCACCAAAGCCGGTCCGGGGACGCCGGAGAGGATGGCAGACAGACGCTGCGGCGGCCATTAGTCCGAGATGAGCGGCAGGAGCCGCAAGTAGTGAGAGGTAGGCGGGGCGAAGCCATTGAAGACCGACGGTCACAACAGTATGGGAGGGAAATGGGCTTTATTTGATGGCAAATCACAAAGAAAGAACCAAGAAACTTGCCAAAAACAATAGAGATGTGAATCGGAACCGGAATATGATTGGTTCCAGTTCCGATCCAAATCTTAAAATTTTTATCGCCCAGCCCAATTTGAGTTTTGATTATCGGCTGCGCCTGATCCGATAATCAAAAAACCCTCCCGAACCCCCGAAAAAGGTTTTAAAATTACCTGGTGGTCCAGCGGGAGCACGGGGAGCGATCTCCCGCTCTCAGGCCATCGGCTGCTTTAATAAAAATGGCGCCGATGGCCCTTTGCCCTTACCATGTGACAGGGCAAAGGTAGCACCGGCGCCATTTTGAATACTGGCAATACGGCCTGAGTGCAGGAGATTGCTCCCAGACCCTCGCTGGACCCCCAGGGACTTTTGGCCAGCTTGGGGGGGCCTCCTGACCCCCACAAGACTTGTCAAAAGTCCAGCGGTAGTCCGGGAGCGACCTCCTGCACTCGGGCCGTATTGCCAGTATTCAAAATGGCGCCCATGCTACCTTTGCCCTCACTATGTCACAGGGGCCAACGGTCGGCCCCTGTGACATAGTGAGGGCAAAGGTAGCATGGGCGCCATTTTGAATACTGGCAATACGGCCCGAGTGCAGGAGGTCGCTCCCGGACCCCCGCTTGACTTTTGGCAAGTCTTGTGGGGGTCAGGAGGCCCCCCCAAGCTGGCCAAAAGTCCCTGGGGGTCCAGTGCCGGCCATCCAGTGCTCCTACCATGTGACAGGGGCTGGCCAATGGCACGGATACCCTGTCACATGGTAAGGGCAAAGGGCCATTGGTGCCATTTTTATTAGTGGCAGCCGATGGCCCGAGAGTGGGAGATCGCTCCCTGTGCCCATGCTGGACCACCAGGTAATTTTAAAAGGTTTTTTTGGGGGGGTTGGGAGGATGGGAGAGGCTAAGGGGGTCATTTTAAAGGGTCGGGTGGGTTTTTTTTTTATCGGGCCATCGGCGCCATTTATATTAGTGGCAGCCAAAATGGCGCCGATGGCCCGAGAGCAGGAGATCACACCGGGACCCCCCCACTGGACCACCAGGTAATTTAAAACATTTTGGGGAGGTTCGGGAGGGTGGGGGATTTGTTTTAAAGGGTCGGGGTGGGTTTAGGGGTTGTTTTGGTGTGCCGGTTTTCCCGCCCTCCCCCTTCCCCCGATTTACGATTTTTCACGATAAATCAGGGGAATTTCTATTGTATCGCGACTCTAACGATTTTTGACGATTTAAAAAATATCTGACGATTTTTTTAAATCGTCAAAAAACGATTCACATCCCTAAAACACAATGACACCAAACACCAAAAAAGGCAAAATCAAACAATAGCAAATATCAAATTGCATCCTAATGTACAAGATGTTTAGTGCCTACTATAATACATGCATCAGCAAGCCTGATGGTGTGCCCCTATTTAAATGAGCCACCCAGTCTGCTACATCATTTGGCTAGTGAAAGTCTCTTTTTATCAGAAACATTATATTTTTTTCAAAAACACTTTCCTGCATGTAAAAAAGAGTAACAATGTTCACAGCTTGATTTGATGGGCCAGGACAGAGACTGAAGGAATTCTGTGTGAATGGGGAGGCAGCATATTAATTGTTCACACAGGGCAGCAAAAACCTAGCACTGGCCCTAGCAAGGAGCTAAGGTCTTCTCTAAGCCTGACCTGTGAGGCGCCAACAGCCTAGTTCGCATTTGCCAAGGGGATGAGTGGAAAATGGCGTTTAACAGCAGAGACACTAAGAGTATCTGGTGATGCCATTTGGACTATACAATACCCCTGCAGTGTTTCAAAATATGATGAACGAAACCTTCCAGGATCTTCTCTATGACTGCGTGGTAGTATACCTAGACAATGACCTTCTTTTTTCGAAGGATCTCACCACCCATCACCATGATGTCCGAGTATTGAAACATCTTTGGGATAACCAATTGTTTTCTAAGTTGGAAAAGTGCCTCTTCAGGAAACAGTGCCTTTCATTCCTAGGCTATATTGTGTCTAATACTAGCTTCTGCATGGCCTGGAAAAGCTAAAACATATCCAAGACTGGCCACAACCCAATGGCTTGCGAACCTTATAGAGGTTCCTGGGATTTGCTAATTACTATAGACATTTCATTGACAACTATTCCAAGATTGATGCACCCCTCACTGTTCTCTCATGAAAAGGAGCCAATGCCAAGCACTGTCTACCGGAAGCTGTAATGTCTTTTCAGGAGTTAAAGGAAGCCTTCCTGCAATAACCATGCCTTTATCACCCCAATCCTTCACAGTCCTTCATCCTGAAGGTTGACACTTCTTCAGTCGGGGTAGGCACCATGCTCAGTCAGCACTTGCCAAGGGTACCTTAAATCCTTAAGAACATAAGAACATAAGAAATTGCCATGCTGGGTCAGACCAAGGGTCCATCAAGCCCAGCATCCTGTTTCCAACAGAGGCCAAACCAGGCCACAAGAACCTGGCAATTATCCAAACACTAAGAAGATCCCATGCTACTGATGCAATTAATAGCAGTGGCTATTCCCTAAGTAAACTTGATTAATAGTCGTTAATGGACTTCTCCTCCAAGAACTTATCCAAACCTTTTTTGAACCCAGCTACACTAACTGCACTAACCACATCCTCTGGCAACAAATTCCAGGGCTTTATTGTGCGTTGAGTGAAAAATAATTTTCTCCGATTAGTCTTAAATGTGCTACTTGCTAACTTCATGGAATGCCCCCTAGTCCTTCTATTATTCGAAAGTGTAAATAACCGAGTCACATCTACTCATTCAAGACCTCTCATGATCTTAAAGACCTCTATTATATCCCCCCTCAGCCATCTCTTCTCCAAGCTGAATAGCCCTAACCTCTTCAGCCTTTCCTCATAGGGGAGCTGTTCCATCCCCTTTATCATTTTGGTTGCCCTTCTCTGTACCTTCTCCATTGCAACTATATCTTTTTTGAGATGTGGTGACCAGAATTGTACACAGTATTCAAGGTGTGGTCTCACCATGGAGCAATATAGAGGCATTATGACATTTTCCGTTTTATTAACCATTCCCTTCCTAATAATTCCTAACATTCTGTTTGCTTTTTTGACTGCTGCAGCACACTGAGCCGATGATTTTAAAGTATTATCCACTATAATGCCTAGATCTTTTTCCTCGGTGGTAGCTCCTAATATAGAACCTAACATCGTGTAACTACAGCAAGGGTTATTTTTCCCTATATGCAACACCTTGCATTTGTCCACATTAAATTTCATCTGCCATTTGGATGCCCGATCTTCCAGTCTTACAAGGTCCTCCTGTAATGTATCACAGTCTGCTTGTGATTTAACTACTCTGAATAATTTTGTATCATCCGCAAATTTGATAACCTCACTCATCATATTCCTTTCCAGATCATTTATATATATATTGAAAAGCACTGGTCCAAGTACAGATCCCTGAGGCACTCCTTGCTACTTCTTCTCCAAGAAAATGTTTCTGGCCAAACGCAATTATGGGATTATTAGTGATAAGATTGGCTCTAGAAGAATGGCATCACTAGCTGGAGGGGGCACAGCACCAAATAGTTATCTACACTGATCAGAAAAATCTGGAACATCTTCATAAGGCTCAATGATTAAACCCCTAGACAGACTCGCAGGTCCCTGTTCTTCGCCCACTTTGCCTTCGAGCTCAGGTACTGTCCCACTTTTAAGAATATCCAAGCGGATGCTCTTTCCAACTCCTTCCTGTCTTCGTATACACTGGAGCCTCCGGAACACATCATTGATCCAGCTTGCATCATCCTTGCCTCCTCCTTGGTCGTTTCTCCTGGTAAGATGGTTATTCCTCGAAAACCTCATGAGAAAGCTTTGAAATGGAGCCACGACTCTCACATTGCAGATCACCCTGGGTGTGCCTGGACTCTTGCCTTGCTCCAGCAATTTTACTGGTGGCCCCAGATGCAGCAGAATGTCCGTGCCTATGTGGACTCATGTCCCACCTACGCTCAGCAGAAACCATTGTGTAATGTCCCTGGGGGCTATTACAACCGCTGCCAGCATCCAAGGAACCTTGGACCCATTTGTCTACAGATTTCATTGTTGACCTACCGCTCTCTAACGGCAATATGGACATCCGGGTAGTAGTTGACTTTCTACAAAACAGCTCACTTCACATCTCTTCCTGGCCTTCCTATACTCCAGAGTTGGCTCGCCTATTTACTCAACATATTTTCCGCCTGCATGGGCTTCCCCAACACATTGTCTCTGAGTTTCTCAGTTCAATGCCCATTAATGGCAGCTCCTCTACAAGAAATTTAACGTCACTCTAGATTTTACCACAGCGTGCCACCCGCAAGCCAATAGACAGTCCGATCGGACTAATTGTATACTAAAGGGTTTCTTCGGGCCTACACTAATGCTCGCCAGGACGATTGGGCATCCCTGCTTCCCTGGGCCAAATTGTCACATAACTTCTGTTGTTATTATGGGTGTTTTAGTGGATCCTTGGGTGCTGTGGAGATGACCACGCCCACGGGGAGGAGCCCCCTGAGGAGCCACAGCACTGGGCTAGACTCTGTACACAAAACACCAGTATTGAACTCTTTATTATACAGCTTGAAGTAGCTACCAGGTGGCAGTGGTGAGTTGTGGTCTCAGGGACCTCGGCAGAGGGAGCCCTTCTCTCCTGGATGATGTCAGGAGGTTCCGCAGCAGGTTACCCAGCAAGGAGTCACTGTGGATGAGACAGATGAGATATTAGAGTACTCACTAGGTGTTAACTGTTATGGATGCGATTCCACCAGATAGTTGTAGCTGGTACAGGCACCGAGGCAGGGAGAGCAGGCCCTCGAGGAGCAAGTACCTGTTCCCTGAATAGCACCTGAAATAGAACAGAGGGCCCCTGAGGAGTGGGTACCCAAGTTAGTAGCAAAACCCCGAAGGGCAGAGGTAGAGCTTCCTGCAGGCAGCAGAGAAGCGGCAGAGTAGCGCAGACAGGAACAGATCATGTCCATTTGAGTCATTGCCAACTCAACGAGCTAGCAAACTGGAGAAGTAGATATGCCCGGATGGCATGACGTCAGATGAGGGAATGCGCTCAAGGTTCACGCCACTGAGCGTACTTTGACGTGGGTTGTGCGTGCTTGCATAGCCTAGCAGATACCTGGGAGGAGCAATGGCGTAAGGCTGCACCATAGACATTCCAGGGACGCCAGAGAGGTCAGCTGTGGTAGCCATCTTGCCCAGGTAAGCAGGAGGAGCCAAGATAGGGGTGAAACAAGCGGGGTGAAGCCATCGAAGACCAATGAACACAACAGTATCCCCCTTCAAAGGGTGTCCACGCAATGACCTACCAGGTCTATGTTTTTACGGATGCAGATGATGGAAATCCTGTAGCATCTTCTTATCCAATATATTGGACTCTGGAGTCCAAGAGTTGTCTTCTGGCCTATAACCATCCCATGACAGGAGGTATTCCCATACTCTACCTCATTTTCTTACATCGAGAACTGCAACCAATTCCTAGGCGCATGTTGCTGAACGCTGGTTGGCAGGCGCACGCCTTTCGCGCAAAGCGCAGACTCTAGCTGAGTTCACCGGCGAGATGGAGCGTAAGAGAGCCCAGGCTTTGGCAGAGCCGGCACCCCCAGAATCAGGCATTAGTCTCTGCTCTGCATGCAACCTCAGGGCCACACAGAACGAGGATGCAGACTCCCTATGTGCCCAATGTGAAGAGGCCCTGGGAGTCCCGGGCCAGGGCCAGTCACAGCCCAGCATTCGTGCCGGTTCCTCAAGGAACACTCTGGAGCCAGCAGGCAGCGGGGAGCAACCAGGGAGCCAGAGAGGCCTGGTGCCCCTGCGGCCAGATCCAGCTTCGATCTCCTGGGTGGAATTATTCAAGGGGATTCATGCCTTTGTCACGATGCAGTCGGCTCCCTGACTGGGTCCATACGTTCCGGATGACCCGGCCCCTGGACCCTCGCGGCCTAGGCGCGGCCACTCGCCACCTGATAGCCCCTATTATGGGGATTCAGATTGCCCGGAGGAAGAAGATGAGCCCCCCGAGGAGGGAGAGCTTCACTCGGGGACAGAACCATATCGGACTATGAGGCGCTTCTTTCCCAAAGAGGATCTTCCAGGCTGATCTCTCAATGCCTGTCGGAATTGGCTCTTCCGGACCATGACGCCCCAGGGGAACCTAGAGTGAACCCCCTGTTGGAGGGCCTGCGCCAAACTTCTCACCATTTTCCCCTCCTACAAGTGGCACAGCAGCTAATCGATCTGGAATAGGCTGCGCCGGAGGCCCCATTCAAAGGGGGTCGGGCTTTGGCTGGCATGTACCCCTTAGCCCCGGCAACTAAGGACATGTTGGCATGCCCTCAGGTAGACGCCATAGTTAGCGCAATTGTGAAGAGCACCACCATTCCGGTGGAAGGAGGGACGGCCCTCAAGGATACACATGACCGGCTTATGGACGCCATCCTGAAGCAGGCTTTTGAGGTGGCAGCCATGTCCCTACGAATTGCGACCTGCTGCACTGTGGTGACGCGTTCCTGTTTATCACAGGCTAGGAACAAAGTCCCGGGAGAAGAGATGGAATCAGCTCTCTCATTCCTCACTGACGCAGCCTCCGACCTCGTCCGTACGGCAGCCAAGGGAGTGTCATCCTCAGTGGCAGCCAGGAGGCAGCTCTGGCTACGTAACTGGTCGGCCAACTCCTCTTCCAAGACACGTCTCACGAGAATGCCCTTCGAGGGATCCCTCCTGTTCGGCAGTGACCTGAAGAAACTGGCCATTAAATGGGGCGCCTCTCCATTACCCCGTCTACCAGAAGACAGGCCACGAAGGAGGCAGCGCCCATCTTCTAGACCATCCAGAGGTAGAACCTCTCAGCGCTTCAACCCTTACGGGACTCACTACCACGCACCTCGGTCGCAGGCCAGGAACCAGTCCTTTCAGACTAAACACAAGAAGAGGGGAACCGGCTCGGGTTCCAGTCCCGGCCGTACCCCACAATGACAATCAGCCGACCCATCCGGGGGTAGCAGCCATAGGGGGCAGGCTGACCCTCTTCTACCGCAGGTGGGTTGAGATTACCTCGGACCAGTGGGTCCTAGCCATCATCCGAGAAGGGTACTACCTGGACTTTCTTCGGCTCCCGCCGGACAAGTTTGTGGAATCTCCTTGTTCACCCCTCAAGAGGACGGCACTAGAGGTTACCTTACAGAGGCTTCTATCCTTCAAAGCCATAATTCCAATGCCTGCGGGGGAGATGAATTCTGGGCATTATTCCATTTATTTCATAGTGCCCAAGAAGGAGGGCACTTTGAGGCCCGTCCTGGACCTCAAGTCGGTCAACCGCCACCTACGGGTGCCCAGCTTTCGCATGGAAACTGCAATCTGTCAAAAATTCAGTACAGCCAGGGGAATTTCTCACATCCCTAGATCTGTCAGAAGCCTACCTGCATATCCCAATCCATCGGGATCACCAGCGCTACTTACGCTTCAAAGTCCTGAACCAACACTTCCAGTTTCGGGCGTTACCCTTCGGGTTAGCCACAGTGCCGCGGACCTTTACCAAGGTCATAGTAGTAGTGGCAGCGGCCCTCAGGAAGGAGGGGATTCTCGTCCATAACCTACCTGGATGATTGGCTGATCAGGGCAAAGTCACCGGAAGAGAGCCACCGGGCAACCAGCCGAGTTATTGCTCTTCTAGAGAGCCTAGGATGGGTAGTAAACTTGAGCAAGAGTTCCCTACAGCCGTCTCAGTCGCGGGAATACCTAGGAGTCCTATTCGACACTCAGGCAGACAGAGTCAGCCTGACCCCCAAGAGAAAAGCGAAGCTCCAAAATCGTCTGCAGGCCCTGCTGCGCGCCACCTGGCCCACAGCTTGGGATTACCTGCAAGTCCTCGGCCTTATGGCATCCACTCTGGAGGTGATACCATGGGCACGGGCGCATATGAGACCATTACAACGCGCCCTCCTATCCCAGTGGAGCCCGCGATCACAGACTTACACAGTACACCTACCTCTACCAGCCAGGGTGCGGAATCAGCTACGATGGTGGTTGCAGCAAAGCCACATGAGCCGGGGGTCCAGAATGTCCTCTCCAACCTGGACCCTACTCACAACAGATGCCAGCCTGAGCGGCTGGGGAGCACATTGCGAGGAACTCACTGCCCAAGGGCGGTGGAACAGAGAAGAGTCGGGATGGAACATCAACCGACTAGAGGCACGGGCAGTCAGGCTAGCATGCCTGCGATTTGCCCACAGACTTCGACACAGAGCAGTCAGAGTGATGTCAGACAACGCCACCACGGTGGCCTACATTAACTGACAGGGCGGAACCAGAAGCCAACAGGTATCCCTAGAAATAGCCCCCCTGATGACTTGGGCAGAAGCAAATCTCCAGGACATCTCCGCCATCCACATCGCCGGGAAGGACAACACCGCGGCGGACTTCCTCAGCAGAGAAAGCCTAAATCCAGGGGACTGGCAGCTGTCACCCACAGCGTTCCAGATGATTGTGAATCGGTGGGGGACCCCGGGCATGGACCTACTAGTGGACAGGTCCAACGCTCAAGAACCCAGATATTTCAGCCGCAGGCGGGATCCTCTGTCCCAGGGGATCGATGCCCTGGTACAGCCATGGCCCCAGGGGATCCTGCTATATGCCTTTCCTCCATGGCCCCTGCTGGGCGCCATTATACACAAGATTCAGCGGCACAGAGGCCTAGTTCTTCTAGGACTGGCCAAGAAGACCCTGGTACGCAGACATGAGAAGATTACTGGCAGGGACTCCACTACCCTTGCCTCCACACAGGGACCTGTTGCGGCAAGGTCCCATCCTCCACGAGGATCCGGCTCAATTCTCTCTTACGGTCTGGCCATTGAGAGGGCTAAACTGAAGACACGAGGATACTCAGGGCCGGTAATAGATACACTCCTCAGAGCATGCAAGTTTTCCACATCGCTAACTTATATAAGGATCTGGAGAGTATTTGAAGCTTGGTGCGAAACTCATAGCACCAATCCACATGCCGCTAAGATTCCTATCATTTTGGATTTCCTGCAAGATGGACTTCAGAAGGGTCTGTCTCTCAATTCCATCAAGGTTCAAGTGGCAGCGCTTTCTTGCTACGGTCCACGGAGTGACGGCAACAGCATCGCCACACACCCAGACGTTTCACGTTTCCTGAAAGGAGTCAAACACATTCGCCCGCCACTGAAGTGGCCCATACCTCTGTGGAGCCTCAACCTAGTTTTGGACTTTCTAGCGGGACACGCCTTCCGTCCACTTCGAGGCCTGTCCCTCCGTTTGTTAACCTTGAAGATGGTGTTCCTGCTGGCTGTATGCTCAGCACGCCGCATCTCAGAGCTACAAGCACTGTCTTGCCATGATCCGTTTCTCCGAATCACTCAAGAAGCCATCCATCTTCGCACGGTTCCTTCCTTCTTACCCAAAGTAGTCTCACACTTCCACCTCAACCAAACCATATCTTTACCTACCACAGAAGGTTTGAAGAAGTCAGAGGAAGGTCGAATTCTACGCCACCTCGACATCGGCAGGCTACTGTCCAGATACCTGGAAGTGTCAGAAGCAGTACGAAAGACGGACCACCTGTTCGTCCTTCACAGCGAGAAGAAGCAAGGGGAAGCGGCCTCACGGGCAACTATCGCCCGCTGGGTCAAAGAAGTTATCAAGGCGGCCTACGTAGATGCGGGAAAGCCACCCCCTCTACAGGTCAAGGCTCACTCTACCAGAGCGCAAGCGGCCTCTTGGGCAGAAACTAGGATGCTGTCGCCTGCAGAGATCTGTAAAGCGGCGACGTGGTCCTCCCTTCATACCTTTTCCAGATTAAACCATCTGGATGTCCAGGCCAGGGAGGACACCGCATTCGTGAGGGCAATCCTGCACGGACCTTGGGCAGCCTCCCACCCAGTCCGGGAGTAGCTTTTGTACATCCCACTTGTTCTGAGTCCATCTGGCTACACACTAGGAAATGTTGAGATTACTTACCTGATAATCTCCTTTTCCTTAGTGTAGACAGATGGACTCAGCATCCCGCCCGGCTGCCAATATTCATGGGGTTTCACCGACTCAAGGTAAGCCATGTTTTAGTACATAGGGCATCCACCCTGCCGGGTGTCGACGCCTTCCGGTTGAGAATCCTGGCGGTCTCCAGCTACTATCAGTCGGTCAGGGTAATCCTGTTCATTAATCGATCGGTCAGTTACACATATATCCATACAGCTTTTGCAAGGAAGATTACTGAATTGCTGCACTTCCTGCGGGGGTATATGTACACGTGCTGACGTCAGATCCGTCTCCAACTGCTAGAACGAGCACACTATACCCACTTGTTCTGAGTCCATCTGTCTACACTAAGGAAAAGGAGATTATCAGGTAAGTAATCTCAAAATTGTTGCCTCCTGATGATGGCAAATTTACCACAAAGTCAGTGGCGATATGTGTCCACGGTTCTTCAGGGACCGGCAAGGGTTGGAGGAGACCCCTTGGACGTCCTGGTGGTGTCTTCTGTTTAGCGCAGTTTGTGCAGGAAGCGACATTGGCGAATGTGTCCTCTTTCATGGTGGGCCACCAATAAAAGGTTTGCAGTTTAGACAACATCCTTCGTTACCCAGGGTATCCTGAGAGTTTGGAGTCATGGGCCCAAGCCAATAACTTTTTCCTGAGGTTCTTGGGTACGATAGTCTTTCCTGCAGGTACCGAATGGGTAGCTGCCAATATGACCTTCTCGGGGTCAATGATGTGTTGCAGCTCTTCGAGTACGTCCTCGGAGAGGAAAGAGCGTGAAAGAGCGTCAGCTCTGATGTTCTTATCTCCAGGACAATACTTGAGCACGAAGTTGAATCTGTGAAAAACAGAGACCATCTCGCTTTTCTATGGTTCACGCGCTGTGCGTAGTGGAGATGCTCCACTACGCACAGCGTAGTGGAGCATCTCCACTACGCACAGCGCAACATCAAGGTGCGCAACATCAAGGTGCGCAACATCAAGTAATGGTCTGTGAAGACCATTACTTGATGTTGCGCACCTTTGAGCCAAGGGCGTCATTCTTCGAATGCCATCTTTATAGCCAAAAGTTCTTTGTCTCCAACTCTGTAATTTCTCTCAGCAGGAGAAAAGCGATCGGAGAAAAATGAGCAAGGATGTTGAACCTTAGAATCACCAGCCTGGCTTAGTACTGCCCCTACGCCAAAGTCTGAGGCGTCGATCTCTATGATGAAAGGCTTAGAGGGGTCTGGATGTTGAAGGCATGGCTTGGTAGAAAAGGCATCCTTCAGCTTCTGGAATGCAGCTATCACTTCGGGAGACCAATTAGCTGTGTTTGCACCTTTTCTTGTCATAGCTGTAAACGGTACTGTGAGTGAGGAGTAATTCTTGATGAAGGTCCTGTAATAGTTGGTGAAACCTAAGAAGTGCCTGAGAGCCTTTAACCCGGTGGGTTGTGCCCACTTCTTGATACTCTTCAGCTTCTGTGGGTCCATTTGAAAACCTTCTTTGGAGACAATGTAGCCTAGGAAAGGCACTGATTCATTATGAAATTCACATTTAGATAGCTTGGCGTAGAGATGGTTCTCATGAAGCCTCTGTAGTACTCTCTTGACATCTTCTTGGTGAGTGGTGATGTCTTGTGAGAATATTAAGATGTCATCTAGGTAGATAACAACACATTTATAGAGGAGGTCTCGGAAGATGTCGATCATTACATTTTGAAAGACAGCCGGAGCATTGCATAGGCCGAACGGCATTACTAGATACTCGAAGTGGCCGTCTCGAGTGTTGAAGGCCGTCTTCCACTCATCACCAGCTTTAATGTGAAGTAGGTTGTATGATCCTTTCAGATCCAGTTTTGAAAAGATCTGGGCTCCTTGTAGTCTATCAAATAGTTCTGAAATCAGAGGCAGGGGATAATGGTCCTTAATTGTTATTTCATTTAGGCCTCTGTAATCTATGCAAGGATGCAATGTGCCATCCTTTTTGCCCACAAAGAAGAAGCCTGCACCCGACGGACGCAACAAATTCCATTTTTGTATAGCTACTGGGGCTTCCACTTTCCAAATCATCTATGGTCACCAGCCTTTACCTCCTCTGCCTCTCCCATTGGCAGTTCAGTCAGCAGCAGCTTAATTTACTGCTCAAGATCTATGGCAGCTATGGATCCAGACTACTCAAAGGCTGCAGAGTGCTGCAGAAAAGGTGAATAAATTCACTGATAAGCACTGAAGTCTAGCATCAAACCAAGTGATAATGTGTAGCTTAGCACTCACCACATCTGACTTTGGATGTCTTCTTCTCATTTTACTCCTTGGTTCATCGATCCTTTTCTGGTAACATGTCAAATTCGACGAGTCACTTACCAACTCCGGCTGTCGGCATTTTTAGGCATTCATAATGTCTTCCATGTATCCCTCCTCAAGCCACAGATTCTCACCTGGCTCTTCTTGTAGAACTTGGAACCTTAGGAGGTTTCCTCAGAAGAGGACATCACTTACCAGGTGTTGCGTCCATCAGTCACAGATGGCTGCGACCGCTCTGCTTCACCTCTTTCTTGCCTTTTTCCTCCTCCATGGGTAAGATGGCTGCCTCTGGTGCCGAGTGCCGAAACCCTTGGCGTCTCCAACTCAGCATGGGCATCCCCATCCACCATGCTCCTTCCTGTGGCTGCCTACGCTTATCTACATGTCATGGCAGGAACCTCGGGGGCGTCCCCACCGCATGACATCAATACCTCTAGGTATTTAAGCCTCCGCTTTTCCACTAACGAGGAGGACCGGAAGTCTCATCTGCATTCTGTCCCAGCATCCCCCGGGAGAGGAGTCCAGAGGTCACTGCAAGCAATCCAGGGATTGACTTCCACAATCCCAGCTTCCAGAGGCTCCACACCTTTTGCAGTGGGGGTGGACTGGAAGGCTCATCTGCATACCGCTCCCAGCATCCCCCGGGATAGGAGTCCAGAGGTCACCGCAAGCGATCCAGGGATTGACTTTCACAATCCCAGCTTCCAGAGGCCCCGCACCCTTTGCAGTAGAGGAGGACCAGAAGCGCACCTTTCCATTAACTGCGTGAAGATTCATTTAACAGTGGTTAAAGAGGATTGGTAAGTATAGCTTTCAGAAATTTTTGGGCTTATAAAGGTTTGGTGAAAGGTGACATTCAGGGATATATTCTTTCTGAGATAATAAGCAAGCCAGAGATAGTTGATTCTAGTGTCTTTCTTCCCACCCACTCAACCCTTGATTTTTAGGCATGAGACACTTTCTCATTAAAAATCAATCAGGATCTTATATAAATCATACTATTTTACTAGCCCTTATTGAAAGTTTAATCATCCCCTTGTAGGAAACTAGCTGATTAATTAGTAAATTCACCTGTAAATTTAAAGTACTCTCATTCCAACTCCCTTAGCATCCTAAACTTAACTAGGAACTCAATAAAACTAAGATGAAGGCAGCAGTCCAGCAGCAAAAGTGGGCTTTCCAGTCTTTTGCACTGAGTGTCACATGTATGATTTTTTACCCGCCGGTGAGAGATTGTATGTGTGCACTCGGTGCAAAGACCTCCTGGCTTTCAGGGAATGAGTCTGATCTCTGGAGGCTAGTGTAGCAGACTTGGAGGACCTGAGGCAGACAGAGAGGTACATTGATGAGACCTTCAGGGACATAGTAGCCAAGTCCCAAATCTAGTCTGGCAGCCCCAGTGCTGCCTTGTATCATAAAGGTCTCCCAGTAGGAGAACATCACCCTGGTGTAGCAGGAAGTGATCCTGTAGCAAGGACCTGCTCTACAGGTGATGTAATGTCCTCTTGCACTGAGGACAAGTCTCAGAGCTGTTCCATTTGCATTGAAAATGCCAGTAGCCCAAACCAGGCCCGCAGGTTGGGCGGTGTGTCTGGTGTTATCCAGTCAGCTAAGATCATGCGGCATGCCAGTAATATTGCAGTATGGCCGAATTTATCCAAGGACAACTTGTAAGAAGGGAGAGCACCTCTTAAACCAGAAAGAAGTAACTTGCCCGTCCAGCCAATAGAGGCGCCAGTACACTGAGCTACTACTGCAAGCACTTTCAACCAAAATGGTCTCAGAACAGGGCAAATAAACAACCTGTTTGCCAAAGTACCCATCACTTGATGATATTTAATACATTTAGGGGAGGATAACTTCCCTTTGTCACAAAAAAAGTGGTGCAAAATCTTGAATTGTAACTCTTGAAGAGAGAGATCCAGTAGGCTTTTGGGCATACGCTTGGAACATGAAAGCAAGTATGGAGTAGGGATATCTTTGGCCCATGCCTCAGTCCAATACCAGGCTAAAGAGGCCACATGCAGCACAGAGCGATATGTTCTGCCAAACTCACACCAGCCTTTGATGCTGTTACACTTTAGAGCCCCATCAAAAAAGCGCTGCGTAAAAGCTGACTCCCGATGATAGGACTCCTCAGTCCAGTGAAAGAATTGGAGATAGTGACGGGTCTGCAAATATGCATAAAAATGTTTAGCTGGTAAGTCATAGTCTTGGTCCAAAGATGCAAAGTCATGCACTACTGGTGAGTCAGTAGCATAAAAGTGAAAAATGAACGCCAAACCTTTCTGTAGCTAGGCATCAAAAAGAAAATGGTTGGCTCGGCCTGGGGAAAATCCAGGTTACCCATTAAGGGCATGAAGAGAGATAAAAGGCCAGCCATTCCTCCTCGGGACTGTATCCAGCGCCAAGCCTGTCGACATGGCTGCATCAAACTGCGAGGGATAGTTAAGGTCCGATAAGCCCCAGGACTGGCCTGGATCAGGTACAGAGGGGACCATGGGGCGACCATGCTAATAACCAGTCCATCTTCACAGTATGCATACTCATCAAGGAGCCATTCCCCCACATATCTGAGTTGGCAGGCAGCGTTATATAACCGAACATCCGGCAGGCCAAGGCTCCCCTCCCCTCTCTGAGACATCAACACCTGATAACGTAACCTCTCTTTTTTCCCCGCCCAAAGGAATTTTTGGAAGGAAGACTGCAACTAACTTATATCTCTACTGGTGAGCCAGCAGGGCAACATATGCAATTTATAAAGTAGCTTAGGCATAAGCACCATCTTAAGGAGAGCGCTTCTGCCAAAAAGGGAAAGAGGCAAAGAGTGCCAAGCCTTGAGTTGAGCATTCAATTCTGCCAGTGTGTTTTTTATATTCAGGGAATATAAAGGTCTAGAGGGTCTCGGGAGATCCAAACCCTCAGGTATTTCATTTTAATTTGAGCCCACGTGAACGGGAACCCTCCCAGCCAATGGTGTTGCACTCTGGGGTCAAGGGCAAGCACTTCCAATTTAGAAAAATTAATGGTCAGGCCAGTGATGGATTGAAAAACATTAAAACATTGAATAATAACAGGGATGCTAGTCTGGGGTTGCCCCACAAACAGCAGGATGTCATCAGCGAACATAGCTAACTTCATCTGATGACGGCCAATGCGGAGGCCTTGGAACCCATCCTCCAAGCGCAGCTTAATAGCCAGGGGCTCCAAGGCTAATACAAATAGAAGAGGGGACAGGGGGCATCCCTGGCGGACCCCACATAAAATAGGGAACGATTCCGACAAGGTACCATTCATTAGAGATGTGAATCGTCCTCCAGATCGTCTTAATGATCAGGTTCGGCTGGGGGGGGGGGGAATCTGATCGATAAGATATGTGAATTGGAATCGTTTCCGATTCCAATTCACATCGCTAATTTTTTTTTTAGGGAGGCCTGCGCCGCTAAAAAAAAACCCCACCTGACCCTTTAAATCGACCCCCCTTAGCCTCCCCCACCCTCACGCCCCCCCCAAAACCTTTTAAAATTATCTGGTGGTCCAGGGGGGCCTCGGGGACCGATTTCCCGTTCCCAAGCATCAGCTGCGCTAAAATAAAATGGTGCCGATGCCCCTTTGCCCTTACCATGTGACAGGGTATCCGTGCCATTGGCCGGCCCCTGTCACATGGGAGGAGCACTGGATGGCCGGCGCCATCTTTAAAGATGGCGCCGGCCAACAGCCCCTATTATAGAGTATAGTATAATAGGGGCTGATGAGTAAAGATGGTCCATCCAGTGCTCCTACCATGTGACAGGGGCTGGCCAATGGCACGGATACCCTGTCACATGGTAAGGGCAAAGGGGCATCGGCGCCATTTTATTTTAGCGCAGCTGATGCCTGGGAACGGGAAATCGCTCCCTGAGGCCCCCCTGGACCACCAGGTAATTTTAAAAGGTTTTGGGGGGGGGGTCGGGAGGGTGGGGGAGGCTAAGGGGGGGTCGATTTAAAGGGTTGGGTGGATTTTTTTTTTATCGGGCCATCGGCGCCATTTTAATTAGTGGCAGCCAAAATGGCGCCGATGGCCTGAGAGCGGGAGATCGCGCTGGGACCCCCCCCCATTGGACCACCAGGTAATTTAACATTTTGGGGGGGTTCGGGAGGGTGGAATTGGTTTTAAAGGGTCGGGGTGGGTTTAGGGGTTGTTTTGGTGTGCCGGTTTTCCTGCCCTCCCCCAAATAATTCCCGTGCCCTATTTAACGATTTAGGACGATTTATGATGATAAATCGGGGGCATTTGTATTGTATCGTGCACTCTGACGATTTAGGACGATTTTAAAATTATCTGACGATAATTTTAATCGTTCAAAAACGATTCACATCCCTACCATTGATAAGTAACCTGGCACTGGGACTAGCATACGGTGCTTGCAGCCAAGATAGAAAGGAGTCCGATATGCCATATGCTTGTAGAGCCCAGAACAAATAGTCCCACGAAAGGGAATCAAAGGACTTTTCTGCGTCCAAGCTCAGCACCAGGGCTTCAGTCTTAGGATGAAATTTTAAAAGGCCAATCAGGCATCTCACATTTTTAACGCCCTTGTGCTCTCTAATAAAGCCTGTTTGGTCTCCATGAATCATGGAGGGCAGAAGAAGACTCAATCTGGCCACCAACAATGCTGCCAGTATTTTTAAATCCCCATTGATAAGAGATATGGGCCAGTACGAGCCCACTTCTTGTAAATCTTTCCCAGGTTTGGGGAGTAACACTATAGTGGATTGATTTTCCATGGGTGTAACCAGAGTCCCCTGGACTAGGCTATTATAATATGGCCGCAGCACAGGCAAAATGGGGAATTTCAAAATCTTGTAAAACTCTGGCTCAAGGCCATCTGGGCCAGCCGCCTTTCCCAGCTTAAAGCCATGTATGATGGCATGGATTTCAGAATCAGTTATAGGCACATTTAACGAGAGGAGCTGCGCCTCACTGAGTTTTGGCTAAGGAAAATTAGAAAAGAAAGACTCTCTTGAGGGGAGATGGCTAGCCTTTTCCTCATAAAGCCCACTATAATATTCCAGGAAACAGGCTGCAATGGCTGCAGAAGCTGTCTGACTGGTCCCAGTTCTATCTTTAATACTAGTGATGAGAGATTTGGGGCCACATGCTCTAAGCAAACTAGCCAATCATTCCCTTTCTAATAATTCCCAACATTCTGTTTGCTTTTTTCACTGCTGCAGCACATGGAACTGATGATTTCAATGTGTTATCCACTATGACGCTTAGATCTCTTTCTTGGGTGCTAGCACCTACTGTGGAACCTAACATTGGGGTAGATTTTCAAAAGGTTACACTTGTAGGTTACACGCGTAACCCCCGAAAACCTACCCCAAAACCCCCCTGCGCGCGCCGAGCCTATCTTGCATAGGCTTGGCGGAGCACGCAAGAACCGGGACGTGCGTAAGTCCCGGGGCTTTCCTGGGGGGGAAGCGTGTCGGGGGGCGTGTCGTGGCAGCGCATCACCCTAGGGCGTTCGGGGGAGGGGCTGCGGGCACGGTTCCGGCCTGGGGGTGTTCCGGGGGCGTGGCCGCGGCCTCCAGACCAGCCCCCGGACCGGAACATGGTGTGCCGGCAGCCGGCCCACGCACGCGAGTTACGCCTGCATCGAGCAGGCGTAACTTCTGGAATAAAGGTAGGGGGGTTTAGATAGGGCTGGGGGGGTGGTTTAGGTAGGGGAAGGGAGGGGAAAGTGGGAGGAGGCGGAAGAAAAGTTCGCTCCGAGGCCGTTCCAATTTCAGAGCAGCCTCGAAGGGAACGGAGGCCGGCTGCGTGGCTTGGCGGGTGCAGGCTGCCGATTTTGCTCAGCCTTGTGTGCGCCGATCCCGGATTTTAACAGATATGCACAGCTACACGCGTATCTATTAAAATCCCGCGTACTCTTGTTTGCACCTGGTGCGCGAAGAAAAGTACGTGTGTGCGTAATTTTATAAAATCTACCCCATTGTGTAACTATAGCATGGGTTATTTCTCCCTATATGCATCACCTTGCACTTACCCACATTAAATTTCATCTGCCATTTGGATGCCCAATTTTCCAGTCTCACAAGGTCTTCCTGCAATTTATAACAATCTGCCGGCGCTACTTTTTGCCCTCAGGTGCCATTTTGAATATTGGCAATACGGCCCGAGTGCAGGAGGTCGCTCCCGGACCCCCGCTGGACTTTTGGCAAGTCTTGTGGGGGTCAGGAGGCCCCCCCAAGCTGGCCAAAAGTCCCTGGGGGTCCAGCGGGGGTCCGGGAGCGATCTCCTGCACTCGTGACGTCAGGTGACAGGAACCAAAATGGCGCCGGCGCTACCTTTGCCCTGTCATATGGTAAGGGCAAAGGGTCACCAGCGCCATTTCTATTAACGCAGCCGATGCCCGAGAGCGGGAGATCGCGCCGGGACCCCCCCACTGGACCCCAGGTAATTTAAAACATTTTGGGGGTGTTCGGGAGGGTGGGGGATTTGTTTGAAAGGGTCGGGGTGGGTTTTAGGGTTGTTTTGGTGTGCCGGTTTTCCCGCCCTCCCCCCTTCCCCCGATTTACGATTTTATGACGATAAATCGGGGGAATTGCTATTGTATCACGGCTCTAACGATTTTTGATGATTTAAAATATAGCTGATGATTGTTTTAAATCGTCAAAAAACGATTCACATCCCTAGAAATATCCCATTATTACCGCACTACCAATTTGGTTAGCTTCCCTAATTTCTCTGAGAATTTCATTGTCAGTCTCACCATCTTGACCAGGTGGACGGTAGTATACTCCTATCACTATAGTCTTCCCCGACACACATGGGATTTCTATCCATAAAGATTCAATTGTGCATTTATTCTCATGCAGGATGTTTATCCTGTTGGACTCTATGCCATCCCGGACATAAAGCGCCACACCGCCTCCCGGGTGCTCCTCTCTGTCATTGTGATATAATTTGTACCCCGGTATAGCACTGTCCCATTGGTTGTCCTCCTTCCACCATGTCTCTAGGATGCCAATTAAGTCTATGTCATTATTCACTGCTATACAATGCTATAACAATGTTCGTTAGCCATATGTAATTTATCTGGTATTTTCTTTTCCTTCCTACGCCAAGTTCTATTATCCCTGTTACATGTAACTGCTTTTCCGCACTATTGTTTAAGTTTAAGTTTAATTTGCACTCCTGTTTTATGTGAACCAGCATGATGGGACTACCGTCTTGAATGCCGGTATATAAAAAAAACTTAAATAAATAAATAAATAAATAAATATACATTCTAATTCTCCCATCTTACTTCTTAGACTCCTGGCATTAGCATACAAACATTTCAAAGTTTGTTTTTTGTTTGTATTTTCATTCTGCTTTTTAATTGATAGGGAGAAGTTAGAATTTTTTAGCTCAGGTGAGTTTTTAGTTACTGGTACTTGGTCTATGTTTCTTATTATTGGAACCTCACTGTCGGGAAGCCCTAATTCTAATGCATCATTAGTATCCTTTGAAGATACCTCTCTCTGAACCATGCGCTGCTGAGTGATTGTCGGCTTTCCCCTTTGTTCTAGTTTAAAAGGTGCTCTATCTCCTTTTTAAAGGTTAGCGCCAGCAGTATGGTTCCACCCTGGTTAAGGTGGAGCCCATCCCTTCGGAAGAGACTCCCCCTTCCCCAAAAGGTTCCCCAGTTTCTAACAAAACTGAATCCCTCTTCCTTGCACCAACGTCTCATCCATGCATTGAGACTCCGGAGGTCTGCCTACCTCTGGGGATCTGCGCATGAAACAGGAAGCATTTCAGAGAATGCTACCCTGGAGGTTCTGGATTTAAGCTTTCTACCTAAGAGCCTAAATTTGGATTCCAGAACCTCCCACATTTTCCTATGTCATTGGTGCCCACATATACCATGACAGCCGGCTGCTCCTCAGCACTGTCTAAAATCCCATCTAGGTGATGCATGAGGTCCGCCATCTTCGCACCAGTTAGGCATGTTACCAGGCGATCCTCAAGCCCACCAGCCACCCAGCTGTGTACATTCCAGCCAGAGTGACTCACTGCTCTCTTGTTTAACAAATGTTGGTTCCTAATCAAACCAAATCACATTACCTCAATGCCTTTCCAAGGTGAGTAACTGAACTGAACTTTTAAACCTTTTTACTTAGGGATACACTGCTTTTTTTTTTTGTTTTAATTTGGGAATTATTAGAAAGGGAATGGTGAATAAAACGGAATCTTCAGTTTTATTGCTACAGTTCATTAAGAAGCGCAAATAAAGCCTTTCTTTGGTCACAGTTCAACAACTGTAATTCATTTTCCCGTCGATAGCAGGGCTGAATTAGCCATGCTGTCATGGGATCTGTCAATCAGGCCCGGGAGGCGGAGCTTGTCAAAGCAGAGAACAGAGCTTTGCTCTCTGCGGCTGCGCATATGTTCCCGCGCAGGAAAGTAACGGACTCTCCTCAGTCTGTTTTTTTTCCGCGAGCGGGAACACACGCAGAGCTGATATCTCCTCAGTTTTAAAAACAGTTTAAAAATAGATTGACATGCCGGGGTTCAAACCCTGTACTTGTGGTAAAATAATGTCGGTCTCTGATGGACACGACCGATGTTACAAATGTCTCGGACCACATCATAAGCAAGAGGATTGTGAGTTTTGCTCTAGGATGTCACCTAGAGCATTAAAACAAAGGACCTATAGGCTTCAGGAACTTTTTGCCTCACGAGAGCCGTCGGAGGCTCATTCATCGCCTGGCCCGCTAACTTCATCGGCTCCAACAAAAAAGAAAACTGTGCCATCTGATCCTAAGTCCTCCACTCTAGGAGGTAAGGGGAAAGCAAAAAATCAAAGGCCAGTGGGTTCTCAGAAATCCCCAGTGCCTATAGAGCCGCAACATACCTCACCGGAGGAGGAACCCTCGGCGCCGACGACTTCTGTGCCTATGGCGCCGTCTGCGCATGATATCATATCTGCGCCGAAGACAGAGTCTGCGCACAACCTAAAGCCTCCTGCGCGCATAGCGCAGAAGAGACCACCGCGCTGAACACATACGCACACGGCGCCGGAGAAAACTATGCGTACGGCGCCGACTACACAAAAACTTATGCGCACGGCGCCGAACACATCGGCGCATACAACCCCTGTGCGCGCGGGATCAAAAAGATATACGCATGCAATTACAACTGCGCACAAATCAACTTCCGCGCATAGATCTACAAAAGCGCATAAGTCTACAACTGCGCATATGCGCATACCTGCGTATAACTCTATATGCACGCATAAATCTAAATCAGCGAATAGATCAAAATCTGCGCGTCTAAACCACAATTATTCACCAAAAAACTTAAGGAAAGAGTTGAAACGAAAACGATACTCTTCACACAGCCCTTCTTCAGGAGCTGAAACCACAGATACTGATTCATCATCTGATGACTATCAGAAGTACTCAAGTCACTCCCATTTTAAAAAATTAAAAAAGAGGAGTGCTACATGGGAGATAAGTCCTTCGACTTCTAAATCATCTCGTAAAGTACCATCTACTACCTACTCAAAAAGAACAGTGGTACAAACCTCTTCCTCTAACATTTCTTCAGATTCGGAGGACTTAAGAAATACCTCAGTCAATAAAATACAAAAGGATGGGGAAGTTCCGGCTTCACCGCAAGAAACTAACCCACTACAACAAGACAGTCGTATGGTAATGCCCTCTCATACAAGAGACGCATTTTTTCAATTGTCTCAATCGTTAGCAGGATTTTATGAGACGCTGCAATCATCATTCAAAATGACTAATATTGATGATAACAATACTACAACATAAAGCACAGTCTAATGAAGAGCAGTCGGCAGAACCACCGACATCTCCCATGATAAACCAACCGGCCTCACCAAATCAGGTAAATGATACATCTTTTGATTCTCCTTCAATACAAACATCCCCATCATCATCGGTGGGGTGTCTGTCAGATCCGCAGGACCAACTACAGGAGCCTTATTCTCCTCCTGAAGACCTTACATACCCAAAATTCCTAGAAAAAATGGGTACCATTCTACATCTAGAGGTCCAAAAAGAAACAGACCCTAGAACAGAAACTCTTGGTCTACTAAAGATTTTTGATACTCCAGTGGAACCAACATCTCTTCCACCACAAGAAATCCTGCATTCAGTCTTACAAAAATCCTGGGAAACGCCTTAAACAATTGCAGCCGTTTCCAGGAAAACAGACATTAAATTTTGTATGAAGAAAGCTTCACTATACACTCTACCGCAATTACCACACGCATCCATTGTAGTAGAGTCGGCGTTGCAAAGGTTCAAGAAAACAAAGTTGCATACCACTTTCCCACTGGGGAAAGACAACAAATATTTAGATGAGTTTGGCAGGAAAATATTTCATAACTCAATATTAACGGCACGAATCATGCAGCATCAGTTCTATATGGTACAATATCTATATGAGTGCATGCAAGCTATGAAAGGTATACATTCCTCAGTGGCGGAACAGATACCTCAGCCTCTTCATGATATGGAAGAGTGTTCTCGACACCCCTTGAGGTCAATCTACGAGGCACATGAAACATCATCCAGGGCATCTACAACAGCCATTGCAGCCCGAAGACTAGCATGGTTATGTTCAAGTTCGATACGTGAAGATTTGCACGAAAAACTAACAAACCTCCCATATACAGGAGATAACCTGTTTGGAGAAAGATTTCAGGACGCAGTAAGTAAATTAAAGGAAGAAGCGCTAGCAGTACAATCTCTAACATCAAATCCTATTTATTTGACTACACGTCGTTATATAGGATCCACTCGTAGGCAAACATATGCCAGAAGACCTTATAGATCTTATCAATCTTTTCATACCCAGCCATACCCTTCCTATCAGTGTCCTGCTCCACAAAACAATACAGCAAATCAACGTAGAGGTAAACCATGTAACCAGAGGCAGCAGGCACAGCAGCCGGCTACCGCACCAAAAGCGACTTCGTCTTTTTAGTTATTCAGCTGCCACCCCAACATCAAGCTCCTCCAGGCAGAATTCGTGCTTGCCTGAAAGCCTGGGAAAGAATAACATCAGATCAATGGGTTCTGGAAATAGTACGTCAAGGTTACCAACTCCAATTTGTCGCAAAACCCATCTTGCCTCATCTTTCCACACTCAAGACTCACAGTTCCCATCCACAACTGGGGGAGGAAATTGCTTTACTTCGCAAACAACAAGCAATTCGACAAATCCACCCACACCCCAATTCAGCAGCATTTTATTCCCCGTACTTCCTCATACCCAAGAAGTCTGGGGGCCTTCGCCCCATACTAGACCTAAGGGAGTTGAACAAATTTCTCACCAAGGAGAAATTCAAAATGGTATCATTGAAGTCAATTCTTCCTCTCATTCAAACCAATGATTGGATGTGCTCCATCGACCTGAAGGATGCTTACACACACATTCCAATCCATCCATCCTCGTGGCGTTACCTGTGCTTTCGCTACAGACATCAACACTACCAGTACAAAGTTCTTCCCTTTGGTCTATCAGCTGCACCCAGAGTTTTCACCAAATGCATGATAGTGGTGGTGGCTCATCTCAGGAAACAAGGTATAACCATCTTTCCATATCTGGATGATTGGCTCATAATCGCCTCAACTCCAAACATCTTACTGGATCACCTCCATCGAGTGATACACTGTTTGCAAGAACTAGGGATGGTGATAAATTTTCAGAAATCACACCTACAACCAACGCAACAGTTGCAGTTCATAGGCGCATACCTGGACACCACGTGCAACAGAGCATACCTCCCAGATGACAGAATATCACATTTCCGTCAGCTTCTACACACCTTGGAACATACCCACAAGCCGTCAGCAAGACAAGTCCTAGTAATTCTAGGCCACATGGTAGCGGCGAATTTCATGGTTCCCAATACCAGGCTACATATGAGACGCCTGCAATGGGGTCTAAAGCGCCAATGCAAACAGCATTCACAACCATTGACGCAGAAGGTATCGCTGACCGCAGAAATGAAAAAAGATATAGCATGGTGGCTCCTAGACTCTACCCTGTCCAAAGGAGCGTTGTTCAGCCCACCATCTCACAATGCAGTCCTAACCACAGATGCTTCTCGCAAGGGATGGGGTGCACACCTCGAGACTTACGAAACCCAAGGGTTATGGACATTCTCAGAACAGAATCTACAAATAAATCTATTGGAACTCAGAGCGGTTCGCAATGCATTGCTAGTCTTTCATGACTACACAGACAACCAAGTAGCGATGTTTTACATTAACAAACAAGGAGGATCCGGTTCATGGTCCCTCTGCAAGGAGATCCTGACAATCTTCGAGCACGCTCACAAGAATTGCATACATCTGCAAGCAACTTATCTACCAGGAGTTGCAAACACAAGAGCGGACAGGCTAAGCCACATCTTTCATCCCCATGAATGGACACTCAATACAGAAATAGCCCAAGACTAGGGATGTGAATCGTTTTTCAACGATTAAAATTATCGTCCGATAATTTTAATATCGTCTTAAATCGTTATAGAACACAATACAATAGAAATTCTAACGATTTATCGTTAAAAATCGTTAAATCGTGTTAGTGTGCACTAACTCGAGTTAGTGCGCACTAACTGAAAATGATACAAATTGACACTTTCCAGGTCAGTAAGTTCAGTTAGGAATGAATATGTGTTCCTATTGGCTGGCTGCCCTCTTATCTATTGATGTTAACCAGGTTCCCACTGAGGTGATGGTTGGGGGGATGGGAAATGGAAATGGAAACTCAGGAACACTAACAGAAAATGATACAAATTATTGACACTATCCAGGTCAGTAAAGGTCAGTTAGGAATGAATATGTATTCCTATTGCCTGGCTGCCCTCTTATCTATTGATGTTACCAAGGTTCCAACTGAGGTGATGGTTGGGGGGATGGGAAATGAAAACTGTTGGTAGTTGACAAAAAAAGTAATATGATCAGTCAATATGACTAGAACCTGTGCCCTATTCCTGATACCAGGGGTGTTGTGATCTTCCTGCACTCAGTGCCCTATCCCTGATACCAGTCTGAGACAGCTCCCTCCCTGCATTACTAGTGAGAGGCTGGCTTCACAGACAGGGGGGAGCTGCCTGACCCTCACTCCTGACTTCCCCCCATGTCCCAGCTAGTGAATGGTGTGTGGGTGAGGGGGGGGGGGGAGGATGGTGAAGTCTGAGACAGCTCCCTCCCTGCATTACTAGTGAGAGGCTGGCTTCACAGACAGGGGGGAGCTGCCTGACCCTCACTCCTGACTTCCCCCATGTCCCAGCTAGTGAATGGTGTGTGGGTGAGGGGGGGGGGGGGGAGGATGGTGAAGTCTGAGACAGCTCCCTCCCTGCATTACTAGTGAGAGGCTGGCTTCACAGACAGGGGGGAGCTGCCTGACCCTCAGTCCTGACTTCCCTCATGTCCCAGCTAGTGAATGGTGTGTGGGTGAGGGGGGGGGGGGGAGGATGGTGAAGTCTGAGACAGCTCCCTCCCTGCATTACTAGTGAGAGGCTGGCTTCACAGACAGGGGGGAGCTGCCTGACCCTCACTCCTGACTTCCCCCATGTCCCAGCTAGTGAATGGTGTGTGGGTGAGGGGGGGGGGGAGGATGGTGAAGTCTGAGACAGCTCCCTCCCTGCATTACTAGTGAGAGGCTGGCTTCACAGACAGGGGGGAGCTGCCTGACCCTCACTCCTGACTTCCCCCATGTCCCAGCTAGTGAATGGTGAGTGGGTGAGGGGGGGGGGGAGGATGGTGAAGTCTGAGACTGCTCCCTCCCTGCATTACTAGTGAGAGGCTGGCTTCACAGACAGGGGGGAGCTGCCTGACCCTCACTCCTGACTTCCCCCATGTCCCAGCTAGTGAATGGTGTGTGGGTGAGGGGGGGGGGGGAGGATGGTGAAGTCTGAGACAGCTCCCTCCCTGCATTACTAGTGAGAGGCTGGCTTCACAGACAGGGGGGAGCTGCCTGACCCTCACTCCTGACTTCCCCCATGTCCCAGCTAGTGAATGGTGAGTGGGTGAGGGGGGGGGGGGAGGATGGTGAAGTCTGAGACAGCTCCCTCCCTGCATTACTAGTGAGAGGCTGGCTTCACAGACAGGGGGGAGCTGCCTGACCCTCACTCCTGACTTCCCCCATGTCCCAGCTAGTGAATGGTGTGTGGGTGAGGGGGGGGGGGAGGATGGTGAAGTCTGAGACAGCTCCCTCCCTGCATTACTAGTGAGAGGCTGGCTTCACAGATAGGGGGGAGCTGCCTGACCCTTACTCCTGACTTCCCCCATTTCCCAGCTAGTGAATGGTGTGTGGGTGAGGGGGGGGGGGGGGGGAGGATGGTGAAGTCTGAGACAGCTCCCTCCCTGCATTACTAGTGAGAGGCTGGCTTCACAGACAGGGGGGAGCTGCCTGACCCTCACTCCTGACTTCCCCCATGTCCCAGCTAGTGAATGGTGTGTGGGTGAGGGGGGAGGGAGGATGGTGAAGTCTGAGACAGCTCCATCCCTGCATTACTAGTGAGAGGCTGGCTTCACAGACAGGGGGGGAGCTGCCTGACCTTCACTCCTGACTTCCCCCATGTCCCAGCTAGTGAATGGTGGGTGGGTGGGGGGGGGGGGGGGAGGATGGTGAAGTCTGAGACAGCTCCCTCCCTGCATTACTAGTGAGAGGCTGGCTTCACAGACAGGGGGGAGCTGCCTGACCCTCACTCCTGACTTCCCCCATGTCCCAGCTAGTGAATGGTGTGTGGGTGAGGGGGGGGGGGGAGGATGGTGAAGTCTGAGACAGCTCCCTCCCTGCATTACTAGTGAGAGGCTGGCTTCACAGACAGGGGGGAGCTGCCTGACCCTCAGTCCTGACTTCCCTCATGTCCCAGCTAGTGAATGGTGTGTGGGTGAGGGGGGGGGGGGGGAGGATGGTGAAGTCTGAGACAGCTCCCTCCCTGCATTACTAGTGAGAGGCTGGCTTCACAGACAGGGGGGAGCTGCCTGACCCTCACTCCTGACTTCCCCCATGTCCCAGCTAGTGAATGGTGTGTGGGTGAGGGGGGGGGGGGGGAGGATGGTGAAGTCTGAGACAGCTCCCTCCCTGCATTACTAGTGAGAGGCTGGCTTCACAGACAGGGGGGAGCTGCCTGACCCTCACTCCTCCGGGGTATTGTGATCTTCCTGCACACAGTGCCCTATCCCTGATACCAGGGGTGTTGTGATCTTCCTGCATGCAGTGCCCTATCCCTATTAATACCAGGAGTGTTGTGATCTTCCTGCACGCAGTGCCCTATCCCTAATACCAGGGGTGTTGTGATCTTCCTGCACACAGTGCCCTATTCCTGATACCGGGAGTGTTGTGATCTTCCTGCATGCAGTGCCCTATCCCTGATACCGGGATGTGTGCAAGAAGATCACAACACCCCCGGTATCAGGAATAGGGCACTGTGTGCAGGAAGATCACAACACCCCTGGTATTAGGGATAGGTCACTGTGTGCAGGAAGATCACAACACTCCTGGTATTAATAGGGATAGGGCACTGTGTACATGAAGATCACAACACCCCTGGTGCCAGGGATAGGGCACTGTGTGCAGGAAGATCACAACACCCCTGGTGTCAGGGTTAGGGCACTGTGTGCAGGAAGATCACAACACGCCTGGTATTAATAGGGATAGGGCACTGTGTGCAGGAAGATCACAACACTCCTGGTATTAATAGGGATAGGGCACTGTGTGCAGGAAGATCACAACACCCCTGGTGCCAGGGTTAGGGTACTGTGTGCAGGAAGATCACAACACTCCTGGTATTAATAGGGATAGGACACTGTGTGCAGGAAGATCACAACACCCCTGGTGCCAGGGTTAGGGCACTGTGTGCAGGAAGATCACAACACTCCTGGTATTAATAGGGATAGGGCACTGTGTGCAGGAAGATCACAATACCCCTGGTATCAGGGTTAGGGCACAAGTTCTAGTCACATTGACTGATCACATTACTTGTTTTGTCAAGCTACCAACTGTTTCCATTTCCCATCCCCCATATACTGTCAGTGGGAACTTTGGTAACATGAATAAATAAGAGGGCAGCCAATAGGAATACATATTCATTCCTAAACTGACCTTAACTGACCTGAAAAGTGTCAAATTGTATCATTTTCAGTTAGTGCGCACTAACTTGAGTTAGTGCGCACTAATCGGAAAAAACGATTTTTAACGATTTTTTAACTAAAAAATCGTGCCTAACATGATTTTCTTGCCCTGCCACATGATTTCAATCGTTAAGACGATATGGAAAACGATTCACATCCCTACCCAAGACATATTTCTGCAGTGGGGAACACCTTCAATAGATCTCTTTGCAACAGAGATCAATGCTCAGGTTTCCAAATTCTGCTCGATAAAACCAAGCCACTTCAGGATCGCTCAAGATGCCTTCCTCATTCCGTGGACGACAGGCCTTCTATATGCCTTTCCTCCCATACCTCTCATAACAAGAACAATTCAGAAGTGTATAGCGGACAAAGCTCAACTGATACTCATAGCCCCGGCCTGGCCGAGGCAGCCATGGTACAGTTTCCTGCTTCGACTATCCATCAAGGATCCAATTCTATTACCGAATCGTCAAGATCTACTCAGCCAAGATCAAGGGACACTTCTACACCCGCTCCACTCATCTCTACACTTGACAGCTTGGAGATTGAGAGGCTCCTCCTGACAGAACAAGGAGTTTCCACTTCAGCACAATTCATTTTGTTACAATCAAGGAAACTCTCAACCAGGAAAATTATAGCTATAAATGGAAACGCTACTCTGCCTGGTGCACTTCCAACGGTGTACCACCATTGGACTGTTCCCCGGAATTGCTCATTGATTATCTTCATACACTATATGTAGCTGGTCTAGCAACATCATCCATCAGAGTTCACCTCAGCGCCATAGGCGCCTATCATAGACCAATCAATGACATTCCTATATCCAATCACCCATTACTGACTCGTTTCATAAAGAGTTTAACACACATTCGTCCACCGGTATCCAAACCTCCAGTTCCATGGAACCTCAATATAGTTCTGGAACAACTCATGCTTTATCCCTTTGAACCCATGGATTCGGCACACATTAAATACCTCACCTGGAAAGTGGTATTCCTGGTTGCAGTAACTTCAGCACGTAGAGTTAGTGAGTTACAAGCGTTGGTCCATTATCCTCCATACTTACAATTTCATCACCAGAAGGTAGTTCTACGAACTCACCCATCCTTTCTACCAAAAGTAGTTACCCCATTCCATCTCAATCAGTCAATGGAATTACCAACTTTTTTCCCTAAACCTCATTCCAACGAAAGGGAAAAACTACTGCACACACTGGATTGTAAAAGAGCTTTAACACACTACAAAGAAAGAATGAACTCGGACTCCCGTGTTTCTCAACTCTTTGTCTCCTTTGACCCAAAGGCACCTGGTTTACCAGTGGCTAAACGCACCATCTCCAGCTGGATAGCACAGTGCATCAAATTCTGCTATGACAAACAGAATTTACATTTACAGGCTACTACTAAAGCTCACCAAGTTAGAGCAGTAGCAACCTCCGTAGCACACTTGAGTAATGTGCAACCCATAGACATTTGCAAGGCAGCTACATGGTCATCACTGCATACCTTCACATCTCATTACTGCCTTGACCAACAAACAACCACTGATGCGAAGATAGGGCAAGCAATACTGCAATCTCTATCCTCATCTCCACGGTGACTGCCACACTGTCAAGGATCACGTCCAAACAATTATATAACTACTGACCTGTTCGGGAGCTTAGCACTCCCATGACAGCATGGCTAATTCAGCCCTGCTATCGACGGGAAAAAGCAAGTTTGCTTACCGTAAACGATGTTTCCGTAGATAGCAGGATGAATTAGCCATGCTGACCCACCCTCCTCCCTGGCAATCACCTAGTCTTCGACTACACTACAGCTTTATTACAGACTGAGGAGAGTCCGTTACTTTCCTGCGCGGGAACATACGCGCAGCCGCAGAGAGCAAAGCTCTGTTCTCTACTTTGACAAGCTCCGCCTCCCGGGCCTGATTGACAGATCCCATGACAGCATGGCTAATTCATCCTGCTATCTACGGAAACATCGTTTACGGTAAGCAAACTTGCTTTTATTTTCAATGCGGTAACTCCTTTCAGTGAAACACAGTGTTTCACTGAAAGGAATTACAGTTGTTGAACTGTGACCAAAGAAAGGCTTTATTTGCACTTCTGGTGTATACAATACATGTGTTGAGTGCACTTTCGCTCCAATGTGATATTGGATACAGTTCATTAAGAGACATAAGTATTTTTGTTTAAGATATATAAAAAGGTGAATGATCATATGGTTATCTGTCCATTGATAATTCATTGTTGTTTGAATTATACTTCAGGGTATGTTATGTACATGTTTAGTATATCTGAAAGTAAATAAGCCAAGAGAACATCCTAGAGAGAGTACATACATATATATAAAAAGATTTAGGCTGTGTGAATATTCCTTGCTATTCTGAAAAGAAATTCTGATTGTTGCTTGTCGGTCACTTTGGAAATAATAAATTTCAAATTAATTAAAAATTTGTCTTTGACAATTTCTTATTTTCTCTCATGAGGACATCTGGCATGGGAATTGTTTAAATAACATTGTATTTATATGGGGAAACTTTCTTAACCACTTGGCTACTGATACGTGACGCTATGCTAGACTGAACAATTCTGTGCCAGGTGCTCTACATTGACATTGGATTTATTTTGTGAGTTAGTATTTGTAAGTATTAGAATTGTGAGTTTGCAAAGGTCATTTACTTGATCTAAAAAGGTGAGAGTACTGGTATCTCAGCAACTAGTCACTAGTTTGATTCCCACACCCCAGTTATTTTTTTTTTGTAATACAGATTATCCCCTCCCACCCCTACCCCCAGTTAGGAGGAAAATCTTCAAAACAAGAGTCAATTAATGATATAGAATAACTTACAATTAACCCTGATTTTAGTGATTGATTAATTTTAGTCATGTTTATGGTCATTTGCAAATTAACATAAATCAGCTAGTTTTCAATTTAAAATCCTTAGATTTAAGGTTTATTCACATTCAGGTACTGTAGGCGTTTCCCTGTCCACAGAGGGCTCACAATCTGGGACCTAGATTCATCAAATCTGTTATGAACATTGCCCGCAGGTTCCCCCACGAGCAGGCACCTTACCCATGCTGCTCCTGACGCGGCTGGATACCGCCGAAGTTGGGCCTTCACCGTGGACTCAGTTTCCTCTTGCGGCCCAGAGGCCGCCCATCCTGCTCTGTTCATCATGGCACGGAGCCGCTGCCGACGTCCTGCTTATTCCCAGGGCTGGAGGCCACAATCCCCAAGTTCATCTAGCGGCTGGAGCCGCCCTTGGGGCTTCCTGCAGTGGCAGGAGTCGCTGCCGTCATCGGGGCCTGCATCTGGGCCCAGCCCTGCTCTTCCGCACTGACTTTGGTGCAGGGCCGCTGTCCACAGTCCTGCACACTTCCTGCTTCCTGCTCCTAGGCGCACGGCCGCGCCTCTCTGTAAGATTTAAAGGGCCCATGGCCGGATATGCCCGGGCCTCACCTTGAGACTGTTTCCTGTGTCAGTCCTATTAAAGGGCTGTTCCTGCATTTCCTCTTCGCCTTGCATCGGAGTTAATTCAGTCCTGGAGGCTTCAGCTTGCCAGCGCTCCGACAGGTCCTTGGCGTTCCTTGTGGAGCTCCTCGTCTCGTCTCATCTGCTTCTTGTCATGTCTTCATTGCCTGAGGTCCTCGTCCAGGTCTCCTGATGTCTCGCTTCCTGGTGTTCCTGCCCTCTTTGGTGTTTTGCTTCTATGCTCTTGAGCCTTCTGTTCTGCTGGCCGTGGATCTCCGGGTGACATGTCTGTCTGTGGAGATGCCGGCAGTGGACTTGTGTCCTGTGCTCCTGAGCCGTCCTGTCAGCCTTTGTGGTGCTCCGGATGACCTCGCTCCATCGTCGAAGCCATGCCTCGGCTGGATTCCTTCCTGCGCTTGTCCCGCTCTCCATATGGTCCGTGACCAGCTTCCTAGGGCTGTGTAGGGCGCGCAGTGGGACAGGGTGGTCTACGACCAGCCCATTGGGTCCGCCCGTGAAGGTGGGCTGAGTAGGGCACCCCGAGAGATAGTGCCAATGTCTACCTTCCCAGCTTCTTGTCTCGTCTGGACTTCATCAAGCTCTTCGTTGTCTGTCATGTCGTCGCATCAGCCTTGGTGTCATGTCTTCGCATCAGCCCTCATTTGTGATGCCTTCGCCCTAGTCATAGTATCATGTCTTCATATCAAGGCCTCCATCTGCCCTCATCCTCAGGCCAGCCTGCTGCTCCATGCCGATCCTAAGTGGCAGGTCCGAAAGGACTGTTCAGTGGTGAAGAACCGATGCAACTTGGTCGCAGTCATCCGACATCCAAAGAGAGAAAACTTCAGAAGAGGAAGGATTTGTGCATGTATTGCGAACAAGCTGGTCATGCAGTCCAAACATGCTCCATCTGTCCAGAAAAATGGACGGGCCTAAGTCCTGTGGGAGGACTCTTCTTAGGCCTCACTACACTCTCTCCTCCGCTCTCTCCCTATTTCTCTGATCTGTGAACCTCTGGAATTTCAGACTCTTGCCCTGGTGGACTCAGGGGCAGGAAGTAATTTTATTCTTCGATGACTAGTGGAACATTTGTGGATTCCCCTCACCACTCTGAAGTTTCCACTACTCTTATATATACACTGTGAGCCTTTACCGGGTTATGTTACCTGTTGTACTGAACCGGTAACTCTCCACACCGGAGCTCTCCACACTGAGTCAATTTCCTTCTTTGTGTTAGAGAAGGCCATGCACCCTATCATTCTGGGGTTACCTTGGTTGCAGCTGCACATGCCACAATTTAACTGGGCTACGTTAGAACTCTCCCGTTGTGGCCCAGAATGCCATGGCAAATGCTTAAAGGAGCTCTCTCCTATTCCTGCATGCTTACAACTCCAGTGATGCCAGGACTGCCGCCTCAGTATGCATCATTTTATGATGTTTTCTCCAAAGAAGCTGCTGACATCCTTCCACCACATAGATCTTTTGACTGCACCATAAGACTGAAACCTAATGCTGAACCTCTTAAGGGACGTGTCTACCCATTGTCGATGGTAGAAAACAAAGCCATGTCCGAGTACATTGAGGAAAATTTGCAAAAAGGTTTTATTAGACCTTCTAAGTCTCCTGCAGGCACAGGCTTCTTCTTCGTGGGGAAGAAGGACGGTACTCTGCATCCTTGTATCAACTATCAAGGTATGAACGAGATCACGATTAAAGACCGATACCCCTTACATCTGATCTCAGAGCTTTTTGATTGACTTCAAGAAGCCAAGATATTCTCGAAACTTGACCTAAAGGGAGCCTATAACTTGGTTCGCATTTGCGAAGGCGACGAGTGGAAAACAGCTTTCAACACTCGAGATGGCCATTTCGAATATTTGGTAATGCCTTTCAGCCTGTGCAACGCCCCCGCGGTGTTTCAGAACATGATGAATGACATTCTGCGGGACCTTCTGTACAAAAGTGTTGTTGTCTACCTAGATGATATCTTGATATTCTCACAAGATATGTCTACTCATCTAGCTAATGTCAAACAAGTATTACTGAGACTTCGAGAACATTGTATCTACGCCAAATTGTCAAAGTGTGAATTTCACAAAGAATCTGTGCCTTTTCTTGGCTATATCGTTTCGAAACAAGGCTTCTGGATGGATCCCCAAAAATTAGAGAGTATCAAGAATTGGTCTCAACCTACCAGTCTGAAGGCCCTGAGACGCTTTTTGGGGTTCACAAACTACTATAGAAACTTCATAAAGAACTATTCCTTTTGACAGTGCCCTTAACTGCTATAACACGGAAAGGGGCTAATGCTTCAAAATGGTCTGCAGAGGCCATTTCCACGTTCGAGAACTTAAAGACTGCCTTTTCCACTGAGCCGTGCCTACGTCACCCGGACCCCAATAAACCCTTCATCATGGAGGTTGATGCTTCAGATGTTGGAGTAGGGGCCATGTTAAGCCAAACTGGAGATTCTAAAGCCTTACATCCCTGCTCCTTTTTCTCGTGGCGCTTTTCTCCTGCAGAGAAGAACTATGGGATTGGAGATAAAGAGCTCCTGGCTATTAAATTGGCATTAGAGGAATGGAAGTCTTGGCTCGAAGGCGCTCAACATCAGATTACCATATTCTCGGACCTCAAGAATCTAGAGTATCTTCGTCATGCGCAACATCTTAACTACAGACAAGCCAGATGGTCCTTGTTTTTCAATCGCTTTGATTTCATGCTCAAATACCATCCCAGAGACAAGAATACCAGAGCTGATGCCCTGTCATGCTCTTTTCTCTCTGAGGATGTTCCTAAAGAACCTCAGCACATTTTTGACCCGTAGAAAGTCATCTTGGTGGCTACCCATTCTGTGCCTGCCGGTCAAACGATTGTATCCAAGAACCTCAGAAATAAACTTCTACACTGGGCTCATGATTCCAAATTGGATGGCCATCCTGGCCAACACCGTACCCTGCTGAAATTACAGAAGTATTATTGGTGGCCTACTATCAAGGAAGACACATACTACTATGTAGCGTCATGCTCCAACTGTGCTAAACATAAACCTACTTCTGGTCAGCCTTGGGGATTGCTGCAACCGCTGCCAGTTGCAGAACAGCCATGGACTCACATCGCTACAGACTTTGTAGTTGATTTACCTCTTTCTGGAGGAATGAATACTATCTGGGTGATGGTTGACTGATTCAGTAAAATGGCTCATTTCCTGGTGCTGCCTGGCTTACCCTCAGCTTTGGAGCTTGCGAAGCTCTCCATCGCATATATCTTTCACCTACATAGCTTACCAAAGCACATTGTCTCTGATAGAGGATCTCAATTCACGGCAAAATTCTGGAAGGCTTTGTGCAAACTATTTGATATCTCTCTGGATTATACATCTGCCTATCATCCACAATCTAATGGCCAAACTGAGAGGATGAAAAGGACCCTGAAACAGTTCATTCGGGCCTTTGTGAGTTGCCATCAGATTAACTGGGCAGAGCTGTTACCATGGGCAGAATTCGCCATTAACTCACATCCAGAGTCTTCCACTGGATCAACACCATTTGAAGTGTTATATAGACGATTACCTTCACCGCCACTTCCACTGATGCTCTCAGTATCATCCCCAGCAGCTCAATCCACTGCTGATGATATCCATCAATTATGGACTCAGACTAAAGAGATGCTAATCAAAGCGGGTGAACGAGCAAAGAAATCCTACGACGCTCACCATTCTAAAGCGTCTGTATTTCAACCTGGTGACAAAGTCTGGCTATAAGCTAAGCACTTGAGACTAAAGTTACCATTCACTCGATTTGCCCCTCGCTACATTGGACTGTTCCCAATCCTCTGACGTCTTGGCAACATTACATACAGTCTGAAGCTACCGCCTGGATTAAAAATCCACAACACATTCCACGTTTCACTTCTGAAACCACTCATTCTCGGTGAGTTTTCTTCCAAATCTCCAGAACCAACTTCTATCAACATAGAAGAAGACCTTGAATATAAGGTTGAAGCTATTCTGGATGTAAGAAGACGTGGCAAAACTTGGGAATACCTTCTCTCTTGGGAAGGTTATGGCCCCGAAGAAAATTCTTGGGAGCCGATGGCTAATATCCTGGCTAAAGAGATGCTTCTTCAGTTTCATCAGATGCATCCTCAAAAACCAAGACATGGTAAAAGAGTTGGAATCCACCCTTTGAAGGGGAGTACTGTTGCGACCATCGGTCTTCGACGGCTTTTCCCCGCCTACCTCTTACTACTTGCGGCTCCTCCCGCTCACCTCGGACTAATGGCCTCCGCAGCATCTGTCTGCCGTCCTCTCCGGCGTCTCCGGACCGACTTTGATGCTACCGCACACCATGCTCCTCCAAGGTACCTAGGGCACGCGTGTTAATGCCGCCCTCATCTTTATTCTCACATTGGCATGAACTTCAGGGGCGTCCACCTGATATGACGTCATCGCTCTTGGATATTTAAGCCTATTGCATTTGGTAGCTCACCGAGTTAGCAATGGGATTTCTACGGATGGGATTCGCTCTCCGTGCCTAAGCTACTCTGCCTCTCCAGCGCTCCTGGAACTCTTACACCCCTCGGGGTTACTAACGGGGTACCTGCTCCTCGGGGGTCTCTTCTGCTTCTTACAGGTACAATCAGGAAACTGCTACTCGCTCCTCGAGGGACAATGTTCCCTGAGTCGCTGCCTGTACTACATAACCGTCTACTTGGAAGACTTCACCTACAGCTTTCCATCTGTGAGTACAGATACCATTTATTCCACAGTACTGTTTCACTGGAACCAGGTACTCGCTCCTTGAGGGCCTGCCCTCCGCTCCAGTGCCAGACCTCTCGTCCAGTGGAATCTCTGTTACTGCTATGTGAGTACATTAGAGCTAAGTCTCTCTACTCTTCAGGATCAGATACTCGCTCCTTGAGGGCCTGCTCTCCCTGTGTCGGAGCTTCTCCTAATTCTTCCTGGGACTCTGTATGCTTCTCATTGTGTACTCCTAACTCTCAGTCTCTTTCCACTACAGCACAGCCTTGCAGAGGATTCACTGTTCCAGCGTTCTGTGGGAGATCTGCCCAGCCGGGCTCAGCATCCACTACTCACTACTGCCACCTCTGGTGGTTTCCAAACCTGTTTAATAAAAGATTCAAATCTGTGTTTGTGTGTCCAGAGTCTAGCTGACACCGTGGTCCCTGACAGGATTGCCCCCTTGGGCGTGGTCAGCTGCCACAGTGTCCTAGGATTCACCCAAACACCATTAACTATAACAAGGAGTAGGTGTAGGGACAGGGACAGGAGTAGAGATAAGCAGGAGGGAAAGTATAGGTAGGAGGTGGAAGAGGGTAGGCAGGTGAGGGCAGAGGTGGAGGATATCAGGATAGGGATAGACAGAGAAGGCAGAGGGGAAGGGAGTTGGCAGAGCAGAGGCAGAAGGGGAGAGAGGAAGGGAGGGGAGAGAGGCATTACCCGCCGTGATCGGTACCCTCTGCCTCTGATACCGGAGCTCCTGGACAGGTTACAAGGGGCCAAGATATTTACTAAACTGGATCTCCGAGGAGCCTATAACCTGGTGCGGATCCGTCCCGGAGACGAATGGAAGACCGCATTCAACACACGGGACGGTCATTATGAATACTTGGTTATGCCCTTCGGCCTCTGTAACGCCCCGGCGGTTTTTCAAAACCTCATGAATGAGGTCCTCAGAGACATGCTTCACTCTTCGGTCATAGTTTACCTAGACGATGTCCTTATCTATTCCAAGGATCTGGAGAAACACCGCCAGGATGTCCGACGAGTTCTACAGAAGCTGCGAGATAATCGACTATTTGCCAAGCTTGAAAAGTGCACTTTTGAGCAAGATTCTTTACCCTTCCTAGGGTATATTGTGTCTGCCACTGGGTTTCTTATGGACCCTGAGAAGGTCTCCACGATCAAGGACTGGCCACAACCACTGGGAGTAAAGGCATCCAACGCTTCCTGGGGTTTGCCAATTTCTACCGGCAATTCATCCCTCACTATTCCCAAAAGGTGGCTCCGTTAACGGCTCTTACCAAGAGGGGCGCCGACGCTAAACCCTGGCCGCAGACGGCTATACAAGCCTTCCAGGACTTAAAGGAGGCCTTCCTCCAAGACACCTGCCTTCACCATCCAGATCCCCAAAAGCCATTCATCGTGGAAGTCGATGCTTCCGACGTAGCGGTTGGGGCCGTTTTGAGTCAGTTATCCGAGAGGGGGAGACTCTTGCCATGCTCCTATTACTCCCGTAAATTCTCCCCAGCTGAGAGGAACTACGGCATTGGGGACAAGGAGCTGCTGGCCCTCAAACTCGCCTTTGAGGAATGGCGGCAATGGCTGGAGGGGGCCCAACACCCGATAACCGTCTATACCGATCACAAGAACCTGGAATACCCATGTTATGCCCAGCGCCTTAACCCACGGCAGGCACGCTGGTCCCTCTTCTTCAGCCGGTTCGATTTTATTCTGCGTTATCGACCTGCCTCCAAGAACATCCGGGCGGATGCCCTCTCACGCACCACCGAAACTGAAGAGGATTCCCTGCCGCCACAGTACATCCTAGATCCGGCCAAGGTCCTCTTAGTGGCTGCGGAGGTGGCTCCCGCGGGGAGGACTGTCATTCCTGTTTGCTCTCGGAGTAGAGTATTAGCTAGGGCCCACGTCTCCCTGATTGCCGGGCACCCAGGAATAGCAAGAACCCTGAACCTCCTATCAGAATTCTACTGGTGGCCGCAACTAAAGAAGGATGTGCGTCTCTATGTCCAGTCATGTCCCATCTGTGCATGGCAAAAACCTCTGCATGGACGCCCCTGGGGTCTTCTTCAGCCATTACCAGTTCCTACTGAGCCTTGGACACACTTGTCCACCGATTTCATCGTCGACTTACCGGCTTCTGACGGCAAGACCGTGATCTGGGTCACGGTCGAACGTTTTTCTAAAATGGCCCACTTCATGCCCCTCGCTAAACTACCATCGGCTCCAGAATTGGCCACCCTCTTTACTCAACATATCTTCCGACTCCATGGTCTTCCGGCGCATATAACCTCTGACCGCGGGCCGCAGTTTACTGCAAAATATTGGAAGGCCCTCTGCAGGAAGTTTGGCGTGCAGCTTGATCTGACCACGGCCTTCCATCCCCAAGCCAACGGACAAAGCGAGCGCACCAACAGGACGTTAAAGACATTCCTTCGCTCCTTTGTGGGAGATCTCCAGGACGACTGGGTGTCCTTGCTACCATGGGAGGAGTTCTCCTATAACCGGCACAGGCACTCTACGACGGACCAATCCCCATTTCAGTTGGTCTATGGGAAGGTTCTGAGACCTCCTCTACCTCTACCTCTGCCTCTAGCGGTGCCATCTCCAGCGGTCCAATTTACGGCACGGCAGTTGCACCACTTATGGCAAAACACTCAGGAAAAGCTCTGTCTGGCCGCGGCCAAATCTAATAAATATGCGGATAAGTCTCGACGGCCTGCTCCGGTCTTCCTTCCCGGGCAGAAGGTATGGTTAAGTACCGGAAACATTCACTTACGGACTCCCTCTATGCGTCTGGCCCCTAAGTACATTGGTCCATTCGTAGTACTCGAGCGGGTCGGGGCAGTCTCCTATCGATTGCATCTGCCCTCCACTTTGAGGATCCACAATGTGTTCCACGTGTCCCTACTCAAGCCGGTGACCCTCTCAAAGTTTCATACGAAACCGCCCGAGCCTGCTGCCGCCACGGCGGATCCTGATGTCATATACACCGTAAAAGATGTCCTGGATGTTCGCTTCCACCACCACCGGTGGGAATACCTCCTCTCGTGGGAGGGGTATGGTCCTGAGGAGAATTCCTGGGAGCCGTCCTCCAATATCCTGGACAAGAATCTCCTCTGCCAGTTCCATCTCGACCACCCAGGTAAACCCAGGCCTCCAAGGAGGGGGCGTAGGAGGGGGGTTCTGTTACGGGACCGGGCCGGGCCCCGGTCCTTCCACTCACCTCAGGGCCGGCCTGGCCCGTGCAACACTCTCTTCAGCCCCCTTGGCCTGTCCAGCTGCCTGCCGCGGCGTCTCCACCGCGAGGGAGACGCCGCCGACTCCCGTCGCTGGCCCCGCCCCCCAGGCGCGCGCGCACGCGCAGGGACTCCCCTCTTAAAGGGGCCAGCACGGGAAACTGAAGACTGCTGGCAGATGACGTCAGACGCTGCAAGGTATATCACCCTGCAGCTCAGAGAAGATCTTTGCCTTGCAACAAGGTTCCTGGTCTCCAGTCTGTTGTTACTGCGTTCTTGGATTGCTCTTTGGTTCGACCCGGCTTGTCTCCTAACTCTCCTCTGCTTCATCCTTGGTTCTGGTTCTTCGTCCCGCATCTGCTCTGCCCTCCTTGCTGGATTGACTCTTCCGAACCCCGACCTCTGGATTGGCTGCGGACCGCTCTCTGGACATCGACCCCTGGATTGGCTGCGGACCGCTCTCTGGACTTCGACCCCTGGATTGGCTGCAGACCGCTCTCTGGACATCGACCCCTGGATTGGCTGCGGACCACTCCTTGGACTCAGACTCCTGGACCGGCTTTTTGGATTTCCTTCAAACTTCTCTACAGAGACTACCTACGACCTGCTGGAGGCGCCAGCCATCTGGAACCTACGACCTGCAGGAGGCGCCTGCATCCAGACCATCTTTAGTCTTCAGGGAGTCGCCTAAGTCCCAGCGGCCGGGTCCCTACGGGCTCCTCCTGGGGGGACTCCGGCTTCCAGGGTGAATCTTCAAAAGTCCCAGCAGCTGGACTCCTAAGGGCTCCTCCCGGGGGAGTGCCGGTCTCCAAGGTGAAGACTCTTCAATCACCAGGGCCCAACGTCGTCCGTCCTTCCTCTGGGTACCGAGTTCTTGGTTGCATAGGACTTCACCGCAGTCCAGTATCACAGCTTGCTCCAAATTCCCTGAACCGCCTCCCGGTTGGGATACCTGCTGTGGACTTCTACAGCATTCCATCCTTTGTTCCAACCGGTCCAGGGGTCCACAAACGTAACATGCCCTCACTACAGAGTTCCTGTGCCAACTAAATGGAATCAGCCTGTTGGGCCCATCCTCACTACAGAGTTCCTGTGCCAGCTAGATAGAAGAAACCTGCTGGGCCCATCTTGGATTCTGACTCTGGCTTGGAACTGACCTTGCCTTGTCTGCTGCTGGCTCCAACCTCTTGTCTGTTATCTGCTTCTGCTACCTGCTGCCTGCCTTGATCTCTGGCTTTGTATCCATATCTGCTGTCTGCTACCTGCCCTGACAATTGCCTGGACTTGGACTCTTGTATCTGGATGGCCCTAGGAACCCACCTAAGCCCTCCTGGCCACCAGAACCCAAGTGCTCAACCTGCGGGAGAAGCGGCTGATGTAGGCGAAGCTCCACCTGGTCCTGCTGCAGGGCTTCTCTGCCAGTTGTTGGTATGGGCCTAGCAGGCTTACTCATTAGGCTGCACCAAATCACACTACTGCACCAAGGGTCCACCTTTCCTGTGAGCATTACAGCAGGTAAAATTATATTTCAATAAATTGGCTTATGGCAGTGAGACATAATACTATCATGGTAAGCATATATATTGGTTTTGAGTCGGTCAATAATGGAAAGTTTTTAACTCTTATTTTTAGTTATAATGGAGTAATGTTTTAAGTGCAGTAAAATCTAGGACAGATAATTTGTGATTTTGGTATGTTGTTATGGTATATATATTTGTACATTTATGATTGTTTCACTGTTTTGTTTAGTTGTGTCTTTGTAAATGTTATTATGTATGTGATGGTTGTTACCCACCAAGTCATCAGGTCATGCAGGATATACATTTTTTAAAAATAAAAATAATAAGTAAATGAAGACTCCCAAAGCACCATGATAGGTACAAAACAGCCACTCATGGTGCAAAGAATACTCCAAGGTTCCAAATGAAGGGTGAAAGGCATCAACCAAATTGGTACAATGTCCTAGGCTTGGAAAAGCCAGAGAAAATTCTTGGAGGAAGCCTCATGTTGTTTCCATATGGCATCGTTAAGGGATGGTGCTGATTGTTCAGGCTGAGAGTTTGTCTTCCCCTTTGTTGTATATAATCTCAGCTCTATAAGTATCATTTGCAGTTTCCACCTCCTCATTGCAATCTAAATGCTACTGAGTAGAGGAATTTAGGACACACTTCTTCTAATCCATTTTTGCAATACTGCCTCCATTACCAGAGAAGCAGTTTTGGGCTCTGCACCTGTGCCCCTGACTTTTGTTGAGGTATAAACCACTGTATACTGAGTACAGGATGAGAACAATATTCAGTAAGAATCATAAGGGAAGGTAGTTTGAAGAAAAAGTCAAAGAGGGCATGAAACTGTTAGAGGTAACTAGGTAAATTCTGTATAAAGCATCAGATTTGCTCAACAAGATCAAGAGCTGTCAAGTGCCATAAGGGAAAGGAATTTGGAAAGAACCTCAAAGACAGCCAGAACAGAGGAGGAGCCACCCAAAGTTACCATGAGTGGCTTAGAGCAGCAGCACTATTGGAATTGGTGATTATTTATTATTTATTTATTTATTTATTTATTAGTGGTTTATATATACCGCTCATCGTTTGGAACATCTGATCGGTTTACATTGTAACAGCAATAATTCAGCAACAGGCTTTACAAATAACTTATAGAATAACAAGAGTGGCAGTGGGACGAGGGAGGGAGTAGAACGTGGCAAAGGAATTTTGGATGAAGGAGAGGGAAGAAAATAAACATTTCTAAATTATATACAAACATTTACAGCTGTCTTATGTCAAGTCATAGCATTGCAGTCTTCAATAGAAATTCGAGGGGATGATAGGGAGGAGGGGGGTGTGAAGGGGGGATGAAGGAGGGAGAGAGTGATAGGTAGGGATAGGGTTAGAAGAGGGACAGAGTTACATTTCTGCAGCGCAGCACAGCACAGAAAGAAGAGTGGCAACAAAGACCCAAGATATACAGTGAAGGCTGAGGCAGAAAGAAAAATGGTATCAAAAGCCCAGAGTACGAAGAGGGGCAAAGTGGCACTAGAAATGGCATGAAGGCTCCAAGGGTCAATAAATGTTCATCAATTGTGCAAATCATTGGATTACTAGGGCAAGACCAAGAGTCAACAAGTACTACTGTAAGAGAAGGGAATTTGGGAAAAACCTTGAAATCAGCTGGAGGAGAAGAGGGATCACACAAAGTTACCAAGAGTGGCTTGGAGTAGTAGCAGCAATGGTCCTGGGAATTGAAATCATAAATGGTATGTGCAGACCATTGAAGCAAGGAACCAATGCTTGGTGATAGCACAAATGTCTATTTTCTGGCAATACCTATTTTGAATATTAAATTTTTACAGTACAATACTACACACAGCAACTCACAATGTGTGCAAAAATGTCTACTACTCACTGTGGGGAACAAGGGTTGGTAGTGGTGAAGGTCCAGTTGGGTCTCTGCACCACTCTACTCCACCTGCTGATGGCAGGGACCCACGGAGGGGGATCTCCTTCTGCTGGTAGCATCAACCCCACCTCAGCCTAAGGGTCCACATCACAACAAGCCTGCTATCTTAAATTTAGACGGCTAACTACAGCTGGCTAAATTTAGGTCAGCTATTTGGTCTGGCCCTGTGTTCATGCAACTAAGCTGCCAATATCTCCTTTATGTTAATGAGACACGGGGACTGATGAGACTTTTTTTCACCCATGGATCATAAACCACATCAGGCATATAAGTATTGTTTTCTGTCACAGGTTTCAGTCTTTCTTGCACCTGTTGATATTATCCAGCTATAATTTAGCCAGATTTAAAAGGGGATTTTTGAGAGTGTTCTGGGGAGTAGCCTCGTTAGCCGGCTATCTTAGCTGAATATCGGGTATATCCGGCATAGTTAATTGCCTAACACTAGACTTACTAGAAGCAGGTCTTGAGACTTAATAGGATATATTCAAAAAAATAATTTATCCTGTTAACTTTTTCATCCTTCTCCAATTTTACAAGATCCTGCATCACTAAGGTTTCAAAAGCTATTATTAATGAATGGGGAGGATCAGGGGGCATCCAAGATGAGGATTTATATAAATTCATTATGTGAACCCATTGCCAAATTTATTGAATGTTTACTACAACCTTTAGAGGTACTGTCATTTTCTTATGTTATGGCAAAATAAGAGATGTTGCGAAATTCAGCCGAACGGGATCGCAGCCAGACTTCCCAACCTACCGGTTCAGCCGACTCCGCCTCCTCGGACAGGGGACCTTGCTTCAGCCGGCGGTCGCGGCCAGCGAGCCACACCACGGCCTTTCTTCCGGACTGCCACGCCGACACTGCTTGCAGGACTGCACGCCGGCAGCTCTAGCTCTGGCCTTCCTCCTGACCCCGGCTTCCCAGGGGTCACCACGGGAGGGGCCCGGACTCCTCCTCCCAAACCTACAATTATTTAAGGCAGGGCCTGCTTCTCAGGCCTTGCCTTGGCTACTCCTGGCTCCAGTTCCTGTTTGGATCCTCCGTCTCCTGATTCCTGTTTCCTGTCCTGTTTCTCCATGCCAAGACCCTTGCCTGCCTGGCTACGAGATACACTGCCTGCCAAGACTCTTGCCTGCATGACTAGGAGAATCGCTGCCTGCCAAGATTCTTGCCAGCCTGTCTACGAGATACGCCATCTACCTACATTTTTGCCTGTGGACTCAAGTGTTACCACCAGCCTGAGACCCCACGCAAGTCCAGCCGGCCCAGGTACCCAAGGGCTCAACCTGCAGGGAACGAGGGCTGGTGGGAAGATTCTGTGGGGTCTTGGGTCTCCTACAGCCTCACCTGCCATTGTAAGGGCCCTCTGAGGCTCCTCCCCATTGGTTGCTGGCCCAAGGATCCACTCCCATAATAGCTAGCCAAGGCCATGGATCCAGCTGAGGCTCCTGCCTTGCAGGCAATTCCTGGACTGGCCCAAAGAGTCCTGGAACAACAGAAGGTCTTGGAATCGCTGGCAGCTTCTATGGAGCGTGTCAGCACCCACTTGGATTCTGTGGCCGCCACCTCTGTCCAGGCTGCTCCTCCTTCTGGCTTGTTGGCCTCAGCAGCACCTCTTCGACTGGTAATTCTCTTACCGGCTCCACCTCGCTATGCAGGGGACCCTCAGCATTGTCGTGGGTTCCTTAACCAGTACAATATGCACTTTTGCCTACAGGCTGCACTGTTCCCAGATGCTTTGACGAAGACAATGTATATCCTGTCACTGCTAGAAGGGAAGGCTCTGGCCTGGGCCTCACCATTATGGGAATGTTCAGATCCACTGCTGCTGGATCTTTTCAATATATTTTTATTGGGTGAACAAGGAACAATACATTCGAAACAGCAAATTTTGACAAACCGTCGTGTCTCACCCCATAGAGTTTTCACCTATGCAACTCCCCCTCCCTACCCCAATACTCCCTTTCCCCAACCCTGTAGAGATCTCAAAAAATAATATTCAAGAATTATGTTATATTGGGTGATTGACCACATGCTGCTGGATCTTTCGAGTTTCTTGGCATGTTTTTGAGCCGTCTTCGAAACCCCCGGGCGGCAGATGCAAGTCAGCACAGAACTCCTTCATCTCAGACAGGGTAGTCGTTCACTGATAGACTACACCTTGGAGTTTTGCACCCTATCCACTGAGCTCCATTGGGAGGAGCCATGTCTACGAGCTATATACTTAGATGATCTTTCCCCTAAAGATCAAAGATGAGCTCACAGCCATGACCTACCAGGAACGCTAGACGCATTAATAGACCTGGCTGGGAGAATTGACCACCGCCTCCGGGAGAGGTACTTCGAGCTTGCAGGGTCTAAACATCATACTACTGGATCTCCTCGACCTCGTCCCATCTCACCGAGTGCCTCCCCACAGCTCTCCTCTGAAGTGTCTCCGGAGGAGCCCATGCAACTGGGTTGAGACCCCTTGTCACCAGAGGAATGCCAAAGGTGGCGCCTTATGGATCTCTGCCTTTATTGCGGGGGTTTTGGTCACCACCTGGTCCAATGTCCATTGCGGCCTAGAATGTCTCTGGAGGAGCCCTGGACATTGGACCACCTCCTGGTCCAATGTGCAGGGCCTAGGATTCTTTGGAGGGGTGACCCTAGGCCTAACTGCTCCTATCCCTCCACTCACCTTGCCGGTGAATTTGACCTTCCAAGGCTGCAGCCTTCCTACCTTGGCTTTGGTGGATTCAGGGGCTGGTGGGAATTTTCTCATGCAAGAGATAGTGGACTAGTTATCGATTCCCACTCAGCCTTATCCTGTTCCACTGGTTCTCTCATCAATCCATGGAGAGCCCTTGCCAGGTCAAATCACCCATTCAACCCTTCCACTGGAGTGCCTTGCAGAACCTGGGCATCGTGAGCACATCTCCTTCTACATCATACAGAAGGCCATTCACCCGGTGGTCCTGGGTATCCCATGTTTGCAACAGCATAATCCTCAGATCGACTGGATGACTCTCCGAGTCAACCACTGGGGTTCCTCCTGCTACCTTAAATGTTTCCTGGCTTCCGGTGAGATTTCCCCTGAACCCAGCCCCGAAGTACCGGCGGGGCTGCCTCCTCAATATGCTCAATTCGCAGATGTATTTTCAAAGAAAGCAGCTAGCATCTTGCGCCCCATCGGCAAGTGGACTGAGCTATCAACTTGATCCCGGGCTCCACACCTCCTCATGACAGAGTATACACACTCTCGGAACCGGAGACCCAAGCCATGACAGACTACATCTGAGAAAACCTCCAGAATGGATTCATCCGCCGTGCCAACTCATTGACTGAAGCCGGCTTCTTTTTCGTGCGGAAAAAAGACGGGTCTCTCCAGCCCTGTTTTGACTATCGCAGCTTGAACGTGATTACTGTCAAGGACTGTTACCCCTTGCCATTGATAACGGAGCTTTTTGACTGCCTACAGGCAACCCAGGTCTTTTCAAAATTAGATCTGCGAGGTGCGTACAATCTCATCCGAATCAAGGAGGGTGACGAATGGAAGAAGGCATTTAACACAAGAAACAGCCATTACAAGTATCAAGTCAAGCTGTTTGGGCTCTGTAATGTGCCACAGTTTTCCAGAAGTTGATGAATGAGATCCTTCGCGACCTCCTATATGTCTGCATAGTCGTTTATCTGGACGACATTTTGATATATTCCAAGAACCTGCAAACCCATTGATAGCATGTATGTCAAGTCCTGAAGTTCTTGAGAGAGAAAAGTCTGTATGCTAAATTAGAGAAATGTGTCTTTGAGAAGACCTCACTGCCCTTCCTGGGCTATATAGTGTCCAACCAGGGGTTCAAAATGGACCCAGCCATGAGGAAAAGTATTCTGAATTGGCCCTGGCTGAAAGGCCTACACAGTCTTCAACGCTTCTTAAGCTTCCCCAACTACTACCGAAGCTTCATCAAGAATTACTCCTGCCTGGCGGCACCTCTGACCAGTTTAACCCATAAAGGAGCTCCAGTAAAAGACTGGCCTGCTGAGGCTGAGGAAGCCTTCCAGGCCTTAAAATAGGCCTTCTTGCATCACTCCTGCCTCTGTCATCTGGATCCCTGACTGCCCTTCATCCTGGAAGTAGATGCCTCCTCTGAAGGAGTCGGGGCTGTCTTAAGCCAACTCGATCCAGCCGGGATGTTACTTCCCAACGCCTTCTTTTCCAAGAAGTTCACTCCAGCTCAATGGAATTATACGATAGGTGATCAAGAACTCTTGGCAGTCAAAATGGCCTTCGAAGAGTGGCGCCAGTGGATTGCGAGAGCCCAGCATCATATAACGGTCTATACCGACGACAAGAATTTAGAGCACCTGCACCAGACACAGTGCCTCAACCCTTGCCAGGCCTGTCAGGCCCTCTTTTTCACGGGCTTTAATTTTGAGCAGCGTTATCGTCCTGCCTCCAAGAACCAGCGAGCAGATGCCCTTTCATGGTCCTTCTCCACAGAAGAGGCACCCGATAGTGTGAGCCACATCATTCACCCTGCACATGTGATCCTTGCAGCCACCCAGACAGTCCCTGCAGGGAAGACTGTGGTGTCATGCAGGCTTTGAAATCGTGTCTTGGCTTGGGGGTCACGACTCTCCTTCTGCTGGACATCCCGGATGGGTGAGAACACTGGCACATCTACTACACTACTAATGGTGGCCCAGTATACGTTCGTATGTTCACACCTACGTGGCCTCCTGCCCAACCTGCGTCCAACAAAAAGCACCCACGGGCAAACCCTGGGGCCTGCTCCAGCTCTGCCTCCACCTAGTGAACCCGGGACACATCTTTTGACAGACTTTTTGGTGGACCTTCCTCCCTCCAGAGGGAACACTGTTATCTGGGTCACGGTGGATCGATTTTCCAAGATGGCCCACTTTGTGGCTCTGCCCTCTCTTTCTTCAGCTCCGCGCAAGCACAACTTTTTACCCAGCACGTCTTTCGACTCCATGGCCTATCTCAGCACATTTCCTCAGACGGTGGCCCACAATTCACCGCCAAGTACTGGCAAAGTCTCTGTAAGAAATTCTGCATCACTCTGGATCTTACTTCAGCCTATCACCCACAAGCGAATGGCCAGGCAGAAAGGATGAATCGCACCCTTAAACAATTTCTGCGAATGTACATCAATGCCCATCAAGACAATTGGGCTGAACTACTCCCATGGGCCAAATTCTCACACAATTCTCATCCCTGCACAGCCACGGAGGCTTCCCCATTCCAGATAGTCTATGGAAAGCAGCTCCTTCCCCCTATTCCACTACCGCTTCCTGTACCTTCGCCAGCTGCCCAGATTACAGCAGATAACCTGAAGAGCCTGTAGTCACAAGTACGTAAGATGCTCTTCAAAGCCAAGAAATTTGCAGCCAAGAAATTTGCAGATCGCCATCCTCATGCCGGACCTCAATATCGTCATGGCCAAAAGGTTTGGTTCAGCACCCAGGTTATCTGGTTACGGATACCTGCTATGCGATTTGCAACTTCGCTACACTGGACCCTTTTCCATTCTTCGGCACTGGGCTCGGTGACCTATCAACTCCTCTTACCAGCCTCCTTGAAGATCCATAATGCTTTCCATACCTCTTTACTGAAGCCCTTAGTTTTGTCATAGCCCTCCAGGAAGATACCCGAAGCTCCATGTTCGCTGAAGAAGTGGGAAGGCTTTGGTCCCGAAGAAAATTCTTGGGAACCCTCTATCAATATCCTTGATAAAGACTTGATCAAGCAGTTTCACCTGGATCATCCTAAGAAACCCAAACTCCTGGGGAGGGGGCTTAGAGGAGGGGGTACTGTAAAGAAAGTCGGCCGAACAGGACCCCAGCCAGACTCCCCCACCTACCGGTTCGGCCGACACCATCTCCTTGGACCTTGGGAACCTACCAGTCATGGCCGGCGAGCCGCACCGTGACCTTCCTCCCGGATCATCATGCAAACGCCGCATGCAGGATGGCATGCTGGGGGCTCCTGCTCTGGCCTTCCTCCTGAACCCTGGCTTCCCAGGTACGTGTGTGTGTGCCACTTGACCCCTTTTCAGGGGTCACCGTGGGAGGGGCCTGGACTCCTCCTCCCAAACTTGCAAGTATTTAAGGCACGGCCAACTTCTCAGGCCTTGCTTGGCTATTCCTGGCTCCAGTTCCTGTTTGTATCCTCCGTCATCTGATTCCTGTTTCCATAAGAACATAAGAATATAAGAACATGTCATACTGGGTCAGACCAAGGGTCCATCAAGCCCAGCATCCCGTTTCCAACAGTGGCCAATCCAGGCCATAAGAACATGGTACTTGCCAGGTTCTTATGGCCTGGATTGGCCACTGTTGGAAGAAACAGGATGCTGGGCTTGATGGACCTTTGGTCTGACCCAATATAGGAATGTTCTTATGTTCTTAAGATTGGAACTGTTACCAGCCCAGTAATCAGTACCACGCTGTTTGTATAATAATAAACCACCAACCTCCTTCCTCCCTATATTGTTCATATTTTTATTAAGTTTTTTTTTATTTTAATTCATTTAGTGAAGTGAATTATTTTCTTAAAAAATGTGTAAACTTAACACTCCAATAAATCCTGTGTATTTACCGTTCAACGTGAAGGAGATATTTTATAAAGCAGCATATAATTGGCACCTCAGAAAGGAAGAAATTCCCCCTGATGAAGGATTCTTTCGGAAAGGTGGCCTCCTTGGGAGGGCAGTAAACTGTTTAGCCTCAACCTTGCTGTTTCTTATTACAGAGGGTTTCAGTTCCCTAATTAGTTATCTTTATTTTTAGATTGGACTGCTTGCTGTGGCTAAACCTTCGGGAAGGGGAGCTTCTCTCCCAGATCCCTTTTCTGTAATATATATCTCAGAAAACACACAGGAAGACTTTTTTGGAATTTTACAGATAATTCATCTTTTATTAGTATTGAATCATAACAGCAAGCACATGTTTCATTATATTGTTATTAATGTTAAATGTATTTGACAAAGGTAACTTTTTTCCTGCATCTCCTGTTTTAATGTAAACCAGTATGATTTGTATATTATACAAGAATGTCGGTATATAAAAATTAAAAATACATAAAATAAATAAATTATATGTAATTAGTAGGGATGTGAATCGGAGCCGGAATCGTGAATTTTTTTTCGTGCGGCCTGATCGGGTTTTTTTTTTATCGGGAGATCACTCCCGGGACCACCACTGGACCACCAGGTAATTTAAAATGTTTGGGGGGGGGGGGGGTCGGGAGGGTGGGGGAAGCTAAGGGAGATGTTTTATTCATTTTTTTAATTATTTAAATTTTTTTAATATACCGATGCTCAAGACAAGGTCTTATCGTACCGGTTTTAAAGGGTTGGGGTGGGTTTAGGGATTATTTTTGTGTGCCGTTTTTCCCGCCCTCCCCCAAAACGATAAGAAAACCCCCACGAACAATTTTGTGGTGTTTTCCTATCGGTTTCGGGGAGCCCCCGATTTCTGACAACTTTGAAAATATCATATGATATTTTCAATCGTCAGAAATACGATTCACATCCCTAGTAATTAGGTCATAAGTATTTTAATAATGTCCTCTGGGGAGAAGGCTAGCAATGTATACTCTGATAGAGTCCTAGCCAGATTTCAAACCACTTCTTCTATACAGTTTTTTTCTGTCTCACCTATGACATTCTGCATGTAGACAGTAGTCAGCTCCTGACACCAGTACACACATATTCCTTTATTCTACAAATAGCTTAACGTCCCATTTCCCCTGTTTCCTCTCTGGTGTTCTCATGCACAGTTTCCATTGTGAACTTTGGGTTCACCTTTTCGGCTCATGGTGATTCACAGGCACATGCACATGTCCTCTGCCAGATACCAATTTTCCCTCTGTTGCTACAATGGTACAAGAATCGAACAAATTTCTATGGTTTCACAGCTCCTATGCCTCGAGAGGTCACAAATTGCTACAAAACTGTTACAATGGTTAGATCTTGTCCCTGCAAAACCATTATGATTTGATGTCATTGACACATTTTCGCTATTTAAATACATAATGGACACAGGTATCAGTTCAATATTGGAGCACATAATTTAAAAATATTTATTTTTGAAAACATTTGTCAAGAAAGTCTTATAATTGTAATTGTAAAACTTGTTCTCAAAAAGTCTCATAGCTCCAAATATAATATTCAACGTGAAAAAATTATGGGGTAAATTTTAAAAGCTTGCGCACGGGCATACATGTGAGCACGCTACCCAGCGCGCAAACATGTACGCCCGATTTTATAACATGCGTGTGCAGGCGCACGCATGTTATAAAATCAGGGGTCAGAGCGTGCAAGGGGGTGGACAATTGTGCACCTTGTGTGCGACGAGTCCACTCCAAGCCACGCTGCCTTCCCTCTTTCCCTACCAGGCCGCTCCGAAATTGGAGCGGCCTAGAAGGGAACTTCCCTAATCCCCCACCCCACCTTCCCTTCCCTTCCCCTACCTCCCCCGCCCTTTCCCCCCTACCTTTGATGATTTCTTTTTTTTTATCACAAAACTTACTTCAGCCCTGGGGCTGAAGCAAGTTGCACGCGCCAGCTGACTGCTGGTGCGCGATCCCTGGCACAGTGGCAAACATGGCCACTGTGCCGGGAGCATACCCCCGCCCTGCCCTGCCCCCAGCCCTCTCTCCACCCCTTTTTGCAAGCCCCGGGACTTATATGTATCCTGCGGATTTACGTGCGTAACCCTTTTAAAATCCAGCCCTATGTGCACATTTTTAGTGCTTTCACAAAAAACATAAAAAAGTTCACAAAAATTTGTCATTAAACCTGCTCACATATATGAATATTGTGGATGTAGGTTGGATGGTTGATGATTAAAATATGATCAAAGTCGTTACCGGGTGGTAATGCTTGAATGATATGAAAACATTCACCTCATCCATCTATACCATTGTAGACCTGCACATGGAACAGGGAATGCTCCCAGGAGGCTCTGGATTTTAGCTTTCTACCTAAAATCCTAAATTTGGCTTCCTGAACCTCCCTCACACATTCTTGTATGTCATTGGTGCCCACATGACCATGGAAGCTGACTCCTTCCCCGCACTGTCTAAAATCCAATCTCGGTGCTGCATTAGGTCCAACACCTTCATATCAGGCAGTCCTCATGTCCACCAGCTACCTACATTTCCAATGATCAAATCACCAACTATGATGGTCAACCTAAACATTTGCTCCTGGGCAGTAGCCCTGGGAGACTTATCCTCAATGGGAGAGGGCAATGCATCACCTGGAGAGCAGATCCTTGCTAAAGAATTCACTTCCTGCTACACCAGGGAGATGCTCTCTGACCAGGAGGACTTCATGATCCAAGGTAGCAACAAGGCTGCCAGACTGGAGTTGAGACTTGCCTACTATGTACCTGAAGGTCTCATCTATATACCTGTCTACCTCAACTCCTCCAGTTCTGTCACTCTAGTCTCCAGATATTGGACTTGTTCTCTTAGAGCCAAGAGCTCTTTTCACCACACACATAGAACCTTTCACCAACAAGTAAAAAATCTTACATGTGATGATTCAAATGCAAAACACTGGAAGCCCCCCCCCCCCCCTTTCTGTAGGACTGCTGCCTTCATCTTAATTTTGTTCCTAGTTAAGTTTAGGTTGCTATGAGAGTAGGAATGGTACAATTAGAGATCTTTAAATTTATTGGTGTATTCACTATTAATCTGGGCATGATCTACAAGGGAATGACTAAACTCTCAATAAGGGCTGGTGCAATAGTGTGATTTAAAAAAGAGCCTGATTGATTTTTAATGACAAAGTGCCTCTTACATTTAAATCAAAAGATGAGCCAGGTGTGAGTGGGAGGGAGGGAAAGACACTCTAGAATTAACTCCCTCTAGCTTGCATATTATTTCAGACATACTCAACCTCTAAAGAATTTACCTCACTACTTTACCTCTCCCTAAACTATTTAAGTCCTATGATTTCCCAAAGCAATACCTACTGATCCTATTCAGCCATCAGCAAGTTGATCTTCTCCTCTCAATGCTTCCACTGGATTGAATGGTCATGTCCAAGGTACACCTATCAGTATGTAGAGTTCTTTCCTTTTGAACTCTAAATATAAGGCATGGGGGTAACTTGCACAGTTCAACAGTTGCAACCCTATATATAAAACATTGGGGTAACCTATATTGGAGTAGTAGATATAACCCTAAACAGAAGGTAAGGGGTTAAACTGCATGGAGTGGCAGATATAACCCTAAACAGAATGTAAGGGGTTAAACTGCATGGAGTGGCAGACACACACAGAATGCATGGGTGTAACCTAAATATAGGGTTTCCAGCTCATCCCAGGTCAACTGAACAGATTGATCCAGTCTTGGTTTTGTCCCATTGCATGCCTAGGGTTGTAGTTTTGGCTATCTAAGAAAAATCAATAGGATAATCAGAACTACACCTCTATGCATGCAACAGTGAAAAACCAGGACTGGATTAGCCAGTTTAGTCAACCTGGGGAGAGTTGTCAACTCTACTTGCAAGGAGCGACAATTGCGACTCTAAAACACCTGGCTGAGCAGACTGGAAGTACCATTTTCATAGTTATCTGCCATCATTTACTATAATGACCTCTAAATATTTTAGCAAAAATATGCAGCCTGTTATTCATGTCATCTTATCATTTTATTTTATTGGTTTTAATTTTTGTTTTATGGTGTGTTATGTTTTTATATATTGGTAAGTTGCCTTTGTATAGATTTAATGTTTTATGTTTTTCTCAATTGTGAATGTTTATTTGTAAAGAATATTAGATGAGCAGTCTATAAATCCAAAATAAATAAGTATTCAGTAAGCCAATGAATTGCAAAGTTATCCAGGTAAAATTGCCAAGATAAATTTAGCTGAATATTCAGTTGAATATTGTTTTCTGCTGATTTTACTCCGCTAAAATTTCCCAGATAAAGTTATTTGGGTAACTTTGCCATTTATCAGTTTAATTAATTTTGGGGGTAAAAAAACTTCACAGGCCATAGCAGAAGCTTGATTCTCTCTGAATATCCTCAAGTTACACAAATGTTAGGCCTGAAGTGCCAGATCCCCTCACCATCCCTGCAATATTTTAAAGATAAATGCTGGGGCCATAGCAGCACAATTCCCACCATCCCCACAAGTTTCAAACAGGGATTGGTTGACTCTCAGTGATCTGACCAAGTTATACTAGAGTGATGTGAATATATTAGTAAGTTGTACCCAGGAGGCAGGGTGTAAAATTCAAAACTCAGGGTTTATCTGGCAAACTCTAAACTTAGTGAGACAAACCCCTAGGGATGTGCAGACAAAAGGTTTATGTTCATAAGTCCATAAGTCGAAAGGGGGGGGGGGGGGGGGTCAATTTCGGTCAATATGGACATATGTAGAATTCCATAAGTTGAGTCTATGTCCATACGTGCACCGATTCCCTAAATAAAAATTTAAACCCCTCACCCTCCTTAATCCCCCCCCAAGACTTACCAAAACTCCCTGGTGGTCCAGCGGGGAGTCAGGACGCCATTCCTGTATTCCTTTGCGAGGAGCACGTGACGTCAGCGTCACGTCGGAGTGACGCCGACGTCACGTGATTCCCCGCGCGTTCGCTCCGGGACCCTCGATGGACATAACCGGAACTTTTGGCCAGCTTGGGGGGGTCAGGATTAAGGAGGGTGAGGGGTTTAAATTTTTATTTAGGATCAACAATCGCGATTTCCAACGTATTCAACATAGCTATGTTGAATAAGTTGGAAATCCGATTGTTTTCGCCTCATCACTTTTTTAAGTTAAAAAAAATTATGTTGCGTTTTACATATGCGTTCAAAACGAATGCACACCCCTAAAAACCCCTATGACTATGGTCCTCTATGTTCCTTTGTAATTGCTCTCTTTTTAGATCCACGTTTACCCTATTGTACATATATCATGCTGAGCATGCTGCAGGGTTACCTCAAAATTCAAGCAGAGGATCAAAAGGTCCTAGGCATAAGAGGAGTGGTCATTCTATCAATATCCCTTACACATATTGTGGGACATTTTAAAATTGTCCGCATTGGGACAAAATTTTCCGGTACTTTTACACTGAGAACTTTTCATCAATTTTCAAAGAGAAAGTTGGCATATATTTTTGCTTTGAGAACTGACACTGGTAAAGTACCTGCAGATATTTGTACCTATTTTTCTATATGGGTACAAATTTGCTGGAAAAGTCCAGGCATAGAGTTGAAAATATAATCTCTGCACGTGCATTTCCTCTCCTAACCTAAACATGCCTCTTGGAATGCCTCCTTTCAATGTGGCTAAAAGTCTGTGCATTGTAGATCAATTAGACTTTCAGCCATATTGGGGGAGGGCAATTTGTCAGACAGACAATTTACGCAATTAGCTTTGAAAGGTGTACGTGGAGAATCTGTGTACTTATATAGCATGCTGAGGGCAGGATATTGAAGGATATAATAAATAAAAAATCAACTCATGTGCAAGTATAACAGTGGGGGAAAAACAATGGAGAGAATACGAGAGAAGCCAGAAAAATAAAGACACTAAAAGTCATGTTTGATGGTAAAATTCAAACACAATCACTTAGAATACACTACATGTGAAAAAAGAGGATATTACAGTAAAATAAAAGTGATGTGAAAATCATGTCAAGAAATTTAAAAAAAGCATAACAGTTCACGTACAAATAACTGTAGCTTCATGGTGATAGTTCATTAAGTTGGATAGTGCACAAAGAAATATATTAGCCTTGGAGGCTTTCATGAGTTGCATAAAAGGCCTGTCCAAACTGGGATAAATAACTCTGAGGAACTGAACAAGAGAATTGAACTGAAATTTTCCATGGAACATCTATGTAGTTCGTCTGAATATTTTTACACAGTGCTCATTAGGGATGTGAATCATTTTTCAACGATTAAAATTATCGTCAGATAACTTTAATATCGTCTTAAATCGCCAAAGACCATGATACAATAGAAATTCTAACGATTTATCGTTAAAAAATCGTTAATCGGGTTAGTGCACACTAACGGGAGTTAGTGCGCACTAACTGACACTTTTCAGGTCAGTTAGGAATGAATATGTATTCCTATTGGCTGGCTGCCCTCTTATTTATTGATGTTATCAAGGTTCCCACTGAGGTGATGGTTGGGGGGGATGGGAAATGGAAACGGTTGGTAGCTTGACAAAAAATTAATGTGATCAATCAATGTGACTAGAACTTGTGCCCTATCCCTGATACTGGGAGTGTTGTGATCTTCCTGCACGCAGTGCCCTATCCCTGATACCAGGGGTGTTGTGCTCTTCCTGCACTCAGTGCCATATCCCTGATACTGGGAGTGTTGTGATCTTCCTGCACACAGTGCCCTAACCCTGATACCGGGAGTGTTGTGATCTTCCTGCACGCAGTGCCTAACCCTGATACCGGGAGTGTTGTGATCTTCCTGCACGCAGTGCCCTAACCCTGATACCGGGGGTGTTGTGATCTTCCTGCACACAGTGCCCTAACCCTGATACCGGGAGTGTTGTGATCTTCCTGCACGCAGTGCCCTATCCCTGCACTGAGTGCAGGAAGATCACAACCCCTCTGGTATCAGGGATAGGGCACTGCATGCAGGAAGATCACAACACTCCCGGTATCAGGGTTAGGGCACTGCATGCAGGAAGATCACAACACTCCCGGTATCAGGGTTAGGGCACTGCATGCAGGAAGATCACACCACTCCCGGTATCAGGGATAGGGCACTGTGTGCAGGAAGATCACAACACTCCCGGTATCAGGGTTAGGGCACTAGTGTGTGCAGGAAGATCACAACACTCCCAGTATCAGGGATAGGGCACTGAGTGCAGGAAGATCACAACACCCCCGGTATCAGGGATAGGGCACTGCATGCAGGAAGATCACAAAACTCCCGGTATTAGGGTTAGGGCACTGCATGCAGGAAGATCACAACACCCCTGGTATTAGGGATAGGGCACTGCGTGCAGGAAGATAACAACACTCCCGGTATCAGGGTTAGGGCACTGTGTGCAGGAAGATCACAACACTCCCGGTATCAGGGATAGGGCACTGAGTGCAGGAAGATCACAACACTCCTGGTATCAGGGTTAGGGCACTAGTGTGTGCAGGAAGATCACAACACTCCCGGTATCAGGGATAGGGCACTGAGTGCAGGAAGATCACAACACTCCCGGTATCAGGGTTAGGGCACTAGTGTGTGCAGGAAGATCACAACACTCCTGGTATCAGGGATAGGGCACTGAGTGCAGGAAGATCACAGCACTCCTGGTATCAGGGATAGGGCACTGCATGCAGGAAGATCACAACACTCTCAGTATCAGGGATAGGGCACTAGTGTGTGCAGGAAGATCACAACACTCCCGGTATCAGGGATAGGGCACTGAGTGCAGGAAGATCACAACACTCCCGGTATCAGGGTTAGGGCACTAGTGTGTGCAGGAAGATCACAACACTCCCAGTATCAGGGATAGGTCACTGAGTGCAGGAAGATCACAACACTCCCGGTATCAGGGTTAGGGCACTAGTGTGTGCAGGAAGATCACAACACTCCCGGTATCAGGGATAGGGCACTGAGTGCAGGAAGATCACAACACTCCCGGTATCAGGGTTAGGGCACTAGTGTGTGCAGGAAGATCACAACACTCCCGGTATCAGGGATAGGGCACTGAGTGCAGGAAGATCACAACACTCCCGGTATCAGGGTTAGGGCACTAGTGTGTGCAGGAAGATCACAACACTCCTGGTATCAGGGATAGGGCACTGAGTGCAGGAAGATCACAACACCCCTGGTATCAGGGATAGGGCACTGCATGCAGGAAGATCACAACACTCCCGGTATCAGGGTTAGGGCACTAGTGTGTGCAGGAAGATCACAACACTCCCGGTATCAGGGATAGGGCACTGAGTGCAGGAAGATCACAACACTCCCGGTATCAGGGTTAGGGCACTAGTGTGTGCAGGAAGATCACAACACTCCCGGTATCAGGGATAGGGCACTGCATGCAGGAAGATCACAACACTCCCGGTATCAGGGTTAGGGCACTAGTGTGTGCAGGAAGATCACAACACTCCCGGTATCAGGGATAGGGCACTGAGTGCAGGAAGATCACAACACTCCCGGTATCAGGGTTAGGGCACCAGTGTGTGCAGGAAGATCACAACACTCCCAGTATCAGGGATAGGGCACTGAGTGCAGGAAGATCACAACAACCCCGGTATCAGGGACAGGGCACTGCATGCAGGAAGATCACAACACTCCCGGTATCAGGGTTAGGGCACTAGTGTGTGCAGGAAGATCACAACACTCCCGGTATCAGGGATAGGGCACAAGTTCTAGTCACATTGACTGATCACATTACTTTTTTTGTCAAGCTACCAACTGCCAATAGGAATACATATTAATTCCTAAACTGTTCTTAACTGACCTGAAAAGTGTCAAATTGTATCATTTTCTGTTAGTGCGCACTAACTTCCTGTTAGTGCGCACTAACTCCCGTTAGTGCGCACTAATCGGAAAAAACGATTTTTTTTTTTTTTTTTACTAAAAAATTGTGCCAAACAGGATTTTCTTCTCCTGCCAGACGATTTTGATCGTTAAGACGATCGGGCACACGATTCACATCTCTAGTGCTCATTGGCAATTTCTGATTTTGAGGAGAATATTGAGTAAAAAGCTATTGTCATTAATAATGTTATCATGTGATGTTTACTTCCTTGGTGTAGCTTTCACAATGAATTCATAAGTAAGTGGACAGTATTTGATAAAGAGATTTTCAGCCATCGTATTGCTTCCAGCAATAACCTTCTTCGTACCCCTATTCATGAAATTCCACAAATGCAAGGCATATGAATTATTAAAGGTGCCCTGAGGGTTCCAGACCTCAAAATACTGTCTCCATGAAGGATAGGGAATTGGATAGAATCGGTGTGGGTGCAAAAAGGAAATATTCCCACATGTGGCATCTTCTACATGCTTGAAAACTGGCAGCTCACATTGCCTTGCTAAAACTCGGGTAAACAGTTGAGGGCCTTGATGTCCCCAGCTGGCTCCATTGTAGTTCTTCACAAAGTCCTCCATGCATTCCCATAGATACTGATAGTGCCTTTGGAAACCAAATATCCCATTGCTACAATCTCGTGATCCCTGAGCTGCCAGGAAATCTACTTCTTGGATAGGCCTCATGGATATGAAATCCGTGTCCATGTAAATCCCACCATGCTTCCAAATCATTGCTAACCTGAAGCCATCGGCACTGGTATGTGTCCAGAAGCGTTCCTTGGCTGGATTTACCTGTAAATTGAAGAGCGAAAGTAGTTATTCTTTCATGAGTTTTGTTTTAATATCAACACGAATCTGGATCAAATAAACATATATTACATTGATTATTCCAATGAATACCAATTGTCAACTGAAGATGTACTACATGCTGTGCCTTAGCAATGTTTATTGGTGCAATATGTACTTTAATGCTGGGCCTAATTTAAATACATTTATTTAATGTATTGCACGCACAGGAGAGCGGGCGCTCGCCCCCTCTCCTGCGATTATTCTGTATCGGCCCGAATGACAGTCAAGAGAATACTTAATTTTCCTAATGAAAAGTTTATACCCAAACTAGAGATCTTCAAAAAGCAAGGCTGCAGATCTTCTGAGGAAGAATTATTTGAAACATCCATGGCAGGACTTGCTATTTTGAGGCTTGCTAATATGGTGCTATGTCTATCTATATTTCCTAATTATGAAATTTGAAGTTGCAAACTGATGTGCCCTGAGTTAGAAATTAGTATTGACTGCAGACTTCCTTTTTCTTCTTAATAGATCAGTGAATTATAGAAAGTCACATTAGCTGTCTGGCTGGTGTTTTATAAAAGAAAAGACAGCATATCTTGCTAATGGAATGTAGGGTCTTTTTTTCCATATACATAATCTGTCATACTTAGAAATATAGACACATGATGGCAGAAAAAGACCATACGGCCTATCTAGACTCCTTATCCAAACAACTGCTCAGCTCTACAATTTCTACTAATTCTGTTATGAATAAGCTGTTTTAGTGGACCCTTGGGCCGGCCTGTGAGAGACTGGAGAGAGATGGACTATAGTCTCTGCTTGAGGGCAGGCCGGGAGGCAGATACCAGGCAGGTGATGGACGGTGAGCTTCACCCAGGAAGCTGGTACTCCCCCGGGAGGAGCCCGTAGGAGCCCATCCGCTTGGGACTTAGGGGATTCACCCAGGAAGCCGGAGCTCCCCCGGAAGGAGCCTGTAGGAGCCCAGCCGCTGGGACGTAGGTGATCACGGAGGCTGGAGCTGAAGCAGACGGGCAGGGATCTGGAATCAGGCAGGAACTGAAGCAGGACAGGTACTGGACCCAAGCTGGAACTGAAGCAATACAGGTTACTGGAACCAAGCAGGAACTGAAGCAAGACAGGTTACTGGAACCAAGCAGGAACTGAAGCAGGACAGCTACTGGATCCATGCTGGAACTGAAGCAGGACAAGTTACTGGAACCAAGCAGGAACTGAAGCAGAACAGGTACTGGATCCAAGCTGGAACTGATGCAGGACAGGTTACTGGAACCAGGCAAGAGCAAAGACAGGACTTGGACACAGAAGCGTAGCAAGTCTTAGGCAGGAATGGAGCTGCTAACGCAATAGCAAGCTCTGGGGCTCAGAGCAACTGGGAACCGCAAGGAACCCCATTGCAAGGCAAAGTTCTGGGCTCTGCGGCGGCCTTACATAGGCCTCAGCGTCTGACGTCAGGGGTAAGGCGGAGCCTTCAGTGGCGGGAAAAGGCCTTCATAAGTGTGGCTCCTGTGTGCGTGCGCGCCTAAGGAGACAGCATCCAGGAAGGGTTTCTCAGTGGTGTTCCCCCCGTGGGGACGCCGCGACACAGGCCGCAGGCTCTCGGAGACGGAACGGGACCAAGGAGGTGAGGGCCGGGTTGCGACCGTCACGACCGGGACCATAACAGTACCTCCCCTCTTACGCCCCTTCTTAGCAGGCCCGGTTTACCAGGGTGGTCTTGATGGAATGTCTTCAACAACTCCTTATCAAGAATGTTGTGGGCAGGCTCCCATGTGTTATCTTCAGGTCCACAGCATTCCCAGGCAATTAGATACTCCCACCGGCATTGATGGAATCTTACGTCGAGGACCTCCCGAACTTAATAGGTGGTATCTCCTGGCATGGAAGGATCTGGAGAATCAGGAGCCCGGGGATGGTACCTGGAAAGAATGAGAGGCTTCAGGAGTGACACATGGAAGACGTTGTGCACATGCATCGAGGAGGGTAAGCGCAAGCAATAGGAAACAGCCCCTACACGCTTAGCAATACAGAATGGTCCACAGAATTTGGGGGTGAGTCTGCGGGAGGAAATCTGAAGTTGCAGATTCTTTGTACTCAGCCAAACGCGGTCTCCAGGGAGGTAGACTGGCGCTGGCTGGTGATGGCTGTCTGCCCATTTTTTGGCAGACCGGGCAGCTTCTTGTATCTTCTTTTGGATGGACTTCCATAGAGCAAGTAACTGGCGGGTGGAAAGCTGCACTGCTGGCAGCGCACTAGGTTCAGGCGAAGGTAAGGGTGGCCACAGCTGTTTCCTATAAACTGCTAGGAAGGGGGAGCTTCCTGTAGCGGAATGTGTATGATTGTTGTAAGAAAACTCCGCCCATGGGAGTAGCTTGGCCCAATCATCTTGTTTTTCATTTACAAAGGATCGTAGGAAAGTCTTTAAGGTCCGGTTTATTCGTTCTGTCTGCCCATTGCTTTGGGGATGAAAGGCAGATGAGAGACTCAGTTGTATATTGAAGCGCTTGCAAAAAGCCTTCCAATAGCGTGCGGTGAATTGTGGACCTCGATCAGATACTATGTCTTGAGGGAGACTAAGGAGTCGGAATACATGTTGGACGAACAGGGTAGCCAAATCGGGAGCAGAGGGCAATTTCGACAAAGGGACAAAATGCGCCATTTTGGAGAACTGGTCCACTATTACCCAGATGACCGTGTTCCCGGCGGATGCTGGGAGGTCCACCACAAAATCAGTGGAGATAATGGTCCACAGCTCCACTGGGATGGGCAAGGGTTGTAGCAGTCCTCTTGGTTTCCCGATGAGCGGTTTCTATAGTGCGCAGGTGGGGCAAGAGTCTACGAAGAGATGAACATCTTGTCTTACCGTCGGCCACCAACAGTACCGGTTAAGGAGGTCTAAAGTCACGGTGCAACCTGCATGACCCCCAGTGAGGGATTCATGGGCCCAAATTAGCACGGCCTTTGGGAGCGGCATGGGACGATGATCTTTTCTTCGGAAGAGACAGAGGTGGCGGCAAGACACACCTTCTTGGGATCTAAAATATACTGAGGCGTCTCCGGAGTCTCTTCAATCTCGGTGGACCGTGACAGGGCATCTGCGCGTATGTTTTTTGAGCCAGGACGATATCGCAGTGTAAAATCAAACTGGTCAAAGAACAAGGACCACTGAGCTTGCCTTGGGTTCAGGTGCTGGGCTTGGCGTAGAAATGACAGATTCTTATGGTCTGTGTAAATGGTGAAGGGATGGTTGGCTCCCTCCAACCACTGTCTCCATTCTTCCAGGGCAAGTTTTACCGCGAGGAGTTCTTTGTCCCCAATACAGTAATTACTCTTGGCCGGGGAAAAATTCCGCGAGTAGTAAGAACACGGGAGGAGTTTTCCTGTGTCGGTGTGTTGGCTCAGAACTGCTCCGACTGTCAGGTTCGAGGCGTCGACTTCCACCATGAATGGTCGACTGGGGTCAGGATGGCGGAGGCATGTGTCTAGCAGGAAGGAATTCTTAAGGTCCTTGAAGACTTGGCAGGCTTGGTCAGGCCAGTCCGCCGCATCGGCTCCTTTCCGGGTGAGCACAGTCAGGGGATCCACAATACGAGAGTACCCAGGGATAAAGTGCCTATAGAAGTTAGCAAAGCTGAGGAAGCGTTGTAATGCCTGGAGACCCCTCGGCCGTGGCCAGTTCCTGATTGCAGTGACTTTCTCCAGGTCCATCTGGAAGCCGTCTGCTGAGACAATATAACCCAGGAACGGCAGGGAAGTTTTTTCAAAACTGCATTTCTCAAGTTTAGCATACAGGCTGTGCTCCTTGAGTATTTGGAGCACCTGGTGGACATGCTGGCGATGCGTAGGCAGGTCACAAGAGTAAATCAGGATGTCGTCGAGGTAGACGATCACACAGGTGTTGAGTAAATCCCATAGCACCTCGTTCATCAGGTGCTGGAAGACCGCCGGGGCATTACAAAGGCTGAAGGGCATTACGAGATACTCGTAATGCCCATCCCTGGTGTTAAACACGGTCTTCCATTCGTCTCCGGGGCAGATTCTAACCAAATTGTAGGCCCCGCATAGGTCCAGTTTGGTGAAGACTCTCGCGCCTTGGAGCCTATCAAGTAGCTCCGGGATTAGTGGGAGTGGGTAGCGGTTCCGCTTCGTAATCGCGTTGAGTCCTCGGTAGTCGATACAGGGCCTCAGGGAGCCATCTTTCTTGCTAAAAAAAAGAAGCCTGCCCTGGCGGACGATTTTGAAGGGCGAATAAACCCTTTCGCCAGGTTCTCTGTAATATACTCGGACATTGCCCGAGTCTCGGGCAAGGACAAGGGATACACCCTGCCTTGAGGAGGCATGGTTCTGGGCAGCAAGTCAATAGCACAGTCGTACGGATGGTGCTGCGGGAGAATCTCTGCTTTAGTCTTCGAGAAGACGTCGGTAAAGTCCTCATAAGGAGCTGGAGGTCCCAGGTCAGAGTGCAGAAGCAGGAGTGCTGGAGGCTTGGGTACCTTCATACAGTGAGAGAGGCAAAAGGGACTCCACTTGGTGATCTGCAGAGTATCCCACTGAATCATAGGCAAGTGCTTCTGGAGCCACGGTAGCCCTAGCACCACGGGGTGGACAGCCTTTTCTAGGACCAGAAAGGCTATCTCGTCCAAGTGGATCGCCCCGGTGCGGACAGTGATGGGCGCCGTGGATGTCACAATACAACCTGGAAGGAGCGTTCCCTGAATGGAGGTAATTCGAAGCAGAACCTCTCGTTTCTGCGTAGGGATCAGCAGCTGAGAGACCAAGTCTTGCAGGATAAAATTACCCCGGCTCCGGAATCCAGGAAGGCGAGGGTTTCCAAAGACCCTCCAGGAAATTCCAAGGTAATAGGTATAGTGCTTAGAGGAGCTGTAGCACAACCTAGGAGGAGCTACTCCCGACCTCCTAGGTTCTGGAGTTTTCTGCATGCTCCTGGCAGCGTGCTAGGAAGTGGCCTTTCTGCCCGCAATATAGGCACAGGCCCATCGAGCGGCGATGTTGTCTCTCCTCTGTGGAGAGCAGGGCACGTCCCAACTGCATAGGTTCAGAGGCGGGAACATCAGGACGGGCAGGCCTCGGAAGAGGCGGCGGACGTGAGGAACCATGGGCAGGACTGTGTCTCGTTGTGCGTACCTCTCGGGCTCGCTGTTGCAGGTGGCGGTTGATCCGGGCAGCCATGTCGATGAGCGCATTAAGATCTTCCGGGAGATCATGGGCGGCGATCTCGTCTTTGATGCACCCAGACAACCCTTACAAGAAGATAGCCTTGAGGCTGCTGTCTTGCCAGCCTACTTCCTGAGCAAGAGTTCTAAAGTCCATTGCGTAGTCCACCAGGGAACGGGATCCTTGGCGAAGCTGTAGCAACTCAGAGGTAGCCGAGGCCTGGCGGGCCGGTTCGTCAAAGGGTTGACGAAAGTTGGAGACAAAATGCTGCAAATCCTCCAGGGAGGAGTCATTACATTCCCAAAGGGGAGAGGCCCACACCAGGGCCTTCCCATCTAGCAAGGAGAGGATGTATGCTACTTTAATGGAGTCCGTGGGGAACTGTCGAGGCAACAGGGAGAATCGTACAAAACACTGGTTCAGGAACCCTCGACAGGTTCGATTATCTCCAGCGTAGCGAGCGGGTGCCGGCAGCTGAGTCACAAGTGAGGCTGCGTCCACAGGTATCGAGCCCACAGCAGCCGAAGGACGAGTATCGCTGGCATCCATTCGGGCGGCCAATTGCCCAACGGAGCCGGCCAGGACATCCAGGTATTGCTGTTGCTGTTGTAGCTGCAGAGCCAACCCAGGAAGATCCTGGGGTCCTGGTACCTCGGCCGAGTCCATGGCCTTGCAATCTGTTGTGAATAAGCTGTTTTAGTGGACCCTTGGGCCGGCCTGCGGGAGACTGGAGAGAGAAAGGCTATAGTCTCTGCTTGAGGGCAGGCCAGGAGGCAGATACCAGGCAGGCGATGGATGGTGAGCTTCACCCAGGAAGCTGGTACTCCCCCGGGAGGAGCCCATAGGAGCCCAGCCTCTTGGGACTTAGGGGATTCACCCTGGGAGCTGGAGCTCCCCCGGGAGGAGCCCATAGGAGCCCGGCCGCTGGGACTTAGGTGATCACGGAGGCTGGAGTTGAAGCAGACGGGCAGGGATCCGGAATCAGGCAGGAACTGAAGCAGGACAGGTACTGGACCCAAGCTGGAACTGAAGCAAGACAGGTTACTGGGACCAGGCAGGAACTGAAGCAGGACAGGTACTGGAAGCAGGCTGGAACTGAAGCAGGACAAGTTACTGGAACCAAGCAGGAACTGAAGCAGGACAGGTACTGGATCCAAGCTGGAACTGAAGCAGGACAGGTTACTGGAACCAAGCAGGAACTGAAGGAGGACAGGTACTGGATCCAAGCTGGAACTGAAGCAGGACAGGTTACTGGAACCAGGCAGGAGCATAGACAGGACTTGGACACAGAAGCGTAGCAAGTCTTAGGCAGGGCCGGCGGAAGCACTAGGCGAACTAGGCGGTCGCCTAGGGCGCCAGCTTCCCGGGGGCAGCGCTGCCCCGGTAAAATTAAGAGAGCTGCATTAAGCCGCCGCTCCCCCGATAAAAATAAAAGAGCCGCTGCCGGCAGCCCGCCCCAAAAGACCCATCTGACCTCCCCCAGCGGTTCTCAACCAGTGCGTCGCGTGCTCCCGGTCTCTCCCGCTGCCGTTGCCGCCGGGCTATCAGCACGTTCAAGCCCAGCGGGAACGGCAGCAATGCAAAAAAAAAAAAAAAGCTGTGGCATCCGCGGCTGCCCTTTTCTTCTTCCCGCCCCCCCCCCGACCCGGAACAGGAAGTGATGCGCGGGAAGGAGAAAGAGCTGTGCCGCATGAAAAAAATAGCAGCGACAGCAGTATCGGCCCCCGAGCAATTGAAGCAGCCGATAGGGATGTGAATCGTTTTTTGACGATTTAAAATATCGTCCGATATATTTTAAATCGTCAAAAATCGTTAGGGCCACGATACAATACCAATTCCCCCGATTTATCGTCAAAAAATCGTAAATCGGGGGAAGGGGGAGGGCAGGAAAACCGGCACACTAAAACCCCCTAAAACCCACCCCCGACCCTTTAAATTAAATCCCCCACCCTCCCGAACCCCCCCCCAAATGCCTTTAATTACCTGGGGGTCCAGCGGCACACTAAAACACGGCACACTAAAACCCCCTCGCTGAACGACCTCCTGCAGTCGATCTCCTGCCGGCGCCATTTTCCGTACGGAAAACGATTCACGGCAGGAAATCGCTCTCGGACCCCCGCTGGACCCCCAGGAACTTTTGGCCAGCTTGGGGGGGCCTCCTGACCCCCACAAGACTTGCCAAAAGTCCAGCGGGGGTCCGGAACGACCTCCTGCGTCGAATCGTTTTGGTCTATGGCCGCCGCCATTTTGCGGCGGCCATTTTGCAAAATGGCGCTGGCTGAAGACTACACGATTTATTGTGCCGGTTTTCCTGCTCTCCCCCTTCCCCCGATTTAGCTACGGACCGCCGCTACGGAGGTAATTTAAGGCTACGGGGGTAATTTAAGCTACGGACCGCCGCGTAATTTAAGGCATTTGGGGGAGGGGTTCGGGAGGGTGGGGGATTTAATTTAAAGGGTCGAGTTGGGTTTTAGGGGGTTTTAGTGTGCCGTGTTTTAGTGTGCCGCTGGACCCCCAGGTAATTTAAGGCATTTGGGGGGGGGGGGTTCGGGAGGGTGGGGGATTTAATTTAAAGGGTCGGGGGTGGGTTTTAGGGGGTTTTAGTGTGCCGGCTCATGATTTTAATGATTTTCACGATACTTTACACCCCCAAACGGCAACAATACGATTCCCTCCCCCTCCCAGCCGAAATTGATCGTTAAGACGATCGAGGACACGATTCACATCTCTAGCCGGTAATCGGGAAAGGAGTCAACAGCATGAGCCTCCTGCGGCCGATGGGATTCTTCCTTCTTGGCCTGCGGGGGCTGGAGGAGGAGGCTGTTGCAGCTACCATTTGTGCTGGGGGGGGAGGAAGTGAGTGAGAGAAAGAGAGAGAAGCAGCCATTCTGCCTGTGTGTGATTGAGAGCCTGTGTGTAAGTGAGAGAATGTATTTGATCAAGAGCATGTGTGTGTGATTGAGAGAAACTGGTCAGAGAGCTGATGTATGTGTATATGTGAGAGACAATGAAAGTGACTGCTCAAGGAGATGACTGATGTGTGAGAGTGTGTGTGAAAGAGAGAAAAAGCATGGAAGTGAGAACTCTGGGTATGTGAGAAAGCATGGGAGCAAGAAGCCTGGTGTTGTGGGGGTGTATGTGAAAGAAAGCATTGGAGTGAGAAGCCTGATTATGTGAGAGAGAGCATGGGAGTGGGAAGCCTGTGTGTGTGTGTGCATGTATGAGAGAGAGAGACTGGTTGGTAAGGTGACGGTGTGACTGGTGTGTATGTGAATGTGAGAGAGAGAGAATGTGATTCAGGGAATGAGAAGCCTGTGCACCTGGAGAGCGAGCATGGAAATGGGAGAGAGACTGGTGTATGTGTGTGTGTGTGTGTGTAACAGAGAGAAAGTGATTATGGGAATGAGAAGTCTGTGCATGTGAAGAGAGTGAGCATGGGAGTGAGAACCTGGATGTGTGTGAGACACAGCATGGGAGGGAGAAGCCTGTATATGTAAGACAGAACAGGTGACTGGTGTGTGTTTGTGTGTATGTGAGAGAGAGAAAGAAAGTGATTATGGGAATGAGAAGCCTGTTCATGTGAAGAGTGAGCATGGGAGTGAGAAAGCTGGGAGTGTGTGAGATACAGCATGGGAGTGAGAAGCCTGTATATCTGAAAGAGAACATGGGAGTGGGAAGCCTGTGTGTGTGTATGCATGAGAGAGATCAGGTGACTGGTGTGTGTGTTTGTGTATATGTGTGAGAGAAAGAAAGTGATTATGGGAATGAGAAGCCTGTGCATGTGGAGAGAACAAGCATGGGAGTGAGAGACTGGTGAGTGTGTGTGAGAAAGAGAAAGTGATTATGAGAATGAGAAGCCCATATATGTAAGTGGAACACGGGAGTGGGAAGCCTGTGTGTGTATGGCATGAGAGAAACTGTTCAGGAAGGTGACTGGTGTGTTTGTCAAAGACTGTTTGGGAGATGATTGGTGTGTAAGAGACAGAAACTGGTCATGGGGGCATGACTGGTATGGTGTGTGTGAGAGAGACATGGGCACTAAGGAAGAGGACCATGAGTATAGAGCTTAGCCACTACTGCTGCTTCTGGTGTGTGCTACAGCCTGCATGGAAGAGGCGTAGGAGAGCTGCTGGAGGGGGTAAGTAAAGAAGGCTTTTAAAGTTTATTTTTCTTGATTGACTGCCATTTTAATTATTTAATATTATGTGATGTGTCTGCTTTTTTTGTTTGAGCAACAAGTATAGCTTTGGTTTATGTTTATTTTATTTATTTTTATTTATTTATTTATAAAAGAGTTTCTATACCGTCGATAAGTCAAATCATCTCAATGGTTTACATGGCATAAAAATGTCAAATAAGTGTTCTGTTATAAATACAGACTTCGTTATTTTCATTAATGCACAATGTAAGTTAATTGTGAGTGGAGGCGGGGGGGGGGGGGGGGGGCAGCATAGCTGACGTTTCGCCTAGGGCGCCTAATACCCTTGCACCGGCCCTGGTCTTAGGCAGGAACGGAGCTGCTAACGCAATAGCACGCTCCGGGGCTCGGAGCAACTGGGAACCGAAAGGAACCCTGTTGCAAGGCAAAGTTCTGGGCTCCGCGGCGGCCTTACATAGGCCGCAGCGTCTGACATCAGGGGTAAGGCGGAGCCTTCAGTGGCGGGAAAAGGCCTTCATAAGCGCGGCTCCTGCGCATGCGCACCTAAGGAGACGGCATCCAAGAAGGGTTTCTCAGCAGCGTCCCCCCCCCCCCCCGTGGACCACCAGGGACTTTAGGCAAGTTTTGGGGGGGGTCAGGAGGGTGGGGAATTGTAAATAATTAAATCTGAAGGATCGGGGTGTGCATTAAAGGGTTTGTGTTAGGCGAGTACTAACGGGAGCTAGCGCGCATTAACTCCAGTGGATCCGGCTTAAATATGGGATGTTGTTAACTCCATTGGATCTGGCTTAAACTTTGGATGTGGTTAACTCCATGGATCCGGCACATCTCTCTGCATTGTAGGTTATACCGGGCATGGCCCAATGCATCTCAGAGCAGCAAGAAACTTTGGAGAAACTTACTGCAGCATTTCATCAGCTACACATACAGAAGATACAAGGCACAGCTTCTAACCAAGAAGGTCAGTTACAGGAGATAACTTTAAAGACTGCTATACCACTGGTGGCTCATATCCACTTTTCAGGTGAAATCCAGAAGACTCGGGGCTTTCTGCACCTGTGCTGCATGCACTTCACCTTACATCCAACTTTATTTCCCACGGCTCTTTCGAAGACCACCTACATCCTGTCATACTTGGATGGGAGAGCGCTGTCATGGGCATCTATCTTGTGGGAATGAAAGGACCCTCTTTTGCAGGACATAGAAGGATTTATGGACTTGTTTAAATCCATCTTTGATGACCTTGCTCGTAACAGATCATTAACTGAATTCGCCATAGAATTCAAGACTCTTGCTGCGGAACTTTGCTGGGACCCCAACTGTCTCAAGACTCTCTTCTGCAGAGACCTGGATACCCACTTAAAGGATGAGCTGGCCGCTCGCCAGACACCTGACTTGCTGGATGAATTAATAGCCTTGGCCACTCAGATTGATCACCGGCTCTGAGACAAGGTGAAGTAACTCCGGCCTAAGATGTTACTTGGGTTGAAACAGGCTAGTACTACCACTGCACCTCGGATGGTTCCAGTAACTTCTGCTATTGATAAAAATGAACCGATGCAACTTGGTAGTGGACACTTGACCTCCAAGGAGAGAAGATTTCGGAAGAAGTGCGGCTTGTGCCTGTACTGTGGTCAGCCCGGCCATTATGTCTCCACATGCCCCATTCGTCCGGGAAACGGTCGGGCCTAAGTCTCGCGGAAGGACTGTTCTTGGGCCATACTGCGTTTTCTCCTCCACCTTCTCTTCCAGTCTCCGTGATCTGAGAACCGGCTATGGTTCAGATTCCTGCCTTGGTGGACTCAGGGGCAGGAGGCAACTTCATTCTCAGACATTTAGTGGAAGACCTGAGGAGTCCCTTTGTCAAATTAGAAGATCCATTGTTGCATCACAACTTGAAGTGGGCTTTGGATGTTCCTTTACATCGCCATTTCTCCTGAAGATCTCAGTGACATCCACGGCAGTTCAACTCATGGCTGCTGATATTCTTAGCGCCTTCTAAATTCACTCTGGCTCAAAGGCTTTCAACATCTATCCGTATTATAAACTTAGAGATATCTGTCACGTTCCATTCATTCGGAGGATGTGTCTGATGAGCCACAGCACATATTTGATCCAAAGAAGATATCTCTGGCAACCAGCTAGTCTGTTTCTGCTGGTAATGCTACCATCTTTAGAGGTGGACTTTGGACATACTCTAACATCGCCACTTCCGCTGAAGCCTCAGTGACGTCCATAGCAGCTACTTGTTACTACTGAATTCTACTTCATTTCTCATCCAGCAAATTCTACTGGAGAGTCATCTTTAGAAGTAGATTTTGGACGTACCCTAACATCACCACTTCCACTGAAACCTTCAGTGACATCCATAGCAGCTCAATCCATTGCTGCTGATATCCTCGATAACACTCTGCAAGATTCTTCCAAATCTGAAGACCCATCTGTCATCAATGCAGAAGACGAATTAGAAATTAAGGTCAAAGAGATTCTAGATGTTCGTAACAGAGGCAAGACTTTTGAATACCTTCTGATTTGGGAAGGCTTCGGCCCCAATTTAATCTCTTGGAAGCCTCAGACCAATATCTTGGATAAAAAGATGCTTCATCAGTTCCACCTCGTGCATCCTTCCAAACCTAAGCCTGGTACCCGAAGAGGAGATCACCCTTTGAAGGGGGGTACTGTTGTATCCATTGCTGCTTGACACCCTCACTCCGCCCTCTTTACCTCTGTGGTGACTCCCTCCGGGTCTGATGGATGGATGGCTGCTGCGGCGCCTCCATGCCATCTCCCTCCGGCGTCCCCGGACCGGCTCAACGTTGCAGATCCACCATGTTGCCTGATGACCTAGGGCTTGCGCACACGTGCACTCTGATTGAAGTACCAGCAAAGGCATGAACCTCAGGGGCATCCCCCTGAGATGATGTCATCCGCTTCCAATATTTAAAGGCTTCTAATTCACTATCTAACTGAGTTAGCAAGGGGATTGCTTTGGCTTTTCTCCCAAGCTGCTTTGCTTCCTTGGACATACCATAGGTACCTGCTCCTCGGGGGCCTCGCTCTTTTCTTACTTTCAGATTACAGATAGGAACTGGTACTCGCTCTTCAAGGGCCCATGTTCCTTTCCAGCTCCTGAGCTTCCTTGAGACCTTATATGAGTTTTGTCATCTAGTTCTGTTCATGGACCTTGTCTACTCTACCTACTCACTTTCTACAGTTTCTCAACAGCTCAGCCATCCTGGATCGCAGTTTCAATGCCTGACGGACTACAGCCTTGCTGGGCACATCAGCTCACTACTGCCACCTCTGGTGGTTTCCAAAACCTGTTTAATAAAAAAACTAATGTGTGTCTGTCTCCATACTCAAGCCTAGCCGATGGTCCCTCTCGGGATATCCTCCCAGGGGTGTGGTCATCTGCCACCGGCCCAGGGATTCACCACTACTAACTCAGATTCATAACAGCATAGTGGAATATAACAGAATCTGAAACACTACAAGATAGCTGACTCCTCCTTCTTAGGAGCCATTCATTCAGATTGCTCCTCCCATCAATGCCCAGCTTTCTTAACAGATATAACAGATTGCTACTCCTCATGGAGAACCCTAGCAGATTGTTAACTCCCTAGCAGATTTCTAACAGATTTCTAACATTCCCCAGTGAGCCCTGCAGCCTCTGTCTCATCTTGTAAGCTATCAGCCAGCAGCCATATGTGCCAATGTCCCCCTTCTTTTGTCACTGGGCTCAGACTGGTCAGCATGCTGCCCTCCTGCAATAGTTAAAGTTGTACATTTTTAGGTTCACATAATTGAATTGTATGAATCACTGGGTGTTCCTTATTTCCAAACAGTACAGCTGCTCAATCCCTCTTTGAACACTTCCTGTATTCCAGAGAACGTCTCAAAAGTGTACGTTTACCAATGTATTTCCCTGGAATCCCTTGCTGCTGCAGAGGTGATCAACTAACAGTGTACACTTGTAAAAAGGGTTACTTACTGGCTCTATATTTTATTTATTTAAAATCTTTTCTATACCGTCGTTAAGTTAAATGCCATCGCAACGGTTTACATGAAGGCACATAAGTTGATGTAGGTGGATGCGTACTATAGTACATTTTAATAGGTGCCACAAAAGGTTCGGTTACAATATATCATTAAAGACAATCAAATGTTTAGTGCAGTAGGTCATGAACAGGTGTACCTCTAGGGTATTATTCATGGTTAAAATTCATATTCACAGTGTTTACAATTATGTTTGTTGTGATATAGAGTTTCTAAGCTATTGTAATGCACATTTTTGGAATAGTGCTTTGCGCCATTGCTCTCCTGTCTATTCCTCTATATCTGGCGACCTGGAAGTTCACCTCTCACACTCATGCCACAGGATGGAATAAGTAATGTCATACGAACTGTCTATTGAGTTGGTGTCAGGAGGTGAGAGGAAAGTGGGCAGCAGTAGACAATGTATGCATACGGATATGGAGGTAACAATATAAACACCATATGCTTGTCTAGAATATGTATTCCTAGCCATCTATAAAGAAAGCATCTTGTATATCATAGGTACTACTATAGAATCATGGTAGATATAGCTAAGAGCTACTCCCATCTTATAGTTCAGTGCCCTACACATCAAACCTGGCACTCTGGAGGCAAAGGGTGAATATTGGTCTTCTCAGTGTACACATATGCACAGGGAGTTTATAGTAGGAGGACCTTGGATAGTCCCATATAGGACATGACATCTATAAACCAATCTATTCACACACACAGATATCAGGTATCATAAAGACAGTGCTCACCTTGATGCTGTTCTGGTTGGGAGGTGTCTAAATCCAACATCCCTGCCACTGCCAATTCAGAGATGATGCTGAGCACTGGACACTCTGCAGTTGTAAATGTCACCTGGCTGTCTGCTCCCTCTACATGCATCCTGGCCTGCTTCCTCTTCATGAGGCAGTGCAGATCACACCACGTTTTGCTCAGCTCAGTCACACTGCAGCTATTTTTGAAGACCACATTGATCTTCCCAGGGATCTTCTCCCACACCTATTTCTTGCAGTAGGAGCTCACTGTCTTGCACTGGGATCCATAGAGAACATTCTGGGTCCTCAATACTTCCTTGACTAGAAGGTCAACCTCCCTGGGGATGATGTTTGGCTTCCTGATCTGTCTTGCTCTCTTCTGTGACATGGTAGCAATGGAAAGAGAAGCTGCTGGCTGATTCTTTTTATCCCCACCAGCATGTATAATGTGTGTGTACTTATGCTGGGAAGTAGGTAGGGGTTTATGTGGGTAAATGATACGCACATAAACCCAGAAAAAAATAAAAAGCATTTTTGTGCATGTACATCGCTCTTTGGCACATTACAAAATCTTACCTGCATAACTTCTATGGCTGTGCAGAGATTACAAACATTGACTGTTCATTCTTTCCAGGTTATTCCCCCTATGTTATCATGTTTTTCTAATTTTCCCAATGCTAATGCACAATATGGATTTCCAGTCAATGCAAGCATTGCCTGCTATTTTACTTTCTGCATATTTAATGTGATAATTATGAACACCTGACTGCCTGGCTGTGTCTAGCATGACAGCATAGAGAATGGTAGTTGCTTAGGTTGGATTTCAGTTCTATTCATCTCTTCAGGGACTTACTGAACAGTGTACTTTGACATATGCGGCCATATTATGTTGCCTCCAAGTATGTGCTCCTGCCCCTTCCCATTCCCCTTTCCTCTTAAATATGTGAGAACGTGAAAGAGCTGCTGGCAATGACCCTTCACAGCAATCTTCAGATATCAATCTTGCTGTGAGGATTTCCTTCAATCCTTTGTGTTAAACCATGTATGGTAGAGTCTTTGGTGGGCAGATAAAGAGACCAGCTCCATAAGCTGCATAACTTGTTAGTCAAGTATGGTGCTGGTGGATTTTGAATGGTAAGCTTTTCACAGCTAATTTTTTTGTTGCTCTTTAAAGGTGTTACTTCATGTCATCCATCAGCTGTGTAGTTGGGACTTTATATTAAGCCAGGACTTTGTGATGTAGGAGCGAGGCAGAGTGCATACAGGTCCTGTTTGATGCCTAGGCCTAGCGACTCAGCAAACCAGTGGGAGCACTGAGAGGAGAGGATCACCTTGCTGGTGGCTGGAAAGAATCGAGTACTGCTTGGAGACATTTTTAAAACTTAAAAGTATTGGGGAGAAGTAAACTATTGGGGTATATTTTTCAATGTCTTTGTGTGTTTTGGTTTAAAAAGGTAGTCAGAAAGGCAGGCAAAAAACAAGTTTGTGTTTTTTGTTTTAAATAGGTAGTGAGAAAGACAATCAACAAACAAAAGTTTGTGGGTTTTGTTTTAAATAGATTGTCAGAAAGGCAGGCAACAAATAGAAATTTGTGTGTTTTTTATTCCCAACCCTCCCTCCTCTGTTCTACCCACCCCTAGCTCATCCTTTAATTTAAAGGTAGGTGTTGCAACTGTCCCTTCCCAACGGCTTCACTCTGCCTACATTTATTTCTTTGCATCTCCTCTCGCTATGGATGGACGCCTGGCTGCCGCAGCGTCTGCCTGCCATCCTCTCCGGCGTCCCCGGACCGGCTTGGGCACTGCCTCCCGCCATGCTCCGATGGTACCTTAGGGCATGCATGCCGCATGGCCCTCACTCTTATTTCCTACTTGGCACGCACCTCAGAGGTATCCCCCTGTGATGACGTCATGCTGCCCGGATATTTAAAGCCTACGATGTTTGCTAGCCTTTGAGTTAGCAAGGGTGATTCTACAGATGGGACTTGATCTTCATACCCAGCTACTCTGCCTCTCCAATCTTCCACTGGACTCTTAACGCTAATAGGGTACTCAATCCTTGGGGGCCTCACCTGCTTTTCAGGTCGCTATCAGGAAACCGGTACTCACTCCTTGGGGCCCCATGTTCCCTGACTCGCTGCCTGCTCCTACCTTCTCTTCTGCCTGGAAGGATTCGCTATCTTCAACACCAGTCAGTACTACCATAAGAACAAAAGAACATAAGAAAATGCCATACTGGGTCAGACCAAGGGTCCATCAAGCCCAGCATCCTGTTTCCAACAGTGGCCAATCCAGGCCATAAAAACCTGGCAATTATCCAAAAACTAAGTCTATTCCATGTTACCATTGCTAATGGCAGTGGCTATTCTCTAAGTGAACTTAATAGCAGGTAATGGACTTCTCCTCCAAGAACTTATCCAATCCTTTTTTAAACACAGCTATACTAACTGCACTAACCACATCCTCTGGCAACAAATTCCAGAGTTTAATTGTGCGTTGAGTAAAAAAGAACTTTCTCCGATTAGTTTTAAATGTGCCCCATGCTAACTTCATGGAGTGCCCCCTAGTCTTTCTACTATCCGAAAGAGTAAATAACCGATTCACATCTACCCGTTCTAGACCTCTCATGATTTTAAACACCTCTATCATATCCCCCCTAAGTCGTCTCTTCTCCAAGCTGAAAAGTCCTAACCTCTTTAGTCTTTCCTCATAGGGGAGCTGTTCCATTCCCCTTATCATTTTGGTAGCCCTTCTCTATACCTTCTCCATCGCAATTATATCTTTTTTGAGATGCGGCGACCAGAATTGTACACAGTATTCAAGGTGCGGTCTCACCATGGAGCATTATGACATTTTCCGTTTTATTCACCATTCCCTTTCTAATAATTCCCAACATTGTGTTTGTTTTTTTGACTGCCGCAGCACACTGTACCGACGATTTCAATGTGTTATCCACTATGACACCTAGATCTCTTTCTTGGGTTGTAGCACCTAATATGGAACCCAACATTGTGTAATTATAGCATGGGTTATTTTTCCCTATATGCATCACCTTGCACTTATCCACATTAAATTTTATCTGCCGTTTGGATGCCCAATTTTCCAGTCTCGCAAGGTCTTCCTGCAATTTATCACAATCTGCTTGTGATTTAACTACTCTGAACAATTTTGTGTCATCTGAAAATTTGATTATCTCACTCGTCATATTTCTTTCCAGATCATTTATAAATATATTGAAAAGTAAGGGTCCCAATACAGATCCCTGAGGCACTCCACTGTCCACTCCCTTCCACTGAGAAAATTGCCCATTTAATCCTACTCTCTGTTTCCTGTCTTTTAGCCAGTTTGCAATCCACGAAAGGACATCACCACCTATCCCATGACATTTTACTTTTCCTAGAAGCCTCTCATGAGGAACTTTGTCAAACGCCTTCTGAAAATCCAAGTATACTATATCTACCGGTTCACCTTTATCCACATGTTTATTAACTCCTTCAAAAAGGTGAAGCAGATTTGTGAGGCAAGACTTGCCCTGGGTAAAGCCATGCTGACTTTGTTCCATTAAACCATGTCTTTCTATATATTCTGTGATTTTGATGTTTAGAACACTTCAGAGCTATTCCCTGGAACCATGTACTCGGTCCTCGAGGGCCTGCCTCCGTTTCAGCCCTAGTGCCATCTCCTACATGGAACTGCTGTGTGATTACATTACCTTCAAGCCTCTCAGCTCTCAGGGATCAGATACTCGCTCCTCGACGGCCTGCTCTCCCTATCCTGGGGTTCTCCATACTGGGGCTTTGTGCATATTCCACAGTACTCATTATTCTCAGTTCTTTCCATTACAGCACTGCTACCGGAGGAGTCACTGTTCCAGCGCCTGAGGGATACTAGCCCAGCTGGGCTACTTCTGCTGCTCACTACTGCTACTTCTGGTGGCTTCATCACATTTTCTAATAAAAGATCAATCTCTGTGTTTGTGTGACTTAAGCTGAGTCAGACCTGTGGCCCCTCATGGGACTTCCCCCCGTGGGCATGGTCAGCTGCTACAGTGTCCAAGGGTCCACCCAAACCTCACTAATTATAACAGATTTCTAACTCCATGGATCCGGCACAGGTCAATGCCTTGCAGGCCATTCCAGGCCTGGCCCTATGCACTGTTGAACTACAAGACGCATTGGAGAAACTCACTTCAGCGTTTCATCAGCTACAAGCACAGAAGATGCAAGGCACTACTTCCAGTAATGAAGGTCATTTACCTGAAGTAACTATAAAGACTATGGTACCTCTGGCTGCTCCAGTTCTTTTCTCTGGAGAAATTCAAAGAACTAGAGGTTTCCTAAACCAATGCTGCATGCATTTCGCATTTTCACCTGCACACTTCCCCACAGCCTACACCAAGACTACTTATATTCTGTCTTATCTTGATGGAAGGGCCTTTTCTTTGGCTTCAACGCTGTGGGAGCGTAAGCCTCCAATCCTGCAGGATATTGATGGATTTCTAGAATTATTTAAATCCGTTTTTGATGATCCTGTTCGAGTGACTGTTGCTGGTTCTGACCTGGTGGACCTGAAGCAAGGCAACCGACCACTGGCTGATTTTGCAATAGAGTTCATGCTGGGAACCTAGATGCCTGAAAACTCTCTTCTTCAGAGGTCTGAATACCCGCTTGAAGGACGAGCTTGCCGCTCGTGAGACACCTGACTCGCTGGATGAACTAGTGGTTTTGGCTACTAGAATTTACCACCGGCTTCGTGATAAGATGAAAGAACTCAAGCCAACTAAAGGACCAGTTCATAAGGAGACTCATGCTAAACCTGCACTCTGGATTGTTCCAGCAGTACCTGTTGCCAATGGAGAAGAACCGATGCAACTTGGTCGCAGTCATTTGACTTCAAAAGAGATAAGACTTTGGAAGAGGCATGGCCTATGTATGTACTGTGGACAAGCTGGTCACGATGTCCCAACATGCCCTATTCGTCCAGAAAACAGATGGGCCTAAGTCCTGCAGGAGGAATGTTCTTAGGCCTTACCACACCTTCTCCTCCGCTCTCTCTACCAGTCTCCCTGACTTGCGGACCGTCTACAATCCAAACTCTTGCCCTTGTGGATTCGGGGGCAGGAGGCAACTTTATACTTCGACGTCTAGTGGAACATTTGAGGATTCCCCTTGTTACCTTAGAAGCTACTCTTGTCATCTATCCATGGAGAGCCTTTGCCCGGTGATGTGACTTGTCACACTGAACCAGTGACTCTTTGCACTGGGGCCCTCCATATGGAATCAATTTCCTTCTTTGTGTTAGAGAAGGCCATGCACCCTATCATTCTGGGGTTACTCTGGTTGCAGTTGCATCAGCCTCAATTTGACTGGTCCTCCTTGGAGCTCTCCCGCTGGGGCCCATGTTGTCATGACAGTTGCCTCAAGGAAGTTTCTCCTGTTATCTGCATGCCTGCAACTCCAGTGATGGCAGGACTGCCGCCTCAATGTGCATCATTCAGTGATGTGTTTTACAAAGAAGCTGCTGACATCCTCCCTCCACTCAGATATTATGACTGTGCCATTTGGCTGAAACCAAACACTGAACCTCCTAAAGGACGTGTCTTTCCACTCTCTGCAATAGAGAATAAGGCTATGTCCGAGTACATCGAGGAGAATTTACAGAAAGGTTTCATTAGACTTTCAAAGACGCCAGCCGGCGCAGGATTCTTCTTTGTGGGGAAGGACGGAACCTTATGTCTCGTATCGACTATCGAGGTCTGAACGAGATTACGATTAAAGACCATTACCCCCTGCCTTTAATCTCAGAGCTGTTTGACCGGTTTCAGGAGGCCAAGATATTTTCGAAACTTGACCTGAAGGGGGGCCTACAACTTAGTCCGGATTCGCAGTGGTGACGCGTGGAAAACGGCTTTCAACACTCGAGACGGTCATTTTGAGTACTTAGTAATGATCTACTCATCTAGAAGATGTCAAACAAGTTCTACCAAGACTCCGAGAACACTGACTCTACGCCAAGCTATCCAAGTGCGAATTCCATAAAGACTCCGTGCCTTTTCTTGGCTACATTGTGTCTAAAGATGGCTTCCAAATGGATCCCCAAAAATTAGAAAGTATCAAGAATTGGTCCCAACCTACCAGCCTGAAGGCCTTGAGATGATTTTTGGGGTTCACCAATTACTATAGAAGCTTTATAAATAACTATTCTTCTTTAACTGTGCCCTTGACTGCAATGACCCAGAAAGGGGCCAATGCTTCTAAATGGTCTGCGGAGGCCATTTCCACATTACCCCCTGCCTTTAATCTCAGAGCTGTTTGACCGGCATCAGGGGGCCAAGATATTTTTGAAACTTGACCTGAAGGGGGGCCTACAACTTAGTCCGGATTCGCAGTGGTGACGCGTGGAAAACGGCTTTCAACACTCGAGACGGTCATTTTGAGTACTTAGTAATGCCCTTCGGACTGTGCAACGCTCCCGCTGTGTTCCAGAACAAGATGAATGACATTCTGTGGGATTTATTGTACAAGAGTGTCATAGTGTACCTAGATGGCATTCTGATATTTTCTCAGAATATGTCTACTCATCTAGAAGATGTCAAACAAGTTCTACTAAGACTCCGAGAACACCAACTTTACGTCAAGCTATCCAAGTGAGAATTCCATAAAGACTCTGCCTTTTTTTGGCTACATTGTGTCTAAAGATGGCTTCCAAATGGATCCCCAAAAATTAGAAAGTATCAAGAATTGGTCCCAACCTACCAGCCTGAAGTCCTTGAGACGATTTTGGGGGTTCACCAATTACTATAGAAGCTTTATAAAGAACTATTCATCTTTAACTGTGCCCTTGACTGTAATGACCCAGAAAGGGACCAATGCTTCTAAATGGTCTGCGGAGGCCATTTCCACATTCGAAGATTTAAAGACTGCCTTTTCCACGGAACTATGCCTATGTCATCTGGACCCCAACAATCCATTCATTGTAGAGATCGACATCTCTGACATCGGTGTGTAAGCTGTTCTGAGCCAGACTGGAGACTCCAAGTCCTTACATCCCTGCTCTTTCTTCTCACGACATTTCTCTCCGACAGAGAAGAATTATGGGATCGGTGACAAAGAGCTCCTGGCTATTAAGTTGGCATTCAAGGAATGGCAGCCTTGGCTCAAAGGCACTCAACATCAAATTACTGTGTTTACAGACCATAAGAATCTAGAGTATCTCCGCCATGCGCAACGACTTAACCATAGACAAGCTAGATGGTCCTTATTTTTCAACCGCTTTGACTTTGTGCTCAGAGACAAGAATACTAGAGCTGATGCCCTATCACGCTCATTTCTCTCGGAGGATATTCTGGAAGAGCTGCAGTACATAATCGACCCGAAGAAAGTCACCTTAGCGGCTACTCATTCTGTGCCCGCTGGTAAAACCATCGTGCCATAGCATCTCAGAAAGAAAGTGCTCTATTGGGCACAATTCAAAGCTGGCTGTCCATCCTGATAAATGCTGTACCCTGCTGAAGCTAAAGAAGTATTATTGGTGGCCAACTATCAAGGAAGATACACTCTCCTATGTGGCATCTTGTGCCAACTGTGCCAAGCAGAAACCTACTTCTGGCCAACCGTGGAGGTTGCTGCAACCACTTCCAGCTCTGGAACAGCCCTGGACGCATATCGCTACTGATTTTGTAGTTGATCTACCTCTTTCTGGAGGTATGAATACCATCTGGGTCAGAGTCGACCGCTTCAGCAAGATGACCCTCTTCGAGGCACTACCTGGCTTACCCTCAGCCTTGGAACTTGCGAAGCTCTTCATAGTCCATATCTTTTGTCTCCACGGCCTACCGAAGCACGTAGTCTTGGATCAAGGATCACAGTTCACTGCAAGATTCTGGAAAGCCCTGTGCAAACTCTTCGACATCTCTCTAGATTAAACATCTGCCTATCATCCTCAATCTAATGGCCAAACAGAACGGATGAATAGGACCCTGAAACAGTTCATTCAGGCCTATGTGAGTTGCCGTCAGAATAACTGGGCCGAACTGTAGCCATGGGCTGAATTCGCCATTAATTCTCAGCCTGCAACATCAACTGGATCAACACCATTTGAAGTGGTATATGGACGTTCACCATCACCGCCACTTCCACTGAAGCTCTCAGTGACGTTCCCAGCAGCTCAATCTACTGCTGAAGAAATCCATCAATTATGGACTCAGACGAAAGCAATGCTACTCAAAGTGAGTGATCGAGCCAAAAGGTTTTATGACGCTCATCATTCCAAAGTGCCTGTCTTTCAATCTGGTGACAAAGTCTGGCTATCCACTAAGCACATTAGACTGAACATACCCTCCTCTCGATTTGCTCCTCGCTACATTGGACCATTTCCAATCCTCCAATGTCTTGGCAATGTTACCTACAATTGGATTGAACATCCATAACGCTTTTCATGTTTCACTTCTGAAACCACTCATCATCAGTGAATTCTCTTCCAAATCTCAGGAACCATCTCCCATCAATGCAGAAGATGACCTAGAATACAAGGTCGAAGCCATTCTTGATGTCCGCAATTGAGGCAAAACCTGGGAATACCTTCTCTCATGGGAAGGTTTTGGCCCCGAAGAAAATTCTTGGGAGCCTCTGGCTAATATCCTTGACAAAGAGATACTCCATCAGTTTCATCTCTCGCATAATTAGAAACCAAAACCTGGTACCCACAGAGGAGATCGCCCTTTGAAGGGGGTTATTGTTGCAACCATCCCTTCCCGATGGCTTCACTTCACCTACCTTTCTTTCTTTGCACATCCTCTCGCTATGGATGGATGCCTGGCTGCCGCGGCGTCTGCCTGCCGTCCTCTCCGGTGTTCCCCGGACCGGCTTGGGCGGTGCCTCCCACCATGCTCTGATGGTACCTTAGGGCGTGCGCGCCGCGTGGCCCTCACTCTTATTTCCTACTTGGCGTGTACCTCAGGGGCGTTCCCCTGCGATGACGTCATGCTGCCCAGATATTTAAAGCCTACGATGTTTGCTAGGCTTTGAGTTATCAAGGGTAATTCTATGGATGGGACTCGCACTCTGTACCCAGCTACTCTGCCTCTCCAATCTTCCATTGGACTCTTAATGCTAACGGGGTACCCAATCCTCGGGGGCCTCACTTACTTTTCAGGTCGCTATCAGGAAACCGGTACTCACTCCTCGAGGGCCCATGTTCCCTGACTCACTGCCTGCTCCTACCTTCTCTTCTGCCTGGAAGGATTCGCTATCTTCAACACCAGTGAGTACTACCATCTTCACCTCAGAGCTATTCCCTGGAACCAGGTACTCAGTCCTTGAGGGCCTGCCTCCATTCCAGCCCTAGTGCCATCTCCTACATGGAACTGCTGTGTGATTACATTACCTTAAAGCCTCTCAGTTCTCAGGGGTCAGGTGCTTGCTCCTCGAGGGCCTGCTCTCCCTACCCTGGAGTTCTCCATACTGGGGCTTTGTGCATATTCCACTGTACTCATTATTCTCAGTTCTTTCCACTACAGCACTGCTACCAGAGGAGTCGCTGTTCCAGCGCCTGAGGGATACTAGCCCAGCCGGGCTACTTCAACTGCTCACTACTGCCACCTCTGATGGCTTCATTACATTTTCTAATAAAAGATCAATCTCTGTGTTTGTGTGTCCTAAGCTGAGTCTGACCTGTGGCCCCTCATGGGACTTCCCCTGTGGGCATGGTCAGCTGCTACAGTGTCCAAGAGTCCACCCAAACCTCACTAATTATTACAGTAGGTGTAATTTCACACTTAAAAAAATTATGTAAAAAAAAAAATCAAAACCCAAATCAGCCTTTTAACTTAAACTCAGATATTCCCCATACCTTATCATGATTTTGAACATTCCATTGTATGTCACTACGAGATATATAATAACTACACTAAAACATTTAAAGGACACTAATTGTATGCATTCCTACTCCCATAGCAACCTAAAACTTAACTAGGAATGGAACAAATTTAAGATGAAGGCAGCAGTCCAGCTGCAAGAGGGGGGGGGGGGGGGGGGCTCCCAGTCTTTTGCATCGAGTGCCACATGTATGATTTTTTACCCACCAGTGAGAAATTGTATATGTGCATCTGACGCAAAGAGTTCCTGTCTCTCAGAGAATTTGTCCAGTCTCTGGAGGCTAGAGTGGCAGACCTGGAGGAGCTGAGTCAGACAGAGAGATATATAAATGAGACCTTCAGGGACAAAGTTGCCAAGTCCCAACTCCGGTCTGGCAGCCCTGGTGCTGCCTTGGAGGAGGAAGGTCTCATGATCAGAGAGCGTCAACCTGGTGCAGCAGGAAATGATCCAGTAGCAAAGACCTGCTCTCCAGGTGGTGCAATGTCCTCTCACACCAAGGATGGGTCTCCTAGGGTTACTGCTCAGGATGGAAGAGTTAGGTTGGCCGTCAGAGTTGGTGATTCAATTATTAGGAATATAGACAGCTGGGTGGCTGAGGGCATGAGAATCACCTGGCAACATGCCTACCAGATACAAAGGTGTTGGACCTCATGGATTATCTAGATAGGATTTTAGACAGTACTGGGGAGGAGCCAGCTGTTGTGGTACATGTGGGCACCAACAATATAGGGTGGGAGGTAGGTTCTGGCTCTTAGGTAGAAAGCTGAAATCCAGAACCTCCAGGGTAGCATTCTCTGAATTGCACCCTGTTCTACGCACAGGTCCCCAGAGGCAGGCAGAGCTCCAAAGTCTCAATGCGTGAATGAGACAATGGTGCAAGGAAGAACGATTCTGTTTTGTAAGGAACTGGGGAACCTTTTGTGGAAGGGAGAGTATTTTCCAAAGGGATGGGCTCCAGCTTAACCAGAGGGAATCCCATATGCTGGCACTAACCTTTAAAAAGGAGATAGAGTGTTTTAAAACTAGAGCAAAGGGGAAAGCCGACAGTCAGTCAGAAGTGCATGGTTCGGAGGGAGGTTTCTTCAAAGGATACTAATGAGGCATTAGAGTTAGGGAATCCCAACAGAGACGTTCTAATAATAAGAAAAATAGTCCAAGTGCCTATAATTAAAAACTCACCTAAGCTAAAAGATTCCAATTTATCCCTGTCAACTGAAAAGCAGAATGTAAATACAAACAAAAATCACACTTTGAAATGTTTGTATGCTAATGCCAGAATTCTAAGAAGTAAGATGGGAGAATTAGAGTGTATAGTAGTGAATGATGACATAGACTTAATTGGCATCTCAGAGACATGGTGGAAAGAGGATAATCAAAGGGATAGTGTTATACCGGGAAACAAATTATATCGTGATTTCAGAGAGGAACATCTTGGTGGCAGTGTGGCGCTTTATGTCCAGAATGGCATAGAGACCAACAGGATAAAGATCCCGCATAAGACTAAAAGCACAACCGAATCTTTATGGGTAGAAATCCCTTGTGTGTTGGGGAAGAGTATAGTGATAGGAGTATACTATCATCTACCTGGGCAAAATGGTGAGTCAGACAGTGAAATTCTAAGAGAAATTAGGGAAGCTGACCAAACTGTTAGTGCAGAAATAATGGGAGATTTCAATTACCCCAAAATAGACTGGGTAAGTGAAACATCAGGGCGTGCTAGAGAGATAAACTTCCTGGATGGAATAAATGACAGTTTTATGGAGCAATTGGTTCAGGAACCAACAAGAGCAATTTAAGATCTAATTCTCACCGAGAACAGGATTTGGTGAGAGAGGTAATGGTGGTCGGGCCGTTTGGCAAAAGTGATCATAATATGATCAAATTTGATTTAATGACTTGAAGGGGGACGTTAAGTAAATCCACGGCTTTAGCACTAAACTTTCAAAAGGGAAACTTTTATAAAATGAGACAAATATTTAGAAAAAAACTGAAAGATGCATCTACAAAGGTAAAAAGTGTACAATAGGCTTGGACATTGTTAAAAAATACCATCTTAGAAACACAGTCCGGATGTATTCCACTCATTAAGAAAGGTGGAAGGAAGGCCAAACGAGTACTGACATGGGTAAAAGGTGAAGTGAAAGAGGCTATTTTAGCTAAAAGATATTAATAAAAATTGGTAGATGTATCCATCAGAAGAAAATAGGATAAAGCATAAGCATTGGTAAGTTAAATATAAGACACTGATAAAACAAGCTAAGAGAGAATTTGAAAAAAGTTGGCAATATGGGCAAAATCTCACAATAAAAACTTTTAAAAATATTTCCGAAGTAGAAAGCCTGCGAGGGAGTCAGTTGGACAGCTGATGATCAAAGGTTTAAAGGGGCATTTAGAGAAGATAAGGTCATTGCAGAAAGAGTGAACAACTTCTTTGCTTCGGTATTCATGGAAGAAGATGTTGGAGAGATACCCATTCCAGAAAAGGTTTTCATTCGTGATGATTCAGATCAAATGAACTAAATCATGGTGAACTTGGAAGATGTGGTAGGTCTGATTGACAAATTGAAGAGTAGTAAATCACCTGGACTGGATGGTATACACCCCAGTGTTCTGAAAAAACTAAAAAATGAAATTGCATCCAATGTAACTGAAGATTGGAAGATGGCTAATGTAACCCCTATATTTAAAGAGGGATCCAGGTATAATCCAGGAAACTATAAACCGGTGAGCCTGACTTCAGTGCCAGGAAAGTTCATGGAAACTGTTATAAAGAATAAAATCACAAAACATTTAGATAGGCATGGTTTGATGGGATACAGCCAACATGGATTTACCCAAGGAAAGTCCTGCCTCACAAATCTCCTACATTTTTTTGAAGGGGTGAATAAACATATGGACAAAAGTGAACCAGTAGGTGTGGTGAATTTGGATTTTCAGAAGGCATTTGCCTGAATGAGAGTCTTCTAAGAAAACTAAAACATCATGGTATAGGAGGTGATGTTCTTTTGCGGATTGCAAGCTGGTTAAAAGACAGGAAACAGAGTAGGATTAAATGGAGAAATTACTTACCTGATAAGTTCATTTTCCTTAGTGTAGATAGATGGACTCAGACCAGTGGGTTATGTGCTCCTCTGCTAGCAGATGGGAGACGGAGTCAGATTTCAAAGCTGACGTCACCCTAGGTATATATATATATATATATATATATCCCTACACTGACCTCACTTTCTCAGTATCCTCCTCGAAAAGCCATTGTGGATATATATTTGGCATAACTTAGTTATACTTATTAAACTTGGTTAACTGATTCAAATGATTTCAAAAACTGGAGACTGCCAGTGCACTCAACTAAGTCAATGCTGACACCAGACTAACTGTGGGTGTCTTGAAGTAAGGGTAGGCAACGGCTTACCCGTATTTGTTTTAGTCTCGAGGTTTACTTTCCCAGGTCCTCCTTCTCTGGGGGAAGCCGTGGGCAGGATGCTGAGTCCATCTGTCTACACTAAGGAAAACGACATTATCAGGTAAGTAAATTCTCCATTTCCTAGTGTGTTGCCAGATGGACTCAGACCAGTTGGCTGTACAAAAGCTACTCCCGGACAGGGCGGGAGGCTGCCCATGGCCCATTTAGTACTGCCCTTGTGAATGCTGCGTCTTCTCGGGCCTGAACATCCAGGCGGTAGAACTTAGAGAAGGTGTGTAGGGAGGACCACGTTGCCGCCCGATAGATCTCGGCGGGCGATAGCAGCTTGGTTTCTGCCCAAGATACTAGGGATGTGCAGAGCAAAAGTTTATGTCCATATGTCAATATGTCCAAAGGGGGTCCCATTTGCGGTCAATATGGACATAAAAAAAATTAAATGAGTTGGGTATATGTCCATATGTGCAAATAAAAATTTAAACCCCTCACCCTCCTTAATCCCCCCCCCCCCCCAAGACTTACCACAACTCCCTGGTGGTCCAGCGGGGTCAGGACGCCATTTCTGACCAACTTTGCAAGGAGCACGTGACGTCGGCGTCACGTTGGAGTGACGCGGCGTCACGTGATTCCCCGCGGGGTCGCTTCCGGGATCCTCGTTCGGCCCAAAAGGAACTTTTGGCCAGCTTGGGGGGGTCAGGAGGCCCCCCCAAGCTGGCCAAAAGTTCCTTTTGGGCCGAACGAGCGTTCCGGCGCGACCTCGCGGGAATCACGTGACGTCGGCGCCACGTCGAGTGACGCGGCGTCACGTGATTCCCCGCGAGGTTGCGCCAGAACGCTTGTTCGGCCCAAAAGGAACTTTTGGCCAGCTTGGGGGGGCCTCCTGACCCCCCAAGCTGGCCAAAAGTTTCTTTTGGGCCGAATGAGCATTCCGGCGCGACCCTGCGGGGAATCACGTGACGCCGCGTCACTCGACGTGGCACCGACGTCACGTGCTCCTCGCAAAGGATTGCAGAAATGGCGTCTTCACTCCTCGCTAGTTCACCAGGGAGTTCTGGTAAGTCTTGGGGGGGGGATTAAGGAAGGTGAGGGGTTTAACTTTTAATTTTGGATCAACAATCGCGATTTCCAACATATCCAACATACCTATGTTGGATATGTGGGAAATCCGATCGTTTATGTCTCATCACTTTTTTAAGTAAAAAAAAAAATATGCGTAGCGTTTTTCATATGCGGTCAATACGAATGCACACCCCTACAAGATACTGCTTGGGCCCTAGTAGAATGAGCCTTAACCTGTAGTGGTAAAGGCTTCCCTGCCTCTGTGTAGGCTGCCTTGATTACTTTCTTGATCCAGCGGGCTATGGTTGCCGCGAGGCCACCTCTCCTTGTTTCTTCCCGCCGTGAAGGACGAACAAGCGATCCGTTTTGCACATCTGTTCTGATCTTTCCAGGTATCGTACCAAGATTCTACCAGCATTTAGGTGGTGAAGAAGGCGTGTGTCTTCAGAGTCCTTATGTTCAACAGGAGATGGTATGGAGATGGCTTGGTTCAGATGAAACTCGGAAACCACTTTCGGTAGGAAGGAGGGAACAGTGCACAGCTGTATGGTTCCAGGAGTGAACCTAAGGAAAGGTTCCCAGCAGGATAGTGCCTGTAGTTTGGAGATACAATGAGCTGAAGATATTGCCACCAGGAATACCGTCTTCAATGTTAAGAGGCGTAGTGACAGACCACTGTTGGTCTGAAAGAAGCCCCCGCTAGGAAGTCTAATACAAGATTGAGGTTCCATAGGGGTACCAGCCAATTTAGGGGTGGTCGGAGTTGCTTAACCCCTTTTAGGAAATGGGTCAAGTCCAGATGAGCTGCTAGATGGATACTGTTCACTTTGGCTCTGAAGCAGGAGGGCGGCTACGTGGACCTTGAGTGAATTGAGAGACATCCCTTTCATCATACCATCCTGAAGGAACTCTAGGATCATGGCGATTTTGGCTGTCTGCGGGGAAGTCCCGCAGTCCTCGCACCAGGCTTTGAATATCCTCCAGATCCGTATGTATGTCAGGGATGTGGAGAACTTGCGCACTCGGAGCAGGGTGTCAATCACGGGTTTCAAGTAACCGCGCTTCTTCAGGGCCAAACCATAAGAGAGAATCGAGATGGATCTTCGTGAATAATTGGACCCTGCTGGAGAAGGTCCCTGTGTGGGGGTAGGCACAGAGGGCTCCCCGCAAGGAGTCTTTGCATGTCTGCATACCATGGGCATCTTGGCCAATCCAGGGCTACTAGTAGAACTAGTCCCCTGTGGTGTTCTATCTTGCAGATGACCTTGCCTAGTAGTGGCCATGGGAGGAAGGTATACAGTAAGACTTCCTCTGGTCAGGTCTGGACGAGGACATCGATCCTTTGGGAGTGTGGCTCTCATCTGCGGCTGAAGAACCTGGGGACTTGGGCACTGATACGTGGCCAGTAGATCCATGGCTGGTAGGCCCCAGCGATTTACTATCAGTTGGAAGGCTGTGGTCGACAGCGTCCATTCCCCCGGGTCCAGGCTCTCTCTGCTGAGGAAATTTACTGAGACGTTGTCTTTTCCTGTGATTTGGGAGGCTGAGAACCCTTGTAGGTTTATCTCCGCTCATGCCATGAGAGGATCTATCTCCAGGGACACTACTGGCTCCTGGTTCCTCCCTGGCAGTTGATGTAGGCCACCGTTGTGGCGTTGTCCGATATTACTCGAATTGCTTTGCCTCAGAGTCTGTGGCTGAATCGCAGGCAAGCTAGTTTGACTCCTTGAGCTTCCAGGTGGTTTACGTTCCATCCCGCCTCTTCCTTGCTCCATTGTCCCTGGGCCATCAATTTCTGACAGTGGTCTCCCCACCCTCGCAGGCTCGCATCCATGGTGAGCAAGATCCAGTTCAGTGGGGATAGGTTTACTCCTTTGCTTAGTCCTGAGTAGTCCTGGAACAGTGGGTTCCAGCTTGAACCAATTAAGCCTGATACTTCACTTTGAATACATATACAGCACAGCTCACTGCTTCAATGGCAGGGGGGGAATGAAGAAAAGAGGATTATATTCAGACAACAACCAACAAGGACTAAATTGCACAGACTAGGTAAACAAATAAGAGTGGGAGTAGCTTGCTTATTGCACTGGTTACTACCCCTAACCAATTAGGCTTGATACTTCACTTTGATGCAGCTCCAGCACTGTTCTCTACATCAATGGTGGGAGTGGAAGTAAATTAGAACCAAAGGTTACCAATAAGGTACCAATTCTTATGTTCTTATGTTCTTAAGGGCCCTGACCTCAGCGGTCAGAGTAACAGATAAGTATGAGAAAAATAAGTGTGAAAGCTTGCTGGGCAGATTGGATGGGCAATTTGGTCTTCTTCTGCCATCATTTCTATGTTTCTATGTAGGCCCTTGCCCATGGAATGATCTCCAGGGTTGATGCCATGAGGCCTAGGACTTGAAGATAGTCCCATACTTTGGGGCAAGCATTGGTCATCAACGTCATAACTGTTCCATTAGCTTCATTCTCCTCGGGGGAGAAAGAAAGACTTTGTTCTGTTTGGTGTCGAAACAGGCCCTCAGTTACTCTAGAGACTGGGAGGGCTACAGACTGCTCTTGCCCATGTTCACGATCCAACCGAGCTCCTGCAGCAGGTTCTTGACTTTGCTGGTTGCCTGCCGGTTCTCTTCCAAAGACTTTGCCCTGATCAGCCAGTCGTCCAGGTAAGGGTGTACCATGATTCCTTCCTTCCTTAGAGTTGCCACCACGACCACCATAATTTTGGAGAATGGTTGCTAGGCTGAAGGGTAGCGCTCGGAACTGGTACTGGTGACCCAGTATTGCAAAGCGTAGAAAATGCTGGTGCTTCTGATGGATTGGAATGTGAAGATAGGCTTCGGAGAGGTCCAGGGAGGTCAGGAACTCCCCTGGTTGTTCTGCCATTATTACGGAGCAAAGGGTCTCCATGCAGAAGTGTAGTATCCACAGATGACAGTTGAAGTTCTTTAGATCCAAGATGGGCCGGAATGATCCTTCCTTCTTGGGAATGATAAAATAGATGGAATAGCACCCCATATTTTGTTGGGGTGCAGGAACTGGAGTTATTGCCTTCAGATTGAGTAATCTTGTTAGAGTGGCTTCCACTGCCAGTGTCTTGGTATGGGAGTGGCAAGGTGACATCATAAATTTGTCCCGAGGGATGCTGCAAAACTCCAGAGAGTAACCTTCTTGAATGGTGTTTAGAACCCATTTGGCCGACGTGATCTCGACCCATCTTTGATAAAAGAGGGAAAGTCGAACTCCTGTTTCCTCTTCCCGTGGATGGATCAGCTCCTTCTCATTGGGTGGGGGCAGGGCTGGAACCTGCCCCCGATTCTGTTCCTTTCTTGGTCTGTGTTACATCTGTCAGTGCCAGACAGCTTCACCCTGTTTGCCTCACCTTGTTCACGACTCCTCCCACATCCCTATGGAAAATGGCTGCTGCCTTGTCTACAAGCCGACCTCTCCTGCATCCCTGGAAAGGCTATGGTGCTGCCTCCCGTCATGCTCCTCCCAAGGGCCTACTAGCGTGCACGCGTGCACACACCCACGTCTTTATTCAAGCATTGGCGCGAACCTCGGGGGCGTTCCCCTCTACTGACTTCACGCCATCCGGGTATATAGTCTGTATTCAATTGCTAGCTCGCTGAGTTAGCAAAGACCCGAATTCGTCCTGTCTAAGCTACTCTACCACTTCCATGCTGCCACTGGAAGCTCTCTCTCTGCCCTTCAGGGTATTGCTAACCTGGGTACCCACACTTTGGGGGCCCTCTGCTTTATTTCAGGTGCCTTACAGTGATCAGGTACTCGCTCCTCGAGGGCCTGCTCTCCCTGCCTCGGAGCCACTACCTACTTCTTCAACCTGGTGGAATCGCAAACCACAGCAACCATCTAATGAGTAATCTAACTCTCAGTCTATCTCATCCACAGTACTGCCTTGCTGGAAACCTACACTGGAATCCCCCTATACCTACGGGGTGAGAAGGGTCCCCTCTGCCGAGGGTCCTGAGACTGCTACTTCCAGACTACCTCACTACTGCCACCTCTGGTGGTACACCTCAAGCTGTTTAATAAAAGAACTAAGCTCTGTGTTTGTGCGTCTGCGTTTAGCCCAGTACTGTGGCGCTTCACGGGTCTCCTCCCCGTGGGCGTGGTCATCTGCCATAGTACCCAAGAATCCATCCAAACACTGCTTAACCATAACAGTCTGTCAGTTCTGAAAGGACTGGGGCCTTCTGGAAGGATGGGGTGCTTGGAATTGTGAGTTCCTGTAGGGTCTAAAGCATTGAAAACCTCTGCCTCTGGCTCTTCTGGGCGAGGATTGTTGGGATCTTTTACCCCTGTCCTCCAGTAGCCGAGGCAATGGTGATTCGCCCCACTTGCTGGCTAACTTTTCCAATTCACTACCGAATAGGAGAGATCCTTTAAAGGGCATTTTTGTGAGATTTGCTTTAGAGGTCACATCAGCAGACCAATTTCACAGCCATAACTGTCTTCTGGCTGCCACTTCTGAGGCTACTCCTCTGGCTAAGGTACACAATAGGTCTGAACTTGCATCTGTCAGGAAGGCTGCTGCAGGTTCCATCGTCTCACCAGTATACGTTCCAGAGTTATTTGCCTCTCTCGAGAGGAGCAAGCAAGAACGTGACACCAGTGTGCAGAAGGAAGCAATCTGCAGTGCCATTTCTGTTGCGCTGAAGGCCTGCTTAAGAATGGTCTCTAATCTTCTGTCTTGAGTGTCTTTCAATGCAGCCCCTCCCTCAATGGGAATGGTTGTTCGCTTTGAGACAGTACAGACCATGGCATCCACTTTTGGAAAGTGCAGGCTTCCTTGGTTGCTGGGTCCAGAGGGTATAAAGTTTCCAAAGCCCGACCTCCTTTAAAGCTGGCTTCCGGGGCATCCCACTCCAGGTCAATCAATTCTTGGATGGCTTCCATCACTGAGAAGTAGCATGAGGCTTTACGAAGGGACACTAGAATGGGGTTCTTCTTTGGTTCCGCCATGGGGTCTGTGCCTGAAATACCCAGAGTCTTCAGTCTGGGAAACAAGGGTTGGTAATTCATCCTTATGGAAGAAATGGAGCATGGTTCGGTATGGTTCGAGGCCTGGAGGGATTTCTCCTTCTTCCAGGGAGCCGTCATCATCATCTGAGGTATCTGAGCCCCTATCCAGGAGACTCTTGGTTAGGCGAGGCATTCGAGTAAGGCCGAGAGGATTTTGTACTTCTGGCAGGGGTTGAGCCTGTGTTGCAGCTGGGGCTGATTGTGCCTGTACAAAGGCTTGCAACCTTTGGAAAAATTCTAACCAGGAGAAGGTCCCTGGGTCCATGTTAATCCCAGGGGGAGTCGGAGAAGGGGCCCCTGAGGTGCCCTCCTGTGGAGAAGTCATTTCAGAGTTGCATAGGTCTGGGGAGCTATTGTATGTAGTAGGGATGTGCAGAGCAAATTTTTATGTCCATATTTCTTATGTCCGAAAGGGGGTCCCACTTGCGGTCAATATGGACATAAAAAAAATTCAATGAGTTGGGTATATGTACATATGTGCAAAAAAAAAAATTAAACCCCCTCACCCTCCTTAATCCCCCCCCCAGACTTACCACAACTCCCTGGTGATCGAGCGAGGAGTGAGGACGTCATTTCTGCAATCCTTGGCGAGAAGCATGTGACGTCGGTGGCACGTCGAGTGACGCCGGCGTCACGTGATTCCCGGCGAGTTCGCGCCGGACGGCTCGTTCGGCCCAAAAAGAACTTTTGGCCAGCTTGGGGGGGTCAGGAGGTCCCCCCAAGCTGGCCAAAAGTTCTTTTTGGGCCGAACGAGCCGTCCGGCGCGAACTCGCCGGGAATCACGTGACGCCGGCGTCACTCGACGTGGCGCGACGTCACATGCTTCTCGCCAAGGATTGCAGAAATGGCGTCCTCACTCCTCGCTCCATCACCAGGGAGTTGTGGTAAGTCGGGGGGGGGGGGGGATTAAGGAGGGTGAGGGGGTTTATATTTTTATTTTGGCTCAACAATCGCGATTTCCCACATATCCAACATATCTATGTTGGATATGTGGGAAATCCAATCGTTTATGTCGAATCAATTTTTTATGTAAAAAAAAAATATGAGTAGCGTTTTACTAATGCGGTCAATCCGAATGCACATCCCTAGTATGTAGTAGCTCCACATCTGTCCTCAGACAGTGAAGGACCAGGCTTTGGTCCCTCCTGGGCTTCTTCACAAAGCTGACACAGGCAGGACTCCAGTTCAGGCTGTGCAGCTCTTATGTGGCAGGCTGTGCAAAGAGAGTGCCTTCTGGCCTTCTTGGATGCCGGTGCCATTGAATCTATGTCTAGGCGCACAAGTAATTAGTTTCACTGCGCGCGAGTATTTGTGCACGGCAGTAGTTATGCACACAGAGTGCACTCCGGTGCGTGCGCGACCAACTTGTGTGCGCGGCTCAGTTGTGCACGTGGCTCAGTTATGTGCACAGCTCTGAGTTGTGTGCACCGCTGTGCACGCAGCTATGCGCGCGACTGTATGGGATGCGCACAAGTTATGCACATCAGCTGCCGGATAGTCTTGTGCGTACCGCCGATGAGAAGGGAAGATGGCGCCGACAACCCCTGCGTGTAAAATGGCACCCCTCCTCCAAGGGTCTCCATGTGTGTGGACCCTTGCACCAGATCGGGGCCTAGCCTACCCAAGGCTGCTCATCCCGATAGGTGGGTCCCTTTTTAAACTCGCCAGAAGCAGAGTTGGTACGGCGATCCGAGCTCTGGAGGCCGGAGACCTGAATTTAAAGTTTCCTTCTTACCTGGTCTCGGCACTTACCGCTTGTGAATCAGACGGTCTCCAGCTGCAGGGGGAGAGCATTTTACCTTCACCACCACGCTCGTATATGCACTCGCTGCCTTTCAGCCACTCTAGGGGCTAAGTCCACGCTGGGAACCGGCTGCCGGACCAAGGCACACCTCCGAAGGATAGCGGAGATCACCTCAGGAATTCTCAAATCGGGGAGGGACCCTTAGGTATCACCACAGGAGAGCGGGGCTCGTTCTTCTTAAGGAAATTTATCTTCTTGTTATAAGTTTTCTAACACTGTGTTAGTGGATAGTGTCCGCATCTGCTAGGATATGGAGAGATACTGAGGAAGTGAGATCAGTGCAGGGGTATATATACCTAGGGTGACGTCAGCTTTGAAATCTGACTTCATCTCCCATCTGCTAACAGAGGAGCACATAACCCACTGATCTGAGTCCATCTGGCTACATACTAGGAAATGGTCAGTTTTCACAGTGGAGAAAGATAAACAGTGGAGTGCCTCAGGGATCTATACTTGGACCGATGCTTTGTAATATATGTATAAATGATCTGGAAAGGGGTACGATGAGTAAGGTGATCAAATTTGTGGATGACACAAAATTATATAGAGTAGTTAAATATCAAGCGTATTGTGATGAATTGCAGGAGGAGCTTGTGATATTGGAAGACAGGGCTTCCATATAGAAGATGAAATTTAACATGGACCAGTGCAAAATGATTCATATAGGGAAAAAAAACCCTTGATGTAGTTATGCAATATTAGGTTATATCTTAGGATTTACCATCCAGGAAAGTGATCTAGGTGTTATAATGGATAATACATTGAAATCATTGCCTCAGTGTGCTGAGGCGATCAAAAAAGCAAACAAAATGTTAGGAATTAATAGGAAGGGAATGGTAAATAAAACGGAGGATGTCATAATGCCTCTGTGCCATAGTGAGACCGCACCTTGAATACTTGTGCAATTCTGGTCACCGCATCTCAAATAGGATATAGCTGCACTGGAGAAAGTGCAGAGAAGGGCGACCAAAATGATAAGGGTCATGGAACAGCTGCCCTATGAGGAAAGGCTAAAGAAGATAGGGCTAAACAGTTTGAAGAAGAGACGACTGAGGGGGGATATGATACAAGACTACAAATTAATGAAAGGACAAGAAGAAGTTAATGTAAATAGGTTATTTACTCTCTCAGATAATAGAAGGACCAGGGGGCACTCCATGAAGTTAGCAAGTAACTCATTTAAAACAAATTTTAAAAAATTCTTTTTCACTCAGCGCATAGTTAAGCTCTGGAATTTATTGCCAAAGGTTGTGGTTACAGCAGTTAGTGTAACTGTGTTTAAAAAAGGTTTGTATAAGTTCCTAGAGGAAAAATCCATAAACTGCTATTATGGTAATTAATAAGCAATGGTAGCTTGTGATTTATTTAATGTTTGGGTACTTGCCAGGTACTTGTGACTTGGATTGGCTACTGTTGGAAACAGGATACTAGACTTGATTGTTGGAATTGTGGATCTTTGAGATGGTTTGAGAGCAGATGGAACCACTGAGGGAAGGCCCTCTAGCAGCTCTGGTAGCCGGGAGGTGGTGCAGGACCAGGAGATCAGACTGGAGCTTCACCTTTACCAGCCCTCATTCCACGCAGGCTGATACTTTGGTTGCCGGGGCCGGCAGGACTCAGGAGAAGGTCTCCTGGCAAGAAGCGTCCAATAGACGATGCTGGTCGAGGCTGGCGGAGATCCAGGAGTCGAGGCAGGCAGCAGTGGAGCAACATGGTGAACCAGGCCAGAAGTTGGGGCTGGAAGAAAACAAGCGGGAGCCAGAGAACATGCCAGATGTCAGGACGGGCAGAACACAGGAAAATCAGGATACCAAGCTGAGGTCAGAGCTGAGGAGACAACCGAGGACAGGAACTGGACGAGGGAGTGGAACCACAGGAGTAGGGACATAGGAACTCGAGAAAGGCACAGGAACAAGCTGGAACACAGGAACGGAGGCAGGAACAAGCAGGAACACTGGTATGGAGTCTGGAATGCAGGAACAAGCAACTAGCTACTCTCTCGAGCTAACCTGTTGCCAAGGCAAGGAAGGGAAGCAGGACGTGGGCTTAAATAGCCCCAGCCAGTGATGTCATCATTGGTAGCCGGGCCGAGGTTTCCTGCCATGGCCCCTCTAAATGTGCAGCTAGGTCGTGTGCCAAAGGGGGAGGAGCCCAGAAAGCAGCCGGCATCGTCTCCTTCATGAGGAGAATGCCACAGCAGAGGCACGGCACGGCCAGCCCAGCAGGACCAAGGGAGTGGAGGGAGACTGGCATCTGCCGGGTGAGTTGGGGGACCTGGCCGTGGTAGTACACGACCTAGATTCCCAACAGTACCCCCTCCCTTTTGCCCCCTCCGAGAAGGGCCAGGCTTGTCAAGATGCTCATGATGGAACTGAAGGAGGAGAGACTTATCCAAGATGTTGGAGGCAGGTTCCCAGGAATTTTCCTCCAGGCCAAAGCCCTGCCAGGAGATTAAATACAACATCTGTGGTTGTACCTGATGTCTACTATGTCTTGTACTTGATAGATAGGGTCCTCATCAGCAACCACATCCAGGAGTTCGGGAGGCTTCAGATCAAATGCTGACAGGACCAGGGGCTTCAACAGCGAAACATGGAAGCTATTGTGGATTTTTAGTCTGGAAGGCAAGTGCAGATGATACGAGACTGGACCTAGGCGTTATCTCACGGTAAAGGATCTGATGTACTTGGGTGCCAAGCGCATAGAGGATATTCTCAAGTGGATGTGGCGAGTGCTCACCCATACTCAGTCTCCAGGTTTAAAGAGTGGAGCCTGCCAACGGTGTTTGTCTGCAGCCTTCTTAGCAGACTTGGCCGCTTGCTGCAGATGAGTCTGAGTGGAGTTCCAAACAGCATGAAGTTGCTGAGTCATGAGTTGAGCTGTCGGAGAAGACATGGCCAAGGGTAATGGCAATGGCAGAGTTGATTGCTTTCCAGAGACAATCTGGAATGGAGATGCTGCAGTCGCAGTGGACATGGTAGTTATATGAGAACTCCGCCCAAGGCAGAAGGGATGCCCAGTCATCTTGTCGGTGACCTACGAACAAGCTGAGATAGCTCTTCAATGTGCAGTTGGTCCACTCTGCTTGGCCGTTTCCTTGCGGGTGAAATGCAGATGTAAAGTCCAGTTTGACCGTGAACCTTTTACAGGGGACACGCCAATATGTGGAGGTAACTGTGTCCCACGGTCTGAGGCTATATGTTGGGGTAGACCACGCAAATGAAAGACATGTTGAGAAAATAAGTGGGCAAGTTCAGGTGTTGTAGGCAGATTCGGGAGGGCCACAAAGTGGGACATTTTTGAGACTCTATCGATGATTACCCAAATAATTTGCTTCCCCTCAGATGCTGGTAAGTCCACCACGAAGTCCGTGGAATTATGGGTCTATGGCTTCTCAGGGATGGGGAGAAGCTGCAGAAGGCCCTATGGGTGTCCTGGAAGCAGCTTCTGTTTGGCACGTTGGGCAAGAACTGACATAGGCTTGGACGTCTTGATTGACAAGAGGCCACCAATAATTGCGAGTCAACAGTTCTAAAGTGCGGGCCCTGCTAGGGTGGCCAGCGTTCAAAGAGTCATGGGCCCAGGATAAGCCCTTTTTCTGGAGACAAAGTGGCACCACTGTCTTGAATGTAAGAACTATATTAGTAGCAGCAAGATGGAGCTGAGCTGGATCCAGGATATATTGGAGCACGACCGGGGTGTCCTCGGACTCACATGTGCAAGAGAGAGTGTCAGCTCTGATATAAGAACATAAGAAAATGCCATACTGGGTCAGACCAAGGGTCCATCAAGCCCAGCATCCTGCTTCCAACAGTGGCCAATCCAGGCCACAAGAACCTGGCAAGTACCCAAAAACTAAGTCTATTCCATGTTACCATTGCTAATGGCAGTGGCTATTCTCTAGGTGAACTTAATAGCAGGTAATAGACTTCTCCTCCAAGAACTTATCCAATCCTTTTTTAAACACAGCTATACTAACTGCACTAACCACATCCTCTGGCAACAAATTCCAGAGTTTAATTGTGTGTTGAGTAAAAATGAACTTTCTCCGATTAGTTTTAAATGTGCCCCATGCTAACTTCATGGAGTGCCCCCTAGTCTTTCTACTATCCGAAAGAGTAAATAACCGATTCACATCTACCCGTTCTAGACCTCTCATGATTTTAAACACCTCTATCATATCCCCCCTCAGTCGTCTCTTCTCCAAGCTGAAAAGTCCTAACCTCTTTAGTCTTTCCTCATAGGGGAGTTGTTCCATTTCCCTTATCATTTTGGTAGCCCTTCTCTGTACCTTCTCCATCGCAATTATATCTTTTTTGAGATGCGGCGACCAGAATTGTACACAGTTTTCAAGGTGCAGCCTCACCATGGAGCGATACAGAGGCATTATGACATTTTCCGTTTTATTCACCATTCCCTTTCTAATAATTCCCAACATTCTGTTTGCTTTTTTGACTGCCGCAGCACACTGAACCGACGATTTCAATGTGTTATCCACTATGACACCTAGATCTCTTTCTTGGGTTGTAGCACCTAATATGGAACCCAACATTGTGTAATTATAGCATGGGTTATTTTTCCCTATATGCATCACCTTGCACTTATCCACATGAAATTTCATCTGCCATTTGGATGCCCAATTTTCCAGTCTCACAAGGTCTTCCTGCAATTTATCACAATCTGCTTGTGATTTAACTACTCTGAACAATTTTGTGTCATCTGCAAATTTGATTATCTCACTCGTCGTATTTCTTTCCAGATCATTTATAAATATATTGAAAAGTAAGAGTCCCAATACAGATCCCTGAGGTACTCCACTGTCCACTCCCTTCCACTGAGAAAATTGTCAATTTAATCCTACTCTCTGTTTCCTGTCTTTTAGCCAGTTTGCAATCTACGAAAGGACATCACCACCTATCCCATGACTTTTTACTTTTCCTAGAAGCCTCTCATGAAGAACTTTGTCAAATGCCTTCTGAAAATCCAAGTATACTATATCTACCGGTTCTCCTTTATCCACATGTTTATTAACTCCTTCAAAAAAGTGAAGCAGATTTGTGAGGCAAGACTTGCCCTGGGTAAAGCTATGCTGACTTTGTTCCATTAAACTATGTCTTTCTATATGTTCTGTGATTTTGATGTTTAGAACACTTTCCACTATTTTTCCTGGCACTGAAGTCAGGCTAACCGGTCTGTAGTTTCCCGGATCGCCCCTGGGGCCCTTTTTAAATATTGGGGTTACATTTGCTATCCTCCAGTCTTCAGGTACAATGGATGATTTTAATGATAAGTTACACATTTTTACTAATAGGTCTGAAATTTCATTTTTTAGTTCCTTCAGAACTCTGGGGTGTATACCATCTGGTCCGGGTGATTTACTACTCTTCAGTTTGCCAATCAGGCCTATTCTTCAAAGCTGGGCACTATTGGAGAGAGAAGTTGAAATGGCTGAAGATCAGGGACCAGCGTGCCTGCCAAGGATTCAGCTGCTGAGCCCGGCACAAGTACTCCAAGTTCTTGTGATCTGTATATACGGTTATTGGATGTTGAGCACCCTCAGCCACTGTTGCCACTCCGCAAAGGCCATTTTTATAGCAAGAAGTTCTTTATCCTCGATACCATAGTTTCTCTCTGTGGGGGAAAACCTTTGGGAAAAATAGGAGCAAGGTAGCAGCACCCCGTTGGGCGAGAACTGGCTGAGCATGGCCCATATTGCAGAATCAGAACCGTCCACCTCCACCACAAATGGCTGAGAAGGGTCAGGGTGACACAAGCAGGAGTCCGGGAGAAAAGCTTGTTTTAATTCCTCAAAAGCTTTAAGTGCTTCTGGTGGCCAATCTCTGGCATTGGCTCCCTTTCTGGTAAGCGTGGTGAGCGGAGCTGCTATGTGCGATTAGCGAGGGATGAAGTGCCGGTCGAAATTGGCGAAGCCAAGGAAATGCTGGAGGGCCCAAATTCCCATGGGGCGTGGCCAGTCTCTAATACTCGCGACTTTCTCTGGGTGCATATGAAAGCCAGTGGTGGATACAATGTACCCTAGGAAGGGAAGAGACTTTTGCTCAAAGAGGCACTTCTCGAGCTTAGTGTAAAGGTGATGATCCCGGAGGCACTGGAGCACTCATCGTACCTCTTGGTGATGGGAGAGAAGGTCCTTGGAGTACATGAGGACATCATATAGGTAGAAGATTACGCATGAATGGAGCATGTCTCAGAAGACCTCATTCATGAGGTTTTGGAAGACCACCGGAGCACTGCATAATCTGAAGGGCATTACCAAATACTCATAATGCCCATTGCGGGTATTGAAAACGGTCTTCCATTCATTGCTAGGCTTTATTCGAACTAAGTTTTATGCTCCCTGAAGATCGAGCGTCATGAAGATCTTGGCTCCTTGCAAGCGACCTAGGAGTTTGGGGATAAGTGGAAGAGGGTACTGGTCCCGGCGGATGATGGTGTTGAGGCCAGGTAATTGATACATGGCCTCAGGGAGCCATCCTTTTTAGCCATGAAGAAGAATCCGGCTCCAGCCAGGGAGGTTGAGGGCCGGATAAACCCTCTCTCGAGATTGTCTTGGATGTTTTGAGTCATGGCTTGCATCTCAGATAAAGACAGAGGATAGACTCAACCTCGGCGAGGAGTAGAAGTGGGTTGCAGGTTGATAGCACAGTCAAAAAGCTGGTGCTTAGGTAGCGTTTCGGCTTTCTCTTTAGAGAAGATGTTGATGAAGTCAGCGTACTGTGCTGGTAAGGACACAGATGGAGCAGCCAACGGTATTCAGGATCTGGGTAATTCGATAGGCAGGAGGAGAAGCAAGCCAGTTGCCAAGCTGCAATCTGCAGGGTCTCCCAGTCAATGTGCGGGGAGGGTTTTTGCAGCCAGGGTAGCCCCAATGCTACTAGATGAATTGCCTTTTCCAGTAAGAAGACGGTGATCTGTTCTTCAGGAAGGATCCCCGTGCGGAGAGTCACAGGAGTGGTGATGGAGATCACACGATCAGGAAGGGGACTCCCGTGTATGGAGGAAATCCACAGAGGTGTAATTCTCGGGAGTACTGGAAGCTGAAGTTGTTCCACCAATTCTGCCAAGATGAAGATTCCTCCGGCTCCCGAGAATGAAAGCCAGAATAGGGTATAATCCTCATGAGTACGACAAGGACACCAGAACCTTGCATTGGGGAGCAGGATTCACACAGCCTAGGGTCAGCTCCCCTGTGACTCCTAGGTTTGGGAGTTTTCCAGACATTCTTTGCACTGGGCCAACAAGTGACCCTTGCTGCTGCAGTAGAGGCAGAGGCCCAGAGAGCGACATTGCTGCCTCTCCTCAGAGGAAGAGGACTGCGGCCCAGCTGCATGGGTTCTTCAGTTCATGCCGAGTTAGCCTCAGTGGAAGGAGGAGCCAGTGGTCGAGAGAAGGAAGGCGCCAGAGGATCAGACCTTCAACCGGGTTTCACTTCTCGGGCTCGCTGCTGTAAGCGGCGGTCAATCCGTCCCATCAAATCAATCAATGGTTCAAGGTCATCAGGCAGTTCCCAGCCTGCAAGCTTGGACTTGATCCTTGAGGAAAGACCCTCCAAGAAAATACTTATCAAGCTGTTCTTCCGCCAGCCTAATTCTGAGGCCAGTGGATGGAACTCGACCACATATTCGACCAAGGGTCGGGAGCTCTGTGGCAGCCGTGGATTGTTGAGCAGGCTCATCAAAGACCTGCTTGAACATTTGGACAAAACGCTGGAGGTCCCCAAGCAAAGAGTCACCTCGTTCCCACAGGGGGAGGCCCAAGTCAGGGCCCTGCCATCCAGCAAGGACAAAATGTACGTCGTCTTGACTTGATCAGTTGGGAACTGCATTGGTTGAAGTGAGAAACACATAAAGCAGTGGTTAAGGAAACCCCAGCACTGCTTGGGATCACCAGCATAGTGAGGTGGTGCTGGTAGGTGCAGGGACGCCGAAGGCACCAGCACTGGAACTGGAGGCAGAGATGATGCTGCAGCCTGCGGGGGGGGGGGGGGGGGGGGGGTGGGGAGTCCAGACACTTGATGGTGGCAGTCCAGGCAATGTTGCTACTGCTGCAAATGTTGAGCCATGCCCGGAATGGCCTGGAGACTGGAGAGATCCGCCGGGTCCATGGCCTTGGCAAACTGTTGGAATTGTGGACCCTTGAGACGGCTTGAGAGCAGATGGAACCACTGATGGAAGGCCCTCTAGCAGCTCTTATAGCCGGGAAGCGATGCAGGACCAGGAGACCAGACTGGAGCTTCACCTTTACCAGCCCTCATTCCCTGGAGGTTGAGCCCTTGGGTGCCGGGGCCGGCAGGACTTAGGAAAAGATCTCCTGGGAAGAAGAGTCCAATAGATGTTCTGGGTTGAGGCTGGCGGAGATCCAGGAGTCGAGGCGGGCAGCAGTGGAGCAACACGGTGAACTAGGCCAGAAGTCGGGGCAGGCAGAAGACAAGCAGGAATCAAAGAACACGCCAGAGGTCAGGATAGGCAGAAGACAGGAGAATCAGGATACCAGGCCGAGGTCAGAGCCGAGGAGACAACCGAGGACATGAACTGGATGAGAGAACAGAACCACAGAAGCAGGAACACAGGAACTCAGGAAAGGCACAGGAACAAGCTGGACCAAAGGAACAGAGGCAGGAGCAAGCAGGAACACTGGAACGGAGACTGGAAAACAGGAACAAGCAACTAGCTACTCTCTCGTGCTGTTGCCAAGGCAAGGAAGGGAAGCAGGAAATGGGCTTAAATAGCTCCAGCCAGTGATGTCATTGTTGGGGACTGGGCCGAAGTTTCCTGCCGCGGCCCCTTTAAATGTGCAGCTAGGCCGTGCGCCCGTGCCTAAGGGGGGGAGGAGACCAGGAAGCAGCCGGCTGCGTCTCCCTCGTGGGGAGAAAGCCACAGCAGAGGCCGGGCACGGCCTGCCCAGCAGGACCGCAGGAGCAGATGGTGACCAGCATCTGCTGGGAGAGTTAGGGGGACCTGGCCGCGGCAGTCCGCGGCCGAGATTCCCAACTTTGATGGATCCTTGGTCTGACCCAGTATGACATATCTTTTGTTCTTATGTTCTTATGTAACTCTATGAAAATACTACTCAGGCATCTCTTATACCATATGTGACACTCAGGGTATGTTGAAAGTACTTTATTGAACTTTACAAATACCCTTACACATCCAGTCAGTTAAGTACACTGGGGCATGGGAATGCAGAATCTCTGGGTTTTATGTGGAGAAGGATGATTGAGAGAATGGTGCTGTGTGTTTTCTACCACTCCTCTACTACTTTCTGAGTATGCATCTGCCTCTCCTATCTTCCCCCTTATATTTCCCTGTGATCCTGGTTTCTACCGTCTCTCAATAGTGGACCTACAACCCTAAGTGTTTACCCATATTTCAAGTCTGCAATCCCCTGCTCTCCCTTCTGTTTTCACTTTATCTTCTCGGTCATTTCACCACCCTTCCCAATCCAGTTTCTTCTACTCTCTCCCATGACTAAAATCACTGAATGACCATGACCTGCTCTTCTTTTCTCATTTCCCTCTGATTCCTTATCTCATTCCGCACCCCCTTCCCCAGATTTACTCTCCTTCCTCACTCACCCTCAACATTGTGGTAACCGACAGCATAGGGAGCAGGAACTTTATGCTAGCAAATAAACATGTAGCCAGCACACCCAATATTAGCTGAAATTGTGGCACTGACAGGTAGTCCCTTCCTCCGAAGTTTCTGACTAATGTGAAAGCTTTCACTAGTGTGTATGTTCTACCATTCAGAGTTTGTGCAACAATATAACCCTATTCCCCTTCTGGTCCCAGCAAGGCAAGATGAGAAATTGGGGAGAGGAAGAACCTGAGGGAAGGGGCTGCTGCTCAACCTTTTAAGCCAGAAAAGAAAGTGGATGAACTGCCCTCATGGACATTCCCAAACCAGAAAAGCCATGGAAGCTATCAGAACATAGGTACACACGTACAAAGTATTCCAAATATTAAAAGTTTTAATTAACTGATAAAAACAAATATAATTATTTTAAAATATTTACAACAATTTAAAACATAAAAAGGACATGTGAGGGGCAGCTAGGGAGTAAACAATTTAGCCAAAAAATAAAAAATGCCAGGGAAGTAGGAAGGGTGGGAAGGAGTCTGCTTAGTATAACTGCAGCCAAAGACTATAATCTGTACCACCATGGTTAGTAGTGATGTGCATTTGTGTAAAATAAATGCATAAAAAGCGAAGAAAAAGGGGAATTTATTTCATTCGGGGGGGGGGGGGGGGGGGAATGAAACAAATCAAGGGCTCCCCCAAATGAAAAGAACCTTATTTGTTGCATTCATTGTAAATGAATGCATTGGGCCTAGGCATAGGCCTGATGTGATGTCCTCACCTACAGCATAGGTTGATGCCCAAAACAGGGGCCGTGGCCTATGTCCCAGTGCACTGGTCTAGGCCCAAAGCCGGGACCTCACTTAAGACATAAGCCAAGACCCAAAGAAGGGTCAACAGCCTAGGCTCGAGTGCGATGCTGGAGTCTCAGCCTAGACTTGAGCTCCACCCCAAACAATCATTTACTTGATCTGTTGGGTATCTTCAGAAGTAGCCACCTGTTACTTCAACCCAGACTCAGGCTGAGTCTGGAGGCTAGTCCCAATGCCTGGGCCTTTGCCTAAGCCAGAGCCTGGGCACATGCCTAACTCCATGGCCCAGCCCAAAGGCTGGGTCCTGAAGCCAAGACCTTGACCTGGACCCAGGCCTGATGCCTAGGTCTCAGCCTATGCCAGGGCCTGTGCCCAGTCCTGATGCTGCAGCCCAGCTTGTAGGCCAAGCCCAGATGCTGAGGCCTCAGCCTGAAACAAAAGGTATCCACTGCAGAACGTAGATCGCATGAAGAAATAAGGAAGAAATATTCCTAAACTATTTTTGCATCACCTCGCTCACATCCTGTTCAGAAATAAAAGAAACAAGTAAAGTGGAACGTTCAATAATCTCAGCACTGGAATCTTCAAGGATATCAGTCAAAATTTTCAATAACATTTGGTAAATGTATAGACTGAGACTGCTGAGAATTCCCTTTATTAATAGAATAAAATACATCTTATTTATAGAGGGAATCTTTTCAGAGTCAAACTAAAGATTCTCCAGGAAATATTTCCTCAAGGTCTGGTAGAAATTCTCAACCATCACCTCAGGGAAGTTAAAAAAAAATGTAGATTTAAATGCATTATGTAATTCTCCAGGGACTGGATCCTACAAGAGAGATTATTTTGATCTTTAACCACCATGTCATTAAAGATCTGAATGTTCCTAATAGCAGTCTTAGTAGCAGAAATTTTTGTTTGTATTTCAGAAAACTGAATATCACAATTTTTCCCCATAGTGTACATCTTGTTAGAGAAATCAATTTTTGTAATGAAATCTTTCAAAGAAAAAACTAAGGGGGTCATTTTCTATTGATATCGCAGCAAAAAGTCCTTTTTCGTGTGTGATAGCTTCATAGGGGCAGAGTCGGGGCAGCGTCGGCATCGGAAGAGGAGGAGTTGGGGCAGCACCGGGGCGCATGCAGCGGAAACATCACTGACGGTGAAAAGGTAGGAACCCTTATCGCTGCCAGTAGTGCGCCCAATAGCACCACCTTTTATGATAGTGCTATTGGGTGCGAAAGCCGGCAGTGATAATACCACGGTGGTGCGATCGCTGCTGGCTTTCGCAGGCCCGCCCCCGTTAATGCCGGGATTCAGGAAGTTGCGGTAGTTTAGAAAATCCGGCCCTAAGCCTACCATCAAATGCCAGGTTGCATCTAGTGTAACAACCGATTGATTTGCTGGAAGGAGACTCACCAAGGGGCCTGAAAGGCAGAAAACCTGGAGCACTAGACAGCTTCAGAGCCAAAGAGTCCACTGACTCCTCCTGAATCTCTGCAGGGAATGAGGAAGCCAAATATGCAGGAAAACTGGCTCTTCCTGCGTCACTGATCAGCGATGAAGGCAGTTGCAATTCAGACGCTGAGCTTCTATGCACTCCCCCCTTTGCAGACACCGACAGAGCATCAACCGGCGATGCCGCATTATGCAAAGGGGAAGTGATTCTTTGTGCCTTCGGGATCCAAGGATCTAGGGTCTTAAAGTGACCTCTCCAGGTGAGATGGGTACTCCTTCACCCACGTTCACAAGGAGTTAACAGTCCCCAAATGTACTGCTGAACCGGAGAGGAAAGATGGCAAAAGCTGCTGTCTAGGTAAGAGTGGTACACCCGGATGGGAAGACTCGCACTTTACCTTTCCGTTTGGATGGCATAGCTGGAGAAAACACAAAAGTTCCAAAAGGTAACAGAAAGCAGTGCATACATCAGATGTCATGCTGCCATCTTGCTCTGTCAACATGGAGTTTTATTAATATTTATTAATATTAACAGCCGGTACATTTGTTCTCTTTACCTTCAGAATGCATACAGTCTAATTTAGAGTACTGACTTCCTTCTGAAGGCTTACAGATCCCTTGCTCCCGGTTCCTACACTCAGTTCCCAAGCTTTAACTTGCTGAGAACTTCTTTGTTTCCAACAACCACTTTAGTTATCCTAAAGTGAAATTTGGGGATTACAAGGATCAGTGCAAGACCTAATCTTCTTCAATATATTTAAAGTAGCATTGTATAAAGGATGAATAAGAGAGTTTGAGAAGGTAAGAACAGATATGCCTGAGAGGGAGCACAGGTAATATTTAAGATACATTAAAAAGAATTGAAGGCAGTCAATGAGTGTGAGAAAAAAGCATAAAATATTTATTTATTTATTTATTTATTTCTTTTGTATACCGACATTCGATCGAGATATCACATCGGTTTCCAGAAAACAGGTTGAATAGAGCCGGAACTGCCCTATTTTACATTGTAACAAGAGAACAGTTGATTAAACAATAAATATAAGGAACATTGTAACATATGAATAAAATTAATATTAAATATTAGATGTGGGTATATAGAAATGGCAAATATGGCATATAGCCTATATACAATATGTACAATATGACTTGGTTATGAGTAGGGTGGGGGACAGGGAAAAGGGAGGTTACGAGTAGGGTGGGGGACAGGGAAAAGAGAGGGTAGAGAAGGGGAGGAGGGGTTATGCGTTCATGCAGAGTAGAAGTTATGCGGTAAGGCTTTCAAGAGCGTTCATTATAGGATGTTGGGGTTCAGGAGGGAATGCTTTCAAGAACAGCCATGTTTTGAGCTGTTTTTTAAAGACTTGCGGTGAGGGTTCGTTTCTGAGCTGTGGGGGGAGGGAGTTCCAGAGGGTAGGGCCAGCTATTGTAATGGCTCGTTTGCGTGTTGTATTGAGGTGAGCATTTTTAAGAGTTGGGATGGAGAGGAGACCTGAGTTGGTGGATCTGAGATTTCTTTGTGTGAAATATGGTTGGATGTTGTTGTTTAGCCAGACCATTCTGTTGTTGTTTATTTTTTTGTGAAGAAGGGTGAGGGTTTTATACTGGATTCTTTGTGTGATGGGCAGCCAGTGGAGGTCTTTGAGAGTGGGTGTGATGTGGGAGGATTTTCTGTGATTGGTGATAATTCTGGCGGCGGCGTTTTGTAGAACTTGGAGGGGCTTGATGTGGATTTCCGGAAGTCCAAGGAGGAGGGAGTTGCAGTAGTCGAGTTTTGAGAAAATAATTGATTGCAGTACTGTTCGGAAATCATGCGGTTGGAGGAGAGGTTTGAGTTTTTTAAGTGTTTGAAGTTTGAAAAATCCATCTTTGATTATATTGGAGATGTGTCATTTAAAGTTGAGTTGGCTGTCGATGGTTACTCCTAGGTTTTTTGTGGATGGTGTGAGTGAGGTTCTTGATAAGTTTGGCATCCCAGTGTTGTTTGCGCTTCCTGTGTTGTTTGAGGGGGTGCTCTCGAGGGGGGAAGCGGGACGGTCGTCCTGGATGTGAATGATTTCTGTTTTGGCTTGGTTGAGGCAGAGAGATAGTTGTGATAGCAGTTGAGATAAATTTGAACTGAGTTTGTTCCATCTTTCCATGGTGAGTTCAATGGATTTGGTGATGGGGAGGAGAATTTGAATGTCGTCTGCATAAACAAAGTAGGTGAGGTTGGCATCAGAGAGGTATTTGCATAGTGGGAGGAGGTAGATGTTGAAGAGGGTCGAGGATAGTGAAGAACCTTGAGGGACGCCATGGGTGAGGGGCACTTGGGAGGATTCAGAAGAGTTTGTCTTGACAATGAAGGATCTGTTAGAGAGGTATGATTTGAACCAGTTGAGTGTAGTGTCTTGCAGACCGATCTCTTTAAGTCTGGTGAGGAGAGTTCTGTGGTTGATGGTGTCAAATGCGGCTGATATATCGAGGAGGATCAGTAGAAATGTCTTGCCACTGTCTCGGCCTCTGAGGATGGTGTCGGTGAGGGAGAGGAGGAGAGTTTCTGTGCTGTAGAGTTTTCTGAAGCCGTGCTGTGTTGGATGGAGAAGATTGTGGGCGTCGAGGTGGTCTGTGAGTTGATTGTTGACAGTTTTCTCGATGATTTTTGCTAGGAATGGGAGGTTGGAGACTGGTCTGTAGTTTGCAGGATCAGATTTGTCGAGTTGCGGTTTTTTTATGATTGGTTTGATGATGGCGTTTTTGAGTTTGTCTGGGAAGATTCCTTGTTCGAGGGATAGGTTGATGATTTGGGTTATAGGTTTGGCAATAATCTCTCTGATGAGTTTTAGGGTTTTGATGGGGATGGAGTCTACGGGGTGGGATGCTGGTTTGGTTTTTTTGATGAAGGGTTCAATTTCTGTAGATGCAACAGGAGTGAATTGGGTCCAAATGTGGATGGGTGGAGGGATATTTGTTGAGTCGTTGTGGGAAAGGGGAATCTTGGCAATGATGTTGTCGACTTTGTCCTTGAAGAATTGAGCTAGTTTGTCACTGGAGATGTTGTTGGAGTTTGGCGTTGTGTCATTCTGGATTGGGTTGGTGAGTTCTTTGACGTATGAGAAGAAGGTCCTCGGGTTGAATTGGTATTCATGAATTCTGGATGTGTAGAAATTGCGCTTTGCTGTGTTGAGGTCAGCTGTATATTTGTGTAGAAGTGTTCTATATTTGTCTTTCAGGTTTGGTGTAGGTGTTCGTCTCCATTGTTTTTCGGTTTGTCTGAGCGTTCGTTTGGATGTTTTCAGTTCGGGGGTGTACCAAGGAGCATTTTGTTTAGTAGATGATCTGATTTCCTTTTTTATTGTGGGGCATAATGTGTTGGCTATGTCAGCGTTGATGGAGATCCAGGAGTCTGTAGCTGAGTTGGCATCATGTAGGTTGATTGTTTTTAGTGCTTCCGGGAGTAGCTCTGCTAGGTCTTCACTGGAGCAGGGTTTGGTGTATTCAATGAAGCAGGAGTCTGTTTTTGCTGTGTTCGATTGATGTTGGAGCTTGGCTTGAATGAGGTAGTGGTCGGACCATGGAGTTGGAGTAGTAGTGGGTGATTCAGTTGCAGATATTTTATTGTTAATGAAAATTAAATCAAGGGTGTGCCCAGATTTCTGAGTGGGGGTGGTAATGATTTGGGAGAATCCGAGAGCTGTCATGGAAGATAGGAGGAGTTCGCAGGTGGGAGTTGTTGGTTGGGTGTCAATATGGAGATTGAAGTCTCCTAGTATGATGGCTGGTTCTTGTAGGTTGATGTGTGATGTGATGGCTTCGATCAGGGGGGAGAGGTTGTGTTGTAGGCAGCCGGGAGGAGCATAGAGGAGGAGTATTTGTAGATGTTTTGATTTAAATAGGTTAGTCTCGAAAGGAGGGGGTAGGTTTAGGGGGGAAGAGGAGAATTTAAGTTTTTTGTGGGCTAGGAATAGTAGTCCACCTCCCTTTCTTTTGCTCCTAGGTATGGAGAATATGTTGTATGTGTTTCTGGGCAGTTGATTGAGTAGGACTGTGTCAGTGTGTTTGAGCCATGATTCAGTTATGCAGAATATGTCTGGGTGGTAGTCTGAGAGCAGGTCATGAATGATTGGGATTTTTTTGGTGATAGACTGTGCATTGATGAGTAGTAGAGTGATGAGTGTGAGGGTATTAAAGTATATTTTAGGGTTAGTTTGGATTTTGGTGAGACGTCTAGTGGATGGAGTGAATTTGGGAGGGTGGTATTGGTTGTAGTGGTGAGGAAGTTTGGGAATGCATTGTGTTAGATCTATAGCGTGTGTTTTTGTTGTGCGAGAGAGCCTGTTTGGTTGCTGCGTGACTGTATAATGTTGTGTGGAGAGTTTTGTTAGTATAGCGATGCATAGAAGATTTCAATAGATAGGGTGAAGGGTGGGTGGAGGAGGGTGGGTCGGGAGTTTAGGGTGGTGGGGGTTTCAGGGGAGGTCAAAGAGGATTGAGTCACTTAATGAGGTTGTAGAACATAAAGGGAGTGCACAACGGGAGTGCACGAAGGAGCGCACAAAGGAGCAGGCTCCTTTGTCGTGCTCCTTCGGCGCGCGACGCTAGGCGCTTGGCGCTTGGGTGTCTCACAATTTAAATTTAATGTCTAATGAGGGCGGTCCCCTGATTGGCTGTGCGTGCTCAGCGTTCCCCTCGGAGGCGGAGGAAGGGCCGGAGGATGTCGTCGGCGTCTGCGGCTCAGGGAAGACGGCAGGGGCTGCCTCGTGGTCGGGGTCGGAGGCGGCCGTGGGTAGGTGAAATAAGTTGGGCCTTACCCCGGCGGGTCTCCGGCGCCGATCGCGCAGGCCCAGCACCGATTTTCCCGCTCTGCTCGGCAGGGTTGCGTCCGGATGAAGAGGGCTCGGTCGGCGGGAATTTCAGATTTAAAGGCCAATCAGGGCGGTCCCCTGATTGGCTGTGCGTGCTCAGCGTTCCCCTCGGAGGCGGAGGAAGGGCCGGAGGATGTCGTCGGCGTCTGCGGCTCAGGGAAGACGGCAGGGGCTGCCTCGTGGTCGGGGTCGGAGGCGGCCGTGGGTAGGTGAAATAAGTTGGGCCTTACCCCGGCGGGTCTCCGGCGCCGATCGCGCAGGCCCAGCACCGATTTTCCCGCTCTGCTCGGCAGGGTTGCGTCCGGATGAAGAGGGCTCGGTCGGCGGGAATTTCAGATTTAAAGGCCAATCAGGGCGGTCCCCTGATTGGCTGTGCGTGCTCAGCGTTCCCCTCGGAGGCGGAGGAAGGGCCGGAGGATGTCGTCGGCGTCTGCGGCTCAGGGAAGACGGCAGGGGCTGCCTCGTGGTCGGGGTCGGAGGCGGCCGTGGGTAGGTGAAATAAGTTGGGCCTTACCCCGGCGGGTCTCCGGCGCCGATCGCGCAGGCCCAGCACCGATTTTCCCGCTCTGCTCGGCAGGGTTGCGTCCGGATGAAGAGCTTATAGTATACTTATAGTATAGTTAGATATATAAAAACAGATATCAAAAGAAGAACGAGAAAGGTAATATTATCTTTGTACCGATCTGGTGAGATTCTACCATGGATACTGGATTCAGTTCCGGTGACCTCATCCACAAAAAGACAGTGAGAAGATGGAGGTGAGTGAAAGGAGGGCAAACAATATGCTGCATGACCTGCATAATAAACCTTGAAGGTAGAGCCAAAAGAAATGTATGATGTAAAGAAAAAAGGAGGAATAGGTAAGATGTGATAAAAACTTTCAAATTTCTAACTGGCTTCAGTAAAGTGGCCAAAATTAGCATTTTTCTGGTTAGTGGACACCTTGAACAGATTTCCAACAGTGGTAATAGTTTAAAAAGTGATAGAATTCAAACATTATTGAAGCAGATACAATGGGAATTTAGGTTCTGATTTCCCATAGAAAGAGTATGAGAGAAAATTCTTAATAAATCAAGCATTTAGTGGCAAAGCAAGGAAGGGAGGAGACAACAAATCAAGTAGGATTTGTGGAAGCACAATAAGCAGTTATAAATGAGCAAGATGGTGTGAACCATCTGCTGACATCTGTTTTACTGCTGGGGATGTGAATCGTGTGCCCTATCGTCTTAACGATCGAAATCATTTGGCAGGAGAAGAAAATCGTGTTTGGCACGATTTTTTAGTTAAAAAATCGTTAAAAATCGTTTTTTCCGATTAGTGCGCACTAACGGGTGTTAGTGCGCACTAACTCCCAGTTAGTGCGCACTAACAGAAAATGATACAATTTGACACTTTTCAGGTCAGTTAAGGTCAGTTTAGGAATGAATACGTATTCCTATTGGCTGCCCTCTTATTTATTCATGTTACCAAGGTTCCCACTGACAGTATATGGGGGATGGGAAATGGAAACAGTTGGTAGCTTGACAAAAAAAGTAATGTGATCAGTCAATGTGACTAGAACTTGTGCCCTAACCCTGATACCAGGGGTGTTGTGATCTTCCTGCACACAGTGCCCTAACCCTGGCACAAGCTGGAGTCAATGTGTGCAGTAAAGGAGACCTGCCTTTTCCACAAGCTGGAGTCAATGTGTGCAGGAAAGGAGACCTGCCTTTTCCCCAGCTGGAGTCAGTGTGTGCAGTAAAGGAGACCTGCCTTTTCCACAAGCTGGAGTCAATGTGTGCAGGAAAGGAGACCTGCCTTCCCCCAGCTGGAGTCAGTGTGTGCAGTAAAGGAGATCTGCCTTGTCCACAAGCTGGAGTCAATGTGTGCAGTAAAGGAGACTTGCCTTATCCCCAAGCTGGAATCAATGTGTGCAGTAAAGGAGACCTGCCTTTTCCCCAAGCTGGAGTCAATGTGCTGTAAAGGAGACCTGCCTTTTCCCCAAGCTGAGGTCAGTGTGTGCAGGAAAGGAGACCTGCCTTGTACCCAAGCTGGAGTCAATGGGTGCAGTAAAGGAGACCTGCCTTGTCCCCAAGCTGGAGTCAGTGTGCTGTAAAGGAGACCTGCCTTTTCCACATGCTGGAGTCAATGTGTGCAGTAAAGGAGATTTGCCTTTTCCACAGCTGGAGTCAGTGTGTGCAGTAAAGGAGACCTGCCTTGTCCCAAGCTGGAGTCAATGTGTGCAGGAAAGGAGACCTGCCTTTTCCCCAGCTGGAGTCAGTGTGTGCAGTAAAGGAGATCTGCCTTTTCCCCAAGCTGGAATCAATGTGTGCAGTAAAGGAGACCTGTCTTTTCCCCAGCTGGAGTCAGTGTGTGCAGGAAAGGAGACCTGCCTTTTCCCCAGCTGGAGTCAGTGTGTGCTGTAAAGGAGATCTGCCTTTTCCCCAAGCTGGAATCAATGTGTGCAGTAAAGGAGACCTGCCTTTTCCACAAGCTGGAGTCAATGTGTGGAGTAAAGGAGACCTACCTTTTCACATGCTGGAGTCAAATTGTGCAGTAAAGGAGACCTGCCTTTTCCACAAGCTGGAGTCAATGTGTGCAGGAAAGGAGACCTGCCTTTTCCCCAGCTGGAGTCAGTGTGTGCAGGAAAGGAGACCTGCCTTTTCCCCAGCTGGAGTCAGTGTGTGCTGTAAAGGAGATCTGCCTTTTCCCCAAGCTGGAATCAATGTGTGCAGTAAAGGAGACCTGCCTTTTCCACAAGCTGGAGTCAGTGTGTGCAGTAAAGGAGACCTGCCTTGTCCCCAAGCTGGAGTCAGTGTGTGCAGTAAAGGAGATCTACCCTGTCCCCAAGCTGGAGTCAGTGTGTGCAGTAAAGGAGACCTGCCTTGTCCCCAAGCTGGAGTCAGTGTGTGCAGTAATGGAGATCTACCTTGTCCCCAAGCTGGAGTCAGTGTGTGCAGTAAAGGAGATCTACCTTGTCCCCAAGCTGGAGTCAGTGTGTGCTGTAAAGGAGATCTACCTTGTCCCCAAGCTGGAATCAATGTGTGCAGTAAAGGAGACCTGCCATTTTCCCCAAGCTGGAGTCAATGTGTGCAGTAAAGGAGACCTGCCTTGTCCCCAAGCTGGAGTCAATGTGTGCACATAATGCAATGCACAGGAAGCAATGATGTGACTGCTGGAGTGGTGCACTGCCTGCCTACCTAGGCTTGAATATATTAATGCTGCAGTACTAATAAAAATAAATTATAATTCTGCTAACATGCCACCAGCCTCACCAGTCACACTAGGCTAGTAGCCTAGTCAGGCTACTTAAAAAATACACTTACCAACAATCAATTACCACATATATTTGAACTGTGTAGTTCCAGCCAGGACCAACTTTCTAAAATGCACAGTGATTGGCAAATTCAACATGCACTAGCATTTCACGTGCCTGCTAACAAAAATAATAAACAAACAAGTTCTAGTCACATGAGTGATGATCATCACATTACTTTTTTTGTCAAGCTTCCAACTGTTTCCATTTCACATCCCCCCAACCATTACCTCAGTGGGAACCTTGGTAACATCAATAGATAAGAGCACAGCCAGCCAATAGGAATACATATTCATTCCTAAGTGACCTTTACTGACCTGGGAAGTGTCAACAATTTGTATCATTTTCTGTTGGTGTTCCTGAGTTTCCAGTTCCATTTCCCATCCCCCCAACCATCACCTCAGTGGGAAACTTGGTAACATCAATAGATAAGAGTGCAGCCAGCCAATAGGAATACATATTCATTCCTAACTGACCTTCACTGACCTGGAAAGTGTCAATTTGTATCATTTTCTGTTAGTGCACACTAACGGGAGTTAGTGCACACTAACACGATTTAACGATTTTTAACGATAAATCGTTAGAATTTCTATTGTATTGTGTTCTATAACAATTTAAGATGATATTAAAAATATCGGACGATAATTTTAATCGTTGAAAAACGATTCACATCCCTATTTACTGCTATGATATCTAATTACAGTATACAGGGGATGAGAAGAATGGAGGAGGTGCAGAGAAGTGATCTAGTAGTTAGAGCTACAGGCTGAGAATGGGAAGACAGAATTCAAATTCAGCTTCTTCTACAGACACACTTTATAACCTTGGACAAGTTATTTCATCCTCTTCTGCTTCAGGTACAACTTATATTGTCAATCCTCCTGGTAAGGGAAATAATTACAGTGTTTGAATTATAACATTGCTTGACTTTGGATTTGGAAAAGGCAAGTAATTATCTAAAATCATCCAGAGATCCAAAGCATACTCTCCAGAGACTCCCTTGGGTCTTTAAGGCCTTTGTGGGAGAGGGGGTTGTTACTCAGTGCCAGTCAGCCCCTTTAAAGCACTGCCCTGGGAGGATTGGGACCGGCATTAGTGACCCTATGCTCCTGGAAAATGTTGGATACAAACCCCGGAGTTGTAGCTAGCTAATTTTCATGCAAATAATGCAGCATGCAATTTTTTAGGCAAGTCTTGTTATTAGGTTCATATGAAATTAGCTTGTAATGAGCTATTTTGCATGCTTTATCATGTAAAGCAGCTCATTAACATTTTAGCATTATGGAGGGCAGAATAATGGACAGTATTTAATAGAGATGTGAATCGTGTCCTCAATCGTCTTAACGATCGATTTCGGCTGGGAGGGGGAGGGAATCGTATTGTTGCCGTTTGGGGGGGTAAAATATCGTGAAAAATCGAAAAACCGTAAAATCGCAAAACCGGCACATTAAAACCCCCTAAAACCCACCCCCGACCCTTTAAATTAAATCCCCCACCCTCCCGAACCCCCCCCAAATGAGTTAAATAACCTGCAGGTCCAGTGCCGGTCCGGAACAGCAGCGGTCCGGAACGGGCTCCTGCTCCTGCATCTTGTTGTGTTCAGCCGGCGCCATTTTCCAAAATGGCGCCGAAAAATGGCGGCGGCCATAGGCGAACACGATTGGACGGCAGGAGGTCCTTCCGGACCCCCGCTGGACTTTTGGCAAGTCTTGTAGGGGTCAGGAGGCCCCCCACAAGCTGGCCAAAAGTTCCTGGAGGTCCAGCGGGGGTCAGGGAGCGATTTCCCGCCGCGAATCGTTTTCGTACGGCAAATGGCGCCGGCCATACGCGTATGGCCGGCGCCATTTTCCGTACGGAAAATGGCGCCGGCAGGAGATCGACTGCAGGAGGTCGTTCAGCGAGGGTTCCGGCGCCTCGCTGAACGACCTCCTGCAGTCGATCTCCTGCCGGCGCCATTTTCCGTATGGAAAATGGCGCCGGCCATACGCGTATGGCCGGCGCCATTTGCCGTACGAAAACGATTCGCGGCGGGAAATCGCTCCCTGACCCCCGCTGGACCTCCAGGAACTTTTGGCCAGCTTGTGGGGGGCCTCCTGACCCCTACAAGACTTGCCAAAAGTCCAGCGGGGGTCCGGAAGGACCTCCTGCCGTCCAATCGTGTTCGCCTATGGCCGCCGCCATTTTTCGGCGCCATTTTGGAAAATGGCGCCGGCTGAACAGAACAAGATGCAGGAGCAGGAGCCCGTTCCGGACCGCTGCCGTTCCGGACCGGCGCTGGACCCGCAGGTTATTTAACTCATTTGGGGGGGGTTCGGGAGGGTGGGGGATTTAATTTAAAGGGTCGGGGGTGGGTTTTAGGGGGTTTTAGTGTGCCGGCTCACGATTCTAACGATTTATAACGATAAATCGTTAGAATCTCTATTGTATTGTGTTCCATAACGGTTTAAGACGATATTAAAATTATCGGACTATAATTTTAATCGTCCTAAAACGATTCACATCCCTAGTATTTAAAATACTGCATGTTATCACTGAGTTAAGCTCTTTATCACATGCAAATGCATAATGTGACTTAGTAAATGAGGCCTTAAAAGCCTTTGATTATTGGCTTCTGTGAGAAATATGACTTACAATGAAATATTTCATAGTGTTCTTTAATAACAGAAAATGATGGATACTTCCATGTCATGGCAAACAGAACAAAAACAAGACCGTATGTCATGGAAAGAAGTCCTTTATTAGTATTATTAAATAAATTGCCTGACTCTGGCTGAGTTTCACCTTATCGGCGACGGCTGCATCAGAGGCTGTAAAAATAGTAAAACCAATACAATTTACATTGAATTAGTCATTCAACAAAGAATAATTTATGTTAAACATAGCTTATTAATTATAGGATTTTTAAAAATAAGTAAAAAAAAAACAAAAAAAACTAGATATTGAAAAACATGTAAAGGAACAGATAAAACAGAATGAGAGAGTAAACTTATACACAAACAAATCATAATTTCTTAATTAAGAATATTACCTTAATTGTCTTTGTATTGTATTTAATACTACACAGTTGTTTTTATGTGTACCAGTATGTCAAAATAAACTAAAAGAGAATCAAATATATAAACAGAACCATTTTGCTTTCTGTTACAGAATTTTGAAGGGTATATAAATAGTTTATCTACATAACTTGTTTTTGTTCTGTTTGCCTTGGCTACACTTGACCTTCTTCCAGTTTGTTTTTTTGGACTTTCCTTTTCTCGGAGGATGGCATTTTCACCGTGGAAAGATGTACTCAGTTTTGGGGATGAACATTTAAATGACCTACTGCCCTCTGAACCTTTCTTCACAGAGAATGAAGTGTTCAAAGATTTTTTAAAGAAGAGGGAAGACACTATAAATCGGAGCAAATGTTTTGTCAGGAGCAGCCTACATGCATCAACTCTTTTAGAATACTGTCGTTACAAGCAGATTCCCAGAGCCCTACGGATTAACAAAGCACTGACAATGTTTAAAGAAGATCAAGACTTTATGAGATCTTGGGAAGCTATTCTGAATAAATGCTCCTTGGATCTTATGATCTTAATAATTAAAACATCTAAAAAAAAGAGAAGAACAAATTAAGGATGAAGTAGATGCTGAATTAGAGTATTTGAAACAAAATGATTTGTGTTTTGATATAATATATGCCAATTATAAAGAAAATCTAGAGAAATTCACGAATGATTTAAAATAGATTAAACTTGAAAAATTCAAACATGATGAACTAGATTACAAGAAAAATAATGTATACACATGGTTTCGACAAACTAAACAAGGGTCCAAGTACAAAAAGGAATATCTTCCAATGCCTAAACTTAAGTCAAATCAAGCTCGGAGTGAAAGGAATAAGTCACAAGATTCCAGCCCAGTGATAGAGAGAAATACAAAACTCATGAGAAAAACATCAGACGATACTCCTGACCCATCACTGCCTTTATTTTTTCCCCCCCACACATGTGACCCGTAAACCTAGTACAGTTTCACAAAATGAACGTGTCCATCAATTGAAAAAGATGTGGAGAAGAGATTCTTTATGTTGCAGCTCGCGGTCGCGGCAACCCCCGACAGGACTCCCCTACCGGCTCCACTGGCTTGGCACGGCACGCTCCGCACCGCAGCAGGCCTCCCACAGCCTGCTGCATGGTCACCGATGCCATCCTGCTCTCCCGATGGGGCTTCCCCCTACACGCGCATGGGAAAGCTCCGCCCCTTAAAGGGACAGTGGCGCGAAAGCCAGCCCAGCCCCGGAAGTTGATGATGAGGAGGGGTATTTAAACCCCACAGCTGCTATGGAGAATTGTCTTTGCAACGGGTCGTCTCTGCTGAGTCCTTAGTTGCTGTTCCTGCTCTGTGCCTTGTTCCTGCTCCGTGCCTTGTTTCTGCTCCTGCTCCTGTATCCAGTCCTCGGCTTGACTCTTCGGTTTGACCTCGGCTTGCCTTCTCGCCTCTGCTTATCTGCTGCCCGTCCTGACCTTTGGCCTTTATCTTCATTCTGCATCTATGCTGCCTGCCCCATATCTCTTCCTGGACTCCGTTTCGCATCTTCGCTGCCTGCCCCAGATCTTCTGCCTGGACTCCGTTTCGCATCTTCACTGCCTGTCCTGGATCTTCTGCCTAGACTCCATTCCGCCTCTTCATTGAATTCGATTCCTGTCTCACTGGGTGAATGCTCTGAGTACCCACTCCTCGGGGGCTCTCCTGTGTTCATAGGCTATCCGTTCCTCGGAGGGCCGTCCTGCCTGATCCCTTGGAACCATTCCATGTGAGTTCTTCTCTTCACCAGCGCCACCTCCCAGAGACGAGTTTCATTGAGGGCTGTCCCTCGGCGGTCATCACCTCTCATTCCGGCTCAAGAGTCCACAACCATAACACTTCAAGCCAAGATTTAAAAATGAACAAGTGGCAAAATCTAGGGTACAGAGGGAGAGGAAGGGGGACTTACAGAGGGAGAAGGAAAGTATATTACAACCAATACTATCAGATACCGTGGTAAGAAATGATAATAGGATTATAAATATTTCAGAATGTACACTGAATAATTATGAGGTTTTGTTATTAAACAAAGGATTATCCTTTGTACACACACTGAAATACAATGCTTTTCAAACTCACATTGACATTTAAATTTGTGTTATGATATCAAGGTGTTTGGTGGATTCTCAGGGGCAAAAGTGATGGTATCTCCCAAGGGGAGAAGCCCTGTAGGGAACTGTAGCACCAGGCTAGACTCAGATGCACAAACAGAGAGAATATATCTTTTATTATACAGCTGGTGTGGTCCACCAGAGGTGGCAGTAGAGAGTAGATAGCAACAGTCCTTGATCCTTGGCGTAGGAGACCCATCCCACAATGGTGGTGTAAGGCACCGATGCAGATGTCCAATAAGGCACTGTAGGAGAGACAGACTGGCAGATGTTATAACACTCCATGGTAGCTGAGTAGATAGAGTTCCCAATGAGCAGTAGAGAGAGTATAGGAATTAACAGTCTGTAGTCCTCAGCAGAGGAGACCCGTTTCACAATGGTGGTGTAGGGCCCGATGCAGATAGGCAGTGAGGAGCTGTAGATGGATAGACAGGGAGAAGCTGTACTCACTCTCTGTAGCTGATAGGTAGTGTTCCAGCAGGTTGAAGAATTGGTAGCAGGCACCAGGATAGACACACAGGCCCTCGAGGAGCGAGTACCTGTATATAGGATAGGCACCTGGAAATAAGCAAAGGGCCCCTGAGGAGTGGGTACCCAGGTTAATAGCACCCAGGAGAGTGAAGGTAGCTTCCAGCAGAGTAGAAGCAGCAGAGCAGCTTCAGACCGGAGCGAATACAATCTGTTGCTAACTCGGCAAGAGTCAGCAAATGGGAAACCTTTTGAATATGGAAGCAGTGACGTCACTCGAGAGGGACGCCCCCGAGGTTCGCGCCAACACTGCTACAAGACATGAGGCGTGTGTGCATGCACGCCCTAGGAGGCCCCAGGTCAACATGGCGGGACGCAATGCCAGAGCCGCTCTGGGGAAGCCAGAGGGTGCGGCAAGGAGACGCTATGGACGCCATTCTCCCGAGGCTGGTTGAGAAGGCTGAAATAGAGGTGAGGCATGTCGGCAAAGCCATCTGAGACCGACGGATGCAACAATTTGTATGCAAACTTAAAATAATGGATACCTTCTCAAATAAAACTGGCTAATCTAATTATTCTATTGTCAAAAAACACAGTAAGTGGATTCCCACTGGACCTACAAATCTTATATTTCATACATATCAAACGTTAGTAATGAAGGATTTAGAGAAGATTGAACGTCAACATAACTATTTATTGTATAACGTTAAGAAAGAAGAAAGAGGACTACTGAAAGCCTACATAAAGATGAGAGAATTATTATTAAACCTGCTGACAAAGGAGGCAACATTGTGATTATGGACGGTGAAAAATATACAGCAGAAATTAGAAGGCTGAAATAGAGGTGAGGCATGTCGGGCAAAGCCGTCTGAGACCCACAGATGCAACAATTTGTATGCAAATTTAAAATAATGAATACCTTCTCAAATAAGACTAGCTAATCTAATTATTCTATTGTCAAAAAACACAGTAAGTGGATTCCCACTGGACCTACAAATCTTATATTTCATACATATCAAACGTTAGTAATGAAGGATTTAGAGAAGATTGAACGTCAACATAACTATTTATTGTATAACGTTAAGAAAGAAGAAAGAGGAGCTATTGAATGCCTATGTAAAGATGAGAGAATTATTATTAAACCTGCTGACAAAGGAGGCTACATTGTGATTATGGACCGTGAAAAATATACAGCAGAAATTAGAAGGGAACTTTCTGATACATCATTTTACAAAACGTTGACACATAATCCCACCGAGCATATTAAAAAAGAAAAAGATGAGCTATTGAGTATAACAAAAGCTAGCAATAGACAAAAGAAGAGATAGATTTTCTCATTGTGTCGAAACGTATCATGCCGTCTATTTATATCCTTCCCAAAATTCATAAATCAATTACATCCCCTCCTGGTAGGCCGATTCTATGGGCCATTTGCTCCCTTTTAGAACCATTTTCAATATTTATTGATCAATTTTTAAGATCTAACATCCCTAAAATTCCTTTCTATGTTAAGGACTCAAGTGATATAATCATGATTTTGGAAAATATGGTTATAAAAGACATCGACATCACACTTGTTTGTCTAGACATCAAATCTTTATGTACAGATATACCACAACCTGAAGCACTAGCTATCATTGAAGAAATTTTAAACACACGTAATGAACATAAACGTATTCCATCATGGCTGATCTTAGAATTAGCAAGAATAGTTCTACCAAAAAACCTTTTTAGATTTGAGAATGATTTCTATGTTCAATCAAAAGGAGTAGCTATGGGTGCTGCTATGGCGTCTTCCATTGCAAACTTATATGCCAGTACATTTGAAGAAAGATTACAACAGGACCACCAGTATATGCAAAATATTCTACTTTGGCGTAGATACATTGACGGCATATTTATGTTATGGAAAGGAGATATAGATGATTTACACATATTTTTAAACTGGTTAAATAATTTAGACACTCATTTAAAATTCACTATGGGCCTCATTTTCTAAAGTAATGCAGGCCTGTGATACTTTAGGGAATGAGGGGCGGGGGGCCGAAACGGGGGGGTGGGCCTGAGCTAGCCGGCAGCGATCGCACCGTCGCGGTGCGATCACTGCCGGTTTCACACCCATTAGTGCCACCGTAGAAGGTGTAGCTATTGGGAGCGAACTCGGACGTGAAAAGGGCCTTACCTTTTCATCGTCCGCGGCGTCTTCACGGAGTCAGCCCCGGTGACGCCCCGACTCCTCCTCTTCCGGGGCCGACTCCGCCCCCATTTTGGTATCGCGTGCGATCCGTTTAGAAATTGAGGCCCTATGTCTTACTCAAAGAGAGCGATTCCGTATTTAGATATCCAAATTACATTCAAAAATGGTGGGTTTAGCATGGATATTTATAGAAAACCTATGGATACCAACAAGTTTCTTGACTACACCAGTTGTCATAATAAGTCTATGAAAAACAATTTACCATACTCACAATTTTTTAAGACTTTGACGCTTATGTACTGAGGAGGATGTATTTCATCACAGGGCCACAGAAATGAAATCTACATTTATACAAAAGAACCGAGAGCATACATAGATGCAGGATACGTAAGGGCATGGGCACAGGACAGAAAGGATTTATTGATACAAAAGAAGAAAGAAAGAATGGATACTGTAGTTTTTCCATTGACATATAATCATATGTCACATAAGATCATTAAAGTCATTAAGAAACATTGGGAAATCTTACGTAATCTGAAGTGTTTTGAAAACAGTAGGCTGATTATTGCTAACAGACGTAAACAGAATCTGAGAGATTTATTGGTAGAGATGTGAATCGTGTCCTCGATCGTCTTAACGATCGATTTCGGCTGGGAGGGGGAGGGAATCGTATTGTTGCCGTTTGGGGGGGTAAAATATCGTGAAAAATCGTGAAAAATCGAAAAATCGTAAAATCGCAAAACCGGCACATTAAAACCCCCTAAAACCCACCCCCGACCCTTTAAATTAAATCCCCCACCCTCCCGAACCCCCCTCAAATGAGTTAAATAACCTGCGGGTCCAGTGCCGGTCCGGAACGGCAGCGGTCCGGAACGGGCTCCTGCTCCTGCATCTTGTTGTGTTCAGCCGGCGCCATTTTCCAAAATGGCGCCGAAAAATGGCGGCGGCCATAGGCGAACACGATTGGACAGCAGGAGGTCCTTCCGGACCCCCGCTGGACTTTTGGCAAGTCTTGTAGGGGTCAGGAGGCCCCCCACAAGCTGGCCAAAAGTTCCTGGAGGTCCAGCGGGGGTCAGGGAGCGATTTCCCGCCGCAAATTGTTTTCGTACGGCAAATGGCGCCGGCCATACGCGTATGGCCGGCGCCATTTTCCGTACGGAAAATGGCGCCGGCAGAAGATCGATTGCAGGAGGTCGTTCAGCGAGGGTTCCGGCGCCTCGCTGAACGACCTCCTGCAGTCGATCTCCTGCCGGCGCCATTTTCCGTATGGAAAATGGCGCCGGCCATACGCGTATGGCCGGCGCCATTTGCCGTACGAAAACGATTCGCGGCGGGAAATCGCTCCCTGACCCCCGCTGGACCTCCAGGAACTTTTGGCCAGCTTGTGGGGGGCCTCCTGACCCCTACAAGACTTACCAAAAGTCCAGCGGGGGTCCGGAAGGACCTCCTGCCGTCCAATCGTGTTCGCCTATGGCCGCCGCCATTTTTCGGCGCCATTTTGGAAAATGGCGCCGGCTGAACAGAACAAGATGCAGGAGCAGGAGCCCGTTCCGGACCGCTGCCGTTCTGGACCGGCGCTGGACCCGCAGGTTATTTAACTCATTTGGGGGGGGTTCGGGAGGGTGGGGGATTTAATTTAAAGGGTCGGGGTGGGTTTTAGGGGGTTTTAGTGTGCCGGCTCACGATTCTAACGATTTATAACGATAAATCGTTAGAATCTCTATTGTATTGTGTTCCATAACGGTTTAAGACGATATTAAAATTATCGGACGATAATTTTAATCGTCCTAAAACGATTCACATCCCTATTTATTGGTTCTTTCCACACTTCCACAAAAGCAAATTAAAGATATAAGACTGCAAGGACACTGTCCTTGTGGATCCTGTACAGTGTGCTCTGTCAACCTTAGGACCAAGTCAGTTCTGATAAACAACCAATCTGAACTCTTTATACTTAAAAACTTCACAAACAGTAGACATGAGGAGGTTGTTTATACTGCTTACTACCCATGTAATAAATGGTATATTGGGAAGACCATCCATCCGTTTAATAAAAGAATAATTAAGCACAAGAGTGCAATAAATAGAAAATCGAAGGGAAACCGATGGTTGAACATTCAGTTATGGCTAACCATAACTTTGAAAATTATAAGTTCTGGGTGCTATATATACCAAAATTAAATTGGAGAGGAGGTGATTTAGATAAAATTTTATTGCTAATAGAACATAAATTCAATTTTAAATTCAACACTGTTGTACCATTAGGTTTGAATCAAGATGCTGACTGTTCAGTATTTTTATAATTATGATTTCTATACCGAGACAATTTAATTTCTTGTAATTCTTTTTTTTTTTAAATTTTCATCAAAAATATTTTCAGCTATTTAATCTCTAATAACAACTATATAATCTTAAATTCCATTGTATTTTACTTATTCATATAGATTCTTTTTATTCTTTATTAATTAATTTTTCTGTAAAAATTTTAGGAGCAGATGAAATCTCTGTATCTAGCCAATTATACACAGTTTTACCCTTTAGATTTTATATTATGTTTATAAAAGATTTATATTATACTTGCCATGATTCAACTACTTCTTTTATTTCCCTATAAGTATGGTTATTTTATTAACTACCCTTTTATTAGTTTATTAACACAATTTTTTATTTTAAAACTGTATCGGTTTTCAATAAAAAAAAAAAAGCTGGGGAGGAGACCTTGAAATGATTGACAGATCCAGTAGAGGATATGATGTCATCATTTGTTTTGTACTATTTTTTTTGCGCTGTTTTTCAAAGGATTCTTTATAAAGAGTGACACAAACGGTCCGTCTCTCTTTAGATAAATTTTGAGTGATAGCATCTGTTACTCTGCCGATCCATATCACTCAAAGGTAATGTTTGTTTCAATGCGACAGAGAAAAGTATAGTTGAGTAATTTTACTTGGTTATGGATACACAAACGGCCTTAAAGTTTATTTTAGTAGAAAAGAATGAAATGTTTCTTTAACATAGAACGAATCATTAAAGTAGATTGTTTATTACTTTGCATCGCTGGTATTCTTTAGAAAGAATAAAAAGAAATCAAATAGACTGTTACGGAGCGCTAGGAGAGCGATCCCACTCCTGGGTGATGTGTGTCCTTGGGCCACGGCTCGACCCCAGAGGGCTCTGAAGAGGTGCCGCGGGAGGCGTGGCATGCCCAAGCATGGGCTGGATGGGAGCAGGGCTGGAGTGACATGGAAGACAGCCCCTCCTCCGGACCTGCACGCTTCAGAAGACCCAACAACGCAATGTTGGTCTTGTGAACAGTCCTCCGACCGTTCCTAGCCCTTTCGGACCTGCCGCAGGGTACGGCACAAAGCGCCAGGCCGGATGGAGGCCAGGGCAGCGAAGACTGGAACATGGATTCAGACGAGACTCAGGAACGACGAAGACTCAGGCATAGACGTGGACTTCAGGAGCGAGGTGCAGGATGCATAGACGTGGACAGGCAAAGACGTGGACTTCAGGAACAAGGTGCAGGATGCATAGACATGGACTCAGGCAAATACGTGGACTCAGGAACGAGGTGCAGGATTCATAGACGTGGACAGGCACAGACGTGGACTCAGGACGAGGTACTGGATGCACAGAGGTGGAGTCAGGAACGAGGGCTGAAGGAAGACATGGGCACCGTCCCTCAGGGCGCCCTACTCAGACCACCCGCGGGACTGAGTCGCGGACCACCCTGCCTCATGCGTGCCCTACTCAGCCCTGGAAGGCTGGTCGCGGACCACGCAGAGAGCGGGAGAGCACAGGAAAGAGGAAGCAGGTTCGCTGCACTCCTGGCAGCACAAGGCAAGGATACGCTGCACTCCTGGCAGCACAAGGCAGGTTAAAGCATCAGGATCAGGAACAAGGATTAAGACAGACCTCAGTGCTGGAACAAGGACATCTGGAACAGCGGGAACATCAGGACTGGAACACGGATACTGGAACAGGAGACACACCTCAGGGCTGGAACATGGACATCTGGAACAGCAGGAACATCAGGACTGGAACACAAGTACTGGAACAGGAGACAGACCTTGGGACTGGAACGGCAAGCAGACATCAGGACTGGACGAGGAGCTCCGACAGGTAACAAGAAACACAGGACCTTGCAGAAGTGCTGGAACACGGACGACTTCCTGGAGCGAAGGATCTCAGGAGTGACCAACTCCTTGCGAAGGCAAAGACAGACTGAAAGCTGAGCCCTTTAGTAGGGCTGAGGTGGACAACGCCCAGGGAGGGGTCAGCAGGGGGCCACACCTGGCTGGCCCTTGAAGAGGAGCAGAGAGGCGCGCGCCCGCGCCCTAGAGAGCTGGAGAGAAGAGCTGGAAGCTGGTGGCGTCCTCAGCCACGTGGAAGACCAGGGAAGCAGTGGAGCAGCCCTGGGCTGGAGCTGGGTGAAGGCAGGTCAGTGGAGCAGCTCCCAGCCGCATGGACAGAAGCAGGAAGAAGCAGAGAGAGGTAAGGCTGGCTGCAGGCACCGGCAGAGAGAACAGAGAGCAGCAAGGACTGAAGCAGGAGAAGGGCTGACTGCAGGAATGGCTCCATGCCGTGAAGACAGCCCCAGGAGCAGAGGTAAGACTGCAGGCAGAGTAGAGAGCTGTAGCAGGCTGCAGGCACTAGCAGGGACGGCTTCCCAGCCAGGCAAGGACCCGGGCTGAGCAGGCACCGGCAGAGACGGCCTGCTGACTGGAGGTCCCGGGATCGCAGCAGCACATCGGGGGAAGGCAGGAACAGGAGGAGCCGACCGCATGGCAAGAGCTGCGGGGACAGCCCCAGCTGATTCAGGGAGAAAGCATCAGCAGCCCGACTGGCTGTCTGTGAGAAGGTAAGAGCCTGCCCACACTTCTTGTAGGCAGGAGCATAACATAGTCTATACATTTACAATACAAAATTATTGAAAATCAATACATATAGTATTGTAGAAGGTTATTAATCTCCCGATATTTCCTTACAAACCTGCATCGTAGTTTTATGAGTAAGAAGGCTGGGCAGCACAATAGCAAATGATTGACAGGCAACATGTAGGATTTTACAGAATCAATCTCTCTGCACTGATTTAAATGCCATATATAAAGACAGATAGACACAGCATTCACCAATTCTAGATAACTCCTGAGAGGCTGTATATAATAGTTTATTTTTCTGAAGATTATCTGTAGGAATTAAGATTCAACACTATGAATAAAAACAGTTAAGAATGATTTTTCATGATAATCGACATGTTGGTATATGGATTAGAAGACTCTAGTAACATAAGTTCATTCATCTATTGAATCAAATAATTTATATAGGTTTAAAAACTCTAAAAATGAATGCTATGGTAAATTTTTCTGAAATATATTGTCACATGAAAAAAACAATTTGACCTAAATTATTCATTATTTTTCATTGTCCTCCTCCTTATATCATATTAAAAACCCCCACATTGAAGCATTGTTTGACACACACCCAATTTTCTTATGTCGTTTCCTGAGTATGACGCATATAGTAAAATGTATAGGGCTTCCCGTTTTTTTTCAAAAAAATAACAAATTTCCCTTTTTTTTGGAAGAAAAATTCCCTTTACACTGGTGTATATGTACTAAATATGTTTTAATATAAGACCAAGCTTATTGATAATAGTTAATTATATCAGTACCTTTTATATGTATTATAATTAATCTGACCCTTTGGAGAATCAAATACAGTTGACACTCTGCAATAATCTTCTTAAACAAAAGGTCACTCTATTTATACTGAAAGTTAAACCTTATATTACTGTAATTTATCCTTATAAAAATAGATTGCTTAATCTGTTGAAAGATATGAACTAAACCAATACATATAGAGTGACAAATGCCTCGTATTATTATTATTTCTTTGCATGGTTTGGTAACTATATAGCAAATTTATTGAACTGTATATCACTAAGGGATAGTTTCTAAATGATATCTTAATTGATTGGTATTGTTGTGTCAGCATTAGTTGTAGTTATTGCTTAGATACATTATGACTTAGATAAGAGAGCTTTATTTAAATAATTAAACAAATGATATTACCAATAATTATTAATAATAATTTTTTAGTTAAAAAAGACAGTTAATAAGAAACAATATTTTTGTACTACCTATTTAGATAAAAGAAACTTACATAAAGGACTAAAGGTGTTTATATGTTCAAATACTCTGTACTACTTGTAAGTACACATTCTGGTTTGATTTACTTACTAATCATGGCATTAAATATATCTTATTTTATTTTCAAATAAGTTTCTTTACTTTTTTTTCTAATTGCTTTCTTCTATTTTTACAAATGGCTTTTAAATAAGTAATTTTAAATATAATAAAATGTTTTAGAATCTTAAATATAAAACTGTGTTACTTAATTGGCAAATATTAATTCTTATATTGAATTACAATATAATTCTGTCTCATTATAGTATATCATATTTGGTTTTATTTGCTTAACCTTTTAAACAATTAGTTATGTAGATAAACTATTTATATACCCTTCAAAATTCTGTAACAGAAAGCAAAATGGTTCTGTTTATATATTTGGTTCTCTTTCAGTTTATTTTGACATACTGGTACACATAAGAACATCTGTGTAGTATTAAATATAATACAAAGACAATTAAGGTAATAGTTTAAATTAACAATTAAGAATTTTTATGATTTGTTTGTGTGTATGTTTAATCTCTCATTCTTTTTATCTGTTCCTTTACGTGTTTTTCGATGTCTAGTTTTTTTCACTTTTTTTTTAAATCTTTTAAAAATCCTGTAATTAATAATCTATGTTTAACATAAATTATTCTTTGTTGAATGACTAATTTAATGTAAATTGTAATGGTTTTTCTATCTTTACAGCCCTTGGTGCAGCCGTTTAGACGAAACTCGGCCAGAGTTGGACAATTTATTTAATAATACTAATAAAGGACTTCTTTCCATGACATACGGTCTTGTTTTTGTTCTGTTTGCCTTGGCTATGCTTGACTGTCTTCCGGTTTGTTTTGTTGTGCCTTCCATGTCCTTAAACTGAATCAGCTCATCCCTTCTTTGTCTCATTAATGTGTTCATTTTTCACAAATGTTTTATAGGTCAGGGGACAATGATTGAGTGTAGTCAGCTTTGCATTATTTTTTTTTTAAATATTCAGTAAGGGTATGGCATGGGAATCTGCAAAAGTGCTCTTGGGATCCCATACTTCAAAATATCTTCCCCAGTCAGGGTAAGGAATGCGATATAAATTCTGTGGGTAAAGGATGGATATATTTTTGCATTTAGAATCTTCCCAGTTCTGAAACTTGTCTAAATGGCATAGTCTTTTCATCATATGTATCAGCAGATGGGGGCATTGCTGCCCCCATATGGCTCCCTCATAATTCTTGACATAGTCTTCCATGCACCACCATAAGAATTGATGAGACTGCTGAAAACCAAACACCCCACTGCTGCAGTCCTGAGCAGTCTCAATAGCTATGAAGTCTTCTTCTGGAATGAGCTTCATGGAGATAATATTTGTGTCCATGTAGATGCCACCATACTTCCAGATCAGTGCCAATCTACAAGCTTCTGCACTCACATGGGCCCAAAAGCGTTCCTTATGGGTAATCACCTGAAAATTGAAGATATAGAGTCATCACCTGATTAATTGTCCTTTTTGTCATAAGGGTAAATTTAAGACTGTTTGCATAGGTGCAAAGTCTAGGGGGAACATCTTACCTTCAAACTTTCCACTTAATTTGAAAGCAAATCTATGGATATATTTCACTTTGAAAATTATCCCAGAAAACATACCTGTACATATTTGCACATTCTAATTAATGCAGGTAATTTTCATGGCAAAAACAGTGAGGCAGATTTTCAAAGGGGTACGGGTGTAAGATACGCGCGTACTCCCCGAAAACCTGCCCCCAAGCTCCCCCTACGCATGCCGAGCCTATGCTGCATAGGCTGCCGGCATGCGCAAAGCCCCAGGACGCCCTTAAGTCCCAGGACATTCCTGGGGGGGCATGTCCGGGGCGTGTCTGGGGGCATGTCGCGGCCGGGGTGTTATTGGGGGCGTGTTGGGGCATGTCAGGGGCGTATCACGGCTGGCGCATCATCGGGGGCATTCCAGGGGCGTGGTTGCAGCCTCCGGACCAGCTCCCGGACCCGACCATGGCGCGCCGGCGGCTGGCTCAGTGCGCGCAAGTTACGCCTGCCCAAGGCAGGCGTAACTTTCGTGATAAAGGTAGGGGGTGGGGGAATTAGTTAGGGCCGGGGGACGGGTTAGTTAGGGGAAGGGAGGGGAAGGTGCGGGGGGTTGGAAGGAATGTTCCCTCCAAGGCCGCTCCAATTTCAGAGCGGCCTCGGAGGGAACGGAGGCAGGCTGCACGGCTCGGCATGCGCAGGCTGCTGATTTTGCACAGCCTTGCGCGCACCGACCCCAGATTTTAAAAGATACACGTGGCTACGTGCGTATCTATTAAAATCCGGCATACTTTTGTTTGCCCCAGGTGTGCGAACAAACGTACGCGTGGGCGTACTTTCATAAATTCTACCCCTATGTGAATACTTTAAAAAATCCAAAATTATGTGCATAGTTACAAACCACACTCCAACCCTGTCCCCTGGAATACCTTCTCTTACTGTGGGTAAAGCGAAGTGCATAGATGCCGTACATGCATATTATTACATTAAGGAACAATGTCAGGCCAAAAAAAACAGAGCATAAAATCAACATAGCATAAATCACTAACCCATATTTGTCCTTTATTTTCTACATCTTATTGATGTTCACTACCTGCATAACTACCTGACCAAATAAAAATGCCTTCACCTATTTACGGAACCTTAAATAATTTTGCTCCTGTCTAAAATTTAATGGTAATTATTCCATAGGGCTGGAATAGCTATGGAGAAAGTTTGCATTCTCGTAGTTTGCAAATGGTGGTCATAGTGATGGAATGAGTAACAGCATTTGTGAAGAGTGAAGCATGCTTAATGCACATACTAATGGAGTTTATAGCTTAAACATTAGAAAACCGAAAAGATGGATCGGTAAAAAATGGACTTTATTGAAACTTGCCCGACTCTGGCCAAGTTTCGCTCTGTCGAGCTGCCTCAGGGGCTTATTGAACCATTTGACTTGGCTCTATATAATTCCAATGTTTATAAGGATGAAGGAACATCAGTCAACGCACCGGATTCTGACGTGTTTCAAGGATCTGTCATTTGCTATTCATAAGTGACTTGTGCTAGCAGTATTGATGCGGTTCTCAATAGAAAGGCATCCAGTCATATACTGCTCTACAAACGTAGAAAATCGCGCTACCAGGGGGGCGGGGGCCGAAGCGGGGGGGGGGGGGCGGTCCGGCAGCGATCGCACCTCCGCGATGCGATCGCTGCCGGCATCGCGCCCAATAACTACACCATAGAAGGTGTAGTTATTGGGCGCGAAATAGCCAGCGAAAAGGGCCTTACCTTTCTGCTCTGCGCGCCGTCCTTGCGGAGTCGGCCCCGGTGACGCCCCCGACTCCTCCTCTTATATCTACTGTGCAAAGAGCGCAAGCCTGCGATAGCTTTGGAAAATGAGGCCCTATATGACTTAATGCAAGAGCTTGCATCACAAACAGGTAACACTTTATTCAACAATCTAACAAGCTGGGTATATGAAGGCTGTTTTAGCCACTCTACTGCTTTGAGATTGTATGACAACTTTGAGTCAATTAAAAAATCTTTAACCTGCAGTTTACAATTACCAAGATCTATGGGTGGAAAAGGCACATGAAATGGTTGCATTTGTGGACCCTTGAGCCAAGATGAAGTTGATGCTGCCACCAGGGGAAGGCCCCTAGTGGTCCTCGTCATCGGGAGGTAGTGCAGGCTGAGAAGAGCCAACTGGAGCTTCACCTTTTCCAGTCTACGTTCCCCACAGGTTGAGCCCTTGGGTGCCGGGGCTCAACCTGTGGGGAACGTAGGGACTTAGGTGTGGATATCTCACATCGAGGAGTCTAAAGGAGAAGGCTGAGTGGCGTCTGGCAGGCAGAAGTCGAGACAGGCAGCGGACAGACGTAACCAGGAACAGGCCAAAAGTCAGGATGGGCAGCAGACAGGCAAAGAGGAGGCAACAGGCTGGAGGTCAGAGTAGGCGGAGGTCAAGCGAAGTCAGAGTACCAGGCAAGGGTCAGGCAGGCAGAGAACAAGTTAAGACGAAATACCAGGCAGAGGTCCAAAACCGGGGAGTCAGTCCAAGGGCAGGAGCAATAACAGGGGCCGAGGCAGGAACACAGGAACAGGAGTCAGGACTGGAACGCAAGATCAGGGCTGGAATGCAGGATCAGAAGGCAAGGCTGGAACTCAGGATCAGGAACAACGCAGACTACGTACTCTCGATCAGAGCAGGACCCGTTGCTGAGGCAAAGTGCTGAAGTCAGGGCCAGGTTTAAGTATCCGACCTGGGTGATGTCATCTCCTGGGGCCATGGCGAAGTTTCTCGCCACTGGCCCTTTAAATGAGCAAGGATGGCGCACATGCGTGCCTAGAGGGGCAGGCGCCGAGGCCGAGCCGGTGGTGTGTCGCACCGTGTGGGCAGGCCGCTTCAGCGGGGTTTGGTGTCTGGCCACCTCGTGCAGCGGAGGAGAGAGCTGGTACTGGCCGCCTGCCGGAGCAGGTAAGGGAGCCCAGCCGCAGCCACCTGCAGCCAGGAATCCTAACAGAAATTGTCCAGTTTAGAAGATAAATGTCTTACAGCCATTAAGAACAAAACCCATTTTTTATCATCCAATATTCTATTCTTTTAAACCAAAACTGAAATCGCTCTACAGGGACCTCTGCTGGTACAATATTTGGAATAAAAAACTGCATATCACATGCATAAAATTTGTAAATTAAATCAAGCTCATTTAACCATTTACCCAAAGAAAACTAATTTTTTTTTTTTAATTTTTTATTTATGCTGATTTTAACAATCTTACATAGAAGAAAATAAACAATTAGTTACAGATTTTCCATACTGTTATCAATAATAACTGAGGTATACATCTCTAATCTGCAGTAAGAAATGTAAAAGGTAATGCTCCAGGATTGAGAAAGAAATAGAAAACTAATTTGAAATGCAAACATTCTGCTAATTTTTCTGTGTTCTTTCTTCCAAGAAAGATGCAAATCACTTCAATACTGTCCGCCAAAGCCCTATACTACTTAATCTATTTAACTACTTTACATGACTTACAGTGTAAAAGGCTGATATAATATCCAAATACCTGAATTTTTCTGCTCCAAAACACAATGTATTTCATCCAATAAAGTCAATAACAAAGTTTCAGTGCCATGAGTTCATCGAAATCCAAACTGTCTAACACATTATATTCTTCAATATAATCATCCAACTGTTTCAAACCACACTTTTCTAAAACTTTTCTAAGAGCATGTTAGGCTGTGATGTGGTTAATGCAGTCTAGTAGGTGAACCCACTAGGCCCATGCCCTTGCTGGGACAGAGGCAGGAGCGTAACTTGTACCAGCCCTGGTCCCCTCAGGTTGACCCTTTGGATATCTCAAGGAGAGGTCAGAATGAGTCTAGGGCTGGCAGTGAGCAGAGATTACTCGGGTTCAGTTCAAGGGTTGAGGCAGGCAGCAAGAATCTAATGTCCGGATCCAGGCCAAGGGTCAGGCAGGCAGCAAACCACAGTGTTAAAGACAGAGGCCAGAACCAGGAAGTCAGGCTGAGACAGACCAGACAGGGAGACAAGAGCAAGTCTGAGCTGGATAGACAGGCAGGACAAGGCGACAGGACAGGCAAGGTAAGCAGAGGACCAGGGCAAATACAGGCAAGAGAGAAAGGGCCATAATAGGCAAGGGGAAAATAACATGCACTGTAACCGTGGCAGGAGGACCTGTTGCTGAGGTGTTGGGCATAGCACACCTAAGGGACACTGAGCCGACTCAGCAGGATGGTGTCTCGGTGGTATGTAAGTTTCGTCTGTGAGGGTGAGTGTGGCCAGTCGTGGGGCCTTCCTGTGGCTGGCCAAATGTTACAGAGCACATAAATACTATATAAGGCAGCAGTTGTTCAGCAATGATGAAGAAGCAGTCAGATCCTTTTATACCAGTCACATAATAGCCTGCTTTAATGCAAATGACAGAACTCCATTAATCAAAAATAAATTAAGTAATTTTACAAGATAATTATCAAATACAGAGAGCTTATTTTTATCAACCAAAATGAATAGGAATCTAATGCACATGGAGTCACCCTTATTCTGGCAATGGTTTTCTGAAATCCAGTAGGAGTAAGCAAATCAATGTTTTCCCACACCACAGAGTTGGATGACATTATATCCGAGTTATCCATAAAGACTCTGACGGCAGTTGTAATGTTTGTAGTATATGAATTGTCCCAGAAATGAGCAGCTTAGTTCCAGGAGAGCTGAATCCCAGGCACCAACAGTACATGGTCTTGTGCCTAGGCCAGTCACCTTCCCTTTGGGTTGAGCCCTCCGGTGCTGGTGGCCAGTGAAGCATGAGGGATGCGGCAGTTCCTGATGACAAGAATTATGAGGCTGAACACAGAATAAGGAGCAGGGCCTAACCAGGAACTCTGGAAACAAGGAAGGAAAATGACAAGAGCTCTGGATAAAGAAGCCAAATGTAGATGTTGACAAAACTGAATTCTTCTGGAAACAGAAGTGGAATCAGAATATGAGGTCCGGTGGCTAGGACCAAGCTCTGGCAACTGACTGCTGAGACTGCCTCAGTATAAATACAGGTCTATACAGAAAACAATATGGCTGCCGGATGGGGGAGTGGGGGAGTGGAAGCACAAAACTGAGAGAAATAGATATCTCAAGTGGATTACAGCGCCACCTGCAGGCTAGAGAAACAGTCAGCAATGGCTCTTTATAGCAGGGGCTTCAGTAAATACTAATTTTCTCCTGAAAAAATGTAACCAACTCTTCACTTTTTGGTCTTTGCTTAATAATACTTATGGGCTGTTTCAAAGCTTGTTTAACTATTGAGAGCAGTTCAAATGGTCTATTCAAAGAATTGTTTATGACCTATATATTAAATCATTTTTTTAAATTGTAACTAATTGAGGGTGAAATTTGTGAAGCCATGACATTTTATTGTGTATGTGTGTGTGTGTGTGTGTGTGTGTGTGGGGGGGGGGGGGGGCGGGACAAAATATAACAGAGGTGTCCTGCCATTCTGCCCTCTTCCCAAATCCCTTCCTTTTATATCAGAACCTCCCCTGACCCAAGCAAAGATATTACCATATGTAAACCCCCATCCTCCACAGATCCCCCCACCCACCCAACGAAAACCAATAAACCCTGGGGTCTAGAGTCTCCCTTCCCATCCCTCTTCCAAAATAGACATTAGTGGGCTAGCCACCCCCATACTTTAAAAATAAACCCTGGTGGGTTAATGAAGCACACTAGCTCTGAGTCCAGTCAGTGCTATCTTTCAAAATGGCGCCGATCAGCATTTATTCCTATCATATGATATGCTCAAAGTCCATTCGGTGCCATTTTGAAAGATGGTGCCGACCAGGCCGTCTCCTGGTCAATGCATATCAGGTTTTAACCACATACTGCATAGTATTCCCATTGATTTGTGCAGCCTAAGTGCCTGACTCTGCACTTTTTAGTACTGAATCTTAATTGCCAAGTATTAGACAACTCCTCAAGCTTTCTTAGGTCACTTTTCATTCTGTCCACTACTTCAGGGGTATCCACTCTGTTGCACATCTTAGTGTCATCTGCAAAAACCAAAAATGTTCCCTCTAACTCCTCTGCAATATTACTGCAAAGATATTAAACAGAACTAGCATAGGACCAATCCCTGAAGTACTCCACTAATCACTTTTCTCCCCTCAGAGTGAATTCCATTTACCATCTGTTGTCTATAACTCAGCCAGTTTTTAATCCACGTCACTACCTTGCAACCCATTCCCAGGGTGCTGAGTTTATTAGGAATAGCCTAGTGGTTAAAGCAGTGGATTACAAATCCGGAGACCACCATTCAAGTCCCACTCTCACCCCTTGTGACCTTGGGCAAGTCACTTTACCCTCCATTACCTCAGCTACTAAACTTTGTTTTGTAAGCCCTCTGGGGATAGAGAAATACCTATAGTACCTGAATGTAAATTGATGTGATATCTCAGATCAAATGTCAGTATATAAAAAATAATTAATAAATAAATAAGCTTTCCATGCGGGACAGTAGCAAAGCTTTGCTGAAATCAAGTAAACCACATCCAGGGCATGTCCTTGATCTAATTCTCCAGTTACCAATCAAAGAAAAATGAGATTCATTTGTCATAATATGTCTGTAGTAAAAAACCATACTGCCTCAGATCCTGCAATCCACTGGATTGTAGATTGTAGTACACTGTCCTACGGAAGAGTCTACATCAATTTTCCCACCATTCAAGTATGGCTAACCATACCAGCATGTACTAGTTTCCAGCTTCCTCTTTCTTGCCAATTTTATTAAGAACTACATCCACACATCTCTAGTCTTGTGGGACCATGCTCATCTCTAAAAGATTTACTGAACAGATCCTTCAGCGGATCTACCAGCACAACTCCGAGCTCCCTTAGCATCCTAGGGTACATCTCATCCAGCCTCATGGCTTTCAGTTTTGCAATTTTTACATAGACAATCTCTCCTCTATAAATGGTATTGTATGTACCCGACTCTTATAGGTACCCTTGGCACTATCAGGGACCTTCTCCAACCCCTTCTTCAGTGAAAACTGAACAGAAGTACTTATTATGCATTTTTTGCTTTCTTCCTCATCTTTCTCCCCACATTACTCGTCATCTCTTCTCAATCTTATAATAGAGCTTCTGGCCTTCCTTCTTTCACATGAAAAAGTTTTTTTGCCTCACTTTATCTCTTTTGCTATCTTTTATTCCATTCATGCTGTTACGCTCCCCGGCAGGTTCTGCTCACTTCCCCTTCCATCCACAAGGTCCGGGCTTACCTCCTTTGCTGCCGCAGCGAGTTTGAGGCATCCCCAGCTCCCCCGCTCACCGTCTCCGATGCCAGCCTCCGGGCGGAGCTCCCATAGGGGCCCTGTGTCTTCCTGCTCCTCGGCCCCACCTCTAGGCGCACACGCGCGCGCCCGACATTGCCCTACTTAAAGAGCCAAGCGCGGGAAACCCGTACCCGGCGCTCCCTGATGACATCACGCAAGCCTGATATATAAGGCAAGGCCCGTTCCCCTGAACTGTGCCTTGGCAATCGGGTCGTACATTCCGGTGTGTCTAGTTTGCCTTCCAGCATCTCCTGTTCCAGTGTCTCTTGTTCCAGCATCTCCTGTTCTTTCATCTCTCCATCCCTGTTAGTAGCCTTCGCACTGATCTCACAGTATTGACCATTGCTTGCTCCTGACTACTCTTGATTGTTGCCTGGACCTGACCTCTGCCTGACCACTGACTACTAGAGATGTGAATCGTGTGATCGATCGTCTTAACGATCGATTTTGGCTGCGGGGGGGGGGGAGGAAATCTGATCGTCGCGGTTTTGTTTTTTTTAAAATCGTTTAAATCGTAAATCGGGGGAGGGCGGGAAAACCGGCACACTAAAACAACCCTAAAACCCACCCCGACCCTTTAAAATAAATCCCCCACCCTCCCGAACCCCCCCAAAATGTTTTAAATTACCTGGGGTCCAGTGGGGGGGTCCCGGTGTGATCTTCCACTCTCGGGCCATGGCTGCGTTAATAGAAATGGCGCCGGCGCTACCTTTGCCCTGTCATATGACAGGGCAAAGGTAGCGCCGGCGCCATTTTGGTTCCTGTCCCCCGACATCACGAGCGCAGGAGATCGCTCCCAGACCCCCGCTGGACCCCCAGGGACTTTTGGCCAGCTTGGGGGGGCCTCCTGACCCCCACAAGACTTGCCAAAAGTCCAGCGGGGTCCGGGAGCGACCTCCTGCACTCGGGCCGTATTGCCGTATTGCAAAATGGCGCCGGCCGTATGGCCATACGGCTGGTGCCATTTTGCAATACGGCAATACGGCCATACGGCCGGCGCCATTTTGCAAAACGGCCCGAGTGCAGGAGGTCGCTCCCGGACCCCCGCTGGACTTTTGGCAAGTCTTGTGGGGGTCAGGAGGCCCCCCCAAGCTGGCCAAAAGTCCCTGGGGGTCCGGGAGCGACATATGACATATGACAGGGCAAAGGTAGCACCGGCGCCATTTCTATTAATGCAGCTGTGGCCTGAGAGTGGAAGATGACACCGGGACCCCCCCACTGGACCCCAGGTAATTTAAAACATTTTGAGGGGGTTCGGGAGGGTGGGGGATTTATTTTAAAGGGTCGGGGTGGGTTTTAGGGTTGTTTTAGTGTGCCGGTTTTCCCGCCCTCCCCTTTCCCCTCCCCCCTCCCCCGATTTACGATTTTTGACGATAAATCAGGGGAATTCCTATTGTATCACGCCTCTAACGATTTTTGACGATTTAAAATATATCGGACGATATTTTAAATCGTCAAAAAACGATTCACATCCCTACTGACTACTCTTGATCGCTGCCTGAAACCGATCTCTGCCTGACCACTAACTTCTCCTGATCACTGCCTGGTACGTGACCTGTGTGGGAAAATGTGGCAGAGAGGTTCTGGAAGCCAAATTTAGGATTTTAGGTAGGAAGGTCAAATCCAGAAACTCCAGGAAGCTAAAATCCAGAACCTCCAGGGTGGCATTCTCTGAAATGCTTCCTGTTCCACGTGCAGGTCCCCAGAGGTAGGCAGAGCACCAGAGATTCAATGCGTGGATGAGACGATGGTGCAGGGAAGAGGGATTCAGCTTTGTAAGGAACTGGGGAAACTTTTGGGGAAAGGGGAGACTTTTCTGAAAGGATGGGCTCCACCTTAACCAGAGTGGAACCAAGCTGCTGGCACTAACTTTCAAAAAGGAGATAGAGCAGCTTTTAAACTAGAACAAGGGGGAAAGCCGACAGTCACTCAGCAATGCATGGTTCGGAGAAATGTATCCTTGAAGGATACTAATGAAACAGGAGCGTAAGGGTATCCCAACAGAGAGGTTCCATTAAAAGCAAACATAGTCCATATGCCTATATGTAAAAAATCATCAAAGCTAATCATTTCCGAATTATCCCAAATAACTGAAAAGCAGGTTGTTAAAACAAACAAAAAAAACACACTTTGAAATGTCTGTATGCCAATGCCAGAAGTCTAAGAAGTAAGATGGGAGAGTTAGAGTGTATAGCAGCAAATGATGAGATTGACATAATTGGCATCACAGAAACTCGGTGGAAAGAGGATAACAACAGACAGTGCTACATCAGGGTACAAATTATATCTCAATGATAGGGAGGATCAACTTGGTGGGGCTGTGGCACTTTATGTCCGGGAGGGTATAGAGTCCAACAGGATAAAGATCATACAAGAAACTAAATGCTCAGTAGAATCTATATGGGTAGATATCCCATGTATGTTGGGTAAGAGTATAGTTATAGGAGTATACTATGTCCACCTGGACAAAATGGTCAGACAGATGAAATATTAAGAGAAATCAGGGAAGCAAACCAATTTGGCAGTGCAATAATAATGGGAGATTTTAATTACCAAATCCAAACATTCTCTTACTATGTAATCCCAAGATTAGCACAATCTAAATAAGAGACGTGGTATTGAAAAATGTTTCAACTTATAAAGCTGTATGTAACAATGCTTATATGTATTTAGACTGTAAATTTAAGGACCATCATACCACCCATAGTGCTCACAAGTTAAAACTTGTATTTCATGCACTTCATTTGGGTCACTTTTAATCATTGGTCCGAATCAGCTAGCATCCAATATATTAGTTTTCAATGTTCAAAAGATTTTTTTTAGTTTTTTTAAGCGTATATATTTAAAACAAATGAACTTCCCTTCTGTAGCTGTCGGGGTTAATCGTCCGACGCGCGCGTTTCGCAACACTGCTGCTTCAGAGACATCAATTCAAAACTCTCCTGATCCAGCACTCCCCTTCTGATCCTTTAACGGGGGTGTACCTCAGCTATGCGGGTTTGTGCGATGCTGCGGGTCCATCAATTTTTCTGACCCGACGCCATTTCCCCGCTTAATTTCTAAGCAGGTAAATAGCGTCGGGTCTGCAGCTCTAACACTAAACTTTCAAAAGGGAAACTTTAATAAAATGAGGAAAATAGGTAGAAAAAACTGAAAGGTGCACTGCAAAGGTTAAAAGTGTTCAACAGGCTTGGACATTGTTTAAAAATACAATCCTAGAGGTGCAGTCCAAATGTATTCCACACATTACAAAAGGTGGAAGGAAGGCAAAACGATTACTGTCATGGTTAAAAGGTGAGGTGAAAGAGGCTATTTTAGCCAAAAAAATTTAATGTGGACAAGTGCAAGGTGTTGCATATAGGGAAAATAACCCTTGCTATAGTTACATGATGTTAGGTTCCATATTAGGAGCTACCACCCTAGACAAAGATCTAGGCATCATAGTAGATAATACTTTAAAATTGTCGGCTCAGTGTGCTGCAGCAGTCAAAAAAGCAAACAGAATGTTAGGAATTATTAGGAAGGGAATGGTTAATAAAACGGAAAATGTCATAATGCCTCTATATCGCTCCATGGTGAGACCGCACCTTGAATATTGTGTACAATTCTGGTTGCCGCATCTCAAAAAAGATATAGTTGCGATGGAGAAGGTACAGAGAAAGGCAACCAAAATGATAAAGGGGATGGAACATCTCCCCTATGAGGAAAGGCTGAAGAGGTTAGGGCTGTTCAGCTTGGAGAAGAGACGGCTGAGGGGGGATATGATAGAAGTCTTTAAGATCATGAGAGGTCTTGAAAGAGTAGATGTGACTCGGTTATTTACACTTTCGAATAATAGAAGGACTAGGGGGCATTCCATGAAGTTAGCAAGTAGCACATTTAAGACTAATCAGAGAAAATTCTTTTTCTCTCAATGCACAATAAAACTCTGGAATTTGTTGCCAGAGGATGTGGTTAGTACAGTTAGTGTAGCTGGGTTCAAAAAAGGTTTGGATAAATTCTTGGAGGAGAAGTCCATTAATGGCTATTAATCAAGTTTACTTAGGGAATAGCCACTGCTATTAATTGCATCAGTAGCATGGGATCTTCTTAGTGTTTGGGTAATTGCCAGTTTTTGTGGCCTGGTTTGGCCTCTGTTGGAAACAGGATGCTGGGCTTGATGGACCCTTGGTCTGACCCAGCATGGCAATTTCTTATGTTCTTATGTTCTTATGTTCTCTGCCTGACCTGACTATTTCTGGATTGAGTACAGGTACGGACCCCTGCTTCGGCTGACCATTCTGAACTATTACTCTGGCCTTGATCCTCGCTATACACTCGGACTCTCTATTCTGGCCTCCTGTGACCTCTGGACACTCTGGTTTAAATAAGAACATAAAAACATAAGAACATGCCATACTGGGTCAGACCATGGGTCCATCAAGCCCAGCATCCTGTTTCCATCAATGGCCAATCCAGGCCATAAGAACCTGGCAAGTACCCAAAAACTAAGTCTATTCCATGTTACTGTTGCTAGTAATAGCAGTGGCTGTCAACTTAATTAATAGCAGGTAATGGACTTCTCCTCCAAGAAATTATCCAATCCTTTTTTAAACACAGCTATACTAACTGCACTAACCACATCCTCTGGCAGCAAATTCCAGAGTTTAATTGTGCGTTGAGTGAAAAAGAACTTTCTACGATTAGTCTTAAATGTGCCACATGCTAACTTCATGAAGTGCCCCCTAGTCTTTCTATTATCTGAAAGAGTAAATAACCGATTCACATCTACCCGTTCTAGACCTCTCATGATTTTAAACACCTCTATCATATCCCCTCCAGCCGTCTCTTCTCCAAGCTGAAAAGTCCTAACCTTTTTAGTCTTTCCTCACAGGGGAGCTGTTCCATTTCCCTTATCATTTTGGTCATCCTTCTCTGTATCTTCTCCATCGCAATTATATCTTTTTTGAGATGAAGCGACCAGAACTGTACACAGTATTCAAGGTGCAATCTCACCATGGAGCAATACAGAGGCATTCTGACATTTTCCATTTTATTCACCATTCCCTTTCTAATAATTCCCAACATTCTGTTTGCTTTTTTGACTGCCGAAGCACACTTAACTGACATTTCAATGTGTTATCAACTATGATGACTAGATCTCTTTCTTGGGTGGTAGCACCTAATATGGAACCGTTCAGACTTTGTAAGACCCCTGCGGTCTTTCAGTCCTTAACCATGCTGGTCCACCAGTAATGTTTTCTTAACATCTCAAGGGTCCGAGCTCGGCTGGGACCTACTCTATTCAATTGTCATGGTATATCTAGACGATATACTGATCTTTTCCAAGGACCTGAAGTCCCACCGTTCACACGTTCATACAGTCCTCCAATGTCTCAGAGACAATCATCTCTATGAAAAATTAGAGAAGTGTATCTTCAAAAAGACTCGTTTCTCATTTCTGGGCTATGTTTCCAATCGTGGTTTCACCATGGATCCTGAGAAACTCCAAGGAATTCGAGATTGGTCCCAGACAGTAGGCCTCCGCACCTTACAGAGATTCCTTGGATTTACAAACTATTACAGGAACTTCATCACTAACTACTCCACGCTAGCTGCTCCACTCATGGCCATGACTAGGAAAGGTAGTAACCCTCGAGTTTGGAGTCCCAAGGCTCAATTTGCTTTCACGCCTTGAAAGAGGCCTGCACCTGACCTTGTCTATGTCACCCAGATCCTAACCATCCCTTAGTTGTCGAAGTTGACACCTCCGCCATTGGGGCAGGGGCGGTCCTGAGCCAATATTCCTCCAAGGGGGTCTTAGTACCCTGCTCCTTCTACTCTCACAAGTTTTTGCCCGCAGAGCAAAATTACACGATTGGTGACGGTGAGCTCTTAGCTGTGAAATTGGCTCTTCAAGATTGGAGCCCCTGGTTAGAAGGAGCCCAACATAAATTCACGATCTTTACAGACCAAATAACCTCAAAAACTTAAAGGAGGCTCAACTATTGAACCCCATACAGGCCCATTGGGCACTTTTCTTTGAACTTTTTAATTTTTAACTCCACTACCGCCTTGCAACAAAGAACATCTGAGCGGATGCTCTCTCTTGCTCTCTTGAACCAGAAGATACACTTGAAACTCCAAGCACATCATTGACCCAGTCTGTATAACCCTTGCGGTTACCCACGCAGTGCCAGCTGAAAAGACGGTGGTCCCACGCCATCTCTGAGAGCGCGTCCTCTGCTGGGCTCATGACTCAAAGTTGGCTGGCCATCCCAGCCGAGCTCAGACCCTTGAGATGTTAAGAAAACATTACTGGTGGCTCAGCATGGTTAAGGACTCCCGCAGTTATGTAGATTCCTGCCCTATCTGCGCACAGCAGAAGCCTCCAACTGGCCACCCTTGGGGACTCCTCCAGCCTCTTCTGGCTCCCACGAAACCCAGGTCAAGCATCTCTACTGACTTCATCGTCAATCTGCCCCCATCAGAAGGCAATACGGTCATTTGGGTTATTATCGACCGCTTTTCAAAAATGGCCCACTTCATTCCACTACAGAGCCTTCATTCAGCTCCTGGCAAAACTCTTTCTCCATCATGTCTTCCGACTACATGGATTGCCCAAGAATATCGTTTCCGATCATGGACCACAATTCACAGCCAAGTACTGGAAGTTTCTGTGCACAAAGTATAACATCACCCTGAATCTGACATCGGCCTATCACCCTCAAGCAAACGGACAAGCTGAGAGGACAAACTGCTCATTAAAGATCTTCCTGAGATCCTACATAAATGATCAACAGGACAACTGGGCTGACTTCTTGCCCTGGGCCGAGTTATCAGACAATACTCATCTCGCCTCTGCCATTGACGTCTCTCCCTTCTCCGTGGTATTCGGTCGCCAGCCATACTTACCTCTTCCAGTGCCACTCTCCGTACCCTCGCCTGCAGCCCAGTCCATGGCACAGACGATTCACCGTCTGTGGAACCAGGTTAAGGATAGACTGGGTCAGGCAGCCGAGAAAGCCAAATGCTTTACTGATGTCCACTGTCGCACTACATCCTGTTCCAACCAGGCCAGAAAGTTTGGCTCAGTACAAAACACGTCAAGTTACGTCTGCCATCTCAGCGATTGGCTCCCAGGTTCATTGGACCATTTCCAATCATGCAAAGACTAGGAGCAGTGACTTATCAGCTGCAGCTGCCTACCTCCATGGGAATCCACAACAAATTCCATGTCTCCTTATTGAAAGCTTTGGTCTTGAACTGGCCTTCTCGCAGGCCTCCTGTTCCATCACAGCTCACCACTGAACCCGAGGATGTCCTCCAGGTAAAGGAAGTTCTGTACGTCTGGTGAAAGAGAGATCATTGGGAATGTCTCCTGTCATGGGAGGGCTTCGGTCCAGAAGAGAACTCCTGGGAACCCTCCCACCACATATATGACAAGAATCTCCTCGCAGAGTTCCACAAGACCCATCCTGACAAGCCCAGTCCAGTAAGGGGGAGTCCTAGAAGGGGAGGTACTGTTACGCTTCTTGGCTGCTTCCACTCTGCGGCCGGTCCCGCTCACCTCTCCCTTCCATCCACGAGCTCCAGGCTTACCTTCTGTGCTGCCGCAGCGAGTTTGCAGCATCCTCGGTTCCCCCGCTCATCGTATCCGACGCCGGCCTCACAGCAGAGCTCTGGTAGGGACTCCACGTCTTCTGTTCCTCGGCCCCGCCCCTAGGCGCGAGCATGGCTGATGTCGCCTTCAAAGGGCCAAGCATGGGAAACCTGAACACGGCACTCCCTGATGATATCACACAAGCCTGCTATATAAGACAAGGCACATTCCACTGAACAGTACCTTGGCAAACAGGTTTTACACTCCAGTGTGTCTGGTTTGCCTTCCAGTGTCTCCTATTCCAGTGTCGCTTGTTCCAGCGTCTCCTGTTCCTTCGTCTCTCCATCCCTGGTAGTACCCTTTGGACTGATCTCACGGTAATGACCATTGCTTGCTCTTGACTACTCTTGATTGCTGCCTGGATCTGACCTCTGCCTGACCACTAACTACTCTTGATCGCTGCCTGGAGCGTGAGCTCTGCCTGACCTGACTACTTCCGGATTGACTACAGGTACTGACCCCTGTTTCAGCTGACTATTCTGAACTATTACTCTGGCCTTGATCCTCGCTATCTACTCGGACTCTCTGTTCTGGCCTCCTGTGACCTCTGGACACTCTGGTTTGGACATCGACCACGCACCCTTGTTTGTGGTGGGTACTCCTCTGCACTTCCTCTCTAGGAGATTCTGTGAGGCCCACCTTAGACCAGGTGGCACGGGTAACCAAGGGCTCAACCTGAGGGAATCATGGGTTGCTATTGGTGAAGCTCCAGCTAGCCTCTGTCTCCTCCTGTGCTCCGCCTCCTGGTGGCAGGCGCTCTCCGGGTCCGACCGGAGGGCCGTACCAATCCTGCACCAGGCCAAGGGTCCACCTCCAGCGCAACACATGCTTTGACCATACTGACTTCTTTCCATGTTTCTTCCAGATTTACTATTCTTTTCAGGGGAGTATTTCCAAATTGGACAGGAATGAACTTAATTTGTAAGCCAGGATGTGTTGGGAGTGTTTGAAATCTCTCCTATTTACTGCTAAAACCCTTTTTAATACTTGCATTGTACCAAAGAGTGCTTCCTTCAGGATTTCATAGAGTATAATCTGTATAGGCAACATATCAAGGAATTAATTAGGCCAGTGGCACCCAATATAATTTGGGACTATTTCTATATATTTATGTAACATCTTCTTGGTTTATAATTGCATTGTTTGATACTTAAGAATCTTTACATTCTCTATATGATCCACAGAATAGTCATTTTTTAGTTAATATTTTTAAAATTATATTTTGCTGTTCAGCTTTTCAAAGTGGATTACATTCAGGTACTGCAGTTATTTCTCTGTCCCCAGAGTGCTCACAATCTAAGGTCTAGATTCATAATTCTGTGGTAAAAATTGCAAAAATATGTGTGATAAAAAAAGAGCCATGTTTAGGATAATGAACGGCTAGCTACATCACATAGCAAAATATCACACGCGCCATTGTGTCATCGCACATCACGATGCGTCATCGCGGCTAGTGTTAATTAGTGCGCTTTGCACTATTTTTTCCCTGTATGTATATACTAGCTTCCTGCATGTTCCTCTTTGAGGGTGTGTCAGGTGTTGGTTGAGAGAGGAGAGGAGGTTTATTATTCTTGGAGTTTAGAGGAGTTTTTCTATTACTGAGTGAGTTGTCTTGTTATCTGTTGTCCTCTGTTTACCTTTGCCTTTGTCTTTTTGTCTTCTCTGGTGGAGTGAAAGTGTTTCTTTTTTAGTCCAGATTGTCTGTCTGTCTTTTTGTGTGGAGGAGTGGTGGTGAGGAGAAGTGGTGTTGGAGGAGGAGTGGTGGAGGAGGAGCAGTGACGTTGAGGTGTATGTATGTGTGTGTGTTAAGGAATGGTGTGGAGAACGGTGTGTGTGTGTGTGTGTGTGTGTGTGTGTGTGTGCAGGAGTGGTGTGAAGGAGCTGTGTGTGTGTATGTATGTGTGTGTGTGTGTAGGTTGTGGAGAGGATGGAGCATGAAGGGCATGGGGATAGAGAAGTGGCATCAGGATAGGAGGGGGAGGAGGCCAGAGAGGGAGTGGGATGATGAGGGCAGGAGTGCCAGGGGAAGTAGTAGGAGTAGGGACAGGTGGAGGAGTAGAGAGGCAGAAGGGAAGGGATAGGAGGGAATAAGAGGGGGTAGGCAGGCGAATTCAGAGGGAGGACTAGGGCAGGCTAGGGATAGACAGATAGGGCAGAGGGTAAGGGAGTTGGTAGGGCAGGAGAAGGAAGGGTTAGGAAGGGAGGGAAGAGGGGAGCAGGGCAGAGAGTGAGGAAAGGAAGAACACCTCTCCGGAAGAGGACGTGCACCCCCTTCAGGCAGCCAGTCAGCACCATGCCAGCAACTCAGGGCCATAAAGTTCACATGCAGGGGTTCTGCACAATTATCCAATGCTGTTTGGCAACCAGGTGGCCAAGACCTCCAAGGCATCTGTTATTGTTTGTAAGGATTTTGGGTGGACCCCTGGACTCTGTGGCAGATGACCACGCCCACGGGGGAAGGTCCCGTGAGGGGCCACAGGTCAAGCTCAGCTTAGGACACACACACAGTTAGATCTTTTATTAGACAGTATTGATGAGCCGCCAGAGGTGGCGGTAGTGAGCTGGAATATAGCCCGGCTGGGCTTGTAGTCCCTCAGGCTCTGGAACAGCGATCCCACAATGGCTGTGCTATAGTGGAGAGAAACTGATATCGTGAGTAGCAGCAGTAATGCAGAGTTCAGGATTAGAGCCTCATTGGTAATGTACTCACGCAGCGGTCTCTCAGTATGGAGCACAGGAGCTGAAGTAAAGGCAGGCCCTCAAGGAGCGAGTACCTGGTTCCAGGGAACAGCTCTGAAAGATGTAGATGGTAACTCACAGATGGTATAGGCAGCGGTGTCTTCCAGACAGAAGTGAAGTCCAGGTAGCGATCCAGGAACATGGGCCCTCGAGGAGTGAGTACCGGTTCCAGACAGCGACCTGAAAGAGAAGAGAGAGAGAGGCCCCCGAGGAGCGGGTACCCTAAATAGAGTAGTCCAAGATGGAGGCAGAGTAGTAGGTATGGAGAGCGAATCCCATCCGTCGGAAACCTTTACTATTCCGATCCCTTGCTAACTCATAGGCTAGCAAGTGTGTAGTCTATTTGTATCCTGGATGCATGACGTCATCACAGGGGGATGCCCCTGAGGTTTGCGCCACTGAAGGTACTTGAAGCAGGGCCACACGGCACATGTGCCCTAAGGCAGCTGAACAGCATGGCGGGAGGCAGTGCCCAAGCCGGTCTGGGGATGCCGGAGAGGATGGCAGGCAGACGCCGCGGCAGCCAAACGTCCATCAACTGCAGGAGGAGTCGCCAAAGAGGTAAGGAGGGCGGAGTGGAGACGTCGGGCAGCAACAGTTGCAACAGTACCCCTTCAAAGGGCGGTCTCCTCTTCGGGTACCAAGTTTCAGTTTAGAAGGATGCACAAGGTGAAATTGACGGAGCATCTCTTTATCAAGGATGTTAGCCTGAGGCTCCCAAGAGTTTTCTTCGGGGCCGAAACCTTCCCATTAAAAAAGGTATTCAAGTTATTTGTCTCGTCTTCAGACATCAAGAATCTCTTCAACCTTGAATACAAGGTCATCTTCTGCGTTGATAACAGGTGTTTCCTGAGTCTTGGAAGAGAATTCATTGAGAATGAGTGGTTTTAAGAGTGAAATGTGAAAAGCATTATGGATGTTGAGTCCAGGTGGTCGCTTCAGAATATAGGTGATGTTGCCAAGACATCGGAGGATTGGAAATGGTCCAACACAGTGAGGAGCGAACTAAGTGGAGGGTAGCTTCAGTCTGAGGTGTTTGGTAGATAACCAGGCTTTATCTTCAGGTTTGAAGACTGGCGCTTGAGAATGGTGAGCATCATAGTAATTCTTAGCGTGATCACTCGCTTTGTTCAGCATGTCCTTTGTCTGAATCCACAGGTTATGGATTTCATCAGCAGTAGCTTGAGCTGCTGGGGACGTCACTGAAAGCTTCAGTGGAAGTGGCGGTGTTGGAGAGCGTCCATAAACCACTTCAAAAGGTGTTGATCCAGTTGATGTTGCTGGATGAGAGTTGATGGCGAATTCAGCCCATGGTAGCAGTTCGGCCCAGTTATTATGACGGGAACTGATGTAGGGATGAATGAACTGCTTCAAAGTTCTATTCATCCGTTCTGTTTGGCCATTTGATTGTGGATGATAGGCTGAAGTGTAGTCTAGAGAGATGTCAAATCACTTGCAAAAGGCCCTCCAGAATCTTGCCGTGAATTGATATCCTCGGTCAGAGACAATGTGACTAGGTAGGCCGAGAAGGCGAAATATGTGCAATATGAAGAGCTTTTCAAGCTCCAAGGCTGAAGGCAAGCCAGGAAGCGCCACGAAGTGTGCCATCTTGCTGAAGTGATCAACTGTTACCCAGATGGTGTTCATTCCTCCGGAAGGGGGTAAATCGACTACAAAATCAGTAGCGATGTGTGACCAGGGCTGTTCTGGAATTGGCAGTGGTTTTAGCAAACCCCATGGTTGGCCAGAAGCAGGTTTGTTCTTGGCACAGTTGGTACAGGATGCCACATAGGAATTGGTATCCTTTTTGATCGTAGTCCATCAATATAACTTCTGGATTTTGAGCAGGGTACGCCATTGACCAGGATGCCTAGCCAGCTTGGAATCGTGCGCCCAAAAGAGCACCTTCTTCCTGATATGTTTTGGTACGATGGTCTTACCAGTGGGCACAGAATGGGTAGTCTCCAAGATGACGTTCTTCGGGTCAATTATGTACTGAGATTCTTCAGGCACATTCTCCGAGATAAAGGAGCGTGACAAGGCGTCGGCTCTGGTATTTCTGTCTCCGGGGTGATTCTTGAGCACAAAGTCGAAACGATTAAAAAATAAGGACCATCTGGCTTGTCTGTGGTTAAGACGTTGTGCATGGCGGAGATACTCTAGATTTTTTGTGGTCCGTGAATACGGTTATTTGATGTTGAGCGCCTTTGAGCCAAAGCCCCCATTCCTTGAATGCAAGCTTTATTGCCAAGAGCTCTTTATTGCCGATCCCATAGTTCTTCTCGGCTGGGGAGAAACGTCGTGAGAAGAAGAAACAGGGACAAAAAGCTTTAGAGTCTCCTGTCTGGCTCAATATGGCCCCCACGCCGACATCTGAAGCATCAACTTCAATGATAAAGGGCTTATTGGGGTCAGGATGCCGAAAGCATGGTTCCATGGAAAAGGCAGTCTTCAGATTCTCAAATGCGGAAATGGCCTCCGCAGACCATTTGGAAGTGTTGGCAGCCTTGTGGGTCATTGCAGTCAAGGGTACTGTTAAAGAAGAGTAGTTCTTAATGAAGCCTATATAATAATTGGTGAACCCTAGGAATCATCTCAGGGCCTTCAGGCTGGTAGGTTGGGACCAATTTTTGATACTCTCGAGTTTGTGAGGGTCCATCTGGAAGACATCTTTAGACACAATATAGCCAAGGAAAGGCACTGAGTCTTTGTGAAATTCACACCTAGAGAGTTTGGCGAAGAGCAAGTGATCACAGAGTCAGCGGAGTACTTGTTTGACATCTTCAATGTGAGTGGGCAGATCCTGGGAAAAGATCAGAATATCATCCAGGTATACCATGACACTCTTGTACAGCAGGTCCCGCAAGATGTCATTCATCATGTTCTGAAATATGGCGGGTGCATTGCACAGGCCGAAAGGCATCACTAAGTACTCAAAGTGGCCGTCTCGAGTGTTGAAGGCTGTTTTCCATTCGTCGCCACTACGAATGCGAACTAAGTTGAGGGCCCCCTTCAGGTTGAGTTTTGAAAATATTTAGGCCCCTTGAAGCCGGTCAAACAGTTCCGAGATTAAAGGCAGGGGGTAGTGGTCTTTAATCGTGATCTTGTTCAGACCTCGGTAATTGATGCAAGGACGTAGGGTACCGTCCTTCTTCTTCACAAAGAAAAAGCTTGCGCCAGCTGGAGACTTCGATGGTCTGATAAACCCCTTCTGTAAGTTCTCCTCAATATATTCGGACATCGCCTTGTTCTCAATTGCTGAGAGAAGATAGACCTGTCCTTTAGGAGGTTCAGTATTGGGTTTCAGTCTTATGGCACAGTCATAGGACCTTTGCGGGGAAGGATGTCAGCAGCTTCTTTGGAGAACACATCACTAAAGGATGCGTATTGGGGCGGCAGTCCCTGCATCACTGGAGTCGTAGGCATGCAGATGACAGAAGTAATCTCCTTAAGGCACTTCCCATGACACTCTGGGCCCCAGCGGGAGAGTTCCAAAGATGCCCAGTCAAATTGGAGTTGGTGCAATTGCAACCAGGGTAACCCCAGGAAGATAGGGTGCATGGCCTTCTCTAACACAAAGAAGGGAATTGACTGTGTATGGAGAGTGATGTGAACTCAGATCCCTTGGTAGGAGGAGTTAGCAATCTGTTAGGAACTCAGCTCCCTAGTAGGAAGAGTTAGCAATCTATTAGGATCTGCTATGATGATGGGAGGAGCAAGCAGATGGGAGTTGGCAATCTGTTATGAAACTGATCCTGATGACTCCTGATGGAGGAGGAGTTAGCAATCAGTTATGAATATGCTCCCGTGGTAGGAGGAGTTGGCCAACTTGTTATGGTCTGCTCCTGTAGAGGGAGGAGTTAGCAAACTGTTACCAGCGGAGTGCTTGGAGTGAGCACTTGGCTGTAAAGGAAAGTAGATAGGTGGGTCCTTGGGCTGATGGCAGATGGCAGCGCCCCCAGGAGGATATCCTGAGAGGGACCACCAGCTAGGCTTGGTTATGGAGACAGACACAGATAGTTCTATTATTAGACAGGTTAGTAGAACCACCAGAGGTGGCAGTAGTGAGCTGGTATGCCCAGCAGGGCTGAAGTACCTCAGGAACTGGAACAGCGATCCCAGGGTTGCTGAGCTGTAGAGAAACTATAGATAGTGAGTAGTCAGGGTATGCTGTGTTCATAGCCAGAACTAGATGACAAAACTCACATAAGGTCTTAAAGAAGCTCAGTAGCTGGAAAGGGTTAGGCCCTCGAGGAGCGAGTACCTAGTTCCAGGGAAAGCTCTGAGAGAATGATGGTAACTCACAATTATCTGTATCTGCGATCACTTCTAGGCAGTAGGGAATCTTCAGAGTGTTCAGGAACATGGGCCCGCGAGGAGCGAGTACCGGTTCTTATCTACAATCTGAAATAGTAACTCACAAATGTCTGTATCTGCGATCACTTCCAGGCAGTAGGGAATCTTCAGAGTGTTCAGGAACATGGGCCCGCGAGGAGCGAGTACCGGTTCTTATCTACAATCTGAAATAGTAACTCACAAATGTCTATATCTGCGATCACTTCCAGGAAGTAGGGAATCTTCAGAGTGTTCAGGAACATGGGCCCCCGAGGAGCGGGTACCCTGGTAAGTCCGAGAAGACAGAGTAGTTTGGCCGAATCCCGAATGCGTTTCCGTATCCGTAGCCATATCCTTGCTAACTCGATCTGTTAGCAAATACTGAGACCTTTTATACTGGAAGCGGATGATGTCATCTCAGGGGACGCCCCTGAGGTTCGCACCCTTGCTGGTACATTAATTGGAGCACGCGCCCTATGTCATCAGGAACATGGTGGATCCGCAGCATCGTGCCAGTCCAGGAACACCAGAGAGAGAGGCCAGAAGGCGCCGTGGCATCAAACCGTCCATCAGACCCGGAGGGAGTCACCACAGAGGTAGAGAGGGCGGAGTGAGGGCGTCGAGCAGCGACGGACGCAACAGAGAGCTCCGGTGTGGAGAGTCACTGGTATAGTTTGGCAAGTCACGTCGCCCGGTAAGGGATCTCCATGGATGGAGGATAGAAGTAGCGCAACTTTTAAGTTGACGAGGGGACTCCTCAGATGTTCCACTAAACGTCGGAGAATAAAGTTGCCTCCTGCCCCTGAATCCACCAGGGCAAGAGTTTGAACCTTAGACGGTCCGCAGATCAAGGAGTCTGGGAGAGAGCGCGGAGGAGAGGGCGTAGTGAGGCCTAAGAACAGTCCTCCTGCAGGACTTAGGCACGTCAGTTTCCCGGACAAATTGGGCATGTAGGGACATCGTAGCCTGACTGACCACAGTACATGCATAACCAATGCTTCTTCCGATTTCTTCTCTCTTTGGAAGTCAAATGTCCGTGACCAAGTTGCATCAGTTCATCTTCACTGGCAGCAGGAATTACTGGAACCATCCGAGGTGCAGGTTTAGCACTCGCCTCTTTCAGACCAGGTTTTCTAATTGGCCGGAGCTCTTTCACCTTATCAGAAGCCGGTGATCGATCCGAGTGGCCAAAGCCACTAGTTCGTCCAGCGAGTCAGGTGTTTCGTGAGCGGCCAGCTCGTCTTTTAAACGAGTATCCAAGCCTCTGAAGAAGAGGGTCTTCAGGCATTTGGGGTCCCAGCAGAGTTCTGTAGCAAGAGTCTTAAACTCTATTGCAAAATCAGCCAGTGGTCAGTTGCCTTGCTTGAGGTCCACCAAAGCAGAACCAGCAACAGTAACTCGAGCAGGATCATCGAAAACGGATTTAAATAAGTCCAGAAATCCATCTATGTCCTGCAAAATTGGATCCTTGCTTTCCCACAATGTAGACGCCCAAGACAGGGCCCTTCCATCCAGATAGGAAAGGATGTAAGTAGTTTTGGAAAAAGCTGTAGGGAACTGAGAAGGCTGTAGAGCAAAATGCATGTAGCACTGATTTAAAAAGCCCCTGGTCTTCCAAATCTCTCCCGAGAAACAAGCTGGAGCCGCCAGCAGTACAGCAGTCTTTAAAGTTACTTCCTGTAACTGACCTTCATTGCTGGAAGTAGCACCTTGGGTCTTCTGTGTCTGCAGCTGGTGAAACGCTGAAGTGAGTTTCTCCAATGTGTCTTGCTGTTCAGAAATGCGCAGGGCCAGGCCTGGTATGGCCTGCAGGGCATTGAGCTGTGACGGATCCATGGAGTTAGCAATTTGTTATTGTTTGTAAGGATTTTGTGTGGACCCTGGACTCTGTGGCAGATGACTACGCCCATGGGGGAAGGTCCCGTGAGGGGCCACAGGTCAGGCTCAGCTTAGGACACACACACAGTTAGATCTTTTATCAGACAGTATTGATGAGCCGCTAGAGGTGGCGGTAGTGAGCTGGAATATAGCCCGGTTGCGCTTGTAGTCCCTCAGGCTCTGGAACAGCGATCCCACAATGCCTGTGCTGTAGTGTAGAGAAACTGATATCGTGAGCAGCAGCAGTAATGCAGAGTTCAGGATTAGAGCCTCGTTGGTAATATACTCACGCAGCGGTCTCTCAGTATGGAGCACAGGAGCTGAAGTAAAGGCAGGCCCTCGAGGAGCGAGTACCTGGTTCCAGGGAACAGCTCTGAGAGGTGAAGATGGTAACTCACAGATGGTATAGGAAGCGGTGTCTTCCAGGCAGGTAGCGAGTCCAGGAACATGGGCCCTCGAGGAGCGAGTACCGGTTCCAGAAAGTGACCTGAAAGAGAAGAGAGAGAGAGGCCCCCTAGGAGCGGGTACCCTAAATAGAGTAATCCAAGATGGAGGCAGATTAGCTAGGTACGGAGAGCGAATCCCATCCGTCGGAAACCTTTACCATTCCGATCCCTTGCTAACTCATAGGCTAGCAAGCGCGTAGGCTATTTGTATCCTGGATGCATGACGTCATCACAGGGGGACGCCCCTGAGGTTCGCGCCACTGAAGGTACTTGAAGCAGGGCCACGCGGCGCATGCGCCCTAAGGCAGCTGAACAGCATGGCGGGAGGCAGCGCCCAAGCCGGTCCGGGGACGCCGGAGAGGACAGCAGGCAAACATCGCAGCAGCCAATCGTCCGTCAACCGCAGGAGGAGTCGCCAAAGAGGTAAGGAGGGTGGACTGGAGACGTCGGGCAGCGACGGTCGCAACAGCACCCAAGGGCCAGATATGGCAGAACATTGAACAGAGCATCACCAGGTGCAGCAGAGTGGCAAGAAGCACAGAGCAGGTCGTAGACAGATACCACGACATAAAGGCCCAGCTGAAAGCAAAGGTGGAGGCCTGAGCCAAATATCAATGGCAGACCGGGCGAGGAGCCCCTTTTCCGATCATCTTAATAGAGATGGAGCAGCGACTCATAAAAAGTCTCAGGCCAGACGTTTTCAAAGACATGACTGAGGAGCTGGACACCACACGAGCTGCAGCTGGTAAGTTCACCTCATCCCTAAATGGGCAGGCTGCAATGGGTGTACACATCATTTGGCATAATATGCTCACTATGCAAAGAAGCAAAGTGCACCTCTGATGCCAAATTAAAAAAGGATACTTGCTGGCATATGTACTAATGTCTTCTGTTTTGTTTCCACAGCTCTCACCCTCGAAGCTGCCAGTCCCAGCCAGGAAGCCCCAGAGCTCAGCTGGGAAGCCCCAGGGACCAGCAGTCCAGAAACACCTTTGCACAGGCTATTTGTTATGGATGCGCAGACCCAGGGCAGCAATGAGGAGAAGGAGCAGTAGCAGCTACAGCCTGAACACACATTGGTCATGCTGCAACTGCTGGCTGTACCCATCACACTTGATATCTCCCTGAAGCTCTCCAAATTCATGGAGAATGGGAGCCTGGAGTGGAAGCCTCCAGAACCAGATGAACTGCAAGTCAGCACATCACAGCACCAGCCGCAACCACCATGCCCTCGCCAGGAGGCCACAAGCCCCGTGATGCCCATCTTGCAGCCACAGATAGCAGCACCGGCACTGGCAGCAAAACCGGCACTAGCAGCAACACCGCCATGGCACCAGCACCGCCACCGGAACCAGCACCACCACCAGAACCAGTACAACAATGCATGCTGCACAGCTGAGGCACATATGTGCAGAGCTAAGGGGCCTCAGGAGGTCAGTAAACCACTAGAACTGCATCCTGCAACAGGAAACTGCAGTGAACACCCAGAACATTATCACACTGGTTGCTGCCATCAGCAACATGACTAATGTTCTGACACAGATCCTCTAAAAGATGCCAGAGCAGCCATTGGAGTCCTCAGCTGCATCTGTAGAATCCAAACCCCACAGCAGTCCCCATGAAGTGAGACACCTGAGGGGTCAGCCCCCAAACTGATGCTCATCCCCCAAGTGGCAAGCCTTGACATGGCAATGGGCCATGAACAGCTCAACCACCTGGCCTACAAGGCCAAAGAAGAATATTTGTCAGAGAAGCCAGGGATGGCCTCTGTACAGAATTCTGTGCTGTCTAGATGGAAGAAACCTGCTGGGCCCCGACTCACTACAGAGTTGCTGTTCCAGCACACAGAATGGATGGTGTACTCTCAACCATTTTCATTAAGCATATTAAGAAGGCCTCCTAGATGCTCTGCACATATTCCAGGCTTCTTGAAGTGGTCTCCACTCAGTGCCCAGCTGCTGCTTCTTGTTATTACATCTTATCTCTTACTCAATACTGCTGGTGTCTCATCTCATCTCAGCTCCTGCAACTGCTGCCTCCATGCTGCTGGGGTCTCAGTTCCTGCAACTGCTGCCTCCATGCTTCTGGGATCTCAACTTGTCTCAGCTCCTGCAACTTCTACCTCCATGCTGCTGGTGTCTCATTTCATCTCAGCTGCTGCAAGTTCTGCCTCCATGCTGCTGGAGTCTCATCTCATCTCAGCTCCTGTATCTCTTGCATCCATGCTGCTGGTTCTCCTGGGCCTCCTGCCTCCATGCTGCTCTTGCTGCATCAATGCTGCACTCTCCAGTCCTGGTCCTGCTGCCTTCATGCTCAATTTTGCTGTCATGGCCCTTAGGCTGTACCCTTGAGTGCACTCTTTCAACATGGACTGTCTGGGACCTTTACTTGAACTTTGCTGCCATGGCCCTTAGACTGTCTGGGGCTTTGGGTTGACAGCACATGGTACTGTTGCTTTAACCTATAAAATTATAGCGGTAATGTAGGTATTGGGGTGCCACTTTCGTTTTCTAGTTTCTTAGTTGGAATCATGATTTTGCATAAAGGATATATATTGAGCCTGTATATGTAATGACGCTATTTCAATCTATGTATAGGTATACACAGATTGTGCTGTTCATGAAATGTACAATATTTTGTACTATTTGCTATCTTGTCCTTGCAGAATGTGATTACCTAAGACATTGACTTTATTTCAAACAGTGCATTACATGTGTTCACTAATAAAGTAGTCACTGTTTGGAAAACTAAACTTCCTGGCAGTCTCCTTTCATTGTGTTGTTTTTGTGTTAAAATTTCAGAAGATAAAAGGTTTGCCCTCTACATCACCTTGCATGCTAGAATGCCCTGGAACATTCCAACTTGGCACTTATCTAGCAGGCAAGACCATATGGGTTGTTGCATCCCACTGAACACTCAGTGTATGCTCATAAGGAAGACAGCCAGAGGTTAAGAAGAAGCTCATTACTGGGGACCTTCAGTATTGCTTCTTGTTTCCTTCTTCACACACCATATTTTTAGGAAACTCCTGCTTACTTGGCCCTGTATGTTACAGGCAGATTAGCTTCATGCCCAACACAGATCTTGTGTACATGTACAGCTCATGTGATGTTAAGAGGAAGTTAGAGTCATCATCACACAAGACTTGATATTCATCCCCCTTATTTATGTCAGGACTGAAAGGGTATGTGTAGCACAAACATTTGTACTCTTCACTGTTAACCTAATAGGATGTCTATTTGCTGAGTTTTGAAACAGAGTGTCAGCAGCTGGGTGAGAAGTAGGGAGGAGTAGTGAAGGAGTACTGTCTGATCCACAACGTCTACAGGTGAAGGGCAAAGGCCATAGATGGCTGGTGCTAGAGCTGGGGACCAGGAACACTTGCACAGACTGCCTGCCATCCTTGTAGTGGGCTGCCTTTGGGATCTGGATGCTTCCTGTAAGGTCATCCTTACCTTTCATGTATTATACAGACCCCCAAGCCATGCTAATACAGGGGTGGCAGGCAATCTATGCAAGTATTCCTTGTCCTCAGTTCCAGCACCAGCCCTCTATGGCCTCTGCTCTTCACCTGTAGACATTGTGGACCAGACAGTACTCCCTCACTCCTCCTCCCTACTTCTCACCCAGCTGCCGACACTCTGTTCCAACACTCAGCAAGTACACAGCAGTCTAGAAGGGAAAGTTAGGAGCTGTACAAGTGAAGTGCCTACAGAGGTTACCAAACAGTGTCTCCTACATTTCACTGCTGACATGGTTGCACCACCTCTATGTATGCTCTGGAAAGGTAGTGCCCTTCATATGGGGAAAAAAAGGAAGGCCTACCCTGCCAGTGCCTACAGAGCTCAGACTGAGTGTCAAAACATGTGGGCTGGGGTGGCAACCTCTGTGAAGTGTGCTTGATGGAGATGAGAAAAAATCAGACCTTTGACAGCTCTCTAATAGGACTTCTGACTCGCCTCTGGCACCTGGGAAGCAAACCAAACCCCACCCCACCCACCTACACACACACACACACACACACACACACACATACACGCACACACACAAATAGCCCTGCAGCAGCCATCTCAGTATACGTTGCCTGTAAAGCAGCATGATGCAAAACTGTCATCTGAATCAGCCCTACAGCGCTAGCATTAGATAATCCGTCCATCTCCACGTTCCATCCATCAAAGCATCCCTACATTCAGTGGACAGTTTCTTAGCCAGCACTACCTCACTCCATAACATTGCAACTCTTGTGCCAGCCTAAGGTCTGGGTAGGCTGCACATCCCCTAATAACAGGACTATTCAGCCTATTCCATGTACTAGATGGTAAAACATCTGTTTGGGGGAGCACGGTGGGCACAACAGGCAAATGTAAAGATAACATTCTAGTTCTAGAGCATATTTGATGTGTCACGATGCCAACCAGTACACCTCTGGCCCTCAGTGAACACTAGATATAACCTGTGAGTGTACTTGGGGAAATGTAACAGTACAAGGTGTGAGGCCATTCCTTCTGCAGCCCATATGCTGGCCTGTGGGAGGCACCCATTTTCAACAGGACAACCACTCGATCAATGCTATGCAAAAGCAGTGTGAGATCAATACACTGCCTGCTCAGGGGTATGGATTGCAGTGGCAAGGGAGGGAACTCAGAGTGCAACAGCACCCACACACATAGTGATTGACCAAGGCAAAGACAGCATGCCAGTCACAAGTCACACACTCACACACTTATGTTTGGAGTATGCATGAGAGGCTCCACTTCCTGCACCTACACATGTGCCATGTGTATGTTCCTGGAATGCTTGTCATCAAACAACATAGAAGTCTGTGGCTGCTTGCAGTAACTGATAATGAGGAAGTCTGAGTCCTTCCTCCCCAACCAGTATCAATACCTGACCACAAAAAAACATTTCTTTCTGAGTCACTTATGACACATACTTAATGTGATGTAATGAAAAGGGTCCCTGAAGGGCTTAGGTGCTACTAAATCCGTGCCTGCCAAGACAGCAACACAGAAAGCCATCAGGCATCATGGCAAGCACATGAGATCTCTGGAAGCAGTAGGCCTATACATTGAGCACTGGGTCCCGTTTACTGTGGAGGAAGCTTATAGGCTCATTATCTCATCAGCTGACAAGACTTTCTCTACCCATAATGTAATACACAGAGCACTTCATTGACAGTGTAAGAGCAGAACTGCCCTGCTCAGAACAGTAGAAGTGACTTACACCACATGATGCTCAGCCTAGAGGATAGCAGCTCTTCCTGATTATCCAGAAGTGGTGACACACATGTGCATCAGCAAGGGCATGCAACCATGAAGGCATGGAAACCTGTGCAGTGATGTTGGCAATGGAACTATCTGCAATCTATTTCGGTGAGGATTGCTCAGCCCATGTGCTTTCACGGTGCTCAGGTACCTGTAACAGGTAAAAGCTAAATACTCTGCATATTTTTATTTGATTTTTAAGTTCCACTTTTTCATACTTCAAAGTGGATTACTTTCAGGTACTAGAGTTATTTATTTGTCCCCAGAGGTCTCATAATTTTGTATCAGAAGCAATGGATGGTAAAGTGTGTTGCCCAAGGTCACAAGGAGCAGCAGTGGGATTTGAACACTGGTCTCGCTGACTTAAAGCCAGCTGCTGTAAACATTAGACTACTCCTCCAGTTCTTATACTCATGGTTCATACATATGTGCATACAGCTGCACCACATGACTATCACTGATGCATAATGCTCAATGACCTTACAGCAACCTGACATCTACATATCTGAGTAAGGCTATGTGTGAGGGGAGAGCTGAAGGCAGGAGGTTCAAACACATTTTACCATTGACCTATTTGGCTTCAACCTTTGTTCATGATAGATGTGTGCACTGCAAGAGGATTTGAAACTATATTGTGACAGTGTCATGCCATCAGTAATCGGAAAATACAAGTGAAGGCAGGACAGTATCTGATTCCCAATGCTGCTTTCACTGAGCATTATGTGGATCCTGCTGCAGTTTCCCCCAGAAGCGTAGGCAACCTACCTGACATCACGTCAGCCAAAGCCCTCACCTTTTGCACATTATTATTTCTAACTAGCATCAGTAGGTGTAGTAGGGTGCATGTGTGTTGGGGGGGCATGGAAATACCAAGAGGAAGGCTAGCTTAGAAGAAGCTGTGTACATAGTGGAAATGGTACCAGGTAGCACAGGTGCTTTCAGCAAGACTGTAATGGAAGGCATCCAACTACAGCAGTGTAATGTGTGCATTACTGTTGCTAACTTGGTCCAATTTTTGGGACTGGTAAATCATGTTCTGCTTTGCAAGCCATTACATGCAGGCATTTTCTCTGATTTCCCTATAGATTTTGCAAGCCAAACCAAGACAGTCAATACTCACATGCATGGCAGTAAGACCAGGACTGGATCTACATATGCTGTCAATGTGTATGCAGTTAGAATTCCTGGTCTGCAGTGACTCTTTCAATGGTGAGGCTGTGGTGTCAGCTCTGTGTGCCCATGGTCATGTGACAGCAAGCAGACCCAGTACAGAGGTATCACTTCACATGCTTATGTTTTTGCACTTCGGAATGAGTGTATATTATAACATGCAAAATCTGTCACTGAGACTTTTACCTGTCTAACTATACCTTTCACATAAGCTTTTTTAGGCTTTTGTTTGCCATTTATAGTTTATCTACAGCTTTAGTTCTCCATGCTCCAAGAGGAGCTGGTGTGGCATCATGGCCCTAAGTCACACACTTTTGAGCTTTAGAACGGGGTCCGCTTGGGAGGGCTGGCAAGCCACACCATGCTAGGTAGGCAACAAAGTGTCATGCCACACATACCTCTTTTAGTGTGACTATCAGGCAGAACACATGGTGGCAGCAACATATCTTTGATGTAATCCTTACATGCCATACAGTTTTTCAAGTACAGTCTACTGCTGCATTGTGAAGATGAAGCCTGAGTAGGCATTCTGTTACACACTGACCTACATAAGGAAGCAGCAAGAGAAATAAAGAGGATAGCATGGAGAGGAGCACCAGCAGGCTTCTGGCCTCCCTCCCCTGGAAGGGGAAGTGGTCTGTGAGGTCTATCAGGCAAAGTAGTGTTCAATAAGGTTTTGGCAAATCTGCAGGGAGACATGGTGGATCCAGGGGGAGATCTGGATGTATCTGAATTAGTACTCCATGGCATTGAGGGAGATAAAGGAATACGCAGCTGAGTAGCACTATCTTTGCAACTTTGGGTGGGGCATACATTAAAGCTCCACCCATCTTGTCTGAACAGTGAAAGCAACTTTTGAGAAGTCCAAAGGTGCGTTCAATGACACAGAGAGTAGCAGATAAGAACTTGTTCTACCTCATCTCTGCCAGCGCATTGGGAATGGCAATGGGAGTGAGAAGCTAAGTCCAGCAACCGTACCCAAAATCTCCTGCGACAATGACAGATGAATCACATCAATCATAGCATTGTCACTTGCAGATGTGAGTGCCAAACCACAACATCTAGTAAGACTGTATAAGGTAACCTGTACCTTTGCTGAGTCTTAGAGGGTGAATTGCATAGCCTAACTGCTAGGGATGTGAATCGTTTTTTGACGATTTAAAATATCGTCTGATATATTTTAAATCGTCAAAAATCGTTAGAGGTGCAATACAATAGGAATTCCCCCGATTTATTGTCAAAAATCTTAAATCGGGGGAGGGGGGAAAACCGGCACACTAAAACAACCCTAAAACCCACCCCGACCCTTTAAAATAAATGCCCCACCCTCCCGAACCCCCCCAAAATGTTTTAAATTATCTGGGGTCCAGTGGGGGGGTCCCGGTGTGATCTGCCACTCTCGGGCCATGGCTGCGTTAATAGAAATGGCGCCGGCGCTACCTTTGCCCTGTCATATGACAGGGCAAAGGTCAGGAGGCCCCCCCAAGCTGGCCAAAAGTTCCGATTGTGTCCAACGAGGGGTCCGGGAGCGGAACCGCGGTGGACCATGTGACGGCCGCGTCACTCCGACGTGACGCGGACGTCACATGCTCCTCGCAAAGGAATAGAGGAACGGCTTCCTGACTCCCTGCTGGACCACCAGGGAGTTTTGGTAAGTCTTGGGGGGGATTAAGGAGGGTGAGGGGTTTAAATTTTTATTTAGGATCAACAATCGCGATTTCCAACGTATTCAACATAGCTATGTTGAATAAGTTGGAAATCCGATCGTTTTCGCCTCATCACTTTTTTAAGTTAAAAAAAAAAAAAAGTAGCGTTTTACATATAAGTTCAAAACGAATGCACACCCCTATTATCCACGCCCTCCGAAGTTCGAGGCGAGTTACATACAAAACATACATAATTTTGGTCTAGACATATAACAAAAAGCTAAAAATGGTGTTAAACTAAATTAAGTATTAAAATATACTTAGGTGATGTAACATAATGTCTCAAAAAGAAGAGAAAGAAAAAAGAAGGATAGTCATGATGCACATAAATCTGGGAAGGCTTGTATGAAAAGTCAATGTTTAAGAGCTTTTTTTGAAATCTTTTTTATTGAAGAGTAATCTTAAATCAGGGGGTAATGTATTATTCCATAGAATAGGACCTTCGATTGAGAATGCCCACTCTCTGGTCATAGATAATCTGGTTGTTTTGGGGGGACGGAATTTGTAAAAGGAGCTGGTTTTTGGATCTAAGATTTCTGCAAGGATTATTTAAGTGTAATGCAGCAGATAATCAGCAGGGGTTATTATTATAGATCAGATTATGAATAATTGTTAAGATTTTGTTTTGAATGTGCCACTTAATTAGTAACCAGTGTAATTGATAAAGTACTGGAGATATGTGATCATAAGGCTTACTGTTGGAGAGAAGCTATGCTGTAGCATTTTATAAGAGTTGAAGTGGACAGATGGTAAATTGTGGTAAACATAATTACAAAGAGTTGCAATTATCTAAGCCATTAAGAATCAGTGATTGAAGTATTGTGCGAAAATGGTTAGGATCAAGTAGAGGTTTGATATGCCTAAGAAGGTGAAGTTTGTAGAAGGAAGATTTGAGTAGAGATTTAATGTGTATGAATGTCTAGCTTTGGATCTAGTATAATGCCAAGAGTTTGGACCTGTTTAGTGATATTGATGGTAGAATTGTCGATGAGAATGGATTCAGGAATGTTGTCAAATTGTGGGTTTCCTAAAATCATTATTTCAGTTTTTGATAAGTTTAAGCTAAATTTGTTGTATAATAGCCATTTTTTTTAATGTGGACAAGGAGAGTACAAGAAATTTGAATGTGGTGTTTCAGGTATATTTAGTTGGGATGTAAAATTGAATGTCACAGGTGTAAATTCTATATGTAACACTTAGAGGGGACAGTAGTTGACAGATTGGTGTGAGGTATACATTGAATAAAGTGGCTGATAAGGCAGATCCTTGTGGAACACCTGTATTTAAAGGAAAATGAACAGAACTTGTTTGATTTATGAAGACTTGCTGATATCTGTTTTTTAAGTTGATTGAAACCAAGTATGTACTATTCCAGATATTCCTAGATTGGAGAAGCGAGTGAGTAGAATTTAGTGTTTTACATTTAGTCTCATGTGGATGTTTATCCTGTTGGACTCTATGCCATCCTGGACATAAAGCGCCACACCGCCTCCCGGGTGCTCCTCTCTGCCATTGCGATATAATTTCTACCCCGGTATAGCACTGTCCCATTGGTTGTCCTCCTTCCACTATGTCTCTGAGATGCCAATTAAGTCTATGTCATCATTCACTGCTATACATTCTAACTCTCCCATCTTACTTCTTAGACTTCTGTCATTAGTATACAAACATTTCAAAGTTTGTTTTTTGTTTGTATTTTCGTTCTGATTTTTAATTGAGAGGGATAAGTTAGAATTTTTTAGCTCAGGTGAGTTTTTAGTTACAGGCACTTGGACTACTTTTCTTATTATTGGAACCTCATTGTCAGGATGCCTTAATTCTAATTCATTATTAGTATCCTTTGAAGATACCTCTCTCCAAACCATGCGCTGCTGAGTGACTGTCGGCTTTCCCCTTTGTTCTAGTTTAAAAGCTGCTCTATCTCCTTTTTAAAGGTTAGCGCCAGCAGTCTGGTTCCACCCTGTTTAGGTGGAGCCCATCCCTTCGGAAGAGACTCCCCCTGCCACAAAAGGTTTCCCAGTTCCTAACAAAATTGAATCCCTCTTCCTTGCACCATCGTCTCATCCACGCATTGAGACTCCGGAGCTCTGCCTGCCTCTGGTGTCCTGCGCATGGAACAGGGACATATAGAAGAACTGCTGCGTATTACAACTCGGCCAGAGTAGTTAACTGTTGAGTAGAGATGTGAATCGTGTCCTCGATCGTCTTAACGATCGATTTCGGCTGGGAGGGGGAGGGAATCGTATCGTCGCCGTTTGGGTGTTTAGAGTATCGTTAAAATCGTTAAAATCGTGAACCGGCACACTAAAACCCCCTAAAACCCACCCCCGACCCTTTAAATTAAATCCCCCACCCTCCCCAAATGCCTTAAATTACCTGGGGGTCCAGCGGCACACTAAAACACCCTAAAACCCACCCCCGGCACACTAAAACCCCCTAAAACCCACCCTGACCCTTTAAATTAAATCCCCCACCCCAAATGCCTTAAATTACCTGGGGGTCCGTAGCGGCGGTCCGTAGCTTAAATTACCCCCGGGTCCGTAGCTAAATCGGGGGAAGGGGGAGAGCAGGAAATCCGGCACCACTAAATCGTGGTGTCTTCAGCCGGCGCCATTTTGCAAAATGGCCGCCGTAAAATGGCGGCGGCCATAGACCAATACGATTCGACGCAGGAGGTCGTTCCGGACCCCCGCTGGACTTTTGGCAAGTCTTGTGGGGGTCAGGAGGCCCCCCCAAGCTGGCCAAAAGTTCCTGGGGGTCCAGCGGGGGCCCTGGAGCGATCTCCTGCCGCGAATCGTTTCCGTACGGAAAATGGCGCCGGCAGGAGATCGACTGCAGGAGGTCGTTCAGCGGAGGTCCGGAACCCTCGCTGAACGACCTCCTGCAGTCGATCTCCTGCCGGCGCCATTTTCCGTACGGAAACGATTCGCGGCAGGAGATCGCTCCAGGGCCCGCGCTCGACCCCCAGGAACTTTTGTCCAGCTTGGGGGGGCCTCCTGACCCCCACAAGACTTGCCAAAAGTCCAGCGGGGGTCCGGAACGACCTCCTGCGTCGAATCGTATTGGTCTATGGCCGCCGCCATTTTGCGGCGGCCATTTTGCAAAATGGCGCCGGCTGAAGACACCACGATTTAGTGGTGCCGGATTTCCTGCTCTCCCCCTTCCCCCGATTTAGCTACGGACCCGGGGGTAATTTAAGCTACGGACCGCCGCTACGGACCCCCAGGTAATTTAAGGCATTTGGGGTGGGGGATTTAATTTAAAGGGTCGGGGTGGGTTTTAGTGTGCTGGGGGTGGGTTTTAGGGGGTTTTAGTGTGCCGCTGGACCCTCAGGTAATTTAAGGCATTTGGGGGGGGGGGGTTCGGGAGGGTGGGGTATTTAATTTAAAGGGTCGGGGGGGGGTTTTAGGGGGTTTTAGTGTGCCGGTTTTCCTGCCCTCCCCCTTCCCCCGATTTACGATTTTTTGACGATAAATCGGGGGAATTTGTATTGTATTGTGGCCCTAACGATTTTTGACGATTTAAAATATATCGGACGATATTTTAAATCGTCAAAAAACGATTCACATCCCTACTGTTGAGGCAATTTGGGACTTTGTGACTGGGCTGAGTTCAGCCATTAACAGATTAGAGCAAAAGATTGAATATGTTTCTTCAAATTTCCAAGGAAAGTTGCAGGTTATCCAACAACAAAGTAATTATATAACCCAAAGAGTTGGGGAGACTGAAAATAGTATTAAGTCTCTCCAAAAGTTAAATGCCATAGTACTTAAAGATCAGTTATCTTGCTCACAATGTCTTGAAACAGCTTAAAATTGCATAAGACATCTAAATCTTAGAATTTTAAATTTTCCCAAGGTGGCAGGTGAAATTCCTTATATCTCTTTAAAGAGATTTTTCAAAGAAGTATTAGCATATTCAGATGAGGATATTTTCTCAGTAAACACGTTTTTTCTTAACAAAAAAAGCCACTGCTCCAGCAGTTTCTGTACCTGCAAACCTAACAAATTTCTTGGAAGATTCGAATTTAGATGCCTTAGATAGAAACACTTTGATTGTATTGTTTATATCATCGCAAGATATTAACAAATTAATGAAAATGTATTTTCAAAAATTCCCAATATCTTTTTACAGTCAACCAATTAAGCTATATCCAGATCTGGCACCGGTTACCAGGACAAGAAGAAGGGAATTTCTTGCCCTAAGGCAAAGGGTTATTTCTCTGGGATTTTCTTTCTGTGATATCCTTGTTGTTGTGAAATTAAGAAAGGTGAACAAACATATGTGTTTTTCCAGATGGAACAGTTGCAACAGTTCTTGGAGGCTTAGTTACCTATTACTTCGTCCCTGCTGCCTCCCAATGAGTAGGCTATAATGTGTAGGCTATAATAAGTATGTAATACCAGTTGGGATAGCTATGTTAATGTTTGATTTTGGTGTATTTCTTTTAAGTATCTCCTTATTTAATATTTCTGTCCCTTTTGCCCTACTTTTTTCCTAATATTATTTAATTTCAATTTCGAATATACAAATGGAAATTTTGAATAATCTGTAAATATATGAATCAAGATTATTTTTGATGATTTATTTCTTGATATTTGTAAATTCAAAAAATTATAAATAAAAATATAAAAAAACCCTACCCTATTATGATTAAAAAATATGCTTCAGATTTTCATTGTTCTACTACTTTAACTTAAATATGACAAAAAAATCTGTTACCTTTTGGTACCATGGAAGGAGAGGAGTGTCTTTAAAAACATTTCCAAAATTTAAGGGAAGGATGTAGACATTTCTAATAGATGATAGTAGTGGAATGGCCTTGTAGAAAGAGCTCTTGAAGATAGTCATGTCTTCGGTTAATCCTTTCATGAAGAAATAAATAGAGCGATTGGGATAGGTCCGAGATGCTGATTCTATAGCACATGCCACTAATGAGGAAATGTCCAGCTTTTCTGTGGTCTCAACAAAAAAGATACCACGATTAGATTCAATGCTAGCAAATTCCACTGTTGACTGTTTGTATAAGGATCTGTACAATGTCCATGATTGTTTCATGTTCATCCAGTAAATAGTAGAACAGATGAATATGATAGAGAGAAGTGAAAATTGTATCAATAATTTCATGGCTGCTTCTTGGATTGAGTACTGTAGAACCTGTAGAAAAAAAGAAAGTGGTCTAGCATTAGAAATAAAAATACTAATTAAAAACCTGTTGTATTCATATTTGCCTTTGAAAAGAAGCTGCTATTAATTGGTATGGACAATTATGAGAAAGAGGTGTATTAGCTTCTTCAAGGTAAATTCTCATAAAGGGTGAGCTTGGGAAGGAATAGAAACTTTGGTCATGATTTGACCATGCATGTCTGCACAGAGCTGATATATCAAGTGAAATTGCTGTGTTTGTGTCATATAGAATGTATTTTATGCCAGAATACAAAATAAAGTAAGTTTAAGGCCAGAGGGAGTGGTTTCACCTTGCTGCCATTAACATGATAGCAGGGCAGACATTCTGAGGCAGGAGCGGGCCATGTGGTTGGTTGACCCCCTACTCCCCTTTTTTTTCCTTCATGGGTCGGCCCTGGTGCTCATGGGAGTTCTGTTTTTAATAATGGACTTCCAGGGTCAGGATTGGGCTTTACCTGCAGGGATGTCAGCAGGAAGAGGGGCGATAGAATTTGTGTGTAACTGTTGTTCTTCTCATTCATTTCCCTTGTAGCTTTGAAGTTTCCTCCACTCTCCCTCCCCTTTTGTGTATATGTTCAATTGTATTTGTTGTTCTATGATCGTAGTTTGGCAGTAAACCCGAGGCTAAGGTATGTTAAACCTTTGATCTGGTTACCTTTGGTTATGCATGCATAGCACGATGGACATGTGTAGCTGGGGGCCAGCTATATGATGCAGTGGGCAGTATGTGAGATCAGCAATCGGAATTCTGTTGCTCTCTTGTTGGGGTGAGACAGAAAAGACTGGATTAGTAGTGAAGACCACTGGAAGGATGACTGAAGTATTGGTGATCTGAAGGCAGCATGCCGCTGGGATGTGGTGGAGAGTTGCCTTGAGAAAACCAGGAGCTTGGAGTTGTGTCTAAGTGGTTGGTGTGTTATTGTTTAGCTCAGGTTATGAGGTGTGAAAGCAATAAACTGTGGCCTTTGTTAATTCCATTTACATGTCTGTGTATTTCGTTAAGGGTGACTAAGAGGAATGCTGAGAGTCCTGCATGTCCATGTTTAGCTCTATAGCTGATTTCATAAAAGTATTCATAAAGTTGCCTAATCCTTGAGGGATTCAACTGAAGAATCTCTAGGATGAAGGCTTTCTGAGAACAGAGAACATAAATCTTTGACAGTATAATCAGCTGCATTTTGCTTTAAAAGAGCAATTAATACATACCAGATATTTTAAACAATCAATTAATACATTTAATTAAAAATAAATAATTTAATTTAAAAGTTGACTTAAAAATAACATTCCATTGAGATATTAGAATCAAGGATATTTTCTTCTGGGTTCCAAATTTATCATTCAGAGTTTCATTAGATTGTTTATGATGTGTTCCATTTCTCCTGACATTCATATAGGAGTAATAACTTATGCATCGTCCCTACTTGTAACTGCCACAAATAGGGGAAGTCCAACAGTTTGCTTTATTTACATATGACTTGCTATACTGGGGTCCATCAAAGCCAGTATCCTGTTTCCAAAAGTGGCCAATCCAGGTCACTAGTACCTGGCAGGATCTCAAGGGGGTAGATAGATTCCAACCTGCTTATCCCAAGAATAAGCAGTGGATATCTACAACTTCACCTTAATAATGGTTTATGGTCTTTTACTCCAGGAACTTGTAAAAGCATTTTTAAACATAGCTATACTAATAGCTTTCACCACATCCTCTGGCAACGAATTCCAGAGCTTAGTTATGCATTGAGTAAAAAACGTTTTTTCTCTTATTAGATTTAAATATATTACTAGTGATGTGCTGAGGGTATGGATTCATTCGATTCGGTATTCGTATTCGTCGGGGCCCAAATACATTGCATTCATTCAATGAGGCCCCCGATACGTTGCATTCGTTTTCCGGTCCCATTAAAATCAATGGGGGAAGTATTTGCAGCCTATTATTGGCTGCAGAATTGGGGTTTTATTATCAATTTTGATGAAACTTCTGAGGAGTAATCATCAGAACACCAAAAGAGCTCCAAGGTACTTAGTAGAGATGTGAATCGTGTCCTCGATCTTCTTAACGATCGATTTCGGCTGGGAGGGGGAGGGAATCGTATCGTAGCCGTTTGGGTGTTTAGAGTATCGTGAAAATCGTTAACATCGTGAACCGGCACACTAAAACCCCCTAAAACCTACCCCGACCCTTTAAATTAAATCCCCCACCCTCCCGACCCCCCCCCCCCAAATGCCTTAAATTACCTGGGGGTCCAGCGGCGGTCCGTAGCTAAATCGGGGGAAGGGGGAGGGCAGAAAAATGGCACACTAAAACACCCTAAAACCCACCCCCGACCCTTTAAATTAAATCCCCCACCCTCCTGAACCCCCCCCAAATGCCTTAAATTACCTGGGGGTCCAGCGGCGGTCCATAGCTAAATCGGGGGAAGGGGGAGGGCAGGAAAACCGGCACACTAAAACACCCTAAAACCCACCCCCGACCCTTTAAATTAAATCCCCCACCCTCCCGAACCCCCCCAAATGCCTTAAATTACCTGGGGGTCCAGCGGCGGTCCGGAATGGTCTCCTGCAATTGAATCGTGTTGTCTTCAGCCGGCGCCATTCTGCGCCGCCATTTTGCAAAATGGCGGTGCAAAATGGCGGCGCAAAATAGCGGCGGCCATAGACAAACACGATTCGACTGCAGGAGGTCGTTCCGGACCCCCGCTGGACTTTTGGCAAGTCTTGTGGGGGTCAGGAGGCCCCCCCAAGCTGGCCAAAAGTCCCTGGGGGTCCAGCGGGGGTCCGGGAGCGATCTCCTGCCGCGAATCGTTTTCCGTACGGAAAATGGTGCCGGCAGGAGATCGACTGCAGGAGGTCGTTCAGCGGGGGTTCCGGACCCCGGCTGAATGACCGCCTGCAGTATACCCTGCCACGCAGTGGTATGGTGCCAGGCAGTAAGTCTATAGTGCAATCGAAGGGTCGGTGACGTGGCAGAATCTCCGCTTTCCTTTTCGAGAAGACCTCTGCGAACTCCTGGTAAGGTGTGGGAGGTTATACAGCAGTGTTTAGCAGAGGCAGCATGGGAGATCTCGGTACCTTGAGACAGTTGGTGAAGCAAAAGGGTCTCCACTGGGCGATTTGAAGTGAGTCCCAATGAATTATGGGGGAGTATTGCTGTAACCATGGCATCCCCAATACTACAGGATGCACTGCTTTTTCCAGGATTAAGAAGGATATCTCCTCTGAGTGCAGTGCTCCTGTCCGGAGAGTCAAGGGCACCGTGGCGTCGGAGATACTCCTGGGAAGGACATTCCCACGAATAGATGTAATGCGTAGCGGGGGACTTCGCGGGACTGTAGGAAGCTGTAGTTGTTGCACCAGATCAGATAAAATGAAATTTCCGCCCTCTCCAGAGTCAATAAAGGCCAAAGTGTGAAAAGACCCTCCTGGGTACGCCAAAGTCACCAGGACAGTACATTGAGGAGCAGAATTAACACAGCCTAGGAGTAACTCCTCCGTACCACCTAGGCTTTGGTGTTTTCCGGCCGTTCTTTGCATCGGGCTAAGAAGTGGCCTTTGCTGCCACAGTACAAGCATAGTCCTAGGGTGCGGCGCCTACGCCTTTCCTCATCCGACAGGGGCGTGCGACCAATCTGCATCGGCTCCTCAGCTGATGGTTCTGCGTGTGCTGCCCCCTGACTGGCAGATGTCATAGGTCTGGAAAAGGCTGGAGCTAACGATATGGGACGACATATCGCATGTCCCTCCTTGGCTCTTTGCTGCAGACGTTGGTCTATCCGACCGGCCAGGTCGATCACATCATTGAGGTTATCTGGGGTGCACCCTGACAGCCCTTCCAAGAAAACTCTGTGCAAACTGTCATCGCGCCAACCCACTTCCATGGCGAGAGTGTGGAATTCAATAGCATAGTCTGCCAGGGACCGAGATCCCTGTCTTAGCTGTAACAGCTCTGATGTTGCTGCGGGCTCTTTGAAGGCCTGTTTGAAGTGAAGAACAAACTGCTGTAAATCGTGCAGCAATGGGTCTTGTCGCTCCCACATTGGGGAGGCCCAGTTCAAGGCCTTCCCCTCGAGCAGGGACAGGATGTAGGCCACTTTCACAGAATCGGACGAGAATTAACCGGGGAGTAGCAAAAACCTAATGTAGCATTGGTTCAGGAATCCTCGGCAATCCTTGGCATCCCCCGCATAACGGGGCGGAGCAGGAAGCTGCGGAACCTCAGGCGGGGTGGCATCCAGCCGATTCACCAATCGCTCAACAGTGGCGGCAAGGACGTCAAGGCAATGTTATTGCTGCTGCAGTCGCTGGGCCCTTCCGGGAATGGCTTGCAATCCGGGCATTTCCGCTGGGTCCAAAGCCTTGCAAACTGTTGCGAACTGGATGGTGGACCCTTGGGCTGGCCTGGCGGAACCGATGCTCCGCTGGAGAAGATAGGCTGGGAGGCGGAACTATGGCTAGGGGCCAAGTGACGTCTTCGCCGTGGAGATCCGAGATCCCCCCAAGAGGAGCCCATGAGGATCCAGACCACTGGGACTTAGGTGATGGCTGCGAAGAAGTGGAGAGACGGAACTTCAACCTGGAAGTCCAAGATCCCCACAGGAGGAGCCTGTGAGGACCAGGACCACTGGGACTTAGGCGACGTCAGCGAAGAAGTGGAGAGACGATGAGACGAACCAGAAGTCGAGGCGGGTGGTGGACACGGGAAGTCAGGAGCAGGCCGGAGTCAGGAACCAGATAATCAAACCTAGGACTGGAGCAGGAACAGCAGGAGCAGATTCAGGAGCAGCAGGAGCGGATTCAGGAACAGCAGGAGTGGATTCAGGAACAGCTGGAATGCAACTAGACACTCACATGGAGAGACCTCGTTGCAAGGCAGTTCTGAGGAGGCAGACGCCGGCTTAAATACTCTGCCGGCATCTGACGTCACTTTGGGGGCTGTCCAGCACTTCCGGGTGCTGGACGTTTAAAGGGTTCCCCTTTGCGTGCGTGCGCATTCTACGGCGGGGATGGAGTCAAGATCGAGCCTCAGCGGCATCTCCCTCATGGAGACGCCGCTGCAATGCGGCCTAGCAGGCCCGGACCACGGCGGTTCCCGACGCGGCTCGGCGCGGGAGAGTCGGAGTAAGGACCCAGTCGCTAGGCTAGCGACTGGGACTGCAACACTCGATTGCTGTGCCTGTCCATCCAGGCCTTATGTCCATACAAGGGTTTGACCTCTGTCCTTGATTGCTGTGCCTGTCCATCCAGGTCTTATGTCCCTACATGGGCTTGACCTCTGTCTTACAATGCTGTGCCTGTCCATCCAGGCCTTATGTCCCTAGGTGGGCTTGACCTTAGTCCTCCAATGCTGTGCCTGTCCGTCCAGGCCTTATGTCCCTAGGTGGGCTTGACCTTAGTCCTCCAATGCTGTGCCTGTCCGTCCAGGCCTTATGTCCCTAGGTGGGCTTGACGTCTGTCCTCGATTGCTGTGCCTGTCTGTCCAGGCCTTATGTCTCTGCAAGGGTTTGACCTCTGTCCTCGATTGCTGTGCCTGTCCACCCAGGCCTTATGTCCCTATGTGGGCTTGACCTCTGCCCTCCAATGCTGTGCCTGTCCGTCCAGGCCTTATGTCCCTAGGTGGGCTTGATCTCTGTCCTCCAATGCTCTGCCTGTCTGTTCAGGATTTACATCTCTACAAGGGTTTGACCTCGATTGGTGTGCCTGTCCATCCAGGCCTTATGTCCCTACAAGGGTTTGACCTCTGTCATTGATTGCTGTGCCTGTTCATCCAGGCCTTATGTCCCTATGTGGGCTTGACCTCTGTCCTCCAATGCTGTGCCTGTCCATCCAGGCCTTATGTCCCTAGGTGGGCTTGACCTCTGTCCTCGAATGCTGTGCCTGTCCATCCAGGCCTTATGTTCCTACAAGGATTTGACCTCTTTCCTACAATGCTGTGCCTGTCCGTCCAGGCCTTATGTCCCTAGATGGGCTTGATCTCTGTCCTCCAATGCTGTACCTGTCCATTCAGAATTTACATCTCTACATGGGTTGGACCTCGATTGCTGTGCCTGTCCATCCAGACCTTATGTCCCTACAAGGGTTTGACTTCTGTCCTCGATTGCTGTGACTGTTCGTCCAGGCCTTATATCCCTAGGTGGGTTTGACCTCTGTCTTCGATTGCTGTGCCTGTCCCTCCAGCTATTCCTACCTGAGACACGCGCAATGTCTGAATACATTTCTGAAAACCTCGCTAAGGGATTTATCCAACACTCTCGATCCCCTGCCGGAGCAGGATTTTTCTTCGTGGGGAAGAAGGATGGTACCTTTAGACCATGCATCGACTACAGAGGCTTGAATGCCATTACTAAATGGGACCACTACCCACTCCCATTGATTCCGGAGCTCTTGGACAGATTACAGCTCCCTGTAATCTTGGACAGATTACAGGGAGCTAGTCTTTACTAAACTCGACTTGCGAGGGGCTTACAATTTAGTTCGTATCCTTCCTGGAGAAGAATGGAAGACTGCCTTTAACACAAGAGACGGGCATTACGAATATCTGGTAATGCCATTTGGGTTGTGTAATGCTCTGGCAGTCTTCCAAAACCTCATGAACGAGGTATTAAGAGAGATGTTGCACTCATATGTCATTATGTATCTAGATGATGTCCTGATCTATTCTCGGGATCTGCAGTCCCATCGGCAGCATAGGACAATCATCTGTACGCAAAACACGAGAAGTGTATGTTTGAGTGCGAGTCACTCCCCTTCCTGGGGTACATTGTATCTTCGGCTGGATTTCAAATGGACCCCAAGAAAGTATCTGCAATCACCAACTGGCCTCGCCCTACTGGGGTGAAAGCTTTGCAGCGATTTCTCGGATTCGCAAACTTCTATAGACATTTCATTCCACACTATTCTCAGAAGGTAGCTCCTCTTACTGCCTTAACATGTAAAGGGGCGGATGCTAAGGATTGGCCGGAAGCAGCCTGCCAAGCCTTTGAAGAATTAAAACAAGCCTTTTTGATGGACACTTGCTTGTACCACCCGGACCCACAACGTCCCTTTATAGTAGAAGTAGATGCATCCAGCATCGCAGTAGGAGCAATACTCAGCCAGCACTCGGAGTCAGGCAAGTAGCTTCCCTATTCTTATTTCTCTAAGAAGTTCTCTCCAGGCGAGTGCAATTACAGCATTGGGGACAAGGAACTCTTGGCAATCAAGTTAGCCTTTGAGGAGTGGAGGCAATGGCTAGAGGGCGCAATTCACCCAGTCACTGTCTACACCGACCATAAGAACCTAGAGTTTCTATGTCACACACAGAGCTTGAACCCCAGACAAGCCAGATGGTCCCTTTTCTTTAATTGATTTGATTTCCCCTTCGCTACCATCCAGCAGCAAAGAACGACCGAGCAGATGCTCTGTCACGCACCTCTCAGGGAGAGGAGGAAGAAGAAGGAACTCAATACATACTGGACCCGGCAAGGATCAGCTTGGCAGCGGTGATGGTGGGCTCGCTAGAGAAGACTATAGTTCCCAAGCGACTCCAGAGGAAGGTTCTGAGTTGGGCCCATGATTCTTTGTCCGGCGGACACGCCAGTTGGGACAGAATGCTAGACCTGATAACCCGCTATTACTGGTGGCCAAACATACGACGAGATGTTCTCACATACGTGAATTCCTGTCCCACATGTGCCAGACAGAAACCACGGATCGGGCCCCCCCCCCCCGGGGTTTATTGCAACCATTGCCAGTTCCTACAGAACCGTGGACTTATACAGCCATGGACTTTGTGGTTGATCTGCCACCTTCCAAGGGAAAGACGGTCATCTGGGTCACTGTGGACCACTTTTCTAAAATGGCCCATTTCGTGCCCTTATCCAAATTACCGTCAGCACCAGAACTGGCCCTGCTGTTTGTGCAACATATCTTCCGCATCCATGGGCTTCCATAAAACATTGCCTCAGATCGAGGTCCACAGTTTACGGCCTGGTACTGGAGGGCTCTATGTAAAAAGTTTGAAGTACAACTCAGCTTTTCCACGGCATTTCACCCCCAAAGCAACGGGCAAACAGAGCGTATGAATCGCTCCCTGAAGACATTCCTTTGAACTTTTACCAATGACAAATAAGACAACTGGGTGGAGTTGTTGCCTTGGGCCGAGTTTTCCTATAACAACCAGATCCATTCAGCTACTGGGAAATCTCCTTTTCAAACAGTTTACGGAAAACAGCTTAAACCGTTACTACCTGTGCCAGTGTCAGTATCATCACCTGCAGCCCAGCTATCAGCTCAGTAGTTGCATAGACTCTGGAATTTCATTCAACATAAACTCACTTCTGCGGCCCTGACCGCTAAGAAACATGTTAACCGTTATCGTCAGCCAGCACCTACGTTCCTTCCAGGTGACCGTGTCTGGCTCAGCACAAAGAATATCCACTTAATGCTGCCATCTAGGAAACTAGCACCCAAGTATTGTGGACCATTCCGAGTGGCCGAGCAAATTGGGTTGGTATCCTATCGCCTACGCTTGCCTACCACGCTGCGCATTCACAATGTATTTCATGTGTCCCTTTTGAAACCAGTACTTCTCTCATGGTTTCATCAAAAACCGCCTGATGCTGTAGCAACCCCTACAGCCGATGATCCCACATACCAAGTGCGAGAGGTTCTGGACATTCATTTCTTCAATCGTCGTTGGGAATACTTGCTGGCTTGGGAAGGATGTGGTGCTGAGGACAACACCTGGGAGCCTGCTCGCAGCATCCTAGACAAGTCTCTCCTGCAGCAGTTCCACATGGAGCACCCCAATAAACCGGGCCCTTTGAAGAGAGGGGGTACTGTTGCAGTCCCAGTCGCTAGGCTAGCGACCGGGTCCTTACCGTGCCTCTCCCGCACTGAGCCGCGTCAGGAATCGCTGTGGTCCGGGACTGCTAGGCCTCATTGCAGCAGCGTCTCCACGAGGGACACACTGCTAAGGCCCGATCTTGACTCCGCCCCCGCCATAGAACGCGTGCGTGAAGGGGAACCCTTTAAAGGTCCAGCACCCGGAAGTGCTGGACAGCCCCCAAAATGATGTCAGACGCCGGCAGAGTATTTAAGCCGGCGTCTGCCTCCACAGAACTGCCTTGCAACAAGGTCTCTCCATGTGAGTGTCTAATTGTGTTCTAGCTGTTCCTGAATCCGCTCCTGCTGCTCCTGAATCCACTCCTGCTGTTCCTGCTCCAGTCTTAGGTTTGATTCTCTGGTTCCTGACTCTGGCCTGCGCCTGACTTCCCGTGTCTGCCGCCCGCCTCGACTTCGGGTTTGTCTCATCGTCTCTCCAATTCTTACCTGCCATCGCCTAAGTCCCAGTGGTCCTGGTCCTCACAGGCTCCTCCTGGGGGGATCTTGGACTTCCAGGGTAAAGTTCCGTCTCTCCACTTCTTCGCAGCCATCACCTAAGTCCCAGTGGCCCTGATCCTCATGGGCTCCTCCTGGGGGGATCTCGGATCTCCAGGGACGAAGACATCACTTGGCCCTAGCCATAGTTCCGCCTCCCGGCCTATCTTCGCTAGCAGAGCCTCAGTTCCGCCAGGCCGGCCCAAGGGTCCACCATCCAGTCAACAACAGCAACATCGAGGACAGAGGTCAAGCCCACCTAGGGACATAAGGCCTGGATGGACAGGCACAGCATTGTAAGACAGAGGTCAAGCCCATATAGGGACATAAGGCCTGGACAGACAGGCACAGCAATTGAGGACAGAGGTCAAGCCCACCTAGGGACATAAGGCCTGGACGGACAGGCACAGCATTGGAGGACTGAGGTCAAGCCCACCTAGGGACATAAGGCATGGATGGACAGGCACAGCAATTGAGGACAGAGGTCAAGCCCACATAAGGACATAAGGCCTGGATGGACAGGTACAGCATTGTAAGACAGAGGTCAAGCCCACGTAGTGACATAAGTCCTGGACGGACAGGCACAGCAATCGAGGACAGAGGTCAAGCCCACTTAGGGACATAAGGCCTGGACAGACAGGCACAGCAATCAAGGACAGAAGTCAATCCCACGTAGGGACATAAGGCCTGGAGGGACAGGCACAGCAATCGAAGACAGAGGTCAAACCCACCTAGGGATATAAGGCCTGGACGGACAGGCACAGAATTGGAGGACAGAGGTCAAGCCCACGTAGCGACATAAGGCCTGGACGGTCAGACACAGCAATTGAGGACAGAGGTCAAACCCTTGTAGGGACATAAGTCCTGGACGGGCAGGCACAGCAATCGAGAACAGACGTCAAGCCCATGTAGTTACATAAGGCCTGGATGGACAGGAACAGCATTCAAGGATAGAGATCAAAGACTCTTAGGGACATAAGGTCTGGATGGACAGGCACAGCAAGCGAGGTGAAACCCTTGTAGAGAAGTAAATCCTGGATGGACAGGCACAGCAATCAAGGACAGAGGTCAAACCCTTGTAGGGACATAAGGCCTGGACAAACAGGCACAGCATTGGAGGATGGAGGTCAAGCCCATATAGGGACATAAGGCCTAGACAGACAGGCACAGCAATCGAGGACAGAGGTCAAGCCCACCTAGGGACATAAGGCCTGGACGGACAGGCACAGCAATCGAGGATTTCCTTTGTGCAGGTATGTTGTGGTTTGACCTGTCACTTCTTCCTCAACTGGTTCACTGCCAGAAGAAAATGGCATCTTTTCCATTTCTGAAAGATAATTCAACAGAAGATGCTTTTAGAGCAAAAGAGACTGCCATTTGTGTATCAAAAACTGATCTGGAGATTATTTTTGAATACCCAGAAGCTATTAACTGTACTTATACACTTCAGCTGATGGCAAAAGAACATGAAGGGCTCTCAGAAATAAGAAAACCGCTACTCAGGTCAAAATCTACAATATCAACCTATGTTGACTTTGTGGTTTACACAGTGCCTCTGTAAACATTGGGAACACAGAGGATGAACTAGAGTGCAACTTCCACCAGTTTTTGATAGTACTAGAAACATTACTGTTGACAAGGTCATGAAAAATATTGAGCATATGAAATATGCAAGCTCCAAACAGCTTAAGTCAGCTTTTTATGTTCTTACATTCCAAATGTGGACGGACAGGCACAGCATTTCAGGTCAGGGTCATGTGATGCAGTGCTTATATTATCTGGAGCATAGGAGGCAGTTGGAGCTGCTGTAAGGCTTTCAATTGCTTTTATTCATCTTGCCATTCACAGGGAAAATTTGGAAACCCAAGCAAAGGCAGGTTTACTTTCAAAAACACTTGCATTTCCATCAACTCTGGTGACAGCCTTGAGCGGTGAGGGCTCATGATATCCCCTGTCATTGAAAAGACACATTCACTGGGCACACTGGTTGGTGGACATGACAGATATCACTGAGCCACTTTGGCTACATGTGGGCAGACAGTGGACGTCTGTGCCCAATATGCCAGCAGATCTGTCTGCATGTTCTTTGTGGGCTCTGAAAGATACCGTGTCACTGACAGCTGTGCTGGTGTCTCCTTTGCTTGGGTGGGCTGAGAGTCATTCATGCCAGCTGCTTTCTCTCTAATCCGTCGCACAACAGATGCATCTTTATGGGCAACATGCCTTTGGCATTCTGAAGTGGAGGAGGAGGAGGTACTAGCTGTCGCTGACAGAGTGCTGCTCCTGCTTGGGCTAGCACAACTCTCTGAAGTGCCCGCTGTTTCTACCTTTGCTTCACACCTAATCTGCTCTGCCTATGGCGTCCTGTTCACGGACTTTTGCTAACAGCAGGTCCTTCACAAATAAGAGACAATCGGACTGTAGGGCGAGTTTCCTTTTCATATGGGGATCACAGACTGGTGAGCATGTATGTGTTCTGTTCTGTTAAAGGCCTTAATCTCTCTTCCACCTGCTGCTGCAAAATGTCCAGACAATGCATCACCTAAACTGTCATTCCCTCTTCCTGTTTAAAGGCCTCCAAATTTTCATCCAGGAAATTAACTATAGGGATGATGTCAGCCAAGGTGGCAATTCTGGAACTCAGCAACTCCGTGACATCCTTGAAGGGCTGCAGGATTTTTACCAGCTGACTCATGACTAACCAATCATGATGCCCTAGGGGATTCTGCACACCTATGTCCATTGTACCAGAAAGTTCATGAAGGGGTGTCTGCAGCTCTACTAACCTCTCGAGCATCATAAAGGTGGAATTCCACCAGGTGGCAATGTCTTGAATTAGACGATTGTGAAGCATGTCCAAATCAGTCTGCTTTTGTCAGAGAACTTGCCCCACCTTCACACTTCTGTGGAAGTGCTCTGCTATGTTCCTGCACTTCTGTATTAACCTATGCAGGTATTTATTTTCTTGGTCATTGGAATCCAACCCCAGAGCTGACTTCACTACCAGGTGCAGACTGTGTGCAAAACATCAAATCTTCTTAAAGCGCCCGTCGTTTATTGCCTTAACCATGTTTGCACCATTGTCTGTGACAAAAAACCCTGCCTGAGGATTCCTGTCTCGCTGGTGTAGTTGCCAGCCCTCCAGCTTCTGTCTGATGCATGCTAGAATATTGGCTGTGGTATGGGCCTGGTCCGTCAGGTGGGTGAGCAGTAAAGCCCACCTCCACCCTGATACTTGTTCAGTAATATAGCTGCTGCCTGCCCCTTCCTCAGCCAGATCCCACCAGTGTGCTGTCAGGGAGAGGTAAGAGTGTGCAGCATTCATGGCAGACCAGATATCGCAGGTAAAATGCACACTCCCCTCTGCCTTAGCTAGCAGCTCTTGGATGCGACTGCGACACTGCTTGTACAGGCTGGGGAGGACCTTTCTGCTAAATGTGGTTCTGGAGGGGACTTTGTAATTTGCAACTACGACCTTCAGAAAATGCTTGAAACCCATATTCTCCACTATCTGCAAGGCCTGGTCATCAAGGGCAATCATTTCCCCATTGCTCCTGGTTACAACTTTTGAGGCTGCCTGCCTCCTACCCCGGGATAGCGTTACTGCACTCCACTCCATTTCCTCCATGGTGGATTGTTGCTTCTGCCACATGTGAGGGGGTTGCTGGCCTCCCACCTGACTGCTAGAAGGGGATGAGGACGTGGGCTGACTCTGCTGCTTTTCAACCCTTTTACGCTGCTTGGAAGGGGTCCCCTGACTGGTACTGCCACCATCCCCAGATGGCAGTACTGATGTTGGGTGTTGCCTCTTCATATGATGCATCATGCCAAAATTAGATAGATGTCCCATTTGCTTGCCTCTGCTAATAGCACTGCCACAGTAATTACACTGAGCAAAATGCGGGTCATCCATCACTTTAAAGTGGCTCCAGATCGCAGATGTCTTTCGTGATCCTTCCTTCTGTATAGCCTTGGGGGTGGATGCTGGCACTGGAGCTGAAGTAGTGGGTGCACTCTGAGAAGCAATGCCAGGGGCCTCAGTCACCCTCTGTGCCTGCACTGACTGCTCTTCCTCCTCCTCATCAGTTTCATCTCTCCCCTGCTGCACTCAAGTGGAGGCTAAGACAGGACTAACTGATCCTCCTAAAACTTGGTTAGCTATTACTTCTTCCGTTTCTGATGAGAACCCCACACAAGATGGTTCGTCATCTGAATCAGAAGCAAACAGTGTCTGTGCTACATTCTCAATGCTATATCTTAGTTGAGACCTCTGTCCCACTGCTGCTTTTGGGTGTCAACGTTTTGTCTGGCATGACTCAGCCTCCCCTAGCCTCACCTCCAAAACTACAGAGTCAGAAACAGGTGGTGGCGATGCATCATGTTTAGATTTCATTGTTTTCTGGATGGAACTGCCAGTGCCTGCCCCTCCAAAGAGTTTAGATTGCAACAGGTCCCTTATTAACTTTAATGGGGGACTGGCACTAGTGCGTTTTGAAGTGCCTCCTCTGCCAGTCCCAATCACTCGACCACATCTAGCTTTCTCTGACATTATGGATTTAATGTCACTGCCTAGTGTCTACTGGCTGCCCTTGGCACAGTGCCTTGATATGCACAAATGTAATGTATGTGCACTAGGGATGTGCAGAGCAAAAGTTTATTTTCATAAGTCCATAAGTCGAAAGGGGGGGGTCAATTTCGGTCAATATGGACATATGGAGAATTCCATAAGTTGAGTCTATGCCCCCCCAAGCTGGCCAAAAGTTCCTTTTGGGTGCGACGAGGGTCCCAGAGCGATCGCGCGGGGAATCACGTGACGCCGACGTCACGTGCTCCTCGCAAAGGAGTTCAGAAATGGCGTCCTGACTCCCTGCTCTACCACCAGGGAGTTTTGGTAAGTCTTGGGGGGGGGGGCGGGATTAAGGAGGGTGAGGGGTTTAAATTTTTATTTAGGATCAACAATTGCAATTTCCAACTTATTCAACATAGCTATGTTGAATAAGTTGGAAATCCGATCGTTTTCGCCTCATCACTTTTTTAAGTTAAAAAAAAAAATAAGTTGCGTTTTACATTTAAGTTCAAAATGAATGCACACCCCTAATGTGCACAGACTGAGCTTGTAACTACAAAAGAGGCAGACTGGGGATTTCACTGCACAGACTGTCCTAATAATATACTTGAGTCTGCTAAGCTACCCAGTGCCCACTGTCACAGTGCCTTGATATGCACTAATGTAATGTGTGTGCACAGACCAAGCTTGTAACTACAAAAGAGGCAGACTGGGGATTTCACTGCACAGACTGTCCTAATAATAGACTTCAGTCTGCTAAACTGCCAGCCCACTGGTACTGATGCGCAGTGCACAGAGAGACTGAGTGAGTTCAATTAAACAAATTCAGTTTAAAAAAGCTGGGATTGTGAGCACAGCAGGAAAATTGATGAAATATATTTTTCAATGGAAGTTCTAGGAAATTAGCTAAAAATTGAATATATCTCTCCGACCCAAAATTGAATATATCTCTCCCACCCAAAATGGTACTGCTAGCAGCTTCTCTCCCTGGCACAGAGAGACCATCTCAAATCAACTAAAAAACTGCTTTAAAAAACACAGGGCTAGCTGGCACTGCAGCCAAATAAAGAATAAATATCTTTTTCTCTTAAGTAACTAGCCTAGCTAGCAATTGAATACAGATTTGAGAACTCAGACTAGCTCTGAGTGCATCCACGTTTCGCAGAGACAGACTACCTCCCAGCCTCCCCAGGCCACTCTTGCAAAGAAAGTGCATGGCACGCCGCATGCTTAAGTATATATAGTGTTGGGTGATCAGGAAAAGTGTCACCGAGCACTGAGTGACAGCGTGATTGGCTGCATTCAGTGCATTTCAAAAAATCTTATCACAGATACGTTGCATTCTGGTATCCATGCCAACCTGTCTGACTCACTCTGGCAAGGCTGTGAGGTCACTGATGACTCACAGGAAAGGGCTGGTTTTTGGCTATGGATACACACAAATGGCGGTCTTTGATTGCAAATGGCGGCTAAGAAAAGCACGCGTGCCGCCAAACTTATGGAATGGATGATATGTTATATTCGTGGAGAGTCGCGATACGTTTCGCTTCCCCACGAATGCAACGAATAGGGGCATATATGTTGCGGATTGCCAATACGTTGAAAACGAATGCACACCCCTACATATTACTTAGTAACTTCATTGTATGTCCTCTAGTCTTTCTACTTTTTTAAAGAGTAAAGGACTGCTTAAATTTTAATCTTTTCATTCCAATCATTATTTTATAAACCTCTATCATATCTCCCCTCAGGCATTTCTTCTCCAAGTGGAAGAGTCTTGACCTCTTTAGCCTTTCCTTATTTTCCATCCCCTTTATCATTTTGGTTACCCTGTATCTTTTCTAATTTTGCATTATCTTTTTTGAGATGTGGTGAGCAGAACTTCACACAATATTCAAGATAAGATTACACCATGAAGCAATACAGATGCATTATAATATTTTGTTTTATTCTCCATTCCTTTCCTAATTATCCCTAGGATTCTATTTGAATTCTTGGCTGCTGCTGCACACTGAGCAGAAGATTTCAACATATTATCAACAATGACGTCTAGATCCTTTTCCTGAATGGTGACTAATTTTGAGTAATTTTGAATAATTTTGTGGCATCAGAAAATTTGATAACTTCACTTGTTGCTCCCATTTCCTTGTCATTTATAAATATATTTTGGTCCCAGAACAGATCCCTGGGGCATGTCACTATTCACCTTTCTCCACTGGAAAATTTATCATGTAGTCCTACTTTCTATTTTCTATCTTTTGACCAGTTGGCAATCCACAATAGGATATTGTCCATGACATTTTAATTTCCTAAAAAGTCTCTCATACGGGATTTTGTCAAATGCTTTCTGGAAACCCAGATACACTGTTTCAACTAACTCACCATTATCCACATGTTTATTTATGCTCTCAAAAAAAATAGCAAATTGATGAGGCAAGATTTTCCTTGGCTAAATCCATGTTGGCTTTGTCCCATTAAACTATGCCTATATGTTCAGTAATTTTGTTCTTTGTGACAGATTCCACCATTTTGCCTGCACGGATATTAGACTTACTGATCTGAAGTTTCCTGGATCATCCCTTGATACCTTTTTAAAAATTGTTGTTGTTGCAGGCGCACTGGGAAGAGGTCCCATTTCCTGGGAGATGAAGTGTACCCTTGGGCCATGACGTGCCCGCAAAGAAGTTCCGGGAAGCACCGAGGCAGGTGAGGAGTGCCCAAGCATGGGCGGACAGGCTGGAGATGCAGGACCCTGGCCTCTGCCAAACCTGAACGCATCAAAGAGACCCAGCAATGCAATGTTGGTCTCTGAAGTAGTCCTATGGCCACTCAATAGCCCTTTTGGACCTGCCATAGGGAACGACAGATGCGACAGGACAGAAAGAGGCTGAGGGAAGAACAAAAGAATTCAGACAAAGACCCAGACAATGTTTCAGATGAAGATTCAGGATGCTTGAAGATTTAGATAGGATTCAGAATGAAGAATAATACTGAAGGAGTGCTGCCATGCCACACACCCTACACAGCCAATCAAGGAAGGTCACGGATCACGTTGGAGACAAAGCAGACTCCAAACTCTGACATCGACTCAAGTTAAGTAAGAGTTCAAGATGATGGTGAGTACTGAATGAGTACTAGAGATGTGAATCGTGTGATCGATTGTCTTAACGATCGATTTCGGCTGGGGGGGGAGGGAATCGGATCGTCGCGGTTTTGTTTTTTTAAATATCGTGTAAATCGTAAATCGGGGGAGGGCGGGAAAACCGGCACACTAAACATCCCTAAAACCCACCCGACCCTTTAAAATAAATCCCCCACCCTCCCGAACCCCCCCAAAATGCCTTAAATTACCTGGGGTCCAGAGGGGGGGTCCCAGTGTGATCTTTTACTCTCGGGCCTCCGGTGCATTGTAGAAATGGCGCCGGCGCTACCTTTGCCCTGTCATATGACAGGGCAAAGGTAGCCATTTTGTACGGCGCCATTTTGTACGGCAAAACGATTCGAGTGCAGGAGGTCGTTCCCGGACCCCCGCTGGACTTTTGGCAAGTCTTGTGGGGGTCAGGAGGCCCCCCAAAGCTGGCCAAAAGTCCCTGGAGGTCCAGCGGGGGTCCGGGAGCGATCTCCTATGCTCCTGACGTCGTTTTGCCATACAAAATGGCGCCGGCCATACGCTGTATGGCTGGCTCCATTTTGTACGGCAAAACGATTCGAGTGCAGGAGGTCGTTCCCGGACCCCCGCTGGACTTTTGGCAAGTCTTGTGGGGGTCAGGAGGCCCTCCCAAGCTGGCCAAAAGTCCCTGGAGGTCCAGCGGGGGTCCGGGAGCGATCTCCTACGCTCCTGACGTCGGGGGACAAAAAACAAAATGGCACCGGCGCTACCTTTGCCCTGTCAGGGCAAAGGTAGCGCCGGCGCCATTTCTACAATGCACCGGAGGCCCAAGAATAAAAGATCACACCGGGACACCCCCCCCCCACTGGACCCCAGGTAATTTAAGGCATTTTGGGGGGGTTCGGGAGGGTGGGGTATTTATTTTAAAGGGTCGGGGTTCTGTTCGTACATCTCACTCTGCATGTAAAAATGGCCCCTAACCCCTACACTACTATCTAAACCTCACCTTGAGCTTCGAGGTGGGTCTCCTATAGTAGCATAAATAACTGCTTACTATAATGTCACCCCAGAGGTATTCTCTCTCTCTCTCTCTCTCTCTCTCTCTCTCTCTCTCAAAAATCACATAATGGGCATATTGCACAGCTTAACACAAATGAAAAAGATATAGTTATTTTCAGTGTTATGGCTTTGCGAAGCCAGCTTACATTTTAGGATATCCCACCCCAGACTCCTCTCTTTTTAAAAATTTGCATCGCACCATGTGTTATGGCACTTATCGTATGCTTTAAGGCATTTTTCATACGTTACAACGTTTTTCACATGCAAAAACACATTATCGCAGGCAGAAACACCATAACCCAATTTGAAAAATGACCCTATTAGAGAGCTTCAAAGCCAGGGCCATCAGAAGGATTAGGCGAGATAGGCAATGGCCTAGGGCACTGGAAGTAGGCAGGGCAGCTGAGTAACCAGCAAGGGTGGCAGTTTTGAAAGAATGAATGAGATGAAAAGTAGCACGGGTGAGGCACAGAGCTAGAGGGACTTTTCCCTTTTCAATTATGTATTCTTTGAGGAGTTGAGGTAATTTGTCATGAGTGATTTGAGAGAGAGAGAGATCACATGTTGACATCACCACCTAGGGTGGCTCAACACCCTTCCACTGGAACTGTTCAGAGCTTTCACTTGAGCATATATCTCCAACTCATATATCAATTGATTCAGGCAAGATATCTTATCTGGAGATAATTATGGAAATTTCAACATATGATTTTCAACATATGATCCAAGGCAGCCCCAGTGCTGCCTTGGATCAGAAAGGTCTCCCAGTAGGAGAACATCACCCTGGTGTAGCAGGAAGTGATCCTGTAGCAAGGACCTGCTCTCCAGGTGATGTATTGTCCTCTCGCACTGAGGACAAATCTCCCAGGGCTACTGCCCAGGAGGGAAGGGTTAGGCCGGCCATCATAGTTGGTGATTCAATTATTAGAAATGTAGATAGCAGGGTGGTTGGTGGACGTGAGGACTGCCTGGTAACTTGACTGCCTGGTGCGAAGGTGGCAGACCTCACGCGTCACCTAGATAGTATTATAGACAGTGCTGGGGAGAAGCCGGCTGTCGTGGTACATGTGGGCACCAACGACATAGGAAAATGTGGGAGAGAGGTTCTGGAAGCCAAATTTAGGATTTTAGGTAGGAAGCTGAAATTCAGACCTCCAGGGTGGCATTCTCTGAAATGCTTCCTGTTCCACGTGCAGGTCCCCAGAGGCAGGCAGAGCTCCAGAGTTTCAATGCGTGGATGAGACGATGGTGCAGGGAAGAGGGATTCATCTTTGTAAGGAACTGGGGAAACTTTTGGAGAAAGGGGAGACTTTTCTGAAAAGATGGGCTCCACCTTAACCAGAGTGGAACCAAGCTGTTGGCACTAACTTTCAAAAAGGAGATAGAGCGGCTTTTAAACTAGAACAAGGGGGAAAGCTGACAGTCACTCAGCAGTGCATGGTTCAGAGAAATGTATCCTTGAAGGATACTAATGAAACAGGAGAGTTAGGACATCCCAACAGAGAGGTTCCATTAAAAGCAAACATAGTTCATATGCCTATATGTAAAAATTCACCAAAGCTAATGATTTCCGAATTATCCCAAACAACTGAAAAGCATGTTGTTAAAACAAGCAAAAACCACACTTTGAAATGTCTGTATGCCAATGCCAGAAGTCTAAGAAGTAAGATGGGAGAGTTAGAGTGTATAGCAGCAAATGATGAGATTGACATAATTGGCATCACAGAGACTTGGTGGAAGGAGGATAACCAATGGGACAGTGCTATATCAGGGTACAAATTATATCGCAATGATAGGGAGGATCAACTTGGTGGGGGTGTGGCACTTTATGTCCGGGAGGGTATAGAGTCCAACAGGATAAAGATCATACAAGAGAGTAAATGCTCAGTAGAATCTATATGGGTAGAAATCCCATGTGTGTTGGGTAAGAGTATAGTGATAGGAGTATACTACCGTCCACCTGGACAAAATGGTCAAACAGATGATGATATGCTAAGAGAAATCAGGGAAGCAAACCAATATGGCAGTGCAATAATAATGGGAGATTTCAATTACCACTACTAATAAACACGTTGTACAGTTATGTTTTAATTTTAATGTGTGTATTTTGCTAAATATTTTTATTAGATCTATTAGGGACCATCATAACACCCGCGGTCTACACGGTTTGCTGTTTACTAGCGCCGCCGCGCTGCGCACGGATCCAGGACTAGACTTGTGCGAACAGCGCGGCGGCGCTAGTAAACAGCAAACCGGGATCAGACCTGTGCGGCAATGCAGTAACGCCAAAAACTTGGCAACAAAGTGCCTTTGTGCGGCAGTAGAAGCATCCGAATTGGACTCATATGACAGCGTGACCATGCTACACTAAGGGAAGTACCCATTCCACCTATTATATTAAAGTTTCTCAATATTATTACAAAAACACTAAAAAGTGTAAAAAAAAGTGCAAAAAGATATAATTTTAGGACCGATGATTAAAGATGACCCGATGTGGCTGAGAACACAGGCATAAAATGCGTGTAGACCACGGGTGTTATGATGGTCCCTAATAGATCTAATAAAAAATATTTAGCAAAATACACACATTAAAAGTAAAACATAACTGTACAACGTGTTTATTAGTATAATTGTTGTATCTTGAACAAGTTTTGGATATTGTTGGTAGATTTCAATTACCCCAATATTGACTGGGTAAATGTAACATCAGGACTTGCTAGAGGCATAAAGTTCCTGGATGCAATAATGATTGCTTCATGGAGCAATTGGTTCAGGAACCAACAAGAGAGGGAGCTATTTTAGATTTAATTCTTAGTGGAACGCAAGATTTGGTGAGAGAAGTAATGGTGGTGGGGCTACTTGGCAACAGTGATCATAACATGATCAAATTTAAACTAATAACTGGAAGGGGGACAATAAGTAAATCTGCAGCTCTAACACTAAATTTTAAAAAGGGAAACTTTGATAAAATGAGGAAATTAGTTAGAAAAAAACTGAAAGGTGCAGCTGCAAAGGTTAAAAGTGTTCAACAGGCTTGGACATTGTTTAAAAATACAATCCTAGAGGCACAGTTCATATGTATTCCGTGCATTAAGAAAGGTGGAAGGAAGGCAAAACGATTACCATCATGGTTAAAAGGAGAGGTGAAAGAGGCTATTTTAGCCAAAAAAAATCCTTCAAAAATTGGAAGAAGGATCCATCTGAAGAAAATAGGATAAAACATAAGCATTGTCAAGTTAAGTGTAAAACATTGATAAGACAGGTGAAGAGAAAATTTGAAATGAAGTTGGCCACAGAGGCAAAAACTCATAATAAAAACTTTAAAAAATATATCCAAAGCAAGAAACCTGTGAGGGAGTCTGTTGGACCATTAGATGACAGAGGGGTTAAAGGGGCTCTTAGGGAAGATAAGGCCATTGCAGAAAGACTAAATGAATTCTTTGCCTCCTTGTTTACTAATGAGGATGTTGGGGAGATACCAGTTCCAGAGATGGTTTTCAGGGGTGATGAGTCAGACGAACTGAACAAAATCACTGTGAACCTGGAAGATGTAGTAGGCCAGATTGACAAACTAAAGAGTAGCAAATCACCTGGACCGGATGGTATGCATCCTAGGGTTCTGAAGGAACTCAAAATTGAAATTGCTGATCTATTAGTTAAAATTTGTAACCTATCATTAAAATCATCCATTGTACCTGAAGACTGGAGGGTGGCCAATGTAACCCCAATATTTAAAAAAGGCTCAAGGAGTGATCTGAGTAACTATAGACCAGTGAGCCTGACTTCAGTGCGGGAAAAATAGTGGAAACTATTCTCAAGATCAAAATTGTAGAACATTTAGAAAAACATGATTTAATGGGACATAGTCAACATGGATTTACCCAAGGGAAGTCTTGCCTAACAAATCTGCTTCATTTTTTTGAAGGGGTTAATAAACATGTGGATAAAGGTGAACTGGTAGATGTAGTGTATTTGGATTTTCAGAAGGCGTTTGACAAAGTCCCTCATGAGACGCTTCTACGAAAACTAAAGTGTCATGGGATAGGAGGCAATGTCCTTTCATGGATTACAAACTGGTTAAAAGACAGGAAACAGAGAGTAGGATTAAATGGTCAATTTTCTCAGTGGAAAAGGATAAACAGTGGAGTGCATCAGGGATTTGTACTTGGACCGGTGCTTTTCAATGTATATATAAATGATCTGGAAAGGAATACGACGAGTGAGGTTATCAAATTTGTGTATGATACAAAATTATTCAGAGTAGTTAAATCACAAGCAGACTGTGATACATTACAGGAGGACCTTGCAAGACTGGAAGATTGGGCATCCAAATGGCAGATGAAATTTAATGTGGACAAGTGCAAGGTGTTGCATAGAGGGAAAAATAACTCTTGCTGTAGTTACACGATGTTAGGTTCCATATTAGGAGCTACCACCCAGGAAAAAGGTCTAGGCATCATAGTGGATAATACTTTAAAATCGTCTGCTCAGTGTGCTGCAGCAGTCAAAAAAGCAAATAGAATGTTAGGAATTATTAGGAAGGGAATGGTTAATAGAACGGAAAATGTCGTAATGCCTCTGTATCGCTCCATGGTGAGACCGCACCTTGAATACTGTGTACAATTTTGGTCGCTGCATCTCAAAAAAGATATAGTTGCGATGGAGAAGGTACAGAGAAGGGCAACCAAAATGATAAAGTGGATGGAACAGCTCCCCTATGAGGAAAGGCTGAAGAGGTTAGGGTTGTTCAGCTTGGAGAAGTGACGGCTGAGTGGGGATATGATAGAGGTCTTTAAGATCATGAGAGGTCTTGAACGAGTAGATGTGACTTGGTTATTTACACTTTCGAATAATAGAAGGTTTAGGGGGGCATTCCATGAAGCTAAAAAAACCCAATCTGGATCCTAAAGACCCAAATATCTTCCGCCCGATTGCCAACCTGCCCTTCATATCAAAACTCATGGAAAAATTAGTGAACACTCAACTTTCAGACTATTTAGAAGATAATAATCTCCTGTTCCCCTCCCAACATGGGTTCCGCAAAGCCTTTAGCACAGAATCACTCCTCATTTCCCTGACAGACTACCTCATCATGGGCCTCGACAAAGGACAATCATTTCTACTGATTCTACTGGACCTCTCGGCAGCGTTTGACACTGTCAATCACTCCATCCTCATAAATCAGTTGCGGCAATAGGAATTACTGGCGCCGCACTTAATTGGTTCAAAACTTTTCTCAACAACAGAGGCTACAAGATTAAAATCCAAAACAAAGAATCATCATGTTACAATTCAACCGTAGGAGTCCCACAGGGTTCCTCTCTGTCCCCTACGCTCTTTAACATCTATCTCTTACCACTATGCCAGCTCCTCTCCAGCCTCATCTATATGCGGACGATATTCAGATAATAATCCCTGTTAAAGACACATACTTGAAAACACTAGATCACTGGGAAAACTGCCACCAACAAATCAAACTCCTCCTCACTAGTCTAAACTTAGTATTAAATTCCTCCAAAACCGAACTCCTGCTCATATCTCCCGAGAACAGTAACATCACTTCCACTCACCCTGGCATCCCACAATCCACGCAACTGAGAGACCTTGGAGTTTTAATTGACAATCGGATGAATTTGAAAGCTTCTATCAACAAAACTACCAAAGACTGTTTTCACAAACTCCAAGTCCTGAAAAGGATAAGACCTCTCTTTCACTTGCAGGACTTTAGAACAATCCTTCAGGCATTAGTTTTCTCAAAGTTAGACTATTGCAATTCTATCCTACTAGGTCTCCCTTCCTCCTATACCAAACAGCTTCAGATGGTACAAAATGCGGCAGCACAAATATTAACAAACACCAGAAGAAGAGATCACATCTCCCCTATCCTAAAAGGCCTTCATTGGCTGCCAGTGCACTTCAGAATTCTCTACAAATCCATCTCCGTTATCTACAAAATCATTCATCAACATACTTCTATCGACCTGCAAATTCCTCTCCTCTTACACAATTCTTCAAGACCTACCAGAGATGCATAAAGAGGTTCACTCCAGGTTCCTCCAACCAAAGCCACTAGACATATTACCTTGAGAGATCGGGCCCTCTCTACCGCCGGTCCCCCTTTATGGAATTCCATCCCCCCAGACCTAAGACAGGAACCCTGCCTCCCAACCTTCAGGAAGAGACTTAAGACTTGGCTCTTCAAACAAGCTTTCCCAGACTCCAACTAATGTCCTTCAACTTCAAGTTCTATAATACAACCAGCTCATTTAACTGTTCGTTGTAAATATTTAAAATGCTATTAACCTTTTTCCTTCCTCTCCCAGTTTAAGCATCCCTGTTTTTTGTAACTGCTTTCTTCCGCACTACAGTTCCAGTTTGTTTTTTCTTTCTATGCACCACTGTTTTAATGTAAACCAGCATGATGTGATTTTATCATGAATGCCGGTATATAAAAACCTTAAATAAATAAATAAATAAATAAAGTTAGCAAGTAGCACATTTAAGACTAATCGGAGAAAATTCTTTTTCACTCAACACACAATAAAGCTCTGGAATTTGTTGCCAGAGGATGTGGTTAGTGCAGTTAGTGTAGCTGGGTTCAAAAAAGTTTTGGATAAGTTCTTGGAGGAGAAGTCCATTAATGGCTATTAATCAGTTATACTTAGGGAATAGCCACTGCTATTAATTGCATCAGTAGCATGGGTTCTTCTTAGTGTTTGGATAATTGCCATGTTCTTGTGGCCTGGTTTGGCCTCTTTTGGAAACAGGATGCTGGGCTTGATGGACCCTTGGTCTGACTCAGCATGGCAATTTCTTATGTTCTTATGAAAGAACAAAGAGACGGTTGTGAACAAGTCTGCGCAGAGTATAAAGACTTTTAATAATTAACACCTTAGATATATCTTTTAGCCCACATGTTCTCTGACCTATAGAATTTTTAATGACAGAAAAAAAAATGTACTTTTTCCTCATGAGCCAACTGGGCCAATAAGTGGCCTGCCTTATTACCAAATCTGTAGAATTAACATTTTTAAAAAATAGAATGGTTATTTCTTTGCTTCTTGCAACTTTGTATCCAAATCTTGTAGGAAAAGTATACACAGCTGTTTAAGTTCCTGAATATCCTTAGTCAAATTTAAGGTACACTCATCACGTTTCCTTTGCTTACCCATTACATATCATATGATCTGAACTTAAAAAACAGCTTTTCTGGCTTCACAGAAAATGAGTCTATGACTTCTGAGTCTATTTTATCCTTGTTGTGGCACCTGGCCGCGACTGGCCAGTTCCCCCTACCTCCGGTGTTTCTTCGGCGCGATGGCTCTTCCTCTACGGGAGGCCGCGAACGCTGGACTGCGTGGCCCAAGCAGCGTCCTCCTCCCAGCCAGCAACGGGGCCTCTCCTGATGCGCGCGCGCGGAATGCCCCACCTCTTAAAGTGGCCGCAGTGGGAGAAACACGCAGAATGGCGCCGGCTGAAGACAACACGATTCAATTGCAGGAGGCCGTTCCGGACCGCCGCTGGACCCCCAGGTAATTTAAGGCATTTGGGGGGGGGGGTTCAGGAGGGTGGGGGATTTAATTTAAAGGGTCGGGGGTGGGTTTTAGGGTGTTTTAGTGTGCCGGTTTTCCTGCCCTCCCCCCTTCCCCCGATTTAGCTACGGACTGCCGCTGGACCCCCAGGTAATTTAAGGCATTTGGGGGGGGGGGGGTTCGGGAGGGTGGGGGATTTAATTTAAAGGGTCGGGGGTGGGTTTTAGGGTGTTTTAGTGTGCCGGTTTTCCTGCCCTCCCCCTTCCCCCGATTTAGCTACGGACCGCCGCTGGACCCCCAGGTAATTTAAGGCATTTGGGGGGGGGTTCGGGAGGGTGGGGGATTTAATTTAAAGGGTCGGGGGTGGGTTTTAGGGGGTTTTAGTGTGCCGGTTCACGATTTTAACGATTTTCACGATACTCTAAACACCCAAACAGCGACGATACAATTCCCTCCCCCTCCCAGCCGAAATCGATCGTTAAGACGATCGAGGACACAATTCACATCTCTACTCCTTGGAGGGCTGTCCTGCCTGATTCCCTGGAACCAGTCCTTGTGAGTCCTCCTCTTCACCTACGCCACCTCCTGGAGACGAGTTCCATTGAGGGTTTCCCCTCGGCGGTCATCACCTCTCGCTCCGACTCAAGGGTTATCCAGGAAGAGAGTCCATCAAGCTAAGGTGAGAGAACATTGTAAACATCTCATCCGTGTGTGAGTTTCCTCACTCTGAAGGACATCAAATCTTCACAAGAGTGTAGTGTTCTGTTCGTATAACTCACTCTGCATGTAAAAGTGGCCCTTAACCCCTATACATCCTGTTTCCAACAGAGACCAAACCAGGCAAAAAGAACCTGGCAAGTACCCAAACACTAAGAAGATCCCATGCTACTGATGCCAGTAATAGCAGAGGCCATTCCCTAAGGCAACTTGATTAATAGCAGTTAATAGACTTCTGCTCCAAGAACTTATCCAAACCTTTTTAAAACCCAGCTATACTAACTGCAAATGACTGCTATGCCAGGTGCCTCTAGCCCCGCCCCACCCCCGGACTGCCCCATCTGCTAACCCTGGGACTTACACTCGTCCTGGGTTTTTACGTGCTTGGCCGGGCACTTTGAAAATTGGCCCGGTGCGCATAAGACCCGGCCACACACACAAACGATTTAAAATCTGGCCCTAAGTGAAAAAGAATTTTCTCTAATTAGTCTTAAATGTGCTATTTGCTAACTTCCTGGAGTGCCCCCTAGTCCTTCTATTATCCAAAAGTGTAAATAACCGAATAACATCTACTCATTAAAGACTTCTCATGATTTTAAACACCTCTATCATATCTTCCCTCAGCTGTCTCTTCTCTAAGCTGAACAGCCCTAACCTCTTCAGCCTTTCCTCATAGAGGAGCTGTTCCATCCCCTTTATCATTTTGGTTGCCCTTCTCTGTACCTTCTCCATCACAACTATATCTTTTTTGAGATGCAATGACCAGGATTGTACACACTATTCAAGGTGTGGTCTCACCATGGAGGGATACAGAGGCATTATGACATTTTCCGTTCTATTAACCATTCCCTTCTGTTCATTACCAGAGCGCTGCCATACTCCAGGATTTCAAAGGATCATTATCTATGATCTCCACACTCACAGAGAGTTCAATTACCAAGTCTATGCTCTGGGGCAGAAGGCCTGCCCTTCTGTAATACCTCACAACCTCTTGTCTTAATGAATAATTGTTATTAGTAAAATGCAAGAAATGAATATATGTAACAGCAAAGTACTACCTAACCTGTTCTGCTTTCTCTCTCTTCTCTCCAATACATGTAGTGGAGAATTACTGAACCTTTACCTAAACTAATGATGTCAGAATGCTGTTATCTAGGTACATTCCCCCTACTAGGCCTTGAGTTGGAGACGGCTCTCTACACAAATTACTTCTTTTTCTCATCCAAGGCTTGTTTTAAAACAAAATACATTCTTTTCTTTTGTGCAAAGCTGTTCCTCTAATTTCATTATTTAATTATTTAATCCAGGTTATCTTCATTCCCCTCTTGAAGAATTAGCACTACTAATTCTTCACACCAAATGGTCCATATCTGGCATTAGCTATCCTAATGGTGGGCTAACCAAATCTTATATAAAGAAATCAAGAGAGTGGAAACTGAAAGAATGAGATTGTGTTTCCTTATGGGAGTAAACATAGCATTGTTTTAAATTTGCATTACCCTCTGTTAAACATGGCTCTGTTAAACTTGGCTCTCATATTCTCTTATGTTGCTGGTACATTTCCCTCACGCGTCTCTCAGACATCACACATTCTCTGCCCACTCAGCAAATTTTTGACTTTCTTGGCAGCTTTCTTATCTTATTCTGCATCAGGCCTTCCTGTTCCAGTTACTTGTTAACATGAGGTAGCTTTCTCCTGAAACAGCCATTAATTATTTCCCTCCTAATGATTGGGACAATCATCACACTCAGGGCCATGCAACTGTCTTAGGTTGTCAGAAAGCATACTCTGATCTTACCCATCTTTGTCAACATGATTCCTCCTGAGGAGGTCTCTTACCAGGGAAGCTGCTGTATTAAGTAAAGCATAGAGGTTCTGTGTCATGCTTGACCTCTGAAAGTTGACTATATTCAAAGTAATAGGAGATGTTGTTTTTAGGCCCAAACACAATAAACAGGTAGGCAAACACATTCATATGGCAATCACAACTAACCAGAGCTAACCACAATTCCCTCTAAGGATGTGAGCCAGTTTACCAGTTTTTCCCACCAAGTAGACCAAATCCATTACTAATTCAAAATTATCATTAATGGAAACACAGCCTTGTCCTTTTACAGTAACAAATACTTTGCATTGGGATACATATTAGAGATGTGAATCGGAACCGGAATCTGATCGGTTCCGGTTCCGATCCAAATCTTAAAATTTTTATCGCCCAGCCCGATTTGAGTTCTGATTATCGGCTGCGCCCGATCTGATAATCAAAACACCCTCCTGAACCCTCAAAAAAGGTTTTAAAATTACCTGGTGGTCCAACGGGAGCGCGGGGAGCGATCTCCCGCTCTCAGGCCATCAGCTGCGTTAATAAAAATGGCGCCGATGGCTCTTACGATGTGACAGGGCAAAGGTAGCGCCGGAGCCATTTTGAATAATGGCAATACGGCCTGAGTGCAGGAGATCGCTCCTGGACCCCCACTGGACCCCCAGGGACTTTTGGCCAGCTTGGGGGGGCCTCCTGACCCCCACAAGACTTGCCAAAAGTCCAGAGGGGGTCCAGGAGTGACCTCCTGCACTCGGGCCATATTGCCAGTATTGCCAGTATTCAAAATGGCGCTGGCGCTACCTTTGCCCTGTCACAGCGAAAGGGCAAAGGGCCATCAGCGCCATTTTTATTAACGCAGCCGATGGCCCGAGAGCGGGAGATCGCGCCCCCGCTGGACCACCAGGTAATTTTAAAAGGTTTTGGGGGGTCAAGGGGGTCATTTTAAAGGGTCGGGTGTTTTGTTTTTTTATCGGGCCATCGGCGCCATTTATATTAGTGGCAGCCAAAATGGCGCCGATGGCCCGACAGTGGGAGATCGCGCTGGGACCCCCCCACTGGAGCACCAGGTAATTTAAAACATTTTGGGGGGGTTCGGGAGGGTGGGGGATTTGTTTTAAAGGGTCGGGGTGGGTTTAGGGGCTGTTTTGGTGTGCCGGTTTTCCTGCCCTCCCCCTCCCCCGATTTACGATTTTTCACGATAAATCGGGGGAATTTCTAATGTATCGCGACTCTAACGATTTTTGACGATTTAAAAAATATCTGACAATTTTTTAAATCGTCAAAAAACAAATCACATCCCTAATGGCTGTAAAATACAAGAAACCAATAAGATTGCTGATAAATTATGTCCTATAAAAAAATTAGAATTAAACCAAAAAATAACCAAAATCGATGGTATACCAAACAATTACGTATACAAAAAATAGCATTACGTAAATTAGAACGAATTTGGAGAAAATATAAAAATAATTAAACATTAACATCTTTTCGAATAGCCCTGAATCAGTACAAAAAGAACATTGATGCAGCAAAAAAAGATTTTTATAATAAAAAAATACAGCAATACCAGCATAATCCAAAAATGCTTTTCTCAATCGTTAAACAATTAACTAAACATCCCTTACAAGCAAATAGTCTTCTGCCCGAAAACAAGTGTGATGATATAGCTTTATATTTTAAAAACAAAATCAACATTCTAAACGCAAATTTTAACACAAATCCAAATCAGAACATTAAAATGATTATGAAAGAAGGTACATCCTGGGATACTTTTGATCTTACATCCGCAATTGAAATAGAAAAATTAATAAAAAATTTAAATCCAGCTCAACATCCAATTGATTCTATTCCTATTTCTACTTTAAATATAATTGCAAATTTGATAGCCCCTTTGATTACCACAATTATTAATCAATCATTAACTGAGGGTATTATCCCTGAAATACTATAAAACACTATTATCAAATCTATAATTAAAAAAACACATCTAGATTCAATGCAACTCAGTAACTATAGGCCCATCTCAAACATCTTTTTTAGCCAAAATGTCTGAAAAAATAGTTCAGAAGCAATTAGTGGAATTTTTAGAGTCCAATAATATATTATTTCTAAATCAATATGGTTTTAGGAAAAATTTTACAGAATTACTTTTAATTGCCATGACAGACACTATTTTAAGAGGTTTTGACTATGGTCAGACTATGGTCAGAGTTACTTTTTAATACTTTTAGATTTATCTTCTGCGTTTGATACTGTTGACCATTGTATTTTTTGTTTGAAAGAAATTGGAATTACCGGCACTGTTTTAAATTGGTTTTTATCTTTTCTTAAATATCATTTCAGGTTAAAATAGAAAATACACTCTCAAAAAAATACTCTCTTGAAACAGGAGTGCCACAGGGTTCTGCTCTATCGGCTACCCTTTTTAATATTTATGTTTTACCTATTTGTCATCTTTTAATTTGTTTAGGATTGAATTTTTATATGTATGCGGATGACATACAATTTCTTGTCCCTATTAAAGATGCAATTGAAGAAACTTATAAAATTATAGCAGTTTATCTATCTACTTTACAACAATTGTTGAGACATATGAAGTTGGTTTTGAATATGAATAAAGCAGAAATAATTCTGGTAGAAAGAAAATACAGACAAGAGGATCTTCTACCCTTAACTATTGATAATGACACAAAAATTAAACCTTCCTTTTATGCTAGAAATTTAGGAGTCACAGTTGATTCAGAATTGTCTTGGAACAAGCATATTGCAACCAAAATAAAAGATGGTTATTTTAAATTGTTAACACTTCAAAAACTAAAGCCGCTGCTAGAACCTAATGATTTTAGATCGGTCCTGCAGGCTCTCCTTTTTGCTAACTTAGGGGTGGATTTATCAAAATGCGGTAAGTACCGCATGCGATAGCAAAAGGGGTGTGTTTTATGCTAATATAGCATTTATTGCAATTTGTGCTAATTACCTGTGCAAAGAGCTAAGTTAGCACAAATTGTGATACTATTTCATATTCTGCGATAAGTGCCAGACCTGTTGTATTTCCTGCATTCAACCACTGGGGGACCATTTTTAATGAGAGAGAGAGAGAGAGAGAGAGAGAGAGAGAGAGAGAGAGAGAGAGAGAGAGAGAGAGAGAGAGAGAGAGACTGGTCATAATGTCATGGCCCATAGGCAGGTATTTGTATCCCTATGGTAGGCCCACCTAGTAACTCGAGGTGGGGATTAGGTAAGAGTATAGGGGGTTAGGGGCCACTTTGACATTCTACGTGACAACTATGAACAGAACAGTGGTCTCTTGTGAAGATTTGCTGGCCTTCGGAGTGAGGAAACTCACTCCAAGATGAGATTTGGGCAATGTTCTCTCAACCTAGCTTGATGTTACCCAGGTAGAGAGTCCATCAAGCTAGGTTGAGAGAACCTTGCCCAAATCTCGGAGGAAGAATAAAAAGGATTTAAGTGCCAAGAACGCAAAGGGGTAGATTTTTAAAAATGGCGCGTTCGCGTACTTTTGTTCGCGCTCCAGGCGCAAACAAAAGTACGCTGAATTTTAGTAGATATGCGCGTAGCCGCGCATATCTGCTAAAATCCAGGATCAGCGCGCGCAAGGCTGCCGATTTTGGGCAGCCAGCGCGCGCCGAGCCGCGCAGCCTGCCTCCGTTCCCTCCAAGGCCGCTCCGAAATCGGAGCGGCCTCGGAGGGGACTCTCTTTTGCCTTCCTCTCACCTTCCCCTCCCTTCCTCTACCTAACCCACCCCCCCGGCCCTATCTAAACCCCCCCTACCTTTGTCCGGGGATTTACGCCTCCCGGAGGGAGAAGTAAATCCCCGCGTGCCAGCGGGCTGCTGGCGCACCGAGACGCGACCCGGGGCGGTTCCGGAGGGCGCGGCCACACCCCCAGACCGCCCCGGGCCGAAACCACGCCCCCGGGCCTGCCCCCGAAACGCCACGTCGATCGGTCCCATCCCCGACACGCCCCCGACACGCCCCGAACAAAAAACCCCGGGACTTATGCGAGTCCCGGGGCTCTGCGCGCGCCGGCAGGCCTATGGAAAATAGGTGCGCCGGCGCGCAAGGCCCTGCTCGCGTAAATCCGGGCAGATTTATGCGAGCAGGGCTTTTAAAATCCACCCCAAAGAGTAAATGGTAATAACTTTTTCCTTAAAAAATTACTTTATAGCTGTATTAGTCTTTCCTCTTTGTATTGCCGCACACAAAGAGGAAGTCAAAGCTGTGAGATTTGTCTTCAATGCCGAATGTAATAGATAATCAGCCAGCTATCGCTGACTGTTTTGCAAAACCCCCACAATAATACAAGGAAGTGAGGTCGCAGAAGGATCAGTCCGGGAGCAGGGGATGATCCCTCAGATCATTGAAACATCTTTAACCCCTGGAGCTCCATCAACACCTGAGCCACCTTCCAGAAAAAGAGAGGGGATATCTCTCTCAGAAGATCCCAAATTGAGAATAGACTTTTCATCATTTTCTGACCAGAGAGGGCTCCAGGACTCCAGGGAACAAAATGATATAATCTCTTCTCATTTTGATGTATCCGGAAAAGCTCTAATGGAGGGAGGAAGTGGAGTTTATCAAGTAAAATCTTTAACAGATATACCCCTATTTATACCTAAGACTTTTACTCTTTAAGAAATTGGGACTATGGGCTTCATTTTCTAAAGTATCGCAGGCCTGCGATACTTTAGGAAATGATGGGCGGGGGGGCCGAAACGGGGGGCGGGCCTGCGCTAGCTGGCAGCGATCGCACCATCGCGGTGCGATCGCACCATCGCGGTGTGATCGCAGCCGGTTTCGTACCCAATAGCGCCACCAAAGGAGGTGTAGCTATTGGGAGCGAACGTGGAAGCGAAAAGGGCCTTACCTTTTCATCGTCCATGGCGGCTTTGTGGAGTCGGCCCTGGTGACATCCCAACTCCTCCTCTTCCGGGGCCGACTCCGCCCCCATTTTGGTATCGCACGCAAAAAAGGACATTTCTCATGTGAAACGTCCCTTACCACGTGTGATACATTTAGAAAATAAGGCCCTATGTTGGTTACAATGCAGAAATCTCTTAATAATCTAGCTACTATGGTTCAGGATGTTTTAAACAAGAATGTGGTATTACAGTCTAAAGTAGAAAAATTAGATGGTTCAATAAATTTAGTTGAGAGTAAAATAAATGAACTAGAGAAAGTTCAGGTTAATTTAATTAAATCAGATAATATTCATCTGGATAAGTTAGAAGTATTAGAAAACCAAATTAGAAAGAGTAACTTAAGGTTATTAAATTTCCTAAAACATCTTTGGCATCCCCGTTAGACTTTTTGAAGTATACAAATGGAACAATACCCGCCATCTCTAGGATATATTATATTCCTCAATATTTAGAACTAGAAAATCTACAAAATCAAGGTCAGGATAACCAAATAGATAATCTGAATCTATCTGAGTTTCTGGAAAAATCTTTTGAAACAAATATCACATCACAAGCCACTCTCATAGTGCAATTTCCTTTCATATCAGAAAGAGATACTGTAAGAACATAAGAAGAACATAAGAAAATGCCATACTGGGTCAGACCAAGGGTCCATCAAGCCCAGCATCCTGTTTCCAACAGTGGCCAATCCAGGCCATAAGAACCTGGCAAGTACCCAAAAACTAAGTCTATTCCATGTTACCATTGCTAATGGCAGTGGCTATTCTCTAAGTGAACTTAATAGCAGGTAATGGACTTCTCCTCCAAGAACTTATCCAATCCTTTTTTAAACACAGCTATACTAACTGCACTAACCAATCCTCTGGCAACAAATTCCAGAGTTTAATTGTGCGTTGAGTAAAAAAGAACTTTCTCCGATTAGTTTTAAATGTGCCCCATGCTAGCTTCATGGAGTGCCCCCTAGTCTTTCTACTATCCGAAAGAGTAAATAACCGATTCACATCTACCCGTTCTAGACCTCTCATGATTTTAAACACCTCTATCATATCCCCCCTCAGTCGTCTCTTCTCCAAGCTGAAAAGTCCTAACCTCTTTAGTCTTTCTTCATAGGGGAGTTGTTCCATTCCCCTTATCATTTTGGTAGCCCTTCTCTGTACCTTCTCCATCGCAATTATATCTTTTTTGAGATGCGGTGACCAGAATTGTACACAGTATTCAAGGTGCGGTCTCACCATGGAGCGATACAGAGGCATTATGACATTTTCCGTTTTATTCACCATTCCCTTTCTAATAATTCCCAACATTCTGTTTGCTTTTTTGACTGCCGCAGCACATTGAACCAACGATTTCAATGAGTTATCCACTATGACACCTAGATCTCTTTCTTGGGTTGAAGCACCTAATATGGAACCCAACATTGTGTAATTATAGCATGGGTTATTTTCCCCTATATGCATACTTCAGATATCAAAATGTGACATTTTATGGTCAAAATATAAGGATATTTCCAGACATAGCTCGTGAAACACAAGCTAGGAAAAAGAAATTTATATTGGGAACACAGAGAGGAGAGGATCACCTTGCTGGTGGCTGAAAGGAATCAGTAAGATTTTGCTTGGGACATTGTCTTTTTTAAAAGTATTGGGGCAAAGTTAACTATTTGGGAATATTATTTAGTGTGTTTGTGTGTTTGTACCTTTAATAGTCAGAAAGACAGTGAATAAACAAGTTAGACTGTATTTTTAAATAGTCAATAAGGTAGCAGTAGGTAGGCAGTGAATAAACAAGTTAGACTGTATTTTAAAAGTCTGCAGAATTGAGTGTTCTCCAGACTTTTAAAGAACTAAGTGTTTGTATTTAATACTAACTGAGTGCTTGTATTGAAAAAACAAAAACCAAAAAACAAACAAACCCCAAAAAGTAGCCAGAAGCTAGAAATAAGCTAGGAACAGTTTAAAACCTAAGTAAAAAAGTTGAATAGTTCAGCTCAGTTACTCACCTTGGAAAGGTGATGAGGTCGTGTGATTGGGTTTGAATAGGGACCAACATTTGTTAATCAAGAGAGCAGTGAGTCACTCAGGCTGACTAAGTGTGAAGGTTGAGTGTTCCATGTGAATAGGAACTATTCTTTGTTAATCAGCACAGCAGTGAGTCACTCAGGAAATCTAACTGAAGTGTACATCTCCTAAGGGATTGTTTTGCACTAATTTACCTTAGAAGCACATTATATATTACAAGGGAAGTATTAAGGTTGTGTGTTTTATTTGATTAGGTAACATTCTTTGTTAATCAGAACAGCAGTGAGTCACTCAGGAAAACTAACTGAAGTGTAAATCTCTAAAGGAACTGTTTTGTACTAATTTACCTTAGAAGTACATTATAAATTAGAAAGAAAGAGCTCAGTAACCCACATTCCAGTGGGAACACTGAGAGGAGAGGATCACCTTGCTGGTGGCTGAAAGGAATCAGTAAGTTTTTGCTTGGGACATTGTCTTTTTTAAAATTATTGGGGCAAAGTTAACTATTTGGGAATATTATTTTGTGTGTTTGTGTGTTTGTGCCTTTAATAGTCAGAAAGGCAGTGAATAAACAAGTTAGACTGTTTGTATTTTTAAATAGTCAGTCAATAAGGTAGCAGTAGGTAGGCAGTGAATAAACAAGTTAGACTGTATGTTTAGTCAGTCAATAAGGTAGCAGTAGGTAGTGTGTTTATTTTTAAAAGTCTGCAGAATTGAGTGTTCTCCAGACTTTTAAAGAACTGAGTATTTGTATTTAATACTAACTGAGTGCTTGTATTGAAAAAAAAAAAAAAAACAAACCCCAAAAAGTAGCCAGAAGCTAGAAATAAGTTAGGAGCAGTGTAAACCTAAGTAAAAAAGTTGAATAGTTCAGCTCAGTTACTCACCTTGGAAAGGTGTTGAGGTAGTGTGATTGGGTTTGAATAGGGACCAACATTTGTTAATCAAGAGAGCAGTGAATCACTCAGGCTGACTAACTGAAGTTAGACTGTTTGTATTTCCCACCCACCCCTAGCTCATCCCTTAATTTATAGGCAGGTGCCACTTTCACAAAAAAAAAACCAAAAAAAACCATCAACAAAAACTTTATTGAGAATTCGATCAGACCCCGGTAGGCCACTACCAGACACATAGTGAATTCATTAATACATTTAAAGGACGTTAGACACATTCCTACTCCCATAGCAACCTAAAACTTAACTAGGAACTGATCAAAATTGAGATGAAGGCAGCAGTCCAGCAGCAAGAGGGGGGCTTCCCAGTCTTTTGCATCGAGTGTCACATGTATGATTTTTTACCCACCGGTGAGAAGTTGTACATGTGAATGCGATGCAAAGAGCTCCTGGCTCTCAGAGAACGAGTCCAATCTCTGGAGGCTAGAGTAGCAGACCTGGAGGAGCTAAGGCAGACAGAGAGGTATATAGATGAGACCTTCAGGGATATAGTAGTCAAGTCCCAACTTCAGACTGGCAGCCCTGGTGCTGCCTTGGAGGAAGAAGGTCTCATGATGGGAGAGCACAAACCGGGTGCAGCAGGAAAGGATCCTGTAGCAAGGACCTGCTCTCCAGGTGATTCATTGTCCTTTCGCACTGAGGATATCTCCCCAAGGCCTACTGCCCAGGAGGGAAGGGTTAGGTCAGCCGTCATAGTTGGTGATTCGATTATTAGGAAGGTAGATAGCTGGGTGGCTGGTGGGCATGAGGATCACCTGGTAACATACCTATCTGGTGCGAAGGTGGCGGACCTCACGCATCACCTAGATAGGATTTTAGACAGTGCTGGGGAGGAGCCGGCTGTCATGGTACATGTGGGCACCAACGACATAGGAAAATGTGGGAGGGAGGTTCTGGAAGCCAAATTTAGGCTCTTAGGTAGAAAGCTTAAATCCAGAACCTCCAGGGTAGCATTCTCTGAAATGCTCCCTGTTCCACACGCAGGTCACCAGAGGCAAGCAGAGCTCCGGAGTCTCAAAGCGTGGATGAGACGATGGTGCAAGGAAGAGGGATTCAGTTTTATTAGGAACTGGGGAACCTTTTGGGGAAGGGGGAGTCTCTTCCGAAGGGATGGGCTCCACCTTAAGCAGAGTGGAACCAGACTGCTGGCATTAACCTTTAAAAAGGAGAAGGAGCAGCTTTTAAACTAGAACAAAGGGGAAAGCCGACAGTCGCTCAGCAGCGCATGGTTCGGAGAGAGGTATTTGTTTCTTCAAATTATAAGTTCTCAGAAATTTAAAACCTCTCCTTCACCTCCAAGATTTTAGACTGGTATTGCAATCCATCATCCTTTCAAAACTGGACTATTGCAACTCCCTCCTGCTCGGACTCCCAGCTAAGACCATAAAACCTCTTCAAATGGTTCAAAACTCAGCCGCCAGGATCCTTACCAACATTACCAACCTTACCTAACTTTGCGCGCGCCGGCCGGCAGCCCCGCTCCGTGTTCCGGTCCCGGGGGCTGGTCTGGAGGCTGCAGCCACGCCCCGGAACACCCCCGGGCCGAAACCACGCCCGTGTCGCCGCCCTCGAAATGCTGCGTCACGTGTGTCACCGCCCCCGAAACGCCGCGTCGCTCCGGGCACGCCCCCGACACGCCCCCGACACGCCCCTTTAACAAAGCCCCGGGACCTGCACGTGTCCTGGGGCTATGCGTGCACCAGCGGCCTATGCAAAATAGGCGCGCCGGCGCGTGAGGGCCCTGCGCGTGTAAATCCAGCCGGATTTACACGCGCAGGGCATTTAAAATCCGCCCCATAGTGTGCAATCACAAATTGCACAAAAATGTCAAAACTTCCATGTCTTAGAGAGGTCAATATTCAAAGTCATTTAGATGGATGACACAAAAGTTATCCATCTAAATGGCAAGTTATCCATCTAAATCACAAGTTATCCATTTAAGTTATCTATCTAACTCAGAAGTTATCCCCATAACTCCAAGATATCCATCTAACTCCAAGTTAGCCATTTAAATGTTTAGTTTTCAAAATTGACCTCATAGTGCAGAAAATTACACACAGCACAAAACCTAGATAGGCCTAGACAGGCCTAGACATAGAAAATTAGATAAGGGGAGAGGTGAGAGGAGAAACTTTTATTTTATTACTTTTTTAACATCTATATTTTGAGAACTAAACACCCCAGTATAACCAAGTAAGAAGCATGATGTGAGAACTATGCTGTGATTGCAGAGGGGAGCAATAAAACTGTAAAGTGGAAAACCAGGAAAGAGGTGGGTATTGCGTGGGTCAGATGCACTGCTCGATGTCTGACCCCACTTACCTTGGCTTTGGGCTTGTGTCTGCGGCCTGGCTGCGGTGCGGCCATTGCTGTGCCTGCAGTCGGGGAGTGTGTGTCTATTCGAGGCCCTGCCGTGGGGCTCTCATCAGGCTTTGAGTTCACATCCAGGTTGGGCCGTGTCACAGATGTTGCTGGGTGCATGGTCGGAGCGGTGATGCGGTCAGAGCTCTGCTGTTTTCTCCAGGGTTTCTCAGTGCCGCTGTCTTTAGGTGCGCTCAGTTTACTTGTAAATTAAAGGGCCAGCAACTCCTATCATCGTGGCCGTATTCATGACTTCACAGTGCAGGGACTATATAAGGATAGTTCCTGCAGTCTGCTAGTGCCTTGGCGACAGCTTTTCCCTAATGCTTGGCTTTTCCTGTACTCCTGGCATCCTGAGTTTTCTATCGTTCCTGAGATCCCTGTGGTTCCTGGTTTTCTTATGATTCCTGAGTTTTTCCTGTGTGTGAGTTTCCTCTGGTTGCCTGAGTTCCTGATTCATCCTGCTCCTTGGACTGACATCTGTCTTCACCTTCACTTGGATACTGACCACGATTATCGCCGCCTGCCCCCATCCATGCCAGGACACTGACCAAGAGTAAAGCTGCCTGCCTTGACCTATGTCTGGACATCGACCACAAAGACCCCATGTAAGTCCAGCTGGCCCCGGTATCCAAGTGTTCAACCTAGGGGGAAGTGGGTTGGTAGTGGTGAAGCTCCAGTGGGGTCTCTGCTTCTCTCCAGCCTCACCTACTGAAGGTAGTAATTAGTGGGGTTCCTCCTCACAGGTAGAATCACTCTCCTTCAGTCCAAGGGTCCAAGTTCAGAACACTGGGGTAGAAGGAGTAATTTGCATTTTTTTTCTTTTTTCATATTTCATATTTTGTATAACCAATACAGGAGTAATGTGGGAGAGCTAGGCTGGGATTGAAGAGGACTACAACAAAACAGTAAGGTGGAAAACCATATAAGATGAAGGTGACAGAAGAAACTTGTATTTTTTTTTCTTTTTTCACATCTTTATTTGGGGGACAACACACCCCAGTAAAACAAAGAAAGAATCATGCTATGAGAACCAGCCTGGGAGCTAAATAGCATGCAAACACAAAGCCATCAAAACCCTCAAAGTGGTACACCAGGGGCATGGCAAGTAGGCATGATGGCAGCAATTTCAATAAGGTAAAATATCTGGGACATGGCAGCTAGACATAGGTGCTGCAAGACCCCTAAATTGGTACATTTAAGGGATGTCAGCTCTTCTGAGTGGTAGTAAGACACCCAAGGTGTTATCAGTTCTCTTGCTAATAGCATGGAAATTATGGAAAGTCCTGCAAAGGTAGATTGATTTTGAAAAAGATCAGATTTTCTATCAGTGCTACCACCAACATTGAATGATGAGGGTTTACGTGTCCATGCAGTTGAGGAAACATGTTCCCCAGGCACTAGAGATGTGGACTGGAGAGAAACCAATAGGAAATAATGACATTTCCTACTTTGCTTCATTTTGTTCTCAGAAAGAAACACTTCAAAATCTGACAAAATGTTATTGGTTTTCAAGTTTTGTTTTTAAAACCGCAAAAAAAAAAAAAAAAAAGACAACTGTCAGGCTTAAGCCCAAGCCCAAGGCCAGGGCCTTGCCTAGGAAATAGGCTGAGGCCCAAAGCAAGCATAATTCTGGTGCCTCTGGGGCCTTGCCTAGACATAGGACATGGCCCAACATAGGGGCTACAGCCTTCACACAACTGCAATGTTGGGCTCTCAGGGTAGGCCTAGGTCCAATGCAGATGCCTAGGCAGAGAATTGAGCAAAGGCCAAAGCCACAAAAGGTTTGCAGGGTTGTTAAATTTCTTGCCCCCCCCCCCCACCCTTACATGATCCAAATTTCTGGCCCAGACTGGAGGCCAAAACCAGGGCTAGATCTGGAGGCCAGGTCCTGATATCTGAACATTGGCCTAAGCTAAAATCTTGGTCCAGGCCTGATGCCAGGACCTGGTCCAGAAGCCAGATCCTAACACATGGACCTCAACATGGACCAGGCCTAATGCTGGGGCCCAACCTGGGGACCAGGTCCTGATGCCTATGCCTTGACCTAGGCCAAGACCTGTGCACAGGCCCAATGCTGGGTCACAGAGATTGAGTCTTGACAACTGGGCCTCACCCAGACCCAGGAACAACTCTGGGGACTGACACAGAGGCAGGATCCCAGGTTCAAATTATATTGCAATAATAGAGATGAGCAACTTGGTGGTGGGGTGGTGCTTTATGTCCAGGATGGCATAGAATCCAACAGGATAAAAATCCTGCAAGAGACTAAATGCACAATCAAATCTTTATGGGTAGAAATCCCTTGCAAGTTGGGGAAGAGTATAGTGATAAGAGTACACTACCATCTACCTGGCCAAAATGATGAGATAGTAAAATGCTAAAAGAAATTAGGGAAGCTAACTAAACTGGTAGTTCAGTAATAATGGGAGATTTCAATTACCTCAAAATTGATTGGGTAAATGCAACATCAGGACATGCTAGAAAGATAAAGTTCCTGGGTGGAATAAATTACAGTTATATGCAGCAATTGATGCAAGAACCAATGAGAAAGAGAGCAATTTAGATCTAATGCACAGTAGAGCATAGAATTTGATGAGAGAGGTAACAATTGTGATCATAATGATCAAATTTGAATTAATGACTGGAAGGGGGACAGTAAGTAAATCCACGGCTCTAGCACTAAACTTTCAAAAGGGAAACTTTGATAAAAGGAAATGAACAGTTAAAAAAAATCAGTTGTAGCAACAAGAGTTAAGAATGTGCAACAGGCATGGACATTGTTAAAAAATCCACAATCATATAACAGAGAGGGAAAACTGATCACTATTTTCAAAATCTTAAAAAATCTTTTACTGAGGACAACGATATCAGAATAAAGTACCTTGTATTTAATCCACTGGCTCTCGTCCGCACTTGTGTACCTTGCACGAATCGAGCCGCTCAGCCTTCCTCCATTCCCTCCGCCCCTCCACCTTCCCCTCCCTTCCCCTACCTAACCCGCCCCCCAGCCCTACCTAAATAACCCCCCTTACCGTTATCTGCTAAGTTGCGCCTGCCTCCAGGAAGGCGTAGGTTACGTGCACTGGCCGATGGCTGGCCCGCGATCCCAAGCACAGCAGCTAATGGCCGCTGTGCCTGGAGGCTCCAGCCCTGCTATAGTTACACAATGTTAGGTTCTATTTAGGAGTTACCACCCAGGACAGAGATATAGGTGTCATAGTGGGTATTGGATAATACTTAGAAATCATCAGCTCAATGTGCAGTGGTGCTCAAAAAATCAAATAGAATATTAGGAATTATTAGAAAGGGAATGGAAAATAAAATGGTAGATATCATAATGTGTCTGTATCGCTCCATGGTGAGACCACACCTTGAAAACTGGGTGCAATTCTGGTCACCACCTCTCAAAAATAGATATATTTGCACTGGAGAAAGTACAGAGAAGGGTGACCAAAATGATAATGGGCATAGAATGACTCCACTATGAGGAAAGGCTAAAGATGATAGGGCTGTTCAGTTTGGAGAAGAGACAACTGAGGCGGGATATGATTGAGGTCTACAAAATCATGAAAGGACTTGAACAGGTTTATGTAAATCAGTTGTTTGCTCTCTCAGATAATAGAATGACTAGAGGGCACTCCAAGAAATTAGCAATTAGCTCATTTATAACAATTCAAAGAAATTACTTTTTCCATCAGTGCATAGTTAAGTTCTGGAACTTATTGCCAGAGGATGTGGTTAAGGCAGTTAGTGTAATTGGGTTTAAAAAAGGTTTGGATAAGTTCATAGAGGAAAAATCCATAAACTGCTATTAATCAATAAGGAATAGTAGCTTGAGATCTGTTTAATATTTGGGTACTTGCCAGGTACTTGTGACTTGCATTGGCCACTGTTGGAAACAGGATGCTGGGTTTGATAGACCCTTGTTCTGACCCAGTATGGCTTATCTTATGTTTTTAATGTTCTTCTGCCAGGAGCTCGGCCTGGACCCAGACCTGATCCCAGAGTCTAGCTTTGTCCCAAAATCCAGAGGCTTGGCCGAGGCCCAAGTTTCGGAACCTGGCCTGGGGTTTGTGTACAGCCTAGAAAAGGTCTTGGTGACCTACCATTGCCCTAGTTCTGTGCAAGGCTGAGGTTTCGGCCTGATTCTAGACCTTGTCAGTGGATCCTCCCTGGACTTGGTAAGCAGGAGCTGGGGAACATCCTGGCTCTGGCATTTTTGCGGGTGGGAACAGGTGGCCTTAGAAGACCCTATTTCTTTTTTTATTTCATTTTTGGGGTGTTTTTTTTAATGCTTATTTCATTTTGCAGCTAAAGGAAACAAAATAAACGTTAAACAAAATGAAATTCATGAGGGAAAACAACCCAATAATGAATTAAAAAAACAAAATGAAATTTTTACCTCATTTGGCGAGCAGGAAAGAAAATGATGGACCATCTTGACCAAGTCAGGCCAGACCATGGACTTGTCTGCTGATATGCCCATGCATCTATGTTGATATTATCAATGGAGTCTATTAGAGTGTCACAGACATTTCTATTGGGGGTCTCCTTTGTTGTGGTGAGGCAAGGGTCTTTTTTGCCAACCGCTTTAGCTATGTCCTGTGTCTAGATCCATGGCTCTGGGGGTATTGCATATTGAGGTAGAGAGGAAGTGATAGCTGACAGATAGCTCACGCCTACACTGCTCTGTGTGATGTCCAATTTTTCCTGTGCTACTTCCCCACTGTGCATATGCATCTTGCATTCCTCTTCACACACCCGTTGCTTGAAGTTTCTCTTTCATATATATGGGACACTGGGACTTGAAGGCAAGACTCACTTTTACCCATGGATCACAAAGACCTAGATGCATTAAGCCATAATTCTTTTTCATAGTCAGGACACCACTACCCCAGAAGGATGTTGCAGTGATAGTGGGTCCCCTACCCAAAAAACAGATTGTAGGTCTATGGCTCATTCTTTTGTCTCACAGCCAAACACCTTGGGATGAAATAATGTGGTGAATGATCCTTTAGGTGCAATGGTGACCCCAACCTCAAGGGACTTCCATCGCCTTAAAAGGCTGCTACCTAAAAAAACAACAACATGATTAAAGAAAAGGTTGAGTGGGGTCAGGGCTAACCCCTGGCTCAAACAGGGGCTGCCACTTGAGGCGGCCCTGACTCCTCCATAACAAAGAAATTGTGAAAAAAAATGCATAGCAATGACCTCCCCAAATTAAAGAATAAATTAACTGGTGATTCAGGGGTTCCCACCCCAATAGACCTGTCAACTTGTTGGGGTATAGTGTACCACTGGAAACCCTTCCCCTTCCCCCAAAGGTGTGGAATTCCAGTGGTTGCCAATATCTTGAGTTAGATGCTTGTGAGGCATCCCAAATTATTCCTCCTTCTCACAGAGAAACTGCCCCTCCTTCACACTTTTATAGAAATGCCCCGCTATTTTCAAGCCCAAGGGCATCCCTCACTGCTAACTGCAGCAAGTGCCCAAAGCAATAGATACCCCGAAAACCCCCATCCTCCATTGCCCTTATCATAATTTTTCCTACTATCTGTCACAAAGAAACCTGCTGAAGACTCTTGCCTTTTCTCTAAACCTTGTAGCATAATTTTATAGCTGATAGAATATTGCACAAGATATGATACCTATGCATCACATGGATATACAGCACAGCCCATCTACATGCTGTTGCTTGGTTCCTGATAGAGCTGCTGCTTGCCCCTGCCTCAGTCAGGTCCCACCACTGCGCCATCAGGGAGAAGTAGGCATGCATAGCATTCATGCTGGTCTAGACAGTGCATGTGAAATGCATTCTACTCTTAGCCAGCTATACCTGTATGTGACTATGTAACTGGTTGTATAGGTTGAGAATAATCTGCCTACTAAATGTAATCTGAGAGGACCCTTTTTAATTGGGCGCTAAAAGGTGCAAAAGATGCTTAAAGCCCATGTTCTCCATTACCTGCAGGGACTGGTCATTCAGGGAAATCATTTCCTCGAATCATGTCATTACTACTTTCGATACTGTCTGCCTCTAGCCCTGGGACAGTGATTCGGAACACCACCCCATTTCCTCTGTGGTGGGTTGCCGATGCAGACATATGACAGGGAACTGCTAGCCAACACCTGACTGCTGGAATAGGCTGATGGATTAGCTTGAGTAAAGTTTTTTTCTTTTTCATCCAATTTCCTCTGACACTTGCTTGGAGTGGCAAGTGGCAGAGGAGGTCCTAGTATATCAACATTTGTCAGATACCCCAGTGTAGATCCTCCATTACTTTAAAGTAAATACATTCTGAAAAACAAAGATCCTCCATCACTTTATTTATTTATTTACCACTTTTATATACCGATATTCAAGTAACAGAGTTACTAATCACTTCGGTTTACATTCCAACAAAAACCATGACATGAGAATGCCTTACATTGAACCAGGGAGCTCAAACTTGGATACAAAAAACTGGGTTTAACATAGTGTATAAGAAGAGGGTACTTGATTGGCAAGCCTAATGCTAGCTGGTGTAATGTTCGGCAACTAAGTCTAGGGCAAAGGGAATAGGTGCTACAATGGCGGGTTTATTAGAGCGGAAGTACAATTAGCGATTAGCCAAGGGTGGAGTCTACTAGTGGGAGATTTGATAAGTTAGCTGAGTTAAGAGAAGGCTTGGTTGAACAACCAGGTCTTGAGTCTTTTTTTAAAGGTGATCGGGCATTGTTCGAGCCTGAGGTCTGGTGGGAGCAAGTTCCATTGCTTTGGGCCAGCGGTGGAGAGAGCCCTTTTCCTTAATGACATTTTGATAGGGGGGGCCTGTAGGGTGTCTCTATATGCTACTCTCACTGGCCTGGAGGTAATGTGAGGCTAAAATGGGATCATGAGATCCAGTGGGGTGATGTTGTGAATGACTTTGTGGATGATTGATAAGACTTTGAACAAGATTCTGAATTTAATTGGGAGCCAGTTCAGGTTCTGTAGGATGGGTGTTATATGGTCTCTTTTGTTGGTTTTGGTTAGAATCCTTGCTGTGGCGTTTTGTAACATCTGTAACAGTTTCAAAGTATTAGTAGGGAGTCCGAGTAAAAGTGAATTGCAATAATCGATTTTAGAGAAAATGATTGCTTGTAAAACTGTTCGGAAATCTTGGAAGTGGAGGGGGGTCTCAGCCATTTTAAGACTTGGAGTTTAAAAAAACAATCCTTTACGGTGTTATTGATGAAACTTTTGCAGTTCAGTTGATTATCCATGAAGACACCAAGGTTTCTGACTTGGGTGGATAGAGCTGGTTGAGAAGCGGGGTGTGTGTTGGACAGCGGGTAATTACCGTCTTGGGTGATGAGGAGGAACTATGTCTTGTTGGAATTGAGTATCAAGTTGAGGCTTGTTAGGAGGTTGTTGATGGATTGCAGACAAGAATTCCAGAAGTCCAGGGTTTTGTGAAGTGAGTCAGTAATCGGTAAGAGAATTTGAACATCGTCTGCGCATAAATAATGGGTTAGCTTTAGTTTGGTGAGGAGCTGGCATAGCGGGAGCAGGTATATGTTGAAGAATGTTGGAGATAATGTTTATGTTAACTTTATGTTGCATCCGTTGGTCGCAGATGGCTGCAACCGCTCTGCCTCACCTCTTTTTTGACTTTCTCCTCCTCCATGGGTAAGATGGCTGCCTCTGGTGCTGAGTGCCGAAACCCTTGGCATCTCCAACTCAGCATGCTCCTTCCCGTGGCCTCCTAGGGAACGCACGTGCCTGCTGCCTACACTTATCTACACATCATGGCGGGAACCTCGGGGGCGTCCCCCCCACATGACATCAATTCCTCTGGATTTTTAAGCCTCCACTTTACCACTAATGAATGAGTTAGCAAGGATTTTGTTTTAGCTAACCTAACCGCTTCTAAGCTGCACGCTTAGACTCCTCGCTACTCTCCGGGGTATCTCACTCCTGAAGAAACTCTGGGCACCCGCTCCTCGGGTCCTCTCACTTCCAATGACCCTTCGGGGTTTTCTTCTCTAATTAGACAACTGCTCCTTGGGGGTCTCTCTCTCTCTTTTACAGGATCATCTGTGCTACCGGGTACTTGCTCCTCGAGGGCCTATCCAGCTCAGAGTATCCTTCATCACGGACCTCGGGTCCCTCCTTCACCAACTACCAGGAGGATTCCTGCACTACTCTTCAGTGAGTGCCTCTATGATCCAGCTCTCCATTTCCACCCACCAGGTTCGGCTTATCACACAGAGCGGAACACTACCAACCTTGTACATCTGGGTGAGATTCTCCATCTGAGGCTGTCTGAAAGTATTGGCACCTTGCTGGACTATAGTGCCATTTCTTCCTGCCTTATTACCATCTCTCTACAGCAGTACAATAACAATTTCCATCTACAGTGTCTGCTCTCTGAGTCTAGCCTATTGCAGTGGTTCCCCACGGGGCCCCTTCCCATAGGAGGAGTCATCTCCACTGCGACTAAGAGTCCACACAATGCCACAAACTCAACACTTTAAAGTGATTCCCAGAACAGGAATATCTTGTACAATCTCTTCTCTACATCCTTGGGGACTTCTGCTGGCACAGGAGTTGAGGGTGGGCATGGATCATCAGGAAAAAGGCCAGGGGCATTGCTCACACTCTCTACCTGTACTTCCTGCTCTTCCTGGGTTTGCTATCAATACCATCAGTATCACCTATCTCCCCCATCAATTCACTGGAGGTTAAGATGCCACTGTCTAAACTTCCCAAATTTTCTTCTGCTACTTAGCTCTTCAATTTCTGATTCAAGGTATCCCAGACAAGATTCTTCCTCAGAATCAGTTGTTGAAAATACTGCCTTCATTTCTCCAGAAGCAATAACCAAAGAGGAGTATGCTGCTGGTTTTGGCTGTTTAACTTCTGCTGCCCCAGTTCATGCCTCTGCCCTATTAATGTGAGCCTTGGATGATTGTCCTGTCTTTTGCTCCTGCTCCAAAATATGATGGAGAAGAACAGGCAGAGGTGGGACATGCTCTCCAAATTTCAATTTCTTCTTGGCTTGAGCTGGCTTTCACTGTTGGTAACTATGGCTAAAAAGGTCTCTTCAGTTTAGGGTCAGGATTTCCTTTTTTCTTGCTGCTATTACTAGGCTGACCTGGCTCTACAGCAAATCCTCTGATCCTGCCATTCCCTCCTCTACCCTTTCCTTGCAGTGAAATGATGGAATTTTAAGTTCCTACTCGGGGTTTTGATATCACAAAAGAATGTATTGATACTGTAGCACTATTCACAGTATCACTCTAGTGTGTGAAAAAATGTCTATCACTCACATACACACATACACACACACATACACACATATCCTGTGTATGTGTGTGTTCTGCTGACTGACTCCTTTTTCACACACAAAATCCAGAAACAGAACCAAGAAGCCTGGCAGACTGGCAAGGTTCTTCTTCACTTCAATTGTCTGTTAATCTATTGTACTGCACTGTGTTATGCCAGATAGACAGGCTGATTCAGTATGGTTCACTCGGCCAAGCGCACTATTTAGCACCCATTTGGCCGCACGTTTTTGAAGCGCATCTGTCACCCCTTATACTGTAAGTGGTAATAGCGCCTTCAAAACGCATGGCCAAACTCACAAAAACTAATAGTGCTCATCGCATAAAATGCATGTTGATGAGACTATTAGTTAGTCACCCGGGATACTGAAAGTAAAATGTATGGCCAAGCTGCACATTTTACTCTCAGAAATTAACACCTGCCCAAAGGCAAGCATTAACCATAGACAGCACCAGGAAAGTGTACAGAAAAGCAGAAAAAACTGCTTTTCTCTACACCTTCCAATTGAATATCATAGCAATATTAGGTTGGAGGCCACAAAAATAAAAAAAACAAAAACTTCAAGAAAAAAAAAATCTGCCCGCTGGTTGGCAGGTTCGAAAACGAATGCTCAGTTTTGCCGGCGTCCATTTTCCGAACCTGTGGCTGTCAATGGATTTGAAAATCAACACAGGTAAAATTAAGCGTTGGTTGTCGGACCGCTGACAGTCGCCGCTTCCGCTAATAAGGAGGCGTGGGCCCTAATTTAAATACAAAATCACACACCCAGGAGACATGCCTGGGCATGCACTGGAAGAGCGGGCGTTCACTTCAGAGTGCCGGCTCTCCTGCAGGTTTTATTGCATTGGCCTGAGAGAAACTCCACGCTACTCCTACCTTGCCCCCAGTGAACAGAGAAACCAGTGCTACTGCCTCTGTCTTTCTTCTGTCACTGTTGCGGTCTCCACCGCTTCCCCTTCTTTAGCTCTGAACAGGGCTCACCCTTGCTGCTGGAAACGCCGCGTTCCGCATGCCCGGGATGCCTACGGCTCTGCTGGTTCCTCATGGCGGCCGCCATTGCTTGCCCGTCTCCCCGCTGCCTCATGCGCGCGTGAGGATGCACACTATGAGAGCACAGTTCCCGGAAGTCTGGCCCCGCCTGTGCTAATTACGCCACGCCCGAAGCCTAATATAACCGGCGTCCGGACGCCTTCTCCTTGCCTTGCAACGAGGTTCACTACTGCCTAGTAGTTCTGAGTTGCGCTTCGTCTGTTCCTCGTTCCTGACTGACCTTTGGATTACCTTTGACTTCGCTACAGCCTGTGGCCTGCCTCCGACCTTGGTCCGTTCCTGACTTCGCTACAGCCTGCCGCCTGCCTCCGACCTTGGTCCGTTCTTGATTCCGCTACAGCCTGCTTCAGTTCACAGCCAGCTACAGACTCCATTTGAGTCTACAGCCTGCTCCGGTTCACAGCCAGCTACAGACTCCATTCCAGTCTGCTCCGGTTCACAGCCAGCTACAGACTCCATTCCAGTCTACAGCCTGCTTCAGTTCACAGCCAGCTACAGACTCCATTCCAGTCTACAGCCTGCTCCGGTTCACAGCCAGCTACAGACTCCATTCCAGTCTACAGCCTGCTCCGGTCCACAGCCAGCTACAGACTCCGTTCCAGTCTACAGCCTGTTCCAGCTTCAGTATTCTACGAACCCTGCCTCACGGTCTGGCTTACTACAGGTATCGCTGCCGCCCGCTGTCCTGTCATCAGCTGGCCCTCGACCTGCTCTGCCGGCCTAGAGACTATCCTTCACTCTTTGGACTGTTCTTACTACTCTCCCTGCCCAGGCTTTTCTGCCATTGACTCTGAGCTGATATCCCAAGTCCCAAGGTTCCAGGACCCTACGGGCTCCTCCTGGGGGACTCCTGGTTCCCGGGTGAACACCGCCACCCTGTGGCTCCGCCTCCCGGCCTACCCGGTCACCCTGGGTAGTCCGGCCCAAGGGTCCACTGTCCTGCCTGCAGCACCCAACTGCAACAGTCACAGTGAATGAGAGATACCAGACCACTCTTTGCAGCAGAGGAGAACAGAAAAAGCCTTTTGCTATTGCCATAACTTACTATTTTAAAGCTTTTATTAAACTGTGAGAGAGCTTCTGGAAAAAATATGCTTCTCAGAAAAACTGTTAGATCACAAAATATTTTTTGCACATGCTCAGATTGTTCAGTGGGAGGATGCCAGTATCGCTTAATCTGGATGGCAGCTATAGGATAGTTTCCTATATCTAGTCTCCTTCCAACTTGTCCTACCTCGGCTCCTAAGAGGATGTGATGTCACACAGGCAATAGTTGGTTGCTGTAGTTACCAGTTTGTTTGCTCAGCATAACCATACATTTGAATGGGCCATAGACTTGACTGGGAAACATCAATGAAGGAGATGAATATTTTTGTTAAAAAGAAAAAAAAATATATCTTTGTAAAACCCCTAGAAAATACATTCTTCTTGTACTTCTTTGAAACCTAATAAAAATGTGAACATTCTGTCATATTTTCAAGGACTTCAGGTCCAATCTGGGAAACTGTAGACCTGCTGGGCAAAATGGTAGAACCTATTCATTAAAACAAAATTACTGGCCATAGCAATGCATATGACCTAATGGGGAAAAACTAAGATGGATTATCAAAAGGGAAACTTTTCTTACCAATCTACTGGGTTTGTTTAAGGTATTAATAAACAAGTGCATAAAGATGAGCTGGTCAGTATATGGTATTTGGATTTTCAGAAGGCATTTGACAAGGTCCCTCATGATAGACTCTTCAGGAAATTAAATAATCATGGGATTGGAGGTGATGTCCTATTGTGGATTGACAACTGGTTAAAAGATATGCAACAGAGAGTTAGACCAAATGGTCAGATTTTCCAATGGAAAAAATGTAAACAGTGTAATGCCCTATGTGTCTATCCTGAGACATGTTTAACATATTAGTAAATTCAATTCAGTCCAATTTATTCAACTTAATATACTGATCATAAACATTTATCAGAGCAGTTAACAATAAAATGACCAACAAATACAATCATTTTGAATAACATAATGTTTTGACCTAATGCTTCATATCAAATCCAAAAGGAGTGCTAAGAAATTGTAAGGTCCAGAATTTAAATCATCAAACAGGGTAAAGTTTATTATAACTTCAATATGGCAACTCCATTGCTTCAAGACAGTGAAGGCAAATTATTCTTTCAGGGTCCCCCTTCGCCCGAAGGCTGCGTCGGGAGGGACAGAATTCATTTGCAAAAACTTTAAACTGGCTCTCCTTGCTGTATTAGCTGTATGAATTCCTCAGCAAGTTTAAAGTTTTTGCAAATTAATTCTGTCCCTCCCGACGCAGCCTTCGGGCGAAGGGGGACCCTGAAAGAATAATTTGCCTTCACTGACTTGAAGCAATGGAGTTGCCATATTGAAGTTATAATAAACTTTACCCTGTTTGATGATTTAAATTCTGGACCTTACAATTTCTTAGCACTCCTTTTGGATTCGATATTGTGTTTATTGGAGTGCTACTACCGCTCCTCTTCTTGTGTATTTGGATTGACCTAATGCTTCAAAATAAAATAGCAAAAAAATATAATAGTCAATTAATTGACATAAAACAATTGAAACAATTGCGACAATATAAAACATTCAAACAGTATAGTTTGTTGTATCTATTTATTGATTCACTGATTTTACGCTGCCTTCCAGCCTTATCCAATCTCCCTGTTAATTGTATTTATTCTGTTAATTGTTAATGGATTTGTTAATTTGTATTTATTCTGTTATATGTAAGGGCTCTGCCCAATAGTTCCTGTTTTTTGTGAACCGATACGATGTGCGAACGGCTATCGGTATAAAAGAGACTTTTAAATAAATAAATAAATAAATAAATAAATAAAAATAAAACCACAAAACAAAGACATGAATGTCAAATAAAATTACAAAAATACATACCTGGCAAAAAAAAAAAAAAATCCTAGTCTGTACTTTCACTTGTTGCCTGAGAGCCTGGCAAAAAACAAATTAACATCAAAGCTGCCTTAAATCATACCAAATGCCTGAAATATCTAATTTGCCCACAAAGCCTCTGATTTCAAGGGGTTTACTTTACGTTTTTGGGAAGAAAGTCCATTGTTCAAGCAGTCATTGAAAGATAAAAGGAAGAACAAACATCCAATATCCATAAAAGCCGTGATTTGAATGTCATTCGCATAAAATGATGGTTGAAACCACAATCCTGAATTAATATAGCAAGGAGGGAAAGAAAAATGTTAAAAAGAAGAGGATATACCATTGAACCCAGGGAAACCCCATCATGGAGGATAGCTGACAATTCCATTCTACTGTAAAAGAGTGATTTTGTAAAAAAATAGTGGAACCACGTCAAGGACAAATGATTCAGAAAAGGAAAAAACAAGAGAAGAGATCAAATTTGCACGTGACACAAAATTATTGCCCACAAGTTGTTAAAAGATGAGTAGATTGTGAAGAACCACAGAAGGATCTTGAGACACTTGGGACTGGATGATGAATTTTACTGTGGACAATTCAAAGTGATGCATATAAGAGATAATATTCAGTCAATGATAACCAGATTACACAATTCTAGGTTCTATATTAGAAGTCAATACCACCACTGTTGACATATATTGAAATCCTCAGCTCAGAGTTTGCCAGCAGATAGAAAACCAAATATAATATTAGGAATGATTCAGAAAGAAATGGAAAATATCTTAATGCTTCTATATCAAACCATGATATGATTGTACCTTGATGTTGTTTGCAGTTCAGGTTAGGGATGGGCATTAGTTTGAAATGCATTGGCATTCACAACATATACGTCTCCATTCATTGTATTCGTGGGTTCGCGAAACGCATCGCAATCCCCCACGAATACAACATATCATATTAGTTTCATTCTTTTGGCTCGCAGTGATTTCTTAGCGGCCGTTTGAAATAGGAGATAGCAAAAACCAGCCCTTTCCTGTGAGTCATAAGTGACTTCACAGCCCTGTCACAGAGTGGGTCAAACAGGTTGGCAAGGAGACCAGTATGCAACCTATCAGAGCTAAGCATTTTTCTAATGCAGCCAGTCGCCGCTTTAACTCAGTGCTCTGTGACACTATTCCTCCTGATGACACAGCACTATTTATACGTTAAGCACGCGGCATGCCACGCACATTTTTGGCAGGGATGGTCTGGGGAGGTGGTCCGGGGAGGTGGCTGCACTCAGAGCTAGTCTGAGTGTCTTAAATCTGTATTCAATTGCTAGCTACTTTGATAGAATTTTCCATTGAAAAATATATTTGTTCTATTTGGCTGCAGTTCTGCCGCCAGCCAGCTAGCGTAACCATGCTTTTTTTGACCAAACTTTTTTTATTGATCTGAGACGGTCTGTCTGTACCACTGAGAGAAGCTGCTAGCAGTGGCATTTTTCTGCTTATTTTACCCCTTGGGATAGGTTGCAAGCAGGATTTGGGTGTTGTGGGTGGGAAATTTATTAAATTGCTAGCTACTTTGATAGAATTTTCCATTGAAAAATATATTTCTTCATTTTTGCTGCTGTGCCAAGCATGCCATCCTTTTTATTTAACTGAAGTTTTTTTTATTGAACTCAGGCTGTCTCTTTGTGCTCTTTGAAGCAAAGAAGATACGCAGTGCACTCACTGGACATCAGTGGGCACTGGGCAGTTTTGCAGACTCACATATATATTATTGGGACAGCAGTGCTCTCTGAAGCCAAATTCCCAGTGGGCCTCTCTTGTAGTTACAAGCTTGGTGTGTGCACACATACAGCGGTCCCAGTTTTAGTGTACATCCAGGCACAGCCCCATGGGCCTGGGGGCACTTTTGCATACTCACGTATATTGGGACAGCAGTGCTCTCTGAAGTCAAATCCTCAGTGGGCCTCTTTTGTAGTTACAAGCTGTATGTGCATATACAGTGGTCCCAGTTTTAGTGTACATCCAGGCACAGCCTCGTTGGCCTGGGGGCACTTTTGCAGAGTCACATATATTGGGACAGCAGTGCTCTCTGAAGCCAAATCCCCAGTGGGCCTCTTTTGTACTTACAAGCTTGGTGTGTGCACACATACAGCGGTCCTAGTTTTAGTGTATATCCAGGCACAGCCTCGTGGGCCTGGGGGCACTTTTGCAGAGTCACATATATTGGGACAGCAGTGCTCTCTGAGGCCAAATACCCAGTGGGCCTCTTTTGTAGTTACAAGCTTGGTGTGTGCACAATACACTGCGGTCCCAGTTTTAGTGTACAATACATCCAGGCACAGCCTCGTGGGCCTGGGGGCACTTTTGCAGAGTCACATATATTGGGACAGCAATGCTCTCTGAAACCAAATCCCCAGTGGGCCTCTTTTGTAGTTACAAGCTTGGTGTGTGCATATACAGCGATCCCAGGTTTAGAGTACATCCAGGCACAGCCTCGTGGGCCTGGGGGCACTTTTGCAGGCTCAAAAATATATTATTGGGACAGCAGTGCTCTCTGAAGCCAAATTCCCAGTGGGCCTCTTTTGGAAATAATTCTTTTAATTGAAACCTCTAGTAGGCAGGGACATTAAATCCATAATGTCAAGGGAAGCTAGACATGGACGAGTGATTGGGACTGGCATAGGAGGCACTTCAAAAGGCAATGCCAGTCCCCCATTAAAGTTAAAAAGGGACCTGTTCCAATCTAAAATCTCTGGAAGGGCAGGCAGTTCCATCCAGAAAAAAACAAAATTTAAAGATGATGCATCGCCACCACCTGTTTCTGACCCTGTGGTTTTGGAGGTGAGGGAAGGGGAGGCTAGTCATGCCAGACAAAATGGTGACACCCAAAAGCAGCAGTGCGACAGCAGACTTGACTTAGCATTGGCAATGTAGTACAGGCACTGTTTGCTTCTGATTCCAATGAAGAATTATCTTGTGTGGGATTCTCATCATCAGAAATGGAAGAAGTAACAGGTGAAGAAGGTTTAGGAGGATTAGCTAGTCCTGTCTTAGCCTCCACTTCAGTGCAGCAGGAGAGAGATGAAACTGATGATGATGAGGAAGAACAGTCAGCGCAGGCACAGAGTGTGACTGATGCCCCTGGCATTGCTTCTCAGGGTGCACCCACTACTTCATCTCCAGTGCCAGCATCCACCCCAAAGGCTATAGAGAAGGGATCACGAAAGAAATCTGTGATCTGGAGTCACTTTAAAGTGACGGAGGATCCACATTTTGCTCAGTGTAATTACTGTGGCAGGGTTATTAGCAGAGGCAAGCAAATGGGATATCTATCTAATTTTGGCATGATGCACCATATGAAGAGGCAACACCCAACAACAGTACTTCCATCTGGGGATGGTGGGAGTACCAGTCAGGAGACCCCTTTTTCCAGGCAGCTTCAAGTGGTTGAAAAGGAGCAGAGTCAGCCCATGCCCTCAGCCCCTTCTAGCAAGTGGCAGGCCAGCAGCCCCCTGCTATGTGGCAGAAGCGACAACCCACCATGGAGGAAATGGGGTGGTGTATGGTAACACTATCCTGGGGTAGGAGGCAGGCAGCCTCAAATGTTGTAACCAGGAGCATTGGGGAAATGATTGCCCTTGAAGACCAGCCCTTGCAGATAGTGCAGAATGTGGGTTTCAAGCATTTGCTGAAGGTCTTAGTTCCAAATTATAAAGTCCCCTCCAGAACCACCTTTAGCAGAAAGGTCATCCCCAGCCTGTACAACCAGTGTCGCAGTCACATCGAAGCGCTGCTAGCTAAGGCAGATGGGAGTGTGCATTTTACCTGTAATATCTGGACCGCCATGAATGCTGCACACTCTTACCTCTCCCTGCCAGCACACTGGTGGGACCTGGCTGAGACAGCAGCTCTATTAGTGAACAAGTATCAGGGTGGAGGTGGACTTTAATGCACACCCACCTGACGGACGAGGCCCATACCTCAGCCAATGTTCTAGCATGCATCAGACATATGCTGAAGGGCTGGCAACTACACCAGCAAGACAGGAATCCTCAGGCAGGGTTCTTTGTCACAGACAATGGTGCAAACATGGTAAAGGCAATAACCGACGAATGCTTTCAGAATATCCGAAGTTTTGCACACACTCTGTACCTGGTAGTGAAGTCAGCTCTGGGGTTGGAGTCCAATCACCAAGAGAATGAATACCTGCATACGTTAATACAGAAATGTAGGAACATAGCAGCATATATCTACAGAAGTGTGAATTCGGGGCCGGTTCTCTGACAAAAGCAGACTGATTTGGAGATGCCTCACAAGCGTCTCATTCAAGACATTGCCACCCGGTGTAATTCCATCTTTATGATGCTGCAGAGGTTAGTAGAGCTGCAGGCACCCCTTCATGAACTTTCTGGTTCAATGGACATAGGTGTGCAGAATCCCCTAGGGCATCATGATTGGATGAGTCATGAGTCAGCTGGTAAAAATCCTGCAGCCCTTCAAGGATGTCACGGAGGAGCTGAGTTCCCGAAGTACCACCTTGGATGACATCATCCCTATAGTTAATTTTGTGGAGGAAAATTTGGAGGGCTTTAAATAGGAAGAGGGAATGACAGCTGAGGTGCTGCATTCTCTGTACATTTTGCAGGAGCAGGTGCAAGAGAGATTATGGCCTTTAACAGAAGAGCACACATACATGTTCACCACAGTCTGTGATCCCCATGTGAAAGGGAAACTCGCCCTACAGTCCAGTTGTCTCTCATTTGTGAAGGACCTGTTGTTAGTAAAAGTCCGTGATCAGGAGCGCCATAGGCAGAGACAGATTAGGCATGAAGCAGAAAAGGAAACAGTGGCGGCCACGTCAGAGAGTTGTGCTAGCCCAAGCAGGAGCAGCACTCTGTCAGCGACAGCTAGTACCTCCTCCTCCTCCACTTCAGTATGCTAAATGCATGTTACCCATAAAGAATCATCTGTTCTGCTAAGGGCTAGAGAGAAAGCAGCTGGCATGAGTGACTCTCAGCCCACCCAAGCAAAGGAGACACCAGCACAAATGTCAGTGACACGGTATCTCTCAGAGCCCACAGAGGACATGCAGACAGATCTGCTGACATATTGGGCACACAAGTCCACTGTCTGGTCACACCTAGCCAAAGTGGTTCAGCAATATCTGTCATGTCCACCAACCAGTGTGCCCTGTGAATGTGTATTTTCAATGACAGGGTATATCATGAGCCCTCACCGCTCAAGGCTGGCACCAGAGTTGATGGAAATGCTAGTGTTTTTGAAATTAAACCTGCCTTTGCTTGGGTTTCCAAATGATCCCTATGAATGGCAAGATGAATAAAAGTAATTGAAAGCCTTGCAGCAGCTCCAACTGTCTCCTATACTCCAGATAATATCAGCACATGTACCTGACCTGAAACGCTGTATCTGTTCGTCCACTGTCTAGGCCGTAAGTCCCTACAAGGGCCTGACCTCAAACGCTGTGCCTGTCTGAGTTTAGTTCTAGAATTTCTAATTTCAGTTTCATGTATTTGTGCATCACTTCTTTCCAGGATATTCTTTTCCTGTTTTGCAACATTTTGGAATATAAGAACATAAAAAGCTGACTTAAGATGTTTGGAGCTTGCATAGTTCATATGCTCAATAGTTTTCATGACCTTTATAATATGGGCCATGTTCCCGAAATCTTTCTTAGGTGCCCACAGTAATGTTTCTAGTACTGTAGAAAATGGGTGGTAGTTGCACTCTAGTTCATCCTCTGTCATCCCGTAGTTTACAGAGGCACTGTGTAAACTACAAAGACAACATAGCAGTTTTCTTATTTCTGAGAGCTCTTCATGTTCCTTTGTCATCAGCTGAAGTGTATAAGTACAGTTAATAGCTTCTGGGTATTTACAAGGGGTTGACCTCTAATGCCGTGCTTGTCCATGCAGGCTTTATATCTCTACAAGGTTTGACCTCGATTGCTGTGCCTGTATGTATAGGATTTACGTATCTTCAAGGGCTTGACTTGTAACGCTGTGCCTGTCTGTCCAGGATTTAGGTCCCTAAAAGGGTTTGACCTCGTATGCTGTGCCTATCTGTCCAGGCCTTATGTCCCTAAAAAGGCTTGACCTCGAATGCTGTGCCTGTCCGTCCAGGATTTACGTCTCTAAAGGGTTTGACCTCTAACAATGTGCCTGTACATCCAGGGGTTATGTCTCTAAAAGGGCATGACCTCGAATGCTGTGCCTGTTTGTTCAGGCGTTATGTCCCTATAAGGGCTTGACCTCTAATGCTGTGCCTATCCATCCTGGCCTTATGTCCCTAAAAGGGCTTGTTCTCGAATGCTGTGCCTGTCCATGCAGGCCTTATGTCCCTACAAGGGCTTGACCTTGAATGCTGTGCCTGTCCGTCTAGGCTTTACATCTCTACAAGGGTTTGACCTCTAAGGCTGTGCCTGTCCATCCAGGCCTTATGTCCCTATAAGGGCTTGACCTTGAATGCTGTGCCTGTCCGTCTAGGATTTACATCTCTACAAGGGTTTGACCTCTAATGCTGTGCCTATCCATCTAGGCTTTATGTCCCTAATAGGGTTTGACCTCGAATGCTGTGCCTGTCCGTCCAGGTCTTATGTCCCTACAAGGGCTTGACCTCGAATGCTATTCCTGTCCATCCAGGATTTACGTCTCTATAAGGGTTTGACCTCAAATGCTGTGCCTGTCTGTTCAGGATTTACGTCTCTACAAGCGTTTGACCTCAAATGCTGTGCCTGTCCGACCAGGGCTTTACGTCTCTACAAGCGTTTGACCTCAAATGCTGTGCCTGTCCGTTCACATTTTGAATGTAAGAACATAAAAAGATACCTTCAGTTATTAATATCTTGAAGCTTCTGGGTATTCACAAATAATCTCCAGCTCATTTCTTGCTTCACAAATGACAGTCTATTGTTCTCAAAGCATCCTCTATTGAATTATTACAAGGGCTTGACCTCTAACATGGTGCCTGTCCATCCAGGATTTATGTCCCTAAAAGGGCTTTACCTCTAATGCTGTGCCTGTACATCCAGGTTTATGTCCCTAAAAGGGCTTGACCTCTAATGCTGTGCCTGTCCATCAAGGATTTATGTCTCTATAAGGGTTTGACCTCGAATTCTGTGCCTGTCTGTCCAGGCCTTATGTCCCTACTGTTCATTTTGAGGTAAATATACAAAGGCATCTAGTAGGGATGTGCAAGGAAATATTTTTTGTTTTGGTTCTTTTTTTTAAATTTTTGGATCAATGTTTGTTTAATTAATTTTGTAAACTTTTTTCATTTTAGTTTTTGTAAAATAGTGCACACTATTTGCAACTAGTAAGGTGAATTTTAAAAGCCCGATGTGTGCCAAAATCAGGATATACACAAATATATTGCTCAAGTACACGCCAAGTGGATTTTTTTTTTTATTTATATTTTTACAATTATAACATTTACATCAAATGAAATAATCATGTATACAGATGTTTGTACATATATAGTATTCCCATATACAAATCAAACACATCAATAACCAAACACATCTGATTCAGCCCACGTCTAGGGGAGAGGGAAAGTGAGGTTTGAGTAGAATGTCTCTTTGTTTTACTACAATTATTCCCCTTAACCTATTAATTTAAATTGAATTTACGATTTATCCCTTAGAAAACGCTGTAGCTGTGAAGGATCAAAGAAAATGAATTTATTCGAATTATATGTAATTAAACACTTTGATGGGAATTTTAGAAAAAATATAGCTCCTATATCCAAAGCTGCTTGCTTTAAAGATAAAAACTGTTTCCGTCTGGCTTGTGTGGCACAAGACACATCAGGGAATACCTGAATTTTCTGTCCACAGAAGTCATTATTTTTATTTTGAAAATATTTTCTAAAAAATATATCCTTTTCTTTCTTCAATGAAAAAGTAATTAGCAAGGTAGCTCGGGTTGCTATATTATCCGACGAATCTTCCAAGAAAGTTGATACTCCAGGGCTTACTAGAGTATCAACACCTCCTTCAGCAGCTAAAGACAATTTCCTTTGGGGAAGATAATACATTTTTGAAATCACAGGAACATTTGATTGGTCATAGGCAAGAATTTCAACTACATATTTCTTAAATAACTCAACATCAGACATCAGTCTAGATATTGGGAAATTTAATAAACGTAGATTATGTGATCTCATTTCATTCTCTAATATTTCTATTCTAGAATGCAATATCAAATTGTCTTTTATGGAAGATAGATTGGTTGCCTGAAAATTTTTTACAGACTTGTCCAAATTTATTACAACTTGCTCCAGCTTGTCGGTCCTTTTATCCAGGTCTGATAATTTCTCTCTTGTCTCACCAGAGAATGTTTGAATCCTGGTCATATTACCCGATATTTTTTTATCAATATTCATTATCAATTTCCATATGTCCAGCATTGACACATTCTCTGGTTCAGACACTTGTTCTTCTACTAAATTACCCAGATCAAGTACTGACGGACATGGAACTTTATTTTCACAACTAATCTCTGTAATACCTATATTGTCTACATCTACTTGTAAGTTCCTCGCAGTGCTGTCAGCCAACCTCAATTCAGGGTGGCTTTCAACCTCCTGGGGTACATTACTATTATCAGCTAGCAAGCTAGCTTCCATCCTAGGTCGCAGAGAGAAATGTAGTGGGGACTTGGGGGTAGAGGGAAGTTCTGAAACAGACTTTCCCTCTTCTATCCCCCTCTGCATAGGCTCCCCCACTCTTACAATGTGGGAGTCCATTGGTCCAATCCTTTTAGACTGCGGAGAAACAGGAGAAGAAGTATAATTTTTAGACTTGCGTTTTCTGCCCATAGTATTTTGTTCAGAAGGGGCTCGCCCCTTTGGCGCGCGGCTTTGGCCGCAAGCCGGCGGCTGCGCGCCGCTATTCTCCTGCTTTTATGAGTCCCTCGGGGCTCCCCCGATGACGTCACTTCCGGGTCCCGCCTCCCTCCGGCTCACCTGCGATATTGAAAAGAAGGAAAAAAAAAAACAGCGAAAAATGCAGGTAACTGCTGTTTCTCTCGGCTACTCAAAAGCTCTCTCTCTCTCTCCTCCCATTTGAGCGCCGCTATTCTCCTGCTTTTATGAGTCCCTCGGGGCTCCCCCGATGATGTCACTTCCGGGTCCCGCCTCCCTCTGGCTCACCTGCGATATTGAAAAGAAGGAAAAAAAAAACAGCGAAAAATGCAGGTAACTGCTGTTTCTCTCGGCTACTCAAAAGCTCTCTCTCTCTCTCCTCCCATTTGAGCGCCGCTATTCTCCTGCTTTTATGAGTCCCTCGGGGCTCCCCCGATGACGTCACTTCTGGGTCCCGCCTCCCTCCGGCTCACCTGCGATATTGAAAAGTGGATTTTAAAAGCTGCCTATGTATACACTTATCTCTTGCTTAGTACACAAATGAAAAATTCCCAAAAAGGGGTGGGGGCGTGGACATGTTCAGGGCGGGCTATGGAAACGGGCGTTCCTGAATTGTAACTTGAAATAAGCATGTAAATACTTATGCAAACCAGTGTGTGCAAACCATGTCCACTGGCTCCCCTCAGTGTCACTTTACTTCTTCTATGGAGAACGTGCAAATAATAAAACAAAAATTCTACACAAATGAGCGGGATTTAAGGGTTGGGTCTAATAGGGGAGAAGGTAGGCTATTAAACTATGGGAGTTTGAAGTCCTATCCTTTAATTGGGTGAAATGTGGAAGAACTGGGAAAATGGCTAATGACATAGGCGTGCCTTTTAAAATTCCTCCCACTTATGTGGTAGAAGCAGCATTTGCATGCATTGGTGCATGTACACTTAAAATTGCGCCCACTTGTACGCATTATAAGGCTGTTTTATAATATGCACACATATACACATGGATGTAATAAAATGGCTGCATCCTCTGGTGTGGGCCGACGAACGCGCACTCATGTGTGCTTGCGCACCTGTTTGAAAGTTACCGATCCTATGTGCTGTTTCTGAATTGAATGAAGCTGAAACTTTTAGGGATTTTCAGGTTATTGTTCATATACTTTGGGATAAAACAAACTGAAACGATTTATAAAAGCTCCTCACTCCAAGGTAATGACACCTTTTCCCCATGACTTTTCTTATGAAGACACATTGAAAAAAGACTCCAGAGGTAGCATCACCAATTTCTTCCCAGCTTTCTGATTCTGGCAGTCTGAAATAAAAAACTTCACGTAGGAGGATTCTACCTTCCTCCATTTTATTTTTAATTAAAGCACTTCAGATGTTCCTTTCCATCTTTTTGTCACACCTGTCCAAAAAGAAGGACAATGCTGGCTGGGGATGACCCTCCTCCATGCCATGTTGTCAAATGAGGGTGTTTTCCAATACCTGGAGATTTTTTCCGTGTCAGCATTGGGAGGTTAGGAGGATAGGTGTTGCAGGTGTGGACCCTTGGGCCGAGGGGGAATTGGCATTACCTGTGGGGAGCAGCCCCGCAGGTTCCCTCCATCGGTGGGTGGAGCTGGGAGGAGAAGAGGCCCAACTGGAGCTTCACCAATACCAGCCCACTTTCCCCTTAGATTGAATCCTCAGGTGCTGGGGACAGCTGATCTTAGGTACATGCCTTTGCAGAGATAAAGATCCATCGGGTAGAAGTTGTTGTAGGCCAGCATGTAGGAAGAAGTGGCGATGGGGCAAGCTGCAGAAAACAGGATCAAGTTCAGGCTGTGGTCTGAGGCAGGCAGCATTCGATCAGAAGTAGAAACAGGCAGTGGTCAGAGGCAGGCAGCATTCGATCAGAAGTAGAAACAGGCAGTGGTCAGAGGCAGGCAGAGGTCAAGCAGCATCAAGGTCCAATCCAAGTTCAAGCCAAAAGTTCATTCAAAACAATGCCAGAAGTCCAGTCTGAGGTCAAGCCAGAAGTCCAATCCAAGGAGACAAGGGGCCCAGAGGAGGAGGAAGGAGAATGAGGAACCACCAGGGCATGATGAGACACTGAAGACAGAAGAGGGAGTGACTGACCATGAACTTAGGAGATGACCAGATTGCCAGGGAACCATGAACAGGACACAGGAGCAACACGCAGTGGATACCAGGAAGCAGGAAAGAGGAACTCAGGCAAAGCACTTCAGCAGGAGGAGTCAACATATTGCTGAGGCACCAGATGGGAGTAGGAGTCAGCCCTTTATAGGGCTGGCTAGGTGATGTCATCAAGTAGCACCTCCACTGTTTTCCTGCCACTGGCATTTAAGTAAAGGGCAGGCGATGCGCATGCGCCCTATGGAGGGGCCTGTTGTGAAGATTTAGTGATGTCCTGCTGTGCTGAGAAGGAATGGCTATGGCATTCCTCCTCATAGCCATTCACTCCCAGGGGAATGGCCAGTCTGAGCAGACCAACCATATCCTCAAAACATTTCTCAGGGCATATGCCAATGAGTAACAGGATAATTGGACCTCTCTCTTTCCCTGGGCAGAGTTCTCCCACAACTCTCACACATTTGCGGCCACGGGCTTGTCCCCTTTCCAAATTGTGTATGGAAGATATCCGCTGCCCCCTTTACCCCTGCCCTTAACAGTCCCTTTGACAGCAGCTCAACTCTCTGCACAGGAGCTCCAAGAACTGTGAATTCATACTCAGCAAATACTACAGAAGTTGGCCCTAAGGGCCAAACAATTTACAGGCCTTCATCAGAGACTGCTTCACAATGTAAACCATGGGAGAAGGTGTGGCTGAGTACCTGCAACATTAGGCTTCAAGTTACTTCTATGTGACTTGTCCCCAAATACATTGGTCTATTTACAGTTATTCAACCACTCGGCCCAGTAAACTATCAGCTACAGTTGCCTGAATCTTTGGGAATCCACAACAACTTCCACATTTCCCTTCTAAAACCTTTAATCCTCTTATGGCCTTCAAGTAAAACCAAATAACCTCAGGAAGTTTCCTTGGAGGAGGACATTACCTAGCAAGTAAAAGAGGTACTGAACGTTAGGCAGAGAGGTAAGAAATGGGAGTACCTAATTTCCTGGGAAGCATACAGCCCAGAAGAGAACATGTGGGGAGCCTATTTCAAACATTTTGGATAAGAATCTTCCAAGAGTGTTTCATACGAGGTATCCTCAGAAACCTAAATCCTCAGAGAGGGGGTTTAGAGGGGGGGAGGGGGGGACTATTGCATTCGGCAGATCATGGGTGCATCTCAAGGCTTGCTTCCCTTACCTCCAGGATGGCCCTCTTTGTGCCTCCGTATGATGCCACAGCTTTCCAGTCAGGTGTGGCCATCCACTGCGCCTGCCGCCTCCTCTCTGCCAGCTCCCCTACATGGGATCCCCTCCCAAGTGATGGTACACCTCTATTTCATAATCTTGTTGATTTAATATTACTATCTTGCCTCCTTTATTTTCAGGTTTAATGACCAAATGTGTGGCAGAATGAAGTTCTTTCAATGCAATGGTTTCTGCATGAGTCAAATTTCAAAACCAGCCTCTGTTCATCATAACCCTTAAGAACATAAGAACTTAAGAACATGCCATACTGGGTCAGACCAAGGGTCCATCAAGCCCAGCATCCTGTTTCCAACAGTGGACAATCCAGGCCATAAGAACCTGGCAAGTACCCAAAAACTGTCTTTTCCATGTTACTGTTGCTAGTAATACCAGTGGCTATTTTCTAAGTCAACTTAATTAATAGCAGGTAATGGACTTCTCCAAGAACGTATCCAATCCTTTTTTAAACACAGCTATACTAACTGCACTAACCACATCCTCTGGCAACAAATTCTAGGTTCACACTCTGTGCGGTATAAGTTCAGTTTGTGCTATATCTATGACTGTCTCCACATCATTCACAGTGCCTTCTGGATATAAAATTGCACTTAGGTACACTACGACCTGTCTATCTAAGATGGTCATCTACCTTATTTATTTATTTATTTATTTATTTGTTGATTTTTATATACCGTCATTCCTTTGCTCTATATTGGGAAGACTAATCGAATGATTAAAATACGAATGATTGCACATCGTTCTAATATTCATCAGATACATTATAGTATGCCTCTTGTAACTCACTGTGTGGATTACAATCACTCCTTTGATGAACTCTGTTTTTGTGTGATAGATTAACTATTTGACAACCGGCATGGTGGCAATCTGGATTTCTATCTTTTACGTCTTGAACAATGGTGAATATATAAATTACAGAGTGTGACCCCTTATGGACTTAATGCTGAGTTTAATTTGAGTGTTTTCTTTGGTTAATCATTTGATTCGTTTTTTCTTTTTTCTCTTTTTTCTATAGTGGCATCCCTGATTACAACATGAGCGCTGACATAATCTGACATTTAAAGGATGTTTACGTTTTCTTCAGCACCTCCACCATTTGACAATTTTGAGATACTAAGTCAGATGCTTTGAGTGGTAGCCTTTTTCTAAAGATAAGTCAAAATACCATGTTTTATTTTATTATAAGATTGGTGGTTTAATGTTTTCATGTTTTGCTTATGTTTATAGGCAACAATCCAACTCTTTCCATATTGTTCACTATGCCCCTGATGAAGCATGTTTTGCAAAACATCGGCCATGTTGGGCTTTCTATAAGAAATTATTAGAGAGTGTTGTCTATTGCTTGACATTTTACTTGCAATTTTAAAAAGTTTCCCTAAATAATCCTGTTGGATAAGGTGAATGATTAAGTAGTCCGGGTGATCTGTGTTTAATTAGCAGATAGACTGACAGGCTTGCTGACACCTTTATTCTTAAGAACCAAAATCAATGGTTAACAAAGATCAAGTCTAGTTCGGAAAAGGTCATGGAAGCATATGATATAAATTGAATTGACCTCCTTCCTATTTCATACATAACATTTGACACAATTGAGCAACAGTATATTGACCTAGTATGATGGTCAATATACTGTTGCTCAATTGCGTCAAATGTTATGTATGAAATAGGAAGGAGGTCAATTCAATTTATATCACCTTTATTCTTAAGACAGTTTTTGAAATGGTAATTTTTGTCTTATAATTACTGTTGTTTGTTCCCCTTTTTTATTTTTATTTTTGTTAGATTTCTAAGAACAGGGTAGCAGTTTTTGTCAATGTTAGTAGACAATCCTTAACTATAACAAAGTGAATACTTCATTTTCTATTAACAGGGAAATATTCACTGTAACAGCATGAACCAGCACTGTGGAAGGAAAACTATTATTTTGACTGTAGTGGTTATTCTGAATTTGTGATGCAGCAGGGGTTCCTATTATTAAAATCAGGTTGTTGGGTTTTTTTTAGTGTACTTTTCCCTACAGAAATATGGCACTATACATTAGCAAAAAACAGGACTTTTTACCATAGAAGGAAAGTAATGGTTGATTTGGTAGCTTTGCAGGATGGTATTTGAAAAAGTGTTTAGTTAGTACTAGTACTACTTAATATTTCTGTAGCACTACCTGACATACACAGTGCTGTACAAATATACAAAAAGACAGTCTTGCTCAATAGACCTTACAATCTAATAATGCAATCCTGCAGGACAAGAGACTTGGGATATAAATCAAGACAACCTTTAAAAAGAAAAGATAATTAGGTAACATGATTAAAAGCAATCAGGCATAAGATTTAAAAGCAGTTTCAAAAAAGGGTGGGTCTTTAGATGGGATTTAAACATGGCAAGAGATGGAGCATGATGCATCATTTCAGGAAGAATATTCCAAGTTCACTGTGCAGCCAGGTGGAAAGCACGGAGTCTAGAAATGACAGTAGAAGAGAAGGGCACAGATAGGATTGACTTATCCGTTGAGCGGCATGCACGAGGAGGGAGTATAGAGAGAGATAAGAGAGGAGAGGTAGAGAGGTGCTGCAGAGTGAAGGCTTTTGTAGGTGAGAAAGAAGATCTTGAACTGTATGCAGGAGCAGATAGGGAGCCAATTCAGTGACTTCAGAAGAGGTGTTATGTGAGCATAGCAACTTTGGCAAAAGATAAGTTGTGCAGCTGAATTTAAGACAGATTGCAGTGGAGAGAGATGGCTTGCAGGGAGACCTGTGAGAGCAGGTTACAATAGTCTAAGCAGGAGTAGATGAAAGAGTAGATAAGGGTTCTGGTAGTATGTTCAGATAGGAAAGGACAGATTTTGGCAATGTTATAAAGAAAAACATGACATGTTTCAGCAGTGTTTTGGAATTGCATAGTTAGTAAACACATCCTCTGGTCTAAGCAGAAATGTAAACTTGTTTTGTTCTCCAGACATCTTTAATAGAAAAACCTTTGCCAAAGTTAATACAAACTTGTCCTCATTGCTGCCAAACTCTGACTAGGTTCTGTTTTCTGATGAGATCATAAACATTTCCTTAAGGTCCTAATATATTTATAGAGCAAATATTCCAAAGACATTACATTGATCTGAATGTATCTTTCGGTCTTAAAAAGGTTTATTAATTCAATATTTAGAAAGCTACACTAGTGACACTTTCCCAAATCTAGCCACAGTTTTGTTTCATCTAACATTGTAAAACTGTTTTCAATGTTCCAAAATAATGACTTTTCTTTTGCTGGTGAACTTTGGGAAATCTTTCTTACAGAGAATATAATAATTAATATTAGAGGCAATTTTTAAACACTTTTTTGCACATAAATGGACTTTTTAAATTTTCTACAATATATGCTAATTTTATGTGTGTAATTCCTTAGATAATTTATTTTTTGGTGTTTAATTTATAAAGAAGCATAGCATAAAAATCCTTGCATTGGCTTAGCACTGGTTTATCCAATTCACCAAACAAAGTTTTAAAAGAACTTCATGGTTTCTTCTACAGAATTTTGTAGTTTATAGTCTAAAAGCAAACATTCAGCTTCTTTAGAAAATATTCATTTTGTAAGTCTTAAAGACAAGAATTGAGCTACATACAAAAATGTGAATATATATAATATGGACAAATTATATCTATGTCTCCTGATACACACATTATTTAAGTCATAAATTTTGAGGTAGAAAAGAAAGGAAAACTATGATAAGAAACATTTGGAACTGATCTTCTAGTGTAAGTATGGTAAACTTCAAACTGGTTACAAAATATTATCTTACCTTTTTGATGCAAAATCTATTGTAGTCTCATCTAAAGCAAAAATTGAAATTCATCTTCAGCCTTGATCTGTTGTAACTTCAACCTGTCCTTCCTGTTTTTCTAACTCCTCCCCTATCATACAGAGAAAGTGTTCCCTAGGAAAAATATATTCAGTACAATGTAATAAGGAAAATCCCTCTGAAATGCATAGTATTCATGCTTTATAATAATTTACAGTTTATTATTTAAAATCTATTTAACACTGAAAAGTATCCTTTATCACAGAATACTGATAATCTGGGCCCCTTTCTGTAACAGGCCATGAATTATGGAATTCCATTCCATTGGAGATTTGCAATTTGTCAAAAGGCAAGGTCAGAAAAAAATGTAATCTTGATGGAGCTAGGGTTGCCAACTCCTCATCCTGGGATGGTTAGTTCTCCTCCACTTCCAGGGCTGCATACCATTTCTTCAGCTCAAAGGAAATTGGAGTCAAGGCTTAGACTGTAATTTTTAAACAGCCATGTAGTGTACAGGTGTGCGCCTATGCTGACTCGTGCACAGAGATGCGGCCTTTTGAAAGCATACATGTGCATATGCAACATAAGTAGGGGTGATTTTATTAGATAGGTGCGCCGACACAATTGCCCTTTTTCCCAGTTCACTCTCAGTTCACCCAGTTAATGGATAAGATTTCCTATCCCTCCCCCCAGTGTTATTTATGTTTCAGAAGTGGACCCTTGAGCTGAGGAGGTGTTGGCTCAACCTGCAAGCAGGAGCCTTACAGGTCCCCACCATCGGCAGGTGGGCGCTGGCTGAAGCAGAGACCAAACAGGAGTTTCAACAATAATAGCCCTCATTCCCATTAGGTTGAACCCTTGGATGCCAGGCCGGCTGGACTTTGAAGCTGGCCTCTGTGGAGGTGAAGATCCATCCCTTGGAAGACATGGCAGGTCAGCACAGTGGACGAACATGGAGTCAGGTCAGGCAGCAGGCAGGACAGACAGTGAGCAACAAAGTCTGGTACAGGCTGTGATCAGAGGCAGGCAGAGTTCAGTCGAGGTCATGGTTCAGGCAGTCATCGGGGAAGGCAGAGATCAAGCAGTATCAAGGTCCAATCTGAGGTCAAGCCAGAATTTCAATCCAAAGTCAAGCCGAAGGCCCGATATGAGGTCATGCCAGAAGTTCAATCCGAGAAGGAGGGGAATGTAGAGGAGGATGAAGGACTACAGGGGCAAGGCGAGACACTGAAGGTAGACGAAAGGAAGACTGACCATGAATACAAGAACGCAGGAAACAACCGGACTTCCAAGAAACCAGGAAAGGACACAGGAACTCAGGAACCACAAACAGCGAAAACAGGAACAAGGAGTCAAGGAGCAGGAAGCAGGAATCAGGAACACAGTGGCAAATGCAACTCTTGTGTTAAGGTCATGGACCCTTGGGCTGGCTGAGACTGCAGATGTTACACTGTGGGGGTCAACAGTGAGTGTCGCAACTGGGAGGCGGCGCTGAAGAGACTCCAGAGAAGACTTCTCCACTGGAAGTCCGAGACCCCTCAGGAGGATCCCGTAGGAACCCGGACCTCTTTGACTTAGGTGGGACCCTATGCGACCAAGGATCCAGGCAGCGGCCGAAGAGATGGTCGATGAGGACGTCAGGGCCCAGGGGCTGGAAGAGTCTTCACCCTCGGAAACCCGCAGTTCCCCCGGGAGGAGCCCATGAGAGCATGAGCTGCTGGGACTTAGGAGAATCCCCTGGGCCAGCAACAACTGGATACCTGCAGAGGTGGAAGAAGCAGAAGTTGGAGTCCAAGAATGAAGCCGGGTCAGAAGCCAGAAGACAGAGGTCCGAAGTCAAAGCCAGGGGCGGAAGCGAAGACAAAGTCAATGGACGAAGCCGGGTTGGAAGTCAGAAGTCAGAAGTCAAAACCAAAACCAGGGGCGGAAGTGAAGACAAAGTCAATGGATGAAGCTGGGTCGGAAGCCAGATGTAGATGAGAAGATCCAAGATCCAAAGCAGCAACTAGTAACTCAGGGGACTGAGTGAACCTCGTTGCAAGGCACTGAAGATGTCCAGAAGCAGGGTTTAAATACCCTGATAGCGTCTGACGTCATCCGAGGCAGGGCTTGAGTTTTCCCGCCCTGGCCCCTTTAGGAGGGACGCCTAACCACACACGTGCATCTAGGGGGCGGGGCCATCCATGGCGGATCGTCGGTGTCTCTCCAGAGGAGGAAGAGATGCGCTGGAGCCAGTGCAGGCCTGAGGAGGCCTTGAAACGGCCCAGGCCATCCCCGAGGTAGGTGGAGGGACCGGGGCACGGCCCGGGACCATTACAGTGCCCCCTCTCCTAAGCCCCCTTTTCAGGGGTCTGGGTTTAGCCGGGTGGTCCAGATGGAACTGGTGGAGAAGACCTTTGTCCAGGATATGGGATGAAGGTTCCCATGAATTCTCCTCCGGACTGTAGCCTTCCCATGAGAGGAGGTATTCCCACTGGTGATGGTGGAACCGAACATCCAGGACATTTTTCACAGTATAAGTGACATCTTGTTCGGCAGTGGCGATGGCCTCTGTGGTCCTCTGAGCATGAAATGCTCAGAGGACCACAGGCTTGAGCAGAGAGACGTGGAAAACATTATGGATCCTTAGGGTGGACGGCAGGCATAGCCGGTAGGACACTGCCCCCACCCTTTCGGCCACGGTGAATGGGCTAATATACCTGGGAGCCAGGCATCTGGAGGGAATCCATAACTGGACATTCCTGGTACTCAGCCATACCTTGTCCCACGGACGGAAGATAGGGGCAGGGCATCGTAGCCTGTCCGCATATTCCTTAGACTTGGCGGCCGTCTGCCGGAGTTTCACTTGGGTGGAGTTCCAGAGAGTGCGTAGTTGTCGGCAGAGGGGGCCTCAGGGTCTTTCCATAGACCAACTGGAATGGGGGCTGGTTGGTCGCAGAGTGCTTATGCGGTTATAAGAGAACTCCGCCCAAGGTAGCAAGGTGACCCATTCATACTGAAGGTCTCTCACGAAGGCCCGGAGGAAAGCCTTTAAGGTCCTATTAGTGCATTCGTCTTGACCGTTGCCTTGGGGATGGAAGGCTGTTAGGTCAATTTGCACACCGAACTTCCTGCAATGGGCCTGCCAGTATTTTGCAGTAAACTGCGGACCACGGTCAGAGGCTGTGTGCAAAGGGAGTCCATGTAGATGGAAAATATGTTGCATGAAGAGGGTAGCTAATTCTGGTGCCATAGGCAGCTTAGCAAGAGGCACGAAGTGAGCCATTTTTGAGAATCGGTAGACCGTGACCCAAATCACAGTCTTTCCATCAGAGGCAAGCAGGTCCACAATAAAATCCGTGGACAGGTGAGTCCAGGGTTCGGTAGGAATTGGCAGTGGCTGGAGGAGTCCCCAGGGATGACCATACAAGGGTTTCTGACGGGCACAGGTAGGACAAGACCGAACATAGAGAGTAACATCTCGTTTGACCTGCAGCCACCAGTAGAATTCGGTCAGGAGTTCCAGAGTCCGGGCTGTTCCTGGATGCCCAGTGGTCAGGGAATCATGGGTCCACACCAGTACCTTCTTTCAAATTTGAGACGGTACCACTGTCTTGCCTGTGGGGGCCACCTCGGATGCGGCTAGGAGAAGTTTGGCCGGATCCAAAATATATTGAGGTGGGTCGATGGTATCTTCAGTCTCCATCATGTGGGAGAGAGCGTCCGCTCTCACGTTCTTGGTTGTTGGCTGGTAGCGTAAGGAAAAGTTTAATCTATTGAAGAAGAGGGACCAGCGCACCTGCCGAGGATTAAGGCATTGGGCGCGACACAGGTACTCTAGGTTCTTGTGGTCCATGTAAACGACAACTGGGTGTTGAGCCCCCTCCAACCATTGTTGCCAATCCTCAAAGGCTAACTTGACGGCCAGTAGCTCTTGGTCCCTTTTCTGTAGTTTCTTTCTGTGGGTGAGAATTTTCGGGAAAAGTAGAAACAAGGTAAGACTTTACCCCTGTTGGACAGCTGACTTAAAACTGCCCCGACTGCCATGTTGGAGGCATCAACCTCGACAATGAACTGGCATTGGATACAACGGTCCACGCGGCCCGCCAGATCGATGAGATTGTTCAAGTCATCCGGGAGATCCCTGGCCGCCAACTCATCCTGAAGTCTTGGGGAGAGACTTTCCAAAAAGATGCCATGCAGGCTATCACTTGCCCAGTTCAGTTCAGCAGCAAGAGTTTGAAACTCCACGGTGTGTTCCGCCAATGGCCAGTTACCATGACGCAGCTGGAGCAATTCGGATGCAGCTGTAGGTCTACGGTAGGACTCATCGAACATCCACCGAAAGGAGGTGACGAATTGTACCAGGCTGGCTAGGCGGGAGTCCTGATGCTCCCACAGCGAAGAGGCCCAGGCCAAGGGTCTCCCATCCAACAGGGAGATAATGAAGCTCGTCTTGATCCGGTCCGTAGGAAACTGATCTGGCATTAGATTGAAGCGAATATAGCATTGTTTCAAGAATCCTCGACATAACTTCACGTCCCCTGAATACCGTGAGGATGCTGGCATCTGTATGGGTGCGGCAGGGCCGGTATTGGTCACCGCTCCAGGTACCGGGGAATTGGGAATGGCAGCTCCGTCAACATGGTCAGCTAACCTCTGCACAGTTGCCACCAAAGAGTTGAGGCAAGTTTGCTGCTGTTGCAGCCTCTTTGCAATGCCTGGGATGGCTTTCAAGCCTGCGAGGTCTGCCGGCTCCATGGCCTTGCAAACTGTTAAGGTCGTGGACCCTTGGGCCGGCTGAAATTGCAGATGTTACACTGTGGGGGCCCACAGTGAGCATCGCAGATGGGAGGCGGCACTGAAGAGACTCCAGAGAAGACTTCACCACTGGAAGTCCGAAGTCCCCCCAGGAGGAGCCCGTAGGATCCCGGACCTCTTGGACTTAGGTGGGACCCTATGCGACCAAGGATCCAGGCAGCTGCTGAAGAGATGGTCGACGAGGACTTCAGGGCCCAGGGGCTGGAAGAGTCTTCACCCTCAGAAGCCCGTGGCTCCCCTGGGAGGAGCCCGTAAGAGCCCGAGCCGCTGGGACTTAGGAGAATCCCCTGGGCCAGCAACAACCGGATACCTGTGGAGGTGGAGGAAGCAGAAGTCGGAGTCCAGGAATGAAGCCGGGTCAGAAGCCAGAAGATAGAGGTCCGAAGTCAAAGCCAGGGGCGGAAGTGAAGACGAAGTCAATGGACGAAGCTGGGTCGGAAGCCAGAAGTCAGAAGTCAAAACCAAAACCAGGGGTGGAAGCGAAGACGAAGTCAATGGACGAAGCCGGGTCGGAAGCCAGAATTAGATGAGAAGATCCAAGATCCAAAGCAGCAACTAGTAACTCAGGGGACTGAGTGAACCTCGTTGCAAGGCACTGAAGATGTCCAGAAGCAGGGTTTAAATACCCTGATAGCATCTGACGTCATCCGAGGCAGGGCTTGAGTTTTCCCACGCTGGCCCCTTAAAGAGGGACTCCTCCCCATGCACGCGCGTCTAGGGGGCGGGGACAGGCGCAGCGGATCATTGATGTCTCTCCATCCTCGGGAGAGATGCGTTGGAGGCAGTGCATGCCCAAGGAGGCCTCGAAACGGCCCGGCCTTCCCCGAGGTAAGTGGAGGGACCGGGGCACGGCCCCAGACCGTAACATCTTGAATGAGATGACGTATTGCCGAGGCACTGGAGTGGCATCTGGAAGAGCTTTAGATGTAGTCCAAACAATGACATCATCAGGAGGTACGCCCTCAGGCCGTTAACATCACTAGCCCTTTAAATATGAGGAGATCAGGCCTTAGATGCTCTCGAGAAGGCAGTGGTGCAGCAGACAGGCTGGGCGCAGCATCTTGCTATGGCCACTTCAGGTTGCAGTGGTGCGGCAGAAGGCCATGTCATGGAGAAAGGGACCAGGCCCAGTGTTGGGAGCACAGGTGAGCATGGAACTCCATGGCTTTTCCGCATGGTCCGCCAAGCATAACAATACCCTCTCCCCTAACCTCCCCTTGAGGGTTTAGGTCTCCTGGGGTATATAGTATGGAATTCATTCTGGAGGCTTTAATCTAGAATATTGGAGGTAGGCTCCCGGGTGTTTTTCTCTAGGCCGTACCTTTTCCATGAATTAAGGCATTCCCATTTAAGAACATAAGAACATAAGAAATTGCCATGCTGGGACAGACCAAGGGTCCATCAAGCCCAGCATCCTGTTTCCAACAGAGGCCAAAAACCAGGCCACAAGAACCTGGCAATTACCCAAACACTAAGAAGAACCCATGCTATTGATGCAATTAATAGCAGTGGCTATTCCCTAAGTATAATTGATTAATAGCCATTAATGGACTTCTCCTCCAAGAACTTATCCAAACCTTTTTTGAACCCAGCTACACTAACTGCACTAACTACCTTCTCTGGCAACAAATTCCAGAGCTTTATTGTGCGTTGAGTGAAAAAGAATTTTCTCCGATTAGTCTTAAATGTGTTACTTGCTAACTTCATGGAATGCCCCCTAGTCCTTCTATTATTCGAAAGTGTAAATAACCGAGTCACATCTACTCGTTCAAGACCTCTCATGATCTTAAAGACCTCTATCATATCCCCCCTCACCCGTCTCTTCTCCAAGCTGAACAGCCCTAACCTCTTCAGCCTTTTCTCATAGGGGAGCTGTTCCATCCCCTTTATCATTTTGGTTGCCCTTCTCTGTACCTTCTCCATCGCAACTATATCTTTTTTGAGATGTGGCGACCAGAATTGTACACAGTATTCAAGGTGCGGTCTCACCATGGAGCGATACAGAGGCATTATGACATTTTCCGTTCTATTAACCATTCCCTTCCTAATAATTCCTAACATTCTATTTGCTTTTTTGACTGCTGCAGCACACTGAGCCGACGATTTTAAAGTATTATCCACTATGATGCCTAGATCTTTTTCCTGGGTGGTAGCTCCTAACATGGAACCTAACATCGTGTAACTACAGCAACGGTTATTTTTCCCTATGTGCATCACCTTGCACTTGTCCACATTAAATTTCATCTGCCATTTGGATGCCCAATCTTCCAGTCTTGCAAGGTCCTCCTGTAATGTATCACAGTCTGCCTGTGATTTAACTACTCTGAATAATTTTGTATCATCCGCAAATTTGATAACCTCACTCGTCGTATTCCTTTCCAGATCATTTATATATATATTGAAAAGCACCGGTCCCAATACAGATCCCTGAGGTACTCCACTGTTTACCCTTTTCCACTGAGAATATTGACCATTTAATCCTACTCTCTGTTTCCTGTCTTTTAACCAGTTTGTAATCCACGAAAGGACATCGCCTCCTATCCCATGACTTTTTAGTTTTCGTAGAAGCCTCTCATGAGGGACTTTGTCAAACGTCTTCTGAAAATCCAAATACACTACATCTACCGGTTCATCTTTATCCACATGTTTATTAACCCCTTCAAAAAAATGAAGCAGATTTGTTAGGCAAGACTTCCCTTGGGTAAATCCATGTTGACTGTGTCCCATTAAATCATGTCTTTCTATATGCTCTACAATTTTGATCTTGAGAATAGTTTCCACTATTTTTCCCGGCACTGAAGTCAGGCTCACTGGTCTATAATTACCCGGATCGCCCCTGGAGCCTTTTTTAAATATTGGGGTTACATTGGCCACCCTCCATTCTTCTGGTACAATGGATGATTTTAATGATAGGTTACAAATTTTAACTATTAGATCAGAAATTTCATTTTTGAGTTCCTTCAGAACCCTAGGATGCATGCCATCCGGTCCAGGTGATTTGCTACTCTTTAGTTTGTCAATCTGGCCTACTACATCTTCCAGGTTCACAGTGATTTCGTTCAGTTCGTCTGAGTCATCACCCCTGAAAACCATCTCCGGAACTGGTATCTCCCCAACATCCTCATTAGTAAACATGGAGGCAAAGAATTCATTTAGTCTTTCTGCAATGGCCTTATCTTCCCTAAGAGCCCCTTTAACCCCTCTGTCATCTAATGGTCCAACCGACTCCCTCACAGGTTTCTTGCTTTGGATATATTTAAAAAAGTTTTTATTATGAGTTTTTGCCTCTATGGCCAACTTCATTTCAAATTCTCTCTTCGTCTGTCTTATCAATGTTTTACACTAACCTTGACAATGCTTATATTTTATCCTATTTTCTTCAGATGGATCCTTCTTCCAATTTTTGAAGGATGTTTTTTTGGCTAAAATAGCCTCTTTCACCTCACCTTTTAACCATGACGGTAATCGTTTTGCCTTCCTTCCACCTTTCTTAATGCGCGGAATACATATGGACTGCGCCTCTACGATTGTATTTTTAAACAATGTCCAAGCCTGTTGAACACTTTTAACCTTTGCAGCTGCAACTTTCAGTTTTTTTCTAACTATTTTCCTCATTTTATCAAAGTTTCCTTTTTAAAATTTAGTGTTAGAGCTGCAGATTTACTTATTGTCCCCCTTCCAGTTATTAGTTTAAATCTGATCATGTTATGATCACTGTTGCCAAGTGGCCCCACCACCGTTACTTCTTTCACCAAATCTTGCATTCCACTAAGAATTAAATCTAAAATAGCTCCCTCTCTTGTAGGTTCCTGAACCAATTGCTCCATGAAGCAGTCATTTATTACATCCAGGAACTTTATATCTCTAGCAAGTCCTGATGTTACATTTACCCAGTCAATATTGGGGTAATTGAAATCTCCCATTATTATTGCACTGCCAAATTGGTTTGCTTCCCTGATTTCTCTTAGCATTTCATCATCTGTCTGACCATTTTGTCCAGGTGGACGGTAGTATACTCCTATCACTAGAGATGTGAATCGTGTCCTCGATCGTCTTAACGATCGATTTCGGCTGGGAGGGGAAGGGAATCGTATTGTTGCCGTTTGGGTGTTTAAAGTATCGTGAAAATCGTGAAAATCATGAGCCGGCACACTAAAACCCCCTAAAACCCACCCCCGACCCTTTAAATTAAATCTCCCACCCTCCCGAACCCCCCCCAAATGCCTTAAATTACCTGGGGGTCCAGCGGCGGTCCGGAACGGCAGCGGTCCGGAACGGCAGCGGTCCAGAACGGCCTCCTGCAATTGAATCGTGTTGTCTTCAGCCAGCGCCATTTTTCAAAATGGCGGCGCAAAATGGCGGCGGCCATAGACCAACACGATTCGACTGCAGGAGGTCGTTCCAGACCCCCGCTGGACTTTTGGCAAGTCTTGTGGGGGTCAGGAGGCCCCCCCAAGCTGGCCAAAAGTCCCTGGGGGTCCAGCGGGGGTCCGGAAAACGATCTCCTGCCGCGAATCGTTTTCCGTACGGAAAATGGCGCCGGCAGGAGATCGACTGCAGGAGGTCGTTCAGCGGCGGTCCGGAACCCCCGCTGAACAACCTCCTGCAGTCGATCTCCTGCCGGCGCCATTTTCCATACGGAAAACGATTCACGGCAGGAGATCGTTTTCCGGACCCCCGCTGGACCCCCAGGGACTTTTGGCCAGCTTGGGGGGGCCTCCTGACCCCCACAAGACTTGCCAAAAGTCCAGCAGGGGTCCGGAACGACCTCCTGCAGTCGAATCGTGTTGGTGTATGGCCGCCGCCATTTTGCGCCGCCATTTTGAAAAATGGCACCGGCTGAAGACAACACGATTCAATTGCAGGAGGCCATTCCGGACCGCTGCCGTTCCGGACCGCCGCTGGACCCCCAGGTAATTTAAGGCATTTGTCGGGGGGGTTCGGGAGGGTGGGGGATTTAATTTAAAGGGTCGGGGGTGGGTTTTAGGGGGTTTTAGTGTGCCGGTTTTCCTGCCCTCCCCCTTCCCCCGATTTACGATTTTTTGACGATAAATCGGGGGAATTGGTATTGTATCGTGGCCCTAACGATTTTTGACGATTTAAAATATATCGGACGATATTTTAAATCGTCAAAAAACGATTCACATCCCTACCTATCACTATACTCTTACCCAACACACATGGGATTTCTACACATATAGATTCTACTGAGCATTTACTCTCTTGTATGATCTTTATCCTGTTGGACTCTCTACCCTCCCGGACATAAAGTGCCACACCCCCACCAAGTTGATCCTCCCTATCATTGCGATATAATTTGTACCCTGATATAGCACTGTCCCATTGGTTATCCTCCTTCCACCAAGTCTCTGTGATGCCAATTATGTCAATCTCATCATTTGCTGCTAAACACTCTAACTCTCCCATCTTACTTCTTAGACTTCTGGCATTGGCATACAGACATTTCAAAGTGTGGTTTTTGCTTGTTTTAACAACCTGCTTTTCAGTTGTTTGGGATAATTTGGTAATCATTAGCTTTGGTGATTTTTTACATATAGGCATATGAACTATGTTTGCTTTTGATGGAACCTCTCTGTTGGGATGCCCTAACTCTCCTGTTTCATTAGTATCCTTCAAGGATACATTTCTCTGAACCATGCACTGCTGAGTGACTGTCGGCTTTCCCCCTTGTTCTAGTTTAAAAGCTGCTCTATCTCCTTTTTGAAAGTTAGTGCCAGCAGCTTGGTTCCACTCTGGTTAAGGTGGAGCCCGTCCTTTCGGTAAAGTCTCCCCTTTCCCCAAAAGTTTCCCCAGTTCCTTACAAAGCTGAATCCCTCTTCCCTGCACCATCGTCTCATCCACGCATTGAAACTCTGGAGCTCTGCCTGCCTTTGGGGACCTGCACGTGGAACAGGAAGCATTTCAGAGAATGCCACCCTGGAGGTTCTGGATTTCAGCTTTCTACCTAAAATCCTAAATTTGGCTTCCAGAACCTCTCTCCCACATTTTCCTATGTCGTTGGTGCCCACATGTACCACGACAGCCGGCTCCTCCCCAGCACTGTCTATAATCCTATCTAGGTGACGCGTGAGGTCTGCCAGCTTCGCACCAGGCAGGCAAGTTACCAGGTGGTCCTCACGTCCACCAGCCACCCTGCTATCTACATTTCTAATAATTGAATCACCAACCATGATGGCCGGCCTAACCCTTCCCTCCTGGGCAGTAGCCCTGGGAGATTTGTCCTCAGTGCGAGAGGACAATACATCACCTGGAGAGCATGTCCTTGCTACAGGATCACTTCCTGCTACACCAGGGTGATGTTCTCCTACTGGGAGTCCTTTCTGATCCAAGGCAGCACTGGGGCTGCCAGAATGGATTTGGGACTTGGCTACTATGTCCCTGAAGGTCTCGTCAATGTACCTCTCTGTCTCCCTCAGCTCTTCCAAGTCTGCTACTCTAGCCTCCAGAGATCGGACTCGTTTCCTGAGAGCCAGGAGCTCTTTGCACCGAGTGCACACATACAAACTCTCACCGGCGGGTAAAAAATCATACATGTGACACTCAATGCAAAAGACTGGAAAGCCCCCCTCTTGCTGCTGGACTGCTGCCTTCATCTTAGTATTATTGAGTTCCTAGTTAAGTTTAGGATAATAAGGGAGTTGGAATGAGAGTACTTTAAATTTACAGGTGAATTTAGTAATTAGTCAGCTAGTGTCCTACAAGGGTGATAATTAAACTTTCAATAAGGGCTGGTACAATATTATGTTTTAGATAAGACCCTGATTGATTTTTAATGAGAAAGTGTCTTGTGCCTAAAAATCAGGGGTTGAGTGGGTGGGAAAGACAGACACTAGAATTAACTATCTCTGGCTTGCTTATTACTTCAGACACACAAAAACTCTAAAGAATATATCCCTTAATTTCACCGTTCACCAAACTTTTATAAACCCAAAGATTTCTGAAAACTATACTTACCAATCCTCTTAAACCACGGTTGAATTAATCTTCACTCATTCAAAAGAGGGATTTGAGATTCGCGCGCCATTAGGCGCGCGCTTCCGGTCCTCCTCTACTGCAAACCTTGCGAGGCCTCTGGAAGCTGGGCTGTGGAAGTCAATCCCTGGATCGCTCGCGGTGACCTCTGGACTCCTCTCCTGGGGGATGCTGGGAGAGGTATGCAGGTGAGCCTTCTGGTCCTCCTCTACTGCAAACCTTGCGGGGCCTCTGGAAGCTGGGCTGTGGAAGTCAATCCCTGGATCGCTCGCGGTGACCTCTGGACTCCTCTCCTGGGGGATGCTGGGAGAGGTATGCAGGTGAGCCTTCTGGTCCTCCTCTACTGCAAACCTTGCGGGGCCTCTGGAAGCTGGGCTGTGGAAGTCAATCCCTGGATCGCTCGCGGTGACCTCTGGACTCCTCTCCTGGGGGATGCTGGGAGAGGTATGCAGGTGAGCCTTCTGGTCCTCCTCTACTGCAAACCTTGCGGGGCCTCTGGAAGCTGGGCTGTGGAAGTCAATCCCTGGATCACTCGCGGTGACTTCTGGACTCCTCTCCCGAGGAATGCTGGGAGCGGTATGCAGATGAGCCTTCCGGTCCTCCTCTACTGCGCCTGCCTTGTTATTGGAAATTCAGAATTTCCTTTACCTGGTAAGTAATATCATCCTCAAAGTACATTTCTTGAGGTTCCGGTGGCGTCCTTGAGGGCCATGAAAGGATCAGAGGCTTCAGGAGGGAAACATGGAAGACACTGTGAATTCCTAGGAAAGCAGGCAAGTGTAACTGGTAGGTCACTGGACTATTTGGCATAGGATCAGGAAAGGCCTGATGTATTGGGTTATGAGTCACAGGGAAGCAATCCAAAGTCGAATATAGCGGATACTGAGCCAGACTTTGCCTTCAGACATAAATTGAGGAGCTGGTCTTCATGTGCGTTCGTGATTTCTCTGGCTCACTTGGCCACCTTTAAGAGCATTTCCTTCATATGCACCCAGCTTGCTTAGTTCCCAGGCCATTAGCTGGATCGCAGGTGACAGAACAGTCAAGGGAATTGCCAATGGGGGTGCCAGTTGTCTCCCAAATACGATTTGGAAAAGATATGCTCCTGTAGTGGTTCTGAAATGAGAGTTGTGGGAAAACTCTGCCCATAGAAGGAGGGAGGCCCAATTATCCTGATGGTCACTGGCAAATACCTTGATAAACCCTTTTAATGTACAATTGGTCCACTCAGCCTGGCCATTAGCTTGAAGGTGATATGCTGTTGTGAAATCCATAAGAACATGCCATACTGGGTCAGACCAAGGGTCCATCAAGCCCAGCATTCTGTTTCCAACAGAGGCCAATCCAGGACATAAGAACCTGGGAAGAACCCAAAAACTAAATCTATTCCATGTTACTTTTGCTAGTAATAGCAGTGGCTATTTTCTAAGTCAGCTTAATTAATAGCAGGTAATGGACTTCTCCTCCAAGAATTTATCCAATCCTTTTTAAACACAGCTATACTAACTGCACTAACTACATCCTCTGGCAACAAATTCCAGAGTTTAATTGTGCGTTGAGTTAAAAAGAACTTTCTCCGATTAGTTTTAAATGTGCCACATGCTAACTTCATGGAGTGCCCCTAGTCTTTCTATTATCTGAAAGAGTAAATAACCGATTCACATCTACCCATTCTAGACCTCTCATGATTTTAAACACCTCTATCATGTCCCCCCTCTGCCGTCTCTTCTCCAAGCTGAAAAATCCTAACCTCTTTAGTCTTTCCTCATAGGGGAGCTGTTCCATTCCCCTTATCATTTTGGTCACCCTTCTCTGTACCTTCTCCATCACATCTATATCTTTTTTGAGATGCGGTGACCAGAATTGTACACAGAATTCAAGGTGCAGTCTCATCATGGAGCGATATAGAGGCATTATGACATTTTCCGTTTTATTCATCATTCCCTTTCTTTTTTTTGTCAAAATCATTTTTATTAAAGAGCAACACAGGTATAATCAAAACCAGACTTTGGGGAAGAAAGAGCACAATATGATTCAAATATTAGCGCCATGGTGCACTACAAGAGCAATCCCCCGACATAGCAAGGTCAACTGTAACAACACCTCCGGACCGAGATAAACAGAGTAAACTCCAACCATATCCCACAGCCCAGTCACATCGCAGACAACCACAAACATTCCTCACACTACACACAACCCCCTCCCCCCCCTGCCCTGGGAGACAACCCCTCCATGACAAACATTGCCAAACATTTGCAGAGAAGAGATATCAAATGCCCTTTCAAAGTTCATTTCCCACTGTAGTACACAATGAACGCAGATCAAGTTTCAAGGCACAGGACAAACCAGGCGGCATAAGAGTTCGAATCATTTCCAAGAAGAATGATAACCAGTGGCAGTTAGAGTGGATTGGAGATCCGATGGCAATAGGGCATAACAAGTTGACCAGCAAGACTGGTAGATCGAATCCCGTTCTCTCTCACTGTTCAGGGCAACCAGCCGTTCCATTTGCATTGAAAATGCCAGTCGCCCAAACCAGGCCCGCAGGTTGGGCCTGGTTTGGGCGACTGGTGTTATCCAGTCAGTTAAGATCATGCGGCATGCCAGTAATATTGCAGTATGGCCGAATTTATCCAAGCACAACTTGTATGAAGGGAGAGCACCTCTTAAACCAGAAAGAAGTAACTTGCCCGTCCATCCAATAGAGGAGCCAGTACACTGAGCTACTACTGCAAGCACTTTCAACCAAAATGGTCTTAGAACAGGGCAAATAAACAACCTGTGTGCCAAAGTACCCATCACTTGATGATATTTAATACATTTAGGGGAGGATAACTTCCCCATCTGGCAGCGGCGAACATTGTCGCAAAAAATGTGGTGCAAAATCTTGAATTGTAATTCTTGAAGAGAGAGATCCGGTAGGCTTTTGCATATGAAAGCAAGTATGGAGTAGGGATATCTATAGCCCATGCCTCAGTCCAATACTGGGCTAAAGAGGCCACATGCAGCACAGAGCGATATGTTCTGCCAAACTGACACCAGCCTTTGATGGTGTTACACTTTAGAGCCCCATCAAAAAAGCGCTGCGTAAAAGCTGACTCCCGATGATAGGACTCCTCAGTCCAGTGAAAGAATTGGAGATAGTGATGGGTCTGCAAATATGCATAAAAATGTTTAGCTGGTAAGTCATAGTCTCGGGCCAAAGATGCAAAGTCATGTACCACTGGCGAATCAGTAGCATAAAAGTGAAAAATGAACGCCAAACCTTTCTGTAGCCAGGCATCAAAAAGAAAATGGTTGGCTCGGCCTGGGGGAAAATCCAGGTTACCCATTAAGGGCATGAAAAGAGATGAAAGGCCAGCCATTCCTCCTCAGGACTATATCCAGCGCCAAGCCTGTCGACATGGCTGCACCAAACTGCGAGGGATAGTTAAGGTTCGATAAGCCCCAGGACTGGCCTGGATCAGGTACAGAGGGGACCATGGGGCGACCATGCTAATAACCAGTCCATCTTCACAATATGCATACTCATCAAGGAGCCATTCCCCCACATATCTGAGTTGGCAGGCAGCGTTATATAGCCGAACATCCGGCAGGCCAAGGCCCCCCTCCCCTCTCTGAGACATCAACACCTGATAATGTAACCTCGCTTTTTTCCCTGCCCAAAGGCATTTTTGGAAGGAAGACTGCATCCATCTTATATCTCTACTGGTGAGCCAGCAGGGCAACATATGCAATTTATAAAGTAGCTTAGGCATGAGCACCATCTTAAGGAGAGCGCTTCTGCTAAAAAGGGAGAGGCAAAGAGCGCCAAGCCTTGAGTTGAGCATACAATTCTGCCAGTGTGTTTTTTATATTCAGGGCATAAAGGCCTAGAGGGTCTCAGGAGATCCAAACCCCCAGGTATTTCATTTTATTTTGAGCCCACGTGAACGGGAACCCTCTCAGCCAATGGTGTTGCACTCCGAGGTCAAGGGCAAGCGCTTCCAATTTAGAAAAATTAATGGTCAGGCCCGTGATGGATTGAAAAACATTAAAACATTGAATAATAACAGGGATGCTAGTCCGGGGTTGCCCCACAAACAGCAGGATGTCATCATGCTAACTTCATCTGCGGAGGCCTTGGAACCCGTCCTCCAAGCGCAGCTTAATAGCCAGGGGCTCCAAGGCTAATACAAATAGAAGAGGGGACAGGGGGCATCCCTGGTGGACCCCACATAAAATAGGGAAAGATTCCGACAAGGTACCATTGATAAGTAACCTGGCACTGGGACTAGCATACAGTGCCTGCAGCCAAGATAGAAAGGAGTCCGATATGCCATATGCTTGTAGAGCCCAGAACAAATAGTCCCACGAAAGGGAATCAAAGGACTTTTCTGCGTCCAAGCTCAGCACCAGGGCTTCAGTCTTAGGATAAAATTTTAAAAGGCCAATCAGGCACCTCACATTTTTAACGCCCTTGTGCTCTCTAATAAAGCCTGTTTGGTCTCCATGAATCATGGAGGGCAGAAGAAGATTCAATCTGGCCACCAACAATGCTGCCAGTATTTTAAAATCCCCATTGATAAGAGATATGGGCCGGTAAGAGCCCACTTCTTATAAATATTTCCCAGGTTTGGGGAGTAACACTATAGTGGATTGATTTTCCGTGGGTGTAACCAGAGTCCCCTGGACTAGGCTATTATAATATGGCCGCAGCGGAGGCAAAACGGGGAATTTCAAAATCTTGTAAAACTCTGGCCCAAGGCCGTCTGGGCCAGCCGCCTTTCCCAGCTTAAGGCCATGTATGATGCCATGGATTTCAGAATCAGTTATAGGCATATTTAACGAGAGGAGCTGCGCCTCAGTGAGTTTTGGCCAAGGAAAATTAGAAAAGAAAGACTCTTTTGAGGGGAGATGACTAGCCTTTTCCCCATAAAGCCCACTATAATATTCCAGGAAACAGGCTGCAATGGCTGCAGAAGCTGTCTGACTGGTCCCAGTTCTATCTTTAATACTAGTGATAAGAGACTTGGGGCCATGTGCTCTAAACAAACTAGCCAATCATTCCCTTTCTAATAATTCCCAACATTCTGTTTGCTTTTTTGACTGCTGCAGCACACTGAACTGACGATTTCAATATGTTATCCACTATTACGCTTAGATCTCTTTCTTGGGTGGTAGCACCTACTATGGAACCTAACATTGGGGTAGATTTTCAAAGGGTTACGAGTAGGTTACACGCGTAACCCCTGAAAACCTACCCCAAAACCTCCCTGCGCGTGCAAAGCCTATATTGCATTGGCTTGGCAGAGCGCACAAGCCACGGGACGTGCGAAGGTCTCGGGGCTTTCCTGGGGGGCGTTTAGAGGGTGTGTCGGGGGGCGTGTCTTGGCAGCGCATCACCCGGGGGCGTTCCAGGGGCAGGGCTGCGGGCACGGTTCCGGCCCGGGGTGTTCCGGGGGCATGGTCGCGGCCTCCGGACCAGCCCCCGGACCGGAACATGGAGCGCCAGCAGCCGGCCTGTGCGCGCGAGTTACGCCTGCCTCGAGCAGGCGTAACTTCTGGAATAAAGGTAGGGGGGTTTAGATAGGGATGGGGGGTTGGGTTAGGTAGGGGAAGGGAGGGGAAGGTGGGAGGAGGTGGAAGGAAAGTTCCCTCCGAGGCTGTTCCGATTTCGGAGCGGCCTCGAAGGGAAAGGAGGCCGGCTGCTTGGCTCGGTGCGCATAGGCTGCCGATTTTGCTCAGTCTTGCGTGCGCCGATCCCGGATTTTAACAGATACGCGCAGCTACACGCGTATCTATTAAAATCCCGTGTACTCTTGTTTGTGCCTGGTGCGCGAACAAAAGTACGCATGTGCGTAATTTTATAAAATCTACCCCATTGTGTAACTATAGCATGGGTTATTTCTCCCTACATGCATCACCTTGCACTTACCCACATTAAATTTCATCTGCCATTTCGATGCCCAATTTTCCAGTCTCACAAGGGCTTCCTGCAATTTATCACAATCTGCTTGTGATTTAACTACTCTGAATAATTTTGTATCACCTGCAAATTTGATTACCTCACTCATCGTTTTTCATTCCAGATCATTTATAAATATATTGAAAAGTAAGGGTCCCAATACAGATCCCTGAGGCACTCCACTGCCCACTCCCTTCCACTGAGAAAATTGTCCATTTAATCCTACTCTCTGTTTCCTGTCTTTTAGCCAGTTTGTAATCCACGAAAGGTCATCACCACCTATCACATGACTTTTTACTTTTCCTAGAAGCCTCTCATGAGGAACTTTGTCAAACGCCTTCTGAAAATCCAAGTACACTACATTTACCGGTTCACCTTTATCCACATGTTTATTAACTCCTTCAAAAATGTGAAGCAGATTTGTGAGGGGAGACTTGCCTTGGGTAAAGCCATGTTGACTTTGTTCCATTAAACCATGTCTTTCTATATGTTCTGTGATTTTGATATTTAGAACATTTTTCACTATTTTTCCTGGCACTGAAGTCAGGCTTACCGGTCTGTAGTTTCCCGGATCGCCCCTGGAGCCCTTTTTAAATATTGGGGTTACATTAGCTATCCTCCAGTCTTCAGGTACAATAGATGATCATAAGAACATAAAAACATAAGAAAATGCCATACTGGGTCAGACCAAGGGTCCATCAAGCCCAGCATCCTGTTTCCAACAGTGGCCAATCCAGGCCATAAGAACCTGGCAAGTACCCAAAAACTAAGTCCATTCCACGTAACCATTGCTAATGGCAGTGGCTATTCTCTAAGTGAACTTAATAGCAGGTAATGGACTTCTCCTCCAAGAACTTATCCAATCCTTTTTTAAACACAGCTATACTAACTGCACGAACCACATTCTCTGGCAACAAATTCCAGAGTTTAATTGTGCGTTGAGTAAAAAAGAACTTTGTCCAATTAGTTTTAAATGTGCCCCATGCTAACTTCATGGAGTGCCCCCTAGTCTTTCTACTATCCGAAAGAGTAAATAACCGATTCACATCTACCCGTTCTAGAACTCTCATGATTTTAAACACCTCTATCATATCCCCCCTCAGTCATCTCTTCTCCAAGCTGAAAAGTCCTAACTTCTTTAGTCTTTCCTCATAGGGGAGTTGTTCCATTCCCTTTATCATTTTGGTAGCCCTTCTCTGTACCTTCTCCATCGCAATTATATCTTTTTTGAGATGCGGCGACCAGAATTGTACACAGTATTCAAGGTGCGGTCTCAACATGGAGCGATACAGAGGCATTATGACACTTTCCGTTTTATTCATCATTCCTTTTCTAATAATTCCCAACATTCTGTTTGCGTTTTTGACTGCCGCAGCACACTGCACCGACAATTTCAATGTGTTATCCACTATGACACCTAGATCTCTTTCTTGGGTTGTAGCACCTAATATGGAACCCAACATTGTGTAATTATAGCATGGGTTATTTTTCCCTATATGCATCACCTTGCACTTATCCACATTAAATTTCATCTGCCATTTGGATGCCCAATTTTCCAGTCTCACAAGGTCTTCCTGCAATTTATCACAATCTGCTTGTGATTTAACTACTCTGAACAATTTTGTGTCATCTGCAAATTTGATTATCTCACTCGTCGTATTTCTTTCCAGATCATTTATAAATATATTGAACAGTAAGGGTCCCAATACAGATCCCTGAGGCACTCCACTGTCCACTCCCTTCCACTGAGAAAATTGCCCATTTAATCCTACTCTCTGTTTAATGATAGGTTACAAATTTTTACTAATAGGTCTGAAATTTCATTTTTCAGTTTCTTCAGAACTCTGGGGTGTATACCATCTGGTCAAGGTGATTTACTACTCTTCAGTTTGTCAATTAGGCCTACCACATCTTCTAGGTTCACCGTGATTTGGTTCAGTCCATCTGAATCATTACCAATGAAAACCTTTTCCAGTACGGGTACCTCTCCAATATTCTCTTCAGTAAACACCAAAGCAAAGAAATCATTTAATCTTTCTGCAATGGCCTTATCTTCTCTAAGTGCCCTTTTAACCCCTTGATCTTCTAATGGTCCAACTGAATCCCTCACAGGCTTTCTGCTTCGGATATATTTTTAAAAGTCTTTACTGTGAGTTTTTGCTTCTACGACCAACTTCTTTTCAAATTCTCTCTTAGCCTGTCTTATCAATGTCTAACACCTGACAATGCTTATGTTTTATCATATTTTCTTCAGATGGATCCTTCTTCAAATTTTTGAATGAAGATCTTTTGGCTAAAATAGCTTCTTTCACTCCCTTTTATGCCTGTAATCGTTTTGCCTTCTTTCCTCCTTTTTCAATGTGTGGATTACATCTGGACTGTGCTTCTAGAATGGTATTTTTTAACAATGACCACGCCTCTTACACAGTTTTTACCTTTGTAGCTGCTCCTTTCAGTTTTTATCTAACAATTTTTCTCATTTTCTCAAAGTTTCCCTTTTGAAAGTTTAGCTCAAGAGCCGTGGATTTGCTTACTGTTCCCCTTCCAGTCATTAATTGAAATTTGATCATATTATGATCACTATTGCCAAGCGGCCCCACCACTGTTACCTCTCTCACCAAATCCTGTGTTCCACTGAGGATTAGATCAAAAATTGCTCCCTCTCTTGTCGGTTCCTGAACCAATTGCTCTTAAAAATGTTATATATTCCATCCAGGAACACTATATCTCTAGCATGTCCCGATGATACATTTACCCAGTAAATATTGTGGTAATTGAAATCTCCCATTATTACTGCACTACCAATTTAGTTAGCTTCCCTAATTTCTCTTAGAATTTCATTGTCAGTCTCACCATCTTGACCAGGTGGACGGTAGTATACTCCTATCACTATAGTCTTCCCCGACACACATGGGATTTCTACGCAAAAAGATTCAATTGTGCATTTATTCTCATGCAGGATGTTTATCCTATTGGACTCTATGCCATCCCGGACATAAAGCGCCACACCGCCTCCCGGGTGCTCCTCTCTGTCATTGTGATATAATTTGTAGGGATGTGAATCGTTTTTGAACGATTAAAATTATCGTCAGATAATTTTAAAATCATTCTAAATCGTTAGAGTGCACGAAACAATACAAATGCCTCCGACTTATCGTCAGGGGCATTTGTATTGTATCATTAAATAGGGCACGGGAATTATTTGGGGAAGGGTGGGAAAACCGGCACACCAAAACAACCCCTAAACCCACCCAACCCTTTAAAATCAATTCCTTACCCTCCCCCACCCTCCCGAACCCCCCCCAAAATGTTAAGTTACCTGGTGGCCCAGGGGGGGGGGGGGGGGTGTCCCGGCGCGATCTCCCGCTCTTGGGCCATCGGCGCCATTTTGGCTGCCACTAATTAAAATGGCGCCGATGGCCCAATAAAAAAAAACCCACCTGACCCTTTAAATCGACCCCCCCCCCCCCCCAACCCTTTTTTTTTAAGGGAGGCCCGCGCCGCTAAAAAAAAACCCCACCCGACCCTTTAAATCGACCCCCCACCCTCCCGACCCTTTTTTAAAGGAGGCCCGCGCCGATAAAAAAAAACCCCACCCGACCCTTTAAATCGACCCCCCCTCCCCACCCCCCCAAAACCTTTTAAAATTACTTGGTGATCCAGGGGGGCCTCGGGGGGCCTCGGGGAGAGATCCAGGGGGGCCTCGGGAAGAGATTTCCCGTTCCCAGGCATCACTGTTCTAAAAAAAAAAATGGCGCCGATGCCCCTTTGCCCTTACCATGTGACAGGGTATCCGTGCCATTGGCCGGCCCCTGTCACATGGTAGGAGCACTGGATGGCCGGCACCATCTTTAAAGATGGCGCCGGCCATCTTTACTCATCAGCCCCTATTATAGAATATAGTATAATAGGGGCTGATGAGTAAAGGTGGCCGGTGCCATATTTAAAGATGGCGCCGGCCATCCAGTGCTCTTACCATGTGACAGGGGCCGGCCAATGGCACAGATACCCTGTCACATGGTAAGGGCAAAGGGGCATCGGCGCCATTTTTTTTTTTTAGAACCTCGGAGTGCGCAAGCATCCTACGTCATCAGGAACATGGCAGATCCGCAGTGTTGAGCCGGTACGGGTACACCAGAGAAAGGCAGCAAGCCGTCCATCAGACCCGGAGGGGCTCGCCACAGAGGTAGAGAGGGTGGGGTGTGAGCTTAGAGCAGCCACAAATGCAACACAGTGAGTACTACCATCTTCACCTCAGAGCTGTTCCCTGGTACTCGCTCTTCAAGGGCCTGCCTCCATTCCAGTCCTAGTGCCATCACCTACGTGGAACCGCTGTGTGAGTGTTATGATCTGCAATGCTGATGGGAGGAGCATGCAGAAGGGAGTTAGCAATCTGTTAGGCTTTACTCCTCAAGATGGGAGGAGTTAGCAATCTGTTATGAACTGGCTGCTGGATACTCCCGTTGAAGGAGGAGTTTTGCAAACTTGTTATGGATCTGCTACTGTAGAGGGAGGCGTTAACAATCTTTATGCTCCATAGGCAGAGTTAGTAAAGTAGTTAGGATATAGACTGCAGAGTTAGCAATCTGTATCAGCGGAGTGTTAGAAAGGGCACTCAGCTGTAGAGAAATGTAAATAGGTGGATCATTGGGCCGATGGCAGATGACAGCGCCCACAGGAGGATATCCTGAGAGGGATCACCAGCTAGGCTTGGTTATGGAGACAGACACAGATAGTTCTTTTATTAGACAGGTTAGTAGAATAACCAGAGGTGGCAGTAGTGAGCTGTAGTGCCCACCAGGGCTGAAGTCCTTCAGATACTGGAACAGCGTTCCCAGGGTTGCTGAGCTGTAGAAAGACTATAAATAGTGAGTAGACAGGGTATGCTGTATACATAGCCAGAACTAGATGACAATCTAACATAAGGTCTTAAGGAGGCTTAGTAGCTGGAAAGAGTTAGGCCCTCGAGGAGCAAGTACCTGGTTCCAGGGAAAGCTCTTAGAGAGCGATGGTAACTCACAAATGTCTGTATCTGCGATAGCTTCCAGGCAGTAGAGAATCTTCAGAGTGTCCAGGAACATGGGCCCTCAAGGAGCAAGTACCAGTTCCTATCTGCAATCTGAAACAGAGAAAAGAGAGCGAGGCCCCCGAGGAGCGGGTACCCCTAGTAAGTCTGAGGAGGCAGAGTTGCTTGGACGAATCCATAGTGAGCCGAATCAATGTCCGAATTCATGTTCGATTCGTAGTCCTTGCTAACTCATGGGTCGATACAGTACAGTGCGCTCTGACATTTTTACTGTATTGGCCTGTTGATCTGTTAGTGAAAGTATGAGACCTTTTATACTGGAAGCGGATGATGTCATCTCAGGGGACACCCCTGAGGTTCGCGCCCTAGTTGGTACATACATCGGAGTGCACGCGTGTCCTACGTCATCAGGAACATGGCGGATCCGCAGTGTCGAGCCGGTCTGGGTACGCCGGAGAGAGAGACAGCATGGAGATGCCGTGGCAGCAAGCCATCCATCAGACCCAGAGGGAGTCACCACAGAGGTAGAGAAGGTGGAGTGAGGGCGTAGAGCAGCCACGAATGCAACAGTACCCCCCTTCAAAGGGCGATCTCCTCTTCGGGTACCAGGCTTCAGTTTCAAAGGATGCGCGAGGTGAAACTGATGAAGCATCTCTTTATCCAAGATATTGGTCTGTGGCTCCCAAGTGATCAAATCGGGGCCGAAGTCTTCCCAAATCATAAGGTGTTCAAAATTTTTGCCTCTGTTACGAACATCCAGAATCTCTTTGATCTTGATTTTTATTTCATCTTCAGCAAAGATGACAGGTGGATCTTGAGATGTGGAAGAATCTTGCAGAGTGTTATTGATGGTATCAGCAGCAATAGGTGGAGCTGCTGTGGACATCACTGAGGAATTCAGCGGAAGTGGTAAAGTTGAAGAATGTCCAAAATCTACTTCTAAAGATGACTTTCCAGTACATGTAACTGGATGAGAGATGGTAGCATCACCAGTGGAAATGGACTGGCTGGTTGCCAAAGATATCTACTTTGGATCTATTATGTGCTGTGCTTCATCAGGCTCATCTTCTGAGTGAAACGAACGAGACAGCGCGTCTGCTCTGGTGTTTCGATCTCCAGGTCAATACTTAAGCACAAAATCAAAATGGTTGAAGAATAAAGACCACCTGGCCTGTCTGTTTTCAAACGTTGTGCATGGCGGAGATACTCAAGGTTTTTGTGATCTGTGAAGAAGGTTATTTGATGTTGAGCACCTTCGAGCCATGGCCACCACTCCTCAAATGAAAGCTTTATAGCTAGGAGCTCCTTGTCACCAAATCCATAATTCTTCTCAGCTGGAGAAAATCTTTGTGAGAAGAATGAACAGGGTCGTAAGGTCTTTGAGTCTCCCACTTGGCTCAACACAGCCCCTACCCCCACATCTGAAGCATCAACTTCGACAATAAAGGGTCTGTTGGGGTCTGGATGCCAGAAGCATGGTTTTGTGGAGAATGCAGTCTTCAATTTCTCAAACGCGGAAATGGCCTCTGTTGACCATTTTGAAGTGTTGGCACCCTTACGGGTCATCGCAGTCAAGGGTACAGTCAAGGAAGAATAGTTCTTAATAAAGCTACGATAATAATTGGTGAACCCCAGGAATCTCCTCAAGGCTTTCAGGCTGGTAGGTTGAGACCAACTCTTGATACTTTCAAGTTTATGAGGGTCCATTTGAAAACCTTCTTTCGATACTATGTAGCCTAGAAAAGGCACAGAGTCTTTATGAAATTCACACTTGGAGAGTTTGGCGTACAGCCGGTGTTTGCGGAGACGGTGGAGTATTTGCTTGACATCTGCAATGTGGGTGTCCAAATCCTGGGAAAAGATTAATATGTCATCCAGGTAGACCACAATGTTCTTGTACAGCAGGTCCCGCAAGATGTCATTCATTAAATTTTGGAATGTAGCAGGTACATTACACAACCCGAACGGCATTACAAGGTACTCGAAATGGCTGTCTCGCATATTGAAGGTCGTTTTCCATTCATCGCCACTTTGAATACAGATGAGGTTGTAGGCCCCCTTCAGGTCAAGTTTTGAAAATATCTTGGCCCCTTGCAGCCTATCAAACAGTTCCGAGATTAATGGCAAGGGGTAACAGTCTTTGATCGTGATTTCATTTAGACCTCGATAGTCGATACATGGACGTAGGGTACCGTCCTTCATCCCTACAAAGAAAAAGCGGTTCACCGACTGGCGACTTAGATGTCAAATAAACCGTTTCTGGAGATTTTCTTCTATGTATTCAGATATAGCTTTATTCTCCAGAGCTGAGAGAGGGTAGACCCGTTCTTTCAGTGGTTCCGAATTGGGCTTCAATCTTATGGCACAGTCATATGACCTATGTGGAGGAAGAATATCAGCCACTTCTTTGGAAAATACATTCCCAAAGGATTCGTATTCAGGCGGCGGTCCTGGCATCGCTGGAGTCTTAGGCATGCAAATGATAGTGAGGCCTCTTTGAGGCATTTCCCATGACATTCTGGACCCCATCGTGAAAGATCCAGAGATGCCCAGTCAAACTGGGGTTGATGCACTTGCAGCCAGGGTAACCCCAGGACGATAGGGTGCATGGCCTTTTCCAGTACAAAGAAGGAGATTATTTCTGTATCGAGTGCTCTAGTGCAAAGCGTAACTGATACGGTCTCGCAAGTCACATCGCCCGGCAAGGGCTCCCCATGAATGGAAGACAACAGTAGTGGATATTTTAATTTGATGAGATGGATCCTCAAGTATTCCACTAAACGTCTAGTAATGAAGTTTCCTCCTGCCCCTGAGTCCACCAGGGCAGGGGTCTGAACCGTGACTGGTCCATAGGTCAGGGAGACTGGAAGAAAGAGTGGAGGAGAGGGTGCGGTAAGTCCCAAGAACAGTCTTTCCACGGGACTTAAATTCATCCATTTCCCAGGCAAAATGGAACATGTAGAGACATCATGGCCGGGCTGACCACAGTTCATGCACAGGCCGCGTTTCTTCCAAAATTTTCTCTCATTTGAGGTCAAGTGACCATGACCAAGTTGCATCGATTCCTCTTTATCAACAGCAGGAAGTGCTGGACCCATCCAAGGTGCAGGGATACTGGCCTGTTTCAACCCAGTTATCAACTTAGGCTGGAGTTCCTTCAACTTGTCTCGGAGCCGACAATCAATCCAAGTAGCTAAGGCTATCAATTCTTCCAGCGAATCAGGTGTCTGGCGAGCGGCTATCTCGTCTTTTAAGCTGGTATCCAGGCCTCTGCAAAAGAGAATCTTGAGACATTTAGAGTCCCAGCAAAATTCTGCTCAAGAGTGTTGAGTTCTATGGCAAATTCAGCCAATGATCTGTTGCCTTGCTTCAAGTCCACTAAAGCAAATCCGGCAACAGACATACGAGCAGGGTCATCAAACACGGATTTAAACAGTGGAAACTATTCTCAAGAACAAAATTGTAAAGCATATAGAAAGACATGATTTAATGGAACATAGTCAACATGGATTTACCCAAGGGAAGTCTTGCCTAACAAATCTGCTTCATTTTTTGAAGGGGTTAATAAACATGTGGATAAAGGGGAACCGGTAGATGTAGTGTATTTGGATTTTCAGAAGGCGTTTGACAAAGTCCCTCATGAGAGGCTTCTACGAAAACTAAAAAGTCATGGGATAGGAGGCGATATCCTTTCGTGGATTACAAGCTGGTTAAAAGACAGGAAACAGAGAGTAGGATTAAATGGTCAATTTTCTCAGTGGAAAAGGGTAAACAGTGGAGTACCTCAGGGATCTGTACTTGGACCGGTGCTTTTCAATATATATATAAATGATCTGGAAAGGAATACGATGAGTGAGGTTATCAAATTTGCAGATGATACAAAATTATTCAGAGTAGTTAAATCACAAGCAGACTGTGATACATTGCAAGACTTGAAGATTGGGCATCCAAATGGCAGATGAAATTTAATGTGGACAAGTGCAAGGTGTTGCATATAGGGAAAAATAACCGTTGCTGTAGTTATACGATGTTAGGTTCCATATTAGGAGCTACCACCCAGGAAAAAGATCTAGGCATCATAGTGGATAATATTTTAAAATCGTCAGCTCAGTGTGCTGCAGCAGTCAAAAAAGCAAATAGAATGTTAGGAATTATTAGGAAGGGAATGGTTAATGGAACGGAAAATGTCATAATGCCTCTATATCGCTCCATGGTGAGACCACACCTTGAATACTGTGTACAATTCTGGTCGCCGCATCTCAAAAAAGATATAGTTGCAATGGAGAAGGTACAGAGAAGGGCAACCAAAATGATAAAGGGGATGGAACAGCTTCCCTATGAGGAAAGGCTGAAGAGGTTAGGGCTGTTCAGCTTGGAGAAGACAGCTGAGGGGGGATATGATAGAGGTCTTTAAGATCATGAGAGGTCTTGAACGAGTAGATGTGACTCGGTTATTTTCACTTTCGAATAATAGAAGGACTAGAGGGCATTCCATGAAGTCAGCAAGTAGCACATTTAAGACTAATCGGAGAAAATTCTTTTTCACTCAATGCACAATAAAGCTCTGGAATTTGTTGCCAGAGGATGTGGTTAGTGCAGTTAGTGTAGCTGGGTTCAATAAAGGTTTGGATAATTTCTTGGAGGAGAAGTCCATTAATGGCTATTAATCAATTTTACTTAGGGAATAGCCACTGCTATTAATTGCATCAGTAGCATGGGATCTTCTTAGTGTTTGGGTAATTGCCGGGTTCTTGTGGCCTGGTTTTGGCCTCTGTTGGAAACAGGATGCTGGGCTTGATGAACCCTTGGTCTGACCCAGCATGGCAATTTCTTATGTTCTTATGTTCTTAAGTCCATAAATCCTTCTATGTCCTGCAAAATAGGGTCCTTGCATTCCCACAAGGTAGATGCCCACGAGAAGTCTCTCCCATCCAAGTATGACAGGATGTAGCTGGTCTTAGAGAGGCCCGTGGGAAACAATGAATGTTGTAAGGTGAAATGTAAGCTGCACTGGTTCAAAAAGCCCCACATCTTCTGGAGTTCTCCAAAGAAGTGAATAGGAGCCGCCAGTGGAACAGCGGTCTTTAAAGTTACCTCCTTTAACTGACCTTCTTGGGTAGAAGCTGTGCCTTGTATCTTCTGTGTATGAAACTGGTGGAAAGCCGCAGTAAGTTTCTCCAAGGTTTCTTGATGTTCTGAGATGCATTGAGCCAGACCCAGTATGGCCTGCAAAGCGGAGAGGTGTGCTGGGTCCATGGGTTACTGACATCCCATACCTTAGGCTGGATTCCCAGGAGTACTGCTTCTCCAATTTTAAAGCTGGATGCACTGGAGTTAGCAATCTGTTATGATCTGCTATGCTGATGGGAGGAGCAAGCAGATGGAAGTTAGCAATCTGTTAGGCTTTACTCCTCAAGATGGGAGGAGTTATCAATCTGTTATAATCTGCTATGCTGATGGGAGGAGCAAGCAGATGGGAGTTTGCAATCTGTTATGAACTGGCTGCTGGATACTCCCATTGAAGGAGGAGTTTAACAAACTTGTTATAGATCTGCTACTGTAGAGGGAGGAGTTAACAATAGGGATATGAATCGGGCTTCTCACAATTGAAAATATCGGACGATATTTTCAAAATCGTCAGAAATCGGGGGCTCCCCAAAACGATAGGAAAACCCCACAAAATTGTTTGTGGGGGTTCTCTTATCATTTTGGGGGAGTGTGGGAAAAACGGCACACAAAAATAACCCCTAAACCCACCCCGAGCCTTTAAAACTAATCCCTTAGCTTCCCCCACCCTCCCGACCCCCCAAAAAACTTTTTACAGGTACCTGGTGATCCAGTGGAGGTCCCGGGAGCGATCTCCCGCTCCCGGGCCGTCGGCTGCCACTAATCAAAATGGCGCTGATGGCCCTTTGCCCTTACCATGTGACAGGGTATCTGTGCCATTGGCAGATCCTTGTCACATAGAGGGACCACTGGATGGTCGGCGCCATCTTTAAAAATGGCGCGGGCCATCCCCTGAGAGGGACCACCGGCTAGGCTTGGTTATGGAGACAGACACAGATAGTTCTTTTATTAGACAGGTTAGTAGAATCACCAGAGGTGGCAGTAGTGAGCTGTAGTGTCCGCCAGGGCTGAAGTCCCTCAGATACTGGCACAGCACTCCCAGGGTTGTTGAGCTGTAGAAAGACTATAAATAGTGAGTAGACAGGGTATGCTGTATACATAGCCAGAACTAGATGACAATCTCACATAAGGTCTTAAGGAGGCTCAGTAACTGGAAAGAGTTAGGCCCTCGAGGACCGAGTACCTGGTTCCAGGGAAGGCTCTGAGAGAGCGATGGTAATTCTCAAATGTCTGTATCTGCGATAGCTTCCAGACAGTAGAGATGTGAATCGTGTGATCGATCGTCTTAATGATCGATTTTGGCTGGGGGGGGGGGGGGGGGAAGAGGGAATCAGATCGTCGCGGTTTTGTTTTTTTTAAAATCGTGTAAATCGTAAATCGGGGGAGGGCGGGAAAACTGGCACACTAAAACAACACTAAAACCCACCCCGACCCTTTAAAATAAATCCCCCACCCTCCCGAACCCCCCCAAAATGTTTTAAATTACCTGGGGTCCAGTGGGGGGGGTCCCGGTGTGATCTTCCACTCTCGGGCCACGAGTGCGTTAATAGAAATGGCGCCGGCGCCATTTTGGTTCCTGTCCCCCGACGTCACGAGCACAGGAGATCGCTCCCGGACCCCCACTGGACCCCCAGGGACTTTTGGCCAGCTTGGGGGGGCCTCCTGACCCCCACAAGACTTGCCAAAAGTCCAGCGGGGGTCCGGGAGCGACCTCCTGCCGTATTGCCGTATTGCAAAATGGCGCCGGCCATACGGCCATATGACAGGGCAAAGGTAGCGCCGGCGCCATTTCTATTAACGCGCCCGTGGCCCGAGAGTGGAAGATCACACCGGGACCCCCCCACTGGACCCCAGGAAATTTAAAACATTTTGGGGGGGTTCGAGAGGGTGGGGGATTTATTTTAAAGGGTCGGGGTGGGTTTTAGGGTTGTTTTAGTGTGCCGGTTTTCCCGCCCTCCCCCTTCCCCCGCTTTACGATTTTTGACGATAAATCGGGGGAATTACTATTGTATCGCGCCTCTAACAATTTTTAACGATTTAAAATATATCGGACGATATTTTAAATCGTCAAAAAACGATTCACATCCCTACCAGGCAGTAGAGAATCTTCAGAGTGTCCACCAGGAACATGGGCCCTCGAGAAGCGAGTACCGGTTCCTATTTGCAATCTGAAATAGAGAAAAGAGAGTGAGAGCCCCGAGGAGCGGGTACGCCTGGTAAGTCCGAGGAGGCAGAGTAGCTTGGACGAATCCGTAGCGAGTCCGAATCAAAGTCCGAATTCATGTCTGATTCATAGTCCTTGCTAACTCAATCTGTTAGCAAACGTATGAGACCTTTTATACTGGAAGCGGATGACATCATCTCAGGGGATGCCCCTAAGGTTCGCGCCATAGCTGGTACATACATCGGAGCGCACGCGCTTGCATCCTACGTCATCAGGAGCATGGTGGATCCGTAGTGTTGAGCTGGTCCGGGTCCTCTGGAGAGAGAGACGGCATGGAGACGCCATGGCAGAAAACCGTCCATCAGACCTGGAGGGAATCGCTACAGAGGTAGAGAGGGTGGAGTGAGGGCATAGAGCAGCCACGAACGCAACAGTGAGTACATTACCTTCAAGCCTCTCTGCTCTCAGGGATCAGGTGCTCGCTCCTCAAGGCCTGCTTTCCCTATCCTGGGGTTCTCCTTACTGGGTCTTTTTGCATATTCCACTGTACTCATTATTCTCAGTTCTTTCCACTACAGCACTGCTACAGGAGGAGTCGCTGTTCCAGCGCCTGAGGGATACTAGCCCAGCCGGGCTACTTCTGCTGCTCACCACTGCCACCTCTGGTGGCTTCACCACATTGTCTAATAAAAGATCAATCTCTGTGTTTGTGTGTCCTAAGCTAAGCCTGACCTGTGGCCCCTCATGGGACTTCCCCCTGTGGGCGTGGTCATCTGCCACAATGTCCAAGGGTTGACCCAAACTTCACTAATTATAACACTGTGCATCTGTTTGAGAGAGGAAGGACCACCATGAAATTGTGATTAAAGGGGTCCATGGTTCCCTGGGGGATTACAGCTATATCAGCCACCAGGGTCATCCTGCCAATGGTTTCTGCTGTGCACAGGTGGGACGAGAGTTCACATAGGCCAGGACATCTCTCTGCATCTAGGGACTACAGTAATACTTCTGGAGCATTGCAAGAGTTCAGGACCATCCAAAGTGATCTGTGACATGGGAGTTGTTGGACCACTTTAACACTTTTTCCCAGAGTTTACATGGGACAACCGTCTTCCCTGGTGGGATGGTCATGGTGGCGGCTAGAAGAATCTGGGCAGGGTCAACAATAAATATGGGAAGTTCCAGAGTATCCTTCATCAGGAATGACTGGGATAGTGTATCTGCACATATGTTCTTGAAGGCTGGTCGATAACGTAGCTCAATGTTAAAACGTGCAAAGAATAATGACCATTGAGCCTGCCGAGCATTTAGCCGTTGAGCATGGTGGAGATGTTCCAAATTTTTGTGACTGGTGTAGATGGTCTGGCAATCCTGGATTTCTTCGAGCCAGTGGCATCATGCCTTGACTGCAAACTTAATGGCCAGAAGTTCCCTGTCACCAATCCCATAGTTCCACTCAGCAGGGGAGAATTTTCATGAGAAGTAGAAGCATGGATGGGGGACACCCTTATTCGAGTGCTGGCTCAAGACTTCCCCTACACCTCGATGATAAAGGGGCGAGTTGGATGTGGATGGTGGAGTCAGGGTTTCCAAAGAAAGGCATCTTTCAATTCTTGAAGTGCAGTGATGGCCTCCAATGGCCAGATTCTGGTGTTCATCCCCCTTATTGGTGAATGCTATAAGGGGAGCTGCAATTTTCAAGTAGTTGGGAATAAAATGCCGGTAATAGTTGGCAAAGCCTAAGAATCTCTGCAGAGCGCATAGCCCAGTTGGTCGCAGCTAGTCTTGGTTCTTTTGACCTTATCTGGGTCTATGTGGAAGCACTTGTTGGACATGAGGTATCCTAGGAAGGAAAGACTTTCCTTCTCAAAAATGCACTTCTCCAGCTTTGCATATTGTTTGTTGTCATGCAGTCTTTGGAGTACACGCCGTACATGCTAGTGGTGAGTGTGGAGATCCTTAGAAAAGATGAATATATCATCAAGGTAGATGATGACACAGACTTAAAGGATATCTTTGAATACTTCATTCATCATCTTTTGAAATACTGTGGGTGCATTGCATAAACCAAATGGCATAATCAGGTATTCATAATGCCCATCTTGTGTATTGAATACCATCTTTCACTCATTTCAGGGATGAATCCGAATTAGATTGTAGGCACCGTGGAAGTCCAGTTTAGTGAAGACCCTTGGTCCTTGGAGGCGGTCAAATAGCTCAGTGATGAGTGGTAGTGGTTAGGGGTCTTTCTTAGTAATGGCATTTAGACCTCTTTATTTTATGTACGGGTGCAATGAGCCACCCTTTTTGGAAACAAAGAAGTACCCAGCCCCGGCCGAGGAGGTAGAAGGGAGATGAAACCCCAGTTGAAGTTTTCTTTAACATATTCTGTCATTGCATTGGTCTCCAGGTTGGATAATGGATATACCCTGCCTCGAGGAGGTATGGAGTTGGGTAGTAGATTGATGGCCCAATTGTACACATTGAGAGGGCGGAGTCTTGGCTTCTTTCTTGGAAAAGACATCAGCGTAGTCAGTGTATTGTGGGGGAAACTCCACTAGAGCTAAGGGCAGGCGGAGTGGGGGTTCTACTCATTGCAAGCAGAAGTCATGGCAATGGGGTCCCCAACTGGACTTGTAATGTAGCCCAGTCAAACTACAGAGTCAAGGAGGCCCAGCATGATGGAGTGAACTGCCTTGTCAATAACATGGAGAATCATATCCTCTACATGTAGTATGCCAGTGTGCACATGTAGAGAAGCCATAGCAAGGGTAATCCAGCCTGGCAGAGGGTCCCCAGGAATGGATGAGATGAGAAGAGGGGTCTTCCAGGGAACCATGGGAAGCTGCAAGTGGTCAGAGAAGGCTTTCATTATGAAGATCCCCCCGGCACCGGAATCGACCAAAGCTAATGTAGGGAACTCCTGGTCATCCACCACAATGGTCACCGGGAGTGTCACTTGAGAAGCAGAAGTGGTAAAGCCTAGGATCACCACCCAACTAGATGCTAGGTAATTTCCCAGCCTCTATGGGCATTGAGCGAGCTGGTGCCCCACCCCAGCACAGTAGAAACAGAATCCTGGCAACAGTGAAGCCTCTCTTCTGGGGTGAGACACCTGTGACCAATTTGCATTGGTTTTTTTGGATGTGATTGGCCTAGAGCTAGTGCTGCCATCAGAGCAGGAGCAAGAGGTGTTGGAATTGAGGGGCCAGCACAAACGGTTTGAGTGGTGGGTGAAGTCCTCTTGCCCGTTGCTGGAGGCAACAGTAAATCTTCCTGGCCAAGGCAATCAGCCTGTCCAGGGATTCTGGGAGTTCACAGGTGGTTCTTTCACCCAGGAAGACAGCCCCTCCAAGAAAATGTTGTGAAGGCTTCCTCTCCCCAATTCAGCTCTGTAGCCATGGTTTGGAACTTGATCATATAATCCATCAAGGGGTGAGTGTTGCGACCATCACTGCCCAATGTTTCCACTCTGCCCTCTTTACCTCTGTGGCGACTCCCTCCAGGTCTGAAGGACGGCTGGCTGCCACGGCGTCTCCCTGCCGTCTCTCTCTGGCGTCCCCGGACCAGTTCGACGCTGCAGATCCGCAATGTTGCCTGAAGCCTAGGGCATGCGCGCGCTTACAAGTGAAGTACCAGCAAGGGCGCGAACCTCAGGGGCATCCCCATGAGATGATGTCATCTACTTCCGATATTTAAAGGTCTCTGATACTGCTGACAAACTGAGTTAGCAAGGGTTCGGGTTAAGACAAGTGTTAGTCTGGTTACCCTGTCTAAGCTACTCTGCCTCCTCGGACTTACCAGAGGTACCCGCTCCTCGGGGGCCTCGCTCTCTTTTTGCTTTTTAGGTTACAGACAGGAACCGGTACTCGCTCCTCGAGGGCCCTCGTTCCTGACTATCTGCTGATTCTCTTCTACCTGGAAGCCATCACTGTCTCCATCTTTGTGAGTTATCATCGCTCTCTAAGATCTTTTCCCGGAACCAGGTACTCGCTCCTCGAGGGCCTATCCTTTCCAGCTCCTGAGCTCCCTGAGACCAATATGTGAGTGTTATCATCTAAGTTCTGTTCATGAACTCTACATACCCTGCCTACTCACTGTCTACAGTTTCTCAACAGCTCAGCCATCCAGGGATTGCTTCTCCAGTATTTGAGGGACTTCAGCTCTGCTGCGACCTTCAGCTCACTACTGCCACCTCTGGTGGTTTCAAGACCTGTTTAATAATAGAACTAGTGTGTGTCTGTCTCCATACTCTAAGCCTAGCTGGTGGTCCCTCTCGGGATCTTCCCCCGGGGGCATGGTCATCTGCCACCGGCCCAAGGATTCACCCACTACTATCTCCAGCAGTCTATAACAACAAATTGCTTCTCCGCCTACAGAATACATCATATTGCTACTCCTATCTGATTGCTCCTCCCAACAACATAGCGGATTATGACAGCGAGTGCCCTGATGAAGATGCAGAAGGTCTGAACCCACCATGGTTAGCTGTCCGGGTTTATGAAAGATGAGCTTGAAGGCCCTGACATGTTGTTGCAAATCTTGGAGAAGAGGGTCTGATCACTCCCACAAGGCCAAGGCCTTCCCATCCAATAGGGAGAGTATGAATGTGGTCTTGACAGAGTCACTGGGGAACAGTGCCAGCTGAGAGGAGAAGTAAATGAAACAATGGTTCAAGAACCATCAGCACTGTTTCAGGTCCCCAGCAGGGCAGTTTATGAGGGCAGAACCTGTAACTGAAGGTGGGGCAGGTACTAAAGGAGGTGTCATGGCTGCTACAGGAAGTGGACAGATGGATGAAGTCACTGTTGCATCCAGATAGGTGCTGAAGTGTTCCATGGAGAACACCAGGAGCTGGAGATACTGCTGCTGTTGCTGCTGCTGTTGAATATTCTCTGCTAGGCCTGGTATTGCCTGAAGACCCAAAGCATCTGCTGGCATCCATTGCTTCAGCAATCTATTACAGAAGTGGATCTTTGAGACAAGGCGGGATTGGCTCAACCGGTTGGGAGGAGCCCTGCAGGTTCTCACCAATGGCAGGTGGAGCTAGCTGAAGCAGAGGCCCAACAGGAGATTCACCAACACCAGCCCTCTTTCCCCTTAGTTGAGCCCTCGGGTGCTGGGGCCGACTGGACTTAGGCACGGGCATCTGTGGAGGTGAAGATTCGATACTTGGAAGATGTGGCAGGCCAGCACAGTGGACGAATGCAGAGTCAGGTCGGGCAGCAGTAAGATTAGCAGCAGGCAATGAAGTCTGGTAGGGGTTGTGGTCAGAGGCAAGCAGAGTTCAGTCAGTGTCATGGTTCAGTCAGTGTTCAGGGCAAGCAGAGTTCAAGCAGCATCAAGATCCAATCCAAGGTCAAGCCAGAAGTCCAATCAGAGAAGGAGGGAAATGAAGAGGAGGATGAAGGACCACAGGGGTATGATGAGATGCTGTAGGCAGACGAAAGGAAGACTGACAATGAAGACAAGAAAACAGGAAACAACTGGACTGCCAAGGAACCAGGAACAGGGCACAGGAACTCAGGAACAACACACAGTGGAAACAGGAATCAGGAGCCAAAGAACAGGAAGTAAGAATCATAAATACAGTGGCAAATGCACCTCTCGAATGAGATTACCTTTGCGAAGGCACTGGAGGAGTGTCTAGAGGAGTTTTATATATGGTCTAAGCAATGAATTATCAGGAGGTGCCCTCAGATTGTTCCTGCCACTGGCCTTTTAAATATGAGGAGATTAGGCACGCACGTGCCTTAGAAGCATTCGAAAAGGCAGTGAATGCGGCAGGCAGGCTGGGCCTAGTATCTTTCTGTGGTAGTGTCAGGTTGCAGAGATGACCACGTCGTGGAGAGAGGGACCAGATCCTGCGACAGGAGCACAGGTGAGCACAAGAGCCTATTGCTTTGCCACACAGACATGTAATAATTTAGCCTTTCTTTTATTCTTTTACCCCGACTTAAAACCCTGCTAACTTGCTGAGCTTTGCTTTTTTTTTTTTATACTTACATGCCATCTATAGCAGAAGTAAAGTTACGTGGTAGGGGATTCCTGGTGCGCACTTCTGCGCCTAAATACTTATGCGTACATTTCAAGATAACTTCCCGGAATGCCCATGTCCTGTCCATGCTCTGCCAGTCCATGCCCAAGTGCTTTGTAAAATCCTCACAGCGTGTGCCAGTTCTTGCATATCTCCTGGCTTTGGCATGCATAGGGCTTTTAAAATTAAGCTTTTAGGATTTAATAGGCATAACAATCTAGGTCCAGCTGTCATCTTGGGCCCAGATACATCTTTACATCTGCTTAAATTTTTCATCTTTGATGCTTCAATAAGCATTTCATTGATGTAGTCTTCATTCTCTGGAATCTTGTCATTGTTGCCACTTCCTCTCTGAGCTCCACCACTTGTTTCAGAGGAAGGCAATCTGCAGACATTTTTCATATTGAATCAGTTCCTCACTGTGGATCAGGACATCTGTACAGCAGTAGAAGAAGTAATAGTTTAGTTTAATTTTAGTTTATTTGCTTGATTAATGATTTCTTACTTCAGTAAAACAAAGCAATGTACAAATATAAATGGCAAAATAATACAATTTAAAAAACAATCTTACAATGATTAAAATAAAACAAAACAAAGCAATGTACAGATATAAATATTAAAATAGTGAAATTAAAACAAAAATCAATCTTATTGCAATTACAGAAATAAAATTGAAGGTATGAGCATAAGATTCTCAGAATAGAATTAATGCACTAAGACAAAACAATTTCCTGGCTAAAGGCCGAGTAGCGCAACAGTACTCCCCCCCCCCCCCCCCCCCAGGCCTCCCCCTTACCGGTCTAGGCTTCTCTGGATGCTGATGATGGAAGGTATGAAGAAGGTTCTTGTCAAGGATGTGATGGGAGGGCTCCCACGAGTTCTCCTCAGAACCGAAGCCCTCCCATGCCAGGAGGTACTCCCAGTGCCCTCTATGGCAACAAACGTCTAGAACATCCCGGACTTGGAGGGTAGCCTCTGGTTCAGCAGCGAGCTGAGTGGGCTGTGGTGGTCTCTGCGAAGGCCAGGATAAGACCAGTGGCTTGAGTAGGAATACTTGGAATGTATTGTGAATCCCAAGAATCGGAGGCAGCTTCAGGTGGTAGGTTGCTGCTCCCACTTGGCTTAGGACAGGAAATGGACCTACGTACTTTGGAGCCAGTCGTTGAGAGGGCAGCCGGAGACGGATATGCAGGTGCTGAGCCAGACCTTTTGTCCAGGAAGAAATACTGGGGCGGTCAGACGGTGGGTGTCCATCACCCGTTTGCCACGATTGGCTGCTTGACAGAGAAGTTCTTTGATCTGGTACCACAGCTGGCAGATGGTCTGGGCTGTGGACTGTGCTGCAGGAGATGGCACACTGAGAGGACCTGGAAGAGGCAGGTGGGGCTGCCAAACAAAAACCACTGCAAGCGGAGAGGTCCAGGTGGTGGATGCGATGTGGGTATTGTGTGACAATTTTGCCCTCTGAAGAAGGTCAACCCAGATGTTTTGCTGGTCATTAATGTAGGACCAGAGGAAGGCCTTCAGGGAGTGGTTGGTTCTCTCGGCCTGGTCGTTGGCCTGCGGATGATAGGCAGAGGTCAGGTTCAGGGTGATGTTGAATTTACTGCAGAGGGATCTCCAATACTTTGCAGCGAACTGAGGGCCACGGTCCGAGATGATTTCCTGTGGCAATCCGTGAAGATGGAAGACGTGATTCTGGAAAAGCTGGGCGAGTTCAAGAGCCGATGGTAGGCCAGGTAAAGGCATAAAATGGACCATTTTGGATAAACGGTCTATTAGGACCCAAATTACAGTGTGCCCCTTGGAAGGGGGCAGGTCCACAATGAAGGATGTAGAAAGACTAGTCCAGGGTTCTGTGAGTGCAGGAAGGGGCTGAAGGAGCCCCCACGGACATCCAGTGGGAGACTTTTGTTGAGCATAGACAGGACAAGAGTCTACGTAGTCTTGGGAGTCTTTTACCATACTGGCCCACCAGTAGTGTCTGCGGAGCATCTCAAAGGTTTGGGCCCAACCAGGATGACCAGCGAGTCGGGAGTCGTGGGCCCAATGTAGTACTCGCTCTCGGAGACGACAAGGCACTACCGTCTTACCAGCTGGCATGGTGGTAGTAACGGTGATGGAGATGCAGGCGGGGTCGATGATATGAGTCGGAGTCTCGGGGTTATCCTCCAGCTCCACCGAGCATGAGAGAGCGTCGGCACGGAGATTCTTCTCAGTCGGGCGGTAGCATAATTCAAAATTGAACCTTGCGAAGAAGAGGGCCCAATGGGCCTTCCGTGCATTGAGTAGCTGGGCTACTTTCAGGTGCTCTAAGTTTTTGTGGTCCGTGTAGATGGTGAACTTGTGCTGCGCTCCCTCAAGCCAGGGACGCCACTCCTGGAAGGTAAGTTTCATGGCAAGGAGTTTGCGGTCCCCTATGGTATAGTTGCGTTCTGTGGGTGAGAACTTGTGGGAGTAAAAATAGCATGGGACAAGAGCTCCCTTTGTGGAGTACTGGCTGTGGACTGCCCCAGTGCCAATGATAGATGCGTGAACCTCGACAATGAAGGGGCTGTACGGGTCTGGATGGTGGAGACATGGGCCAGTACGGAAGGCCTCCTAAAGTGCCTGGAATGCAGACTGGTCTTTGGGACTCCACTCCTGGAGGTCACATCCCTTCCTAGTCATGGCAGTGAGTGGCTAGCATGGAGAGTCTGCAATAAAGTGACGGTAATAGTTCATGAATCCCAAGAACCTTTGTAGAGCTTGCAGACCAACCGGCTGGGGCCAGTCACGAATATCTTGGAGTTTGTCCTGGTCCATGGTGAATCCTTGGCGTAGAGATGGTGGTTCCTAAGTCGCTGGAGAACAGTCTGGACATGAGAGTGATATAATTCCAGGTCTTTGGAAACGATCAAGATGTCATCCAAATACACTACGACGGAGTATAGGAGGTCTCGGAAGATTTCATTCATCATCCTCTAGAAGATGGCAGAGATGTTGCATAGCCCAAAGGGCATTACTACGTATTCGTAGTGTCCATCCCGTGTATTAAACGCAGTTTTCCATATATCCTCTGGTTGAATGCGGACCAAACTGTAGGCCCCAAGTAGGTCCAACTTGGTAAAAATCCGGGCCCCCTGGAGCTGATCGAATAGCTCTCCGATGAGTGGCAGCAGGTACCGGTCTTTGCAGGTGACGGCGTTCAGGCCTCTGTAGTCAATACATGGCCTTAAGGTACCGTCCTTCTTCTTTACAAAAAAGAACCTGGTGCCTGCAGGGGATGTAGAGAGCCTAATGAACCCCATTGGCTAGATTTTCCTTGATGTAAGCGGACATAGCTTGAGTCTCAGGAAGTGAGAGAGGGTAAGTTCTGTCCTTGGGAGGTATGGTACTGGGTAACAGCTCGATTGGGCAGTTAAACTTCCGGAGAGGGGTAAGATGTCTGCTTGTTGCTTAGAGAAGACAGCTTGGTAGTCTGAATAGGGCGTAGGTAGCCCAGGAAGGGTCATGGATGTTAGCACCGGAACGGACAGGGACACCCACCATAAACAATGGGTTTGGCACAGAGGGCCCCACTGGGTAAGCTCGAGCGACTCCCAGTCAAAATGTAGGGAGTGCAATTGTAGCCATGGTAGACCGAGGACAATGGGGTGCACTGACCTTTTCAGGATCAGGAGAATAATCTCTTCTTCATGGAGAGTCCGTACGGTCAGTCAGATGGCTAGGGGTGCGATGGGTGCTGCGATCAGGTAAGGGTTCTCCATGGATGGCGACAATTCATAATGGCACCTCAAGTGGTTGAGTAGGAATTTGAAGTAGTGTTATTAATTCTTCATGAGGGTGGTGGTGGAGAAGGAATGTGCCTCCCTAAAGAGGGAGACAGGCAACAGACGTTGAGTGCAGTAACTGTAGCCAGGCCTGGAATAGTCTGTAAGGCGGAGGACTCCACTGAGCCCATGGCCTTGGCAACCTGTTGCACTGGAGGTGGACCCTTGGCCTGGCGCAGGATTGGTACGAGCCACTGAGAGACACCAGAGGGTGCCTGCTGCCAGGAGGCGGAGCACACAAGGAGACAGAGGCTAGCTGGAGCTTCACCAATAACAGTCCGTGGGTTGAGCCCTTGGATTTACGGACCACCTCGGCTTAGGTGGGCCTCTGAAGGTCTCCCGGAGAGGTAGCAGAGAGGTGTACCCACCAAGAGCAAAGGTACGCTGCTAGTGGAGAACAGGTGAGCTAGACTGGAACAAAGAGTACTGTCCTTGGGAGGTATGGTACTGGGTAACAGCTCGATTGGGCAGTTAAACTTCCGGAGAGGGGTAAGATGTCTGGAAGGAGACAGGAACTGAAGGTCCTCCAGACAGGATGGGCAGTGCCTAGTGGTCTAGCTTGTAGAAGGCCACAAACAGCATCAGAGCAGTCAGGCCTGGTAGTCACAGGAGAAGCAAAGAGAGTGTCCGAATGGAGCGCAAAGGTCAAAGCGAGGGTATCCATTCGCCAAAGCAAGGGTCAGTTCCAGGTATCAGTCTGAGCATGGTCAGTGGCAGGCAGAGGTCAGTTCAGGTATCAGTCTGAGCGTAGTCAGTGGCAAGCTGAAGTCAGTTCCAGGCAGCGGTCCAAATGTGGTCAGAGGCAAGCAGAGAACAGTACCGGGTATCAGTCCAAGCGTGGTCAGGGGAGCTGAGGTCAGTACCGTGTATCAGTCCAAGAAGGTACAAACTGGGTAGCAGAACGTGGAACAGGAACAGACGCTGGGACACAGGAAGGACCACGTGGATTGCAAACTGGCTAAAAGACAGGAAACAGAGAGTAGGATTAAATGGACAATTTTCTCAGTGGAAGGGAGTGGACAGTGGAGTGCCTCAGGGATCTGTATTGGGACCCTTACTTTTCAATATATTTATAAATGATCTGGAAAGAAATACGACGAGTGAGATAATCAAATTTGCAGATGACACAAAATTGTTGAGAGTAGTTAAATCACAAGCAGATTGTGATAAATTTCAGGAAGACCTTGTGAGACTGGAAAATTGGGCATCGAAATGGCAGATGAAATTTAATGTGGATAAGTGCAAGGTGATGCATATAGGGAAAAATAACCCATGCTATAATTATGCAATGTAGGGTTCCATATTAGGTGCTACAACCCAAAAAAGAGATCTAGGTGTCATAGTGGATAACACATTGAAATTGTCGGTTCAGTGTGCTGCAGCAGTCAAAAAAGCAAACAGAATGTTGGGAATTATTAGAAAGGGAATGGTGAATAAAACGGAAAATGTCATAATGCCTCTGTATCGCTCCATGATGAGACCGCACCTTGAATACTGTTACAATTCTGGTCGCCGCATCTCAAAAAAGATATAATTGCGATGGAGAAGGTACAGAGAAGGGCTACCAAAATGATAAGGGGAATGGAACAGCTCCCCTATGAGGAAAGACTAAAGAGGTTAGGACTTTTCAGCTTGGAGAAGAGATGACTGAGGGGGGATATGAAAGAGATGTTTAAAATCATGAGAGGTCTAGAACGGGTAGATGTGAATCGGTTATTTACTCTTTCGGATAGTAGAAAGACTAGGGGGCACCATGAAGTTAGCATGGGACACATTTAAAACTAATCGGAGAAAGTTCTTTTTTACTCAGCGCACAATTAAACTCTGGAATTTGTTGCCAGAGGATGTGGTTAGTGCAGTTAGTATAGCTGTGTTTAAAAAAGGATTGTGTAAGTTCTTGGAGGAGAAGTCCATTACCTGCTATTAAATTCACTTAGAGAATAGCCACTGCCATTATCAGTGGTAACATGGAATGGACTTAGTTTTTGGGTACTTGCCAGGGTCTTATGGCCTGGATTGGCCACTGTTGGAAATAGGATGCTGGGCTTGATGGACCCTTGGTCTGACCCAGTATGGCATTTTCTTATGTTCTTATGTTCTTAACACAGGAACGCAGGTACACTGGAACAAGCACAGGATCAAGAAACGCAGGAACACTGGAACAAGCACAGGAACAAGGAATGCAGGAACACTGGGACAAGCACAGGATCAAGGAACGCAGGAACACTGGAACAAGCACAGGAACAAGGAACGCAGGAACACTGGAACAAGCACAGGATCAAGGAACACAGGAACACAGGACGGCAACTAGCTTCACACAAAAGTGATGACCTATTTGCCAAGGCAAGGGACTGGAGACTGAGCCCTGCGTTTTACGCAGGGCTCAGTCTCCAGTCCCTCAAGTGACGTCATCGCTGTGCGCCGCAGAGGAGTTTCCCACCCTTGGCCCATTAAAGGGCTAGGTGATCCACATGCGTGCGTGCCTAGGGGCGGACCCAACGCCGCTGAGGACGCTGAGCCCCGACTTGAGGAGCAGTGCAAGGTCAAAAGCCCCGAAAGGCCTGGAGATGCTGTGGAACACTGCGGTCACAGGGGGCTTGGCTGTGGCTGCGAGGGAGGACTGGCCAGGCCTCGCAGAGGGGAGCCAGAGGTGAGCAGGCCTGGTCGTGGCAGCAGCGCGGTTGGGACGCGCAACAAATAAGACTTATAAAACCAAAGACAACAAATTTAAAAATAATAAAAGTAATGAGTTAAAACATAAACCCAAGGTGGTATGGATAAATTGTATCCAAACATGATTAAAATATGTAAACCTGAAAGAAAACTTTTAAGTGCTTTCCTAAATTTTTTATAATCTTTCTCAAATTGTAAGACTAAAGGTAGAGAGTTCCAAATGCTTGAAGCAAGATAGGAGAAAGAAATTTCTCTTTTACAAAGCTGCTCGTGGAGCCCATCCCACGAGCAGCCTCTCACCTCTGCGCCAGCCAGTGCCTGACCATTTCCCGGCCTGATACTGCCTCAGACCTCTGTCCTCCGTAAGTGGCTTGGGAGCCGCCACCGTCGCCGCTACCTGTGGCAGGGAGGCTGTTGTGGATTCCTCCTTCTTGCAGCCTAGACCACCCTGGACTGCTGCTGCCACTTTCCGTGGCCCAACGCCGCTGTAAGCGGCAGGAGGGTCCGACGTTGCTTCTTCATATGGCATGGAGCCACTGCTGGGACACCTCTTCATGTGGCATGGAAGCTGCCGCCGTCTTCATCTTCTTCGCGACCCTGGTGCTGCCACCATTGCCTCTACATGCGGCAGGTCTCACCTGTGTGTGTAGGTCCAGTGGACGTCTGAGCCTGCCTTGTTTCAGTTCCTTGATGTTCCATCTCGATCTTGGTCCAGTCTTGTTCCAGCTCCAGCCCATGCTTGAACACTCTCACCTCTCACGGTGTGTGTTTTGGGGCTCCTCCCTGAGCCACACCTTGGCCCAAGCACTCACAATCCCTCTAGAGCAAGTGACTGCACCCTGACACTCACAAAATTCTCTTGTAGTTTCTAACCTAATCTCTTTGTTTGATTGCACAATTAATAATTCATGTTGTAATGAATGAAGAGTTCAATTAGGACAGTACGATTTGATGAGATTAATAAGATAAAGAGATGTACCACATCTGAAAGCTTTAAATGTTAGACAGCCAATTTTGAAAATAAAGGTGTGCTGATATAAAAACCAGCAAAGTTCTTGTGGAAGAGATGACACATAATTGGGTTTGTTTGTTTTTTTCAAAAAATTAGTTTGGCTGCTGTATTTTAAACTACTTGCAGTCTAATTTATTGAGAAGCGGAGCATTACGGTAATTTAATCTGCTAAGTATAAGCGAATGTATAAGAATCTTCAAATCATATTGATTAACAGAAAACCTTATGCACTGAATGAAACATAAACAGAAATAAGATATTTGAATTAAATGGAAAATGTCTGCTGAAAAATTTAGGCAAGAATTTAAGTGGACTCCCAGTGTGATGACTACCTCTTTTACTTGAATGGGTTTACTGGGGAAGTGGCTTAGAGGCTCAATAAACCATTAAACCTTACATTTATCAGGGTTTGCTTTGAATCTGAAGGCTTTTAACTGTCTTACAATCTCTGTCAAGCAGTTGCTGAAGTGTGCAAGGAATCCAGGGTTTTCAAGTTTAACAAAGCTACAACCTGAATGTCATCAGCATACATACAAGAAGCAAAACCCATGTTCTGTTCTAAAGTCACTAAAGGAGTTAACTATAAGTTGAATAATGTGTGGGACTCCACAGTTCAGCTAAGACATGATAGGTCATTGTACTATAAAACTTGATATGTTCTATCTTGAAGGAAGGACTTAGACCAATTTAAGGCTTAATTGCAAACACTGATGTTGAGTAGTTGATGATCAACTATATCAAATTCAGCACTCAGTCCAAAAAAACAATGAGCACTGCATGCCCTCTGTCCAAACTGAAGCTAATATGTATTTGTAAGGTAGCTAAAGCAGTCTCCATGCTAAAACCCTTACAGAACCCTGATTGTTTGGGATGCAGATCTAAGAATGGGGTCACGTAGGATGATGTGCTAGGGAGGACGCGTTCTCCCTAAGCTCCGTGTGCCATGGACATAAATCTACTGGCATCATCTCTCCGGCACGGCGACCAGGTGTGTGAGAAGGCTAATTCTCAATAGCCCGTGTCGATAGTACATTTTATGAATAAATCCCCGCAAACGATGGCCTCTAGAGGGGTAAAAAGGGACAAAGGAAAAGACAAAGGGAAGACCGCGGATCCAAAGATGGTGGCGGGACTGGGAGAGACGGCGCCTTCCGTATCGACTCCGCTCACGGTAGAAATTTTACAGTTTACCTTAGAAAATACCCTGGACACTAAACTTGCCGGGATCACTCAACAGCTAGAAGAGGTAAAATTGTCCATCGTGGAACTTAACCAGAGGCTCGAACTCTTGGAGGGGAGAATAGTCGGGTTGGAGGAGGGGCTGGCGGAGAACACCGGGAAGGTCAGCGCTCAGGCGGCGGCCCTCCAGGAATGCCTACAGAAGGTAGATGATTTGGAAAATTGCTTGCGATGGGACAATTTAAGGTTTCTGGGCCTCCGGGGCTCGGAGCATTTTTGGAAGGCTGGCTCCCTGCAGCATTGGACCTAACGGATCTGCAGAGCAAACTTAAAGTTGAAAGGGCGCATAGATTGGGGACCCAGTGAAACTCAGACGTGCATCCCTGAATTGTGATTGCAAAAACTTTGAACTCCACCACAAAGCAACATATCTGGCTGGCATATCACATAACCCGGACATAAAATACAAGGGCCAGCGTGTGCGGATTACACAGGACTATTCCGCCCAAGTCTCGCAACAGTGAAAGAAATTTTCTCCGATATGCTCACAACTGATTGAAAAGAAAATGAAGTTCACCCTTCTATACCCAGCGATGCTAAAAATATGGTGTGAGGGCAAGGCCATCTCTTCAAACTCCCGGATGAAGCACAGAAATGTTTGGGTTCTGTGGAGGTTGGTCAGCCATCCTCTCCTTGATGTGACTTATTTATTTATTTATTTATTTATTTGTGCTTTTCTATACCGGCATTCACGGTTGGTCGTATCATGTCGGTTTACATAGAACAAGGGGTGAGCAATAAATTATAACGTACAGAATTATAACCTGAGTATAAACAGTACGAACTGTAACAAGTGCAAGGAAAAAAGAAGTTACAATAAACAGGGATGATTCGAACTGGGAGTAAAAGAAGAAGATAGTAGCTGTTTAACATAAGTGATAGAACGTTGCAGTAACTAGTAATGTCTGGATCAGTTTGAAGGAGGATAATCAGTAAGGCTCAGTTTGATGGAGGATAATCAGTAAGGGTCCGGGAATGCTTTCTTGAATAACCATGTTTTTAGTCTTTTTCTGAAGGTTGGAAGGCAAGGTTGGAAGGCAAGGTTGGAAGGCTAGGTTGGAAGGCAAGATTGGAAGGCAAGGTTGGAAGGAAGACTTAATTTGAGCTCCACAAATACCCAAACAAGATCCTGGCAGGCGAACTGTGTTTTTCTACCTTAGCTTCGTACATCGGGTCCTATTCTTTTAATGACCAGCGGAGAGAGACATTGTGAGATCCTGTTCCTTCTTCTCCTCGGACTCAGCTAGCCTTGCCAGAGTAGGCTTTAGCTAGGATTAAGCTTCCAGGGGACTTTGTGAGATTGATCCCTTTTGTTGCAGTCAGGTGCAGGGAGACCATTGAAAGATGCGTGAAATGGATTGTGAACAGCATCATAGTCTAGTTCTGCCATGCCCTACTGGTCCATCTTGGTCAGCCCAGAATCACGGTGGTCCGTGGCACCTTTGCATCCTATCCTCGATTGGGTTTACCCCAGGGGGGTATACGATCAGTATTACTCTTTGATGTGAATGGGGTAATAGGGAGGGGGGGGGGGACATGGGGTCGAGGTGTTTGGGGGTGGGATAGGCTTGGGTGATGGGTATGGTAGGGGGATTATGAGTTGTATGGATGGAGACTGTATGGGTGTGTGCAGAGTGAAAGTCAGCCTGTTTGTACAGGTTTCTCATTTCTCTCATGGCTTCATCAGTCAGTATGGGGGGGGGGGGGGGGCACAGCTGGGACCCTCCCCTCTGAAAGGATACTTTGGTTCACACAAGCGCTACATGCCATGATCTGGTAGGTTTATGCTCAAGTTGATATCCTGGAACATACATGGTCTGGGTTTACCCATCAAACGTAAGAAAATTTTGTCACATTTAAAAAGATTACATGGCTATATAGTTTGTATTCAGGAAACACATTTAAATGCTGCAGAAAGTCTTAAATTACAAAGGGACTGGGTAAGTGCCTATTTTTTCGCAGAGGCCTGTCATCGAAAGGCTGGCGTAGCAATTCTAATCAGCAAATCTATGGCTTTTATATTAGAACATACTATTTCAGACTCTGAGGGCCGCTATATGTTAGTGATTGGGCGCTGGAGGGGACAATTGGTTACTATTGGCAATGTATATACACCTATGGACAACCCTCAAAAGTATTTAACATCGTTCACTGAGGTATTGTTGACCCATAGAGAGGGTTTACTAATGATTGCAGGGGACTTTAACTGTGTAATTGACAATATGCTTGATAGGTCCTCTTTGGGAGGGATCCGACTTGGAAGATGTGGAGAAGGGGTGGACGGGATATTAAAATAGACAGGAGTGATTGATGTCTGGCAATTGATGCATCTAACAGAGCGAGAATACACTTTTTATTCTAACCCCCACAATTCTTTTTCCCGAATTGACTACATTTTACTAGCGAGTGAGGCATTTGCCCAGGTTATTCAGGCGAATATAGAAACTAGGGATGTGAATCATGTGCCCGATCGATTTAACGATCGGGTTCGGCTGGGGGGGGGGGGGGGGGGGGGGGGGGGGAATTTGATCGTTAGAGATGTGAATTGGGATCGGTTCCGATTCCAATTCACATCACTAATTTTTTTTAGTGAGGCCCGCGCTGATAAAAAAAAACCCACTCCGACCCTTTAAAATTACCCCCTTAGCCTCCCCCACTCTCCCAACCCCCCCAAAAACTTTTTACACATACCTGGTGGTCCAGGGGGGCCGCGGGGACTGATCTCCCATTCCCAGGTCATCAGCTGCGCTAAAAACAAATGGCGCCGATGCCCCTTTGCCCTTACCATGTAACAGGGTATCCGTGCCATTGGCCGGCCCCTGTCACATGGTAGGAGCACTGGATGGCCGGCGCCATCTTTAAAGATGGCACCGGCCATCTTTACTCATCAGCCCCTATTATAGAGTATAGTATAATAGGGGCTGATGAGTAAAGATAGCCGGCGCCATCTTTAAAGATGATTGGCCGGCACCATCTTTAAAGATGATTGGCCGGCCCCTGTCACATGGTAGGAGCACTAGATGGCTGGCACCATCTTTAAAGATGGCGCCGGCCATCTTTACTCATCAGCCCCTAATATACTATACTCTATAATAGGGGCTGATGAGTAAAGATGGCCGGCGCCATCTTTAAAGATGGCGCCGGCCATCTTTACTCATCAGCCCCTATTATACTATACTCTATAATAGGGGCTGATGGCCGGCGCCATCTTTAAAGATGGCGCCGGCCATCCAGTGCTCCTACCATGTGACAGGGGCCGGCCAATGGCACGGATACCCTGTCACATGGTAAGGGCAAAGGGGTATCGGCGCCATTTGTTTTTAGCGCAGCTGATGCCTGGGAATGGGAAATCGCTCCCTGAGGCCCCCCTGGACCACCAGGTAATTTTAAAAGGTTTTGGGGGGGTCGGGAGCATGGGGGAGGCTAAGGGGGGGTCGATTTAAAGGGTCAGGTGGGTATTTTTTTTAGTGGCGCGGGCCTCCCTAAAATAAAAATTAGCGATGTGAATTGGAATCGGAAACGATTCCAATTCACATATCTTATCAATCAGATCCTCCCCCCCCCCAGCCGAACCTGATCGTTAAGACGATCTGGCACACGATTCACATCTCTAGTACTAAGAGATAGGCTGGCTACACCCAGGGAGAGTTCCATTTCCTTTGCTCAGGAAAGGTCTCCCTGGAATGGGTTGGCTCCAAAAGTGTGGTGGTTCTGTTGGTGTCTAGTGAATACCCAGAAGCTATTAACTGTACTTATGCACTTCAGCTGATGTCAAAGGAACTTGAAGAGCTCTCAAAAATAAGAAAACCGCTAGTCAAATCCAAATCTACAATATCAACCTATGTTGACTTTGTAGTTTACATAGTGCCTCTGTAAACTATGGGAACACAGAGGATGAACTAGAATACAACTACCACCAGTTTTCTATAGTATTAGAAACCTTAATGTTGGCACCTAAGAAAGATTTAGGGAAATGGCCCATATTATGAAGTTCATGAAAACTATTGAGCATATGAAATATGCAAGCTCCAAACATCTTAAGAAAGCTTTTATGTTCTTATATTCCAAATGTTGCAAAACAGGAAAAAGAATATTCTGTAAAGAAGTGATGCACAAATACATGAAAATGAAATTAGAAATACTAGAACTAAACTCAGACAGGCACAGTGTTTGAGATCATGCCCTTGAAGTGCAGTAAGGGCTGGACGGACAGCCACATCGTTTGTGGTCAAACCCTTATTTATTTATTTATTTGAGTTTTTTCTATACTGGCATTCGCGATGGAATTGCATCATGCCAGTTTACAATTAACAAGGTGTGCCGAAGGAAAAATAATAATTACATTAACAGGTGCAACAGAAAAAGTAGCAGTTACAATAAAACAGGGACGTAATACAACTTGGAACGGTGAAGAGGTGATAGAAATTTAACAGAAAAACAGAAAACTGCCAAACCTGGCAAAGTTTTTGATTACCCTGTTGGGTGGTCAGAGATGATTAAGGTGAATTGAGGTTCAGTTGGTGTCTGGAAAGGCTTTCATAAATAACCAGGTTTTAATCTTTTCCTGAATGTTGGAAGACTGGGTTCCTGTCTCAGTTCTGGTGGGATGGAGTTCCACAGAGTGGGTCCTGCTGTGGAGAATGCTCTGTCTCTGAGAGTTATGTGCTGAAAGGTTTTGTAAGTAGGAACATGTAATGAGTCTCTGTAGGACTCTCTGATCGGTCTGGTGGAGGTATATTTTTTAAATGGGATTTGAAGGTTGAGCAGAGAGAGTTGATGGATAGCTTTGTAGATGGTGGTAATGGATTTGTATAAGATTCTGTGGTGAACTGGCAGCCAGTGCAAGTCTTTGAGGATAGGAGATATGTGGTCTCTTTTTCTTGTGTTTGTCAGAATTCTGGCCACCGTGTTCTGAACCATCTGGAAGGGTTTAGTGTGAGAAGACGGGAGACCTAATAGAATGGAATTGCAATAATCTAACTTAGAGAAGATTATTGATTGCAGGACTGTTCTGTAGTCATGGAAGTGAAAAAGTGGTTTAATTCTTTTTAAGACGTGAAGTTTATGAAAGCAGTCCTTGGTATGGACTTGATTAATGAAAGATTTTAGATTTAGCCGATTATCAATGATAGCCCCTAGGTCTCTTACTTGTGATGTTTGGAAAGCCAGTTGGTGGATTTGAGGTGAGGTTGCTGTTTTCAGGAAAATTAGAAGAAGTTCGGTTTTTGAAGAATTTAGGATTAGATTTAGGCTTGAGAGAAGGTTGTCTATTTGTAGCAGGCAATTTTCCCAGAATTTAATAGTTTTTGTGAGGGATTCTTTGATGGGGATGACGATCTGGACGTGTATAGAAAGTATTTGAGGTTCAGTTTGGTTAATAGTTGACATAGGGGGAGGAGGTAAATATTAAAGAGCGTGGGAGAAAGGGAGGAGCCCTGTGGAACTCCTAGCGAAGAAGGATAAAACTGAGATTCTTTGTTGTGTATTTTGACCTTGTATCCTCTGTTACCTAGGAATGATTTGAACCAGGCAAGAGCAGAGCCTGTTATTCCAATGTTCGCTAGTTGATTTAGGAGGAGGGAGTGATTAACAGTATCAAAGGCAGCCAATAGGTCGAGGAGTATCAGTAGGAAGGCATGACCTTTATCGAGGCCCACGATGAGGTAATCTGTTAAGGATATGAGAAGTGATTCGGTACTTAAGGATTTTCAGAAGCCATATTGAGTGGGGAATAATAAATTGTGGTCTTCGAGGTAGTCTGATAATCTGGCATTAACTAATTTTTCCATTACCTTAGCAATGAAAGGGAAGTTGGAGATTGGGCGAAAGTTGGAAGGGTCTTTGGGATTTAAATTAGGTTTTTTTAAGAGTGGTTTGATGGAGGCAATTTTCAGGTCGTCTGGATAGATTCCCTGTGCCAAGGAACAATTGATAATGTCGGTCAGGGCTTTAGAGATGGTATCTGGTATTAGTAGCAGTAGTTTGGAAGGAATATGGTCGAATGGGTGGGAGGATGGTTTCATTCTCTTCAATACTAATTGGGTCTCTGAAGTTGCGAACGGTTCAAAGGCTTGTATAGAAATGCCTTTGCAGGGGTGGAAGTATGCGCTGGAGGGCGCTAAGGTATTAGGTTTCAGCTGTGATTGCAGGTTGGTTATTTTGTTACTGAAGAAGATGGCTAATTCCTCTGCTTTTTCGTGCGCTTGGTTGAGAGGGATGTCCAGTGGGTTGACTTGAGTTAAATTCGAAACGTAAGAAAAAAGGGCATTTGAATCGAAGATGAGGTGATGGATCTTGTGAGCGTAGAAGTCCCTTTTTGTTTTTAATGTAGTGCTCTTGTATAGGTGTAGTGCAAGTTTGTAAGCCGAGAGGGAGGTTGGTGATGGTGCTTTATGCCATTAACTTTCTTTTTGTCGAAGGGAGAGTTTAAGTTTTTGAAGTTCTTCATTAAACCAGGGTTGTCTTTTGGAGGAGTTGTGTTTCGGTTTTTTTGTTGCCAGTGGACAGAGTTTGTTTGCTGCTGATACTGTGATGTTGGACCAGGAATGGAGAGCTGAGTTGGGATTAGAGATGTCTATGAGAGGGAGTTCTGGGACAAGGTGTTTGTGTAGTTCATCGGATGAGCAAAGTTTTCTGTAGGTAAATTGAGGTTGAGGATTGTGATTGTTACTCGATTGTGTCAGCGAAAAAATGGTAGAGATTAATGCGTGGTCTGACCAGGGGACCGATTTGCATATGGGTGGTGCTGAGTGAGAGATGCCTGAGTTTACAAAAATGAGATCCAAGGTGTGGCCTGCTCTTTGGGTGGGGTTGTTGATTATCTGCTTGAATCCCATGGCAGTCATGGCGTTTAGGAATGTTTTGCAGTTTGTAGAGGGAGAAGGGTCGTCAACATGTAAGTTAAAATCTCCCAGTATAATGGCTGGAGACTCAAGGTTTAGGTGAGTCACTATTAATTCAAGAATGGGAGAGGCGTCTGAGTCCAGAAGTCCTGGGGGGGCATAAACTAGCATGATTTGCAGATGCTCAGATTTGAAGAAGCCAGCTTCAATTTTTGTAGGAGAGTAGATTGGGAATTGAGTAAGTCTCAGCTCTTTTTTGGCTGCAAGGAGAATACCCCCACCCCTTTTTTTCTGTCTGGGAATAGAGAAGAAATCGTGGGTTTCAGTTGGAAGTTGGTTTATTAGTGCGGTGTCCGTATGTTTAAGCCATGTTTCAGTTATTGCGCATAGGTCAGGATTAGTGTCCAGAAGAAGGTCATTGAGTATTAGTGTTTTTTTGGTAAGAGATTGGGCGTTGAATAAAATCAGAGAGAAAAGAGCTAGGCCTAGAGTCTGTGTAAGAGGGGAAATCATGATGGGGATGAGGGATTTGTAGGTAGGTGGACGGGAAAACACTGAGTGTTTTCCTATGAAAATGGACTTTTGTTGGAGAATTGGTATTGGGAGACCAATAGGCATTGAATAGGCTGGTTGGATTAGGTGTTAGATGAGGATTGAGCAGGTGCTGGGGGCTGGTTTGGCTGGAAAGTTTGATGTGGTTTGAATGAATGCTGAATCCTCGATGAGTGCCTGAGCCTGGAAGGATGAGCGCTGGATGAGTGCCGGAGCCTGGCAGGATGAGCGCTGGATGAGTGCCGGAGCCTGGAAGGATGAGCGCTGGATGAGTGCCGGACGTGGAAGGATGAGCGCTGGACAGAAATAGGCGGAGGCTGGAGGAGTGCAGGTTTGTTGGTAAACTAGGAAAAACTACTCGATGCTTACATAAGTTGCGAGGGTTTTTTTTTTTTTTTATATGAGGTACTGCACTTCAGGACGCTTGTAGTGACATAAGGGCCGGTCAGACAGGCACAGCGGTTGAGGTCAGGTACATCTGCTGATATTATCTGGAGCATATGAGGCAGTTGGAGCTGCTGCAAGGCTTTCAATTGCTTTTATTCATCTTGCCATTCACAGGGAAATTTTGGAAACCCAAGCAAAAGCATGTTTATTTTCAAAAACACTAGCATTTCCATCAACTCTGGTGCCAGCCTTGAGCGTTGAGGGCTCATGATATCCCCTGTCATTGAAAATACATGTTTACTGGACACACTGGTTGGTGGATATGACAGATATCGCTGAGCCATTTTGGCTAGGTGTGGCCAGACAGTGGACTTGTGTGCCCAATATCCCAGTGGATCTGTCTGCAAGTCCTCTGTGGACTCTTTTGGATACCATGTCACTGTCATTTGTGCAGGTGTCTCCTTTGCTTGGGTGGGCTGAGAGGCCTTCTTGCCAGCTGTTTTTGCTCTAGCCCGTTACAGAACAGATGCTTGTGTATGGGCAAGATGGCTTTGGCAAACTGAAGTGGAGCAGGAAGTACTAGCTGTCACTGACAGAGTGCTGCTCCTTCTTGGGCTAGCACTACTCTCTGAAGTCCTCGCTGTTTCCTCCTCTGCTTCATGCCTAATCTGTCTCTGCCTATGGTGCTCCTGTTCACGGACGTTTACTAACAGCAGGTCCTTCACAAATGTGAGACAATTGGACTGTAGGGGCGAGTTTCCCTTTCACATGGGGATCACAGTCCGTGGTAAGCATGTATTTGTGGTCTTTTGTTACAGGTCTTAATCTCTCTTGCACCTGCTTCTGCAAAACGTCCAGACAATGCAGCACCTCTACTGTCATTCCCTCTTCCTGTTTAAAGCCCTCAAAATTTTCCTCCAGAAAATTAGCTATAGGGATGATGTCAGCCAAGGTGGCACTTCTGGAACTCAGTTCCTCCGTGGCATCCTTGAAGGGCTTCTGGATTTTTAGCAGCTGATTCATGACTAACCAATCATGATGCCCTAGGGGACTTTGCACACCTATGTCCATTGCTGCAGAAAGCTCATGAAGGGGTGTCTGCTGCTCCACTAACCTCTGCAGCATCATATAGGTGGAATTCCACCGTGTGGCAATGTCTTGAATGAGATGCTTGTGAGGCATCTCAAAATCAGTCTGTGGAAGTGTGCTGCTATGTTCCTGCACTTGTGTATTAAGTCCTGCAGGTATTCATTCTCTTGGTGATTGGACTCCAACCCCAGAGCTGACTTCACTACCAGGTGCAGAGTGTGTGGGAAAACATCGGATGTTCTGAAAGCGCCCGTCACATATTGTCTTTAAAATGTTTGCACCATTGTCTGTGACAAAGAACCCTGCCTGAAGATTCCTGTCTTGCTGGTGTAGCTGCCAGCCTGCCAGATTCTGTCTGATGCATGCTAGAATATTGGCTGAGGTATGGGCCTCATCCGTCAGGTGGGTGTGCAGTAAAGCCCACCTCCACCCTGATATTTGTTCACTAATAGAGCTGCTGACTGCCCCTGCCTCAGCCAGGTCCCACCAGTGTGCTGTCAGGGAGAGTAAGAGTGTGCAGCATTCATGGTGGTCCAGATATCACAGGTGAAATGCACACTCCTCTCTGCCTTAGCTAGCAGCGCTTGGATGCCACTGTGACACTGGTTGTACAGGCTGTGGATGACCTTTCTGCTAAATGTGGTTCTGGAGGGGACTTTGTAATTTGGAACTAAGACCTTCAGCATATGCTTGAAACCCAGATTCTCCACTATCTACAAGGGCTGGTCATCAAGGGCAATCATTTCCCCGATGCTCCTGGTTACAACTTTTGAGGCTGCTTGCCACCTTCCCCGGGATACCGTTACCGAACACCACCCCATTTCCTCCATGGTGGGTTGTTGCTTCTGACACATGGCAGGGGGCTGCTTGCATGCCACCTGACTGCTAGAAGGGGCTGAGGGCGTGGGGTCACTCTGCTCCTTTTCAACCACTTTACGCTGTCTGGAAAAAGGGGTCCCCAGATGGCAGTACTGTTGGGTGTTGCTTCTGCATATGATGCATCATGCCAAAATTAGATGTCCCATTTATTTGCCTCTGCTAATAGCCCTGGCACAGTAATTACACTGAGCAAAACATGGGTCCTCCGTCACTTTAAATTAGCTACAGATTGCAGATTTCTTTTATGATCCCTTCTCTATAGCCTTCGGGGTGGATGCTGGCCCTGGAGTTGAAGTAGTGGGTGTACCCTGAGAAGCAATGCCAGGGGCATCAGTCACACTCTGTATCTACGCTGACTGCTCTTCCTCCTCCTCCTCATCAGTTTCATCTCTCCACTGCAGCACTGAAGTGGAGGCTAAGACAGAACTATCTAATCCTCCTAAACCTTCTTCAACTATTACTTCTTCCATTTATTGATGATGAGAATCCCACACAAGATGATTCTTCATCGGAATCAGAAGCAAACAGTGCCTGTGCTACATTTTCAACTCTAAGTCAAGTCTGCTGTCGCACTGCTGCTTTTGGGTCTCAACCTTTTGTCTTGCATGACTCAGACTGCCCTTCCCTCACCTCTAAAACTACAGGGTCAGAAATAGGTGATGGCAGTGCATCATCTTTAAATTTCAGTTTTTTCCGGATGGAACTGCCTGCCCCTCCAGAGATTTTATATTGGAACAGCTCCCTTTTAAACTTTAATGGGGACTGGCACTGCCTTTTGAAGTGCCTCCTCTGCCGGTCCCAATCACTGGACCAAGTCTACCTTTCCCTAATATCATGGATTTAATGGTCACTGCCTAGTGCCTACCAGGGATTTCAATTAAAATTATTATTTCTTTATTGGTGAATGAACACCTCTGTCCCAATATACGTGAATCTGGAAAACTGCCCACAGATGATTGGTGCAGTGCCTTGATGTACACTACAACTGAGACCGCTTTATGTGCACACACCAAACTTGTAACTACAAAAGAGGCCTACTGGGGGTTTGGCTTCAAAGAGCACTGCTGTCCCAATATATGTGAGTCTGCAAAACTGTCCACAGACGCAGTGCAGTGCATTGATATACACTACAACTGAGACTGCTCTTTGTGCTCAAAAAAATGAAACAACAGAGAAAAGACTTGACTGGAAGCCTGAGCCAGCACAATTCCTAGAGATGCTGCTTCTTGTTTGAAAATACCAACTCACACTATTTCCCACCCATTAGGGATGTGAATCGTTTTTTGGCGATTTAAAATATCGTCCGATATATTTTAAATCGTAAAAAATCGTTGGAGGCACGATACAATAGGAATTCCCCTGATTTATCGTCAAAAATCGTAAATCGGGGGAAGGGGGAGGGCGGGAAAACCGGCACACTAAAACAACCCTAAAACCCACCCCGACCCTTTAAAATAAATCCCCCACCCTCCCGAACCCCCCCAAAATGTTTTAAATTACCTGGGGTCCAGTGGGGGGTCTCGGAGTGATCTTCTACTTTGCCCTGTCATATGACAGGGCAAAGGTAGCGCCGGCGCCATTTTGGTTCCTGTCCCCCGACGTCACGAGCGCAGGAGATCGCTCCCGGCCCCCCACTGGACCACCAGGTACATGTAAAAGGTTTTTGGGGGGTCAGGAAGGTGGGAGAAGTAAAGGGGTAATTTGTAAAGGGTCGGGGTGGGGTTTTTTTTATCGGGCCATCGGCGCCATTTTTATCAGTGGTAGTCAAAATGGCGCCGATGGCCCGAGAGCGGGAGATCGCGCCGGGACCCCCCCCCCCACTGGACTACCAGGTAATTTAACATTTTTTTGGGGGGGTCGGGAGGGTGGGAGAGCAAAGGGGTCATTTGTAAAGGGTCGGGGTGGGGTTTTTTTTTTATCTGCTTAGGCCTCACTAAAAAATTAACGATGTGAATTGGAATCGGAACCAATTCCAATTCACATCTCTAACGATCCGATTTTTTCCTCCCTCCATCCGAACCTGATCGTTAAAACGATCGGGCACACGATTCACATCTCTAGAAATTAAGGACTCTAGTGCTGAGATAATGGATCTTTAAGCTGACAGAGAGGAGGGCTCATTAATAGGCAATTTATCAGCAAGAAACAATGATAATTGTGATGGTTGAAGAAAAATGTAAGATGAGCCCCTATACTTAGTACAGCATGGAAACTTTAAGAAAAACATAGCTCCCACTTGAATAGCTTTTGGTTTCAATATAAGAAATTGCTGGCATCTTTTCTGGGTCTGCTTTGCAATGTCAGGAAGTATTCAAACTTGCATATCCAAAAATAACACAGATTTGTGCTTGAAGAAAAGCCGTAAGACCCAGTCCCTATCCGGTTCAAGAACAATTGTTACTATTAGGGTAACTGGATTGATTTCTTCTGTAATGGATTTCTCCAAAATCATAGTTCAACTATCCATAACCAGTGGTGAATTTTGCTGTGGTATCAAAACAAGTTCTTTCTTAAAATTCGGAGCACAATAAGCTTTGGATATAGGTGGTAGTGCCTGTTCTGGAATCTTTAACACCTCCAAAAAGTATCTTTTCAACAGATCCTTAGAAGGAACAGATGAGCATTTAGGAAAATTTATAAATCTTAAATTGCGGTTTCTTAAAGTATTTTCCAAATTCTCAATTTTAGAAGCCATTTGTGTATTCTCCTTAATTATTGACAGTTGCAGACCTTTAACCGATTAAACCTCAGTCTTATTTTCCTCACAAAGATCTTTAATTTGGGTCTTATCTGCTTCCAAAGATGTAAGTCTAATCTCCAAGTCCTTAATTTTATTTTGCATAGGATTAAATTGTAAGTAAATCATCTTGCTCAGACTTCAATAGCACCCCATATGGACTGTAATGTAATATGGGTTGGTCTTACCAGAAAAGCAGGAAAATTGAATGTTCCATTGACTGAGAACTTGTTACCTTTCTCATCAACTTCTACACCATCTCCAAACTCAGCTCCCCACAAGAAGACAGGTGTTTTGAGAGCTTGAACGCCAGAAGCCTCTGGCAAACCTTCCATCTCAGTCAAAGATGGAGGAGATCCTGTCTCCTCTGCCTGCCCGCAAAACCCCTTCCCGGGGTCGACGCTCTCACCAATGCAAGATTCGGCGGGGAAGTCCGAACGCTGGTCGACAAGGTGGTTGTTGAATCAAAGGAAAGGGCGAGTAACTCTTTTTCCCGCTCTCTCCCAGCAATTCTACCGGCAGTCTCAAACCTCGAACTACGTGAGCGTCCATCGGCCCACTGAGGCAAACCGAAGAGGGCTGCAATTGTAGCCCGTTCCTTCACTCGTCTCTTTCGAGAAGAATGAGGCATTGCAGGAAAAAATTAGAACGGTAGGACGTCCAGTATCAGCGTTACGCCGCCATCTTATAGAGGCTGCACCCCTTCTCGGGACATTTTCAAGTAATGAAAAGTCATGTAGCACTGCATTCACAAATGCAGTGATTTGTGGATCTGGAGGACTAATTGGATTTCTTAGAGACCAAAGATGTATCTGGTGGGGTAATGTTATGGGAAAAGAACAGTTTAAGTTTGTGTTTGAAAAAAATCGATGTATATAAGTGAGTATATTAAAAGCATCATATATGGGGGCGCTCTCGCGCAGCAACCAAGATGGCCGCTTGAGTCTGCACCTCCGTCAGAACTCATCCTATTGCTGGGAAAAGCTTTAAATTTTGACCCTGTATGGACTTTAGGATTGCTGATCCTCCTTCCTTAAGCATAATGGCATCAAATAAGTCTGGTAAGATTGAAGCAGCCTTTGCCGCGTCGTCGGGAACTAAACGAACAAAACCGGACCCGCCATCTCCAGACAAGGCCCCACCGCCTAAATTAATGGTGTCTGCGGATATCGTTCTCACGGAGCTAAAACAACTAAAGGATTTGATCCAAATTAATATTGATGCAACCACAGTGATTCGTGGGGACTTACAATTTCTGTCTACTCGGCTGGATGGCCTTCAAGGTAGAATCGAAGACGTTGAAACACAAGTGGCGTCGCAATTAATTAATACCGCTCCGATCTCTCGTCTATCTCAGGATGTGAGTAAACTACAACAGGAGATGAATGATCTCTCCAATCGAAATAGACGGAATAACATTAGAATCTTGGGATTATCAGAAGGTGTAGAAGGATCAGATGCTATTTCTTTCTTATTGCAACTGATACCGGCGTGCCTACAGATTACTTTGGTGTTTCCATTGGAAATAGAGAGGGCGCATAGGATTCCCTCTCGGCCATTAAAGAACTCAAAATATCCTAGACCTCTCATTTTTAAGGTCCTTTGGTATCCGCAAGTGCTGCAAATCTTCACCGCGGCAAAGGCTCAAGCTCCCATTAACTACAAGGGGCAGACTCTGCTTTTCATACCGGATCTGACTAAATCAACGGCGGATAAAAGGAAAGCATTTTTGGCGTTGAGGTCCCGGTTACAATCACTGGGCGCCAAATATGGTCTCATGTACCCTGCCCAAATGAAAGTTACTTGTCATAATCAAACAAAAATCTTTCAAGAACCGAAGGAATTAGATATGTTTATCAATTCCCTGGAAACCTCTCAATCTATGGTTACCTGAAGGAAGCGGTGATTCTACAGTTTGTTCAGTCTTCGGAAGGGGTGCGATGGTATACCTTGAGTCACCCGGTCTCCTGTCCTAGAGGAGACTTATTATCTCTGTAAATTGGATTCAAAATTGAAACGAGACTGCCTTTTTTTTTCTTTTTCTTAATGCAATATAGTTCGGGCATAATCTAAGTCCATATGTTAAGTTCTTACTGGTATTAATCTTGCACATGGGGTCTTAACACCTCAGATCTATGCAACGACAAAATTTCTTTTTTTTTCCCCTACAGATTATGGGTAGACTGACTGATGGGGATGTGATCTCGGAGGCCTTTGGACTGCCCAGAGGTCCGTTATTTTTGCCTATATCCTCCATATGCATTGCCTTGTTCACAGGTGTATTGCAATGTACTTCTCTAGTACTCTTCTTACTGCTGGTTTTTGTCTCCTTTTTCTTCTTTTCTTGCTATGGTCTTCCTTCTTACTACTTTTTCTTTTTCGTTTCTATCTTTTCGTTCCCAGGATTGGCACATTTTTTTACTATGTCCACGGCACTCATTGTCTATTGGAGCACATATGCTATAAGCTCGCTTTATTATGGCTTCTCAAATTACATCGTTTAATATTATATCATTGAACGTTAATGGGTTTTCACACCCCATTAAAAGAAAGAAGATTCTCACATATCTACAATCATCTCATCCTGACATTGTCCTACTGCAGGAAACCCACCTTTCCTCCCCAGAATCTATGAAACTAAAACAGCAATGGGTCGGACAGGTGTATTTCTGCCCAGCAGTGCGCAAAAAGAGAGGTACCGCCATTTTGATTAATAAGCACCTGGATGCGGTTGTTACCCAAAAACTGGCGGACACAGATGGTCGCTGGAATTTAATTCAGGTCAAGATTCATCAGGAGCTGTTCACAATTCTTAATCTATATGCACCTACCACTGATGATCCTCTCTTCTTTAATGACACCTTTGCTCACCTCTTAGATACGGATACCTCATCCGTGAAAATAGGAGGTGATTTCAATCAACCATTGGACCCATATATGGACAGGAAATCTACAGCACGAGTTACTACTTCCAAGGCTAGCAAGGCCTTGCAACTCCTGATGGCGTCTTTTGGACTTTCAGATCCATGGAGACTGCTGTACCCGGCAGAACGTGAATTCACTTATTACTCAGCACCTCATATGTCATACTCTCGCATTGACTACTTTCTGATCTCAAACAGCTTGATGCCTCGGATTTTGGCAGCTGATATTGCATCCATCTTGGTGTCAGATCACGCGGCGATTAAATTGACATGTGAATTGCAGACCCCTATAACTATTAATAGACAGTGGCGTTTCAACTCCGCCTTAATTTCTGATCCCGATTTCCTAGAGCGGATACATGACAAAATATCAGATTATTTTGAACTTAACGTGATTCCGGATTCCTCTGAGGCTTCAATCTGGGCAGCCTTTAAAGCGACGATTAGGGGAGAGATTATTAGCTATACATCCCATAAAAAGAAGCAACAGAAACTAGCATTGTCTGATCTCTACAACCACGTAACAGTACTTGAGAAACAACATATTGCTCACCCTTCTAAACTGGCTCTGGAGGCTTTGATGAAAGCCAAGTTCCTTTACAACAAAGCGTTAAGTGATACAGTACATCTACATATTTCTCGTTCCAAGGCGGTGTATTATGCTTCTAATAATAAATGCGGACATCTTTTAGCCTCCTACTTGAAGAAACGTCAAGACAAAAAAAGGATTGTGAAAGTCTACTCTTCGTCTAACCAGCCGTTAACGACAGATACAGAGATCTTACAAGCATTTCGGGACTTTTATAATACTTTGTATCAGTCTGAAGTCACATCCCCGGATCTAGCCATCCAGAGATTCTTTTCTGGCATCTCTCATCCTTCTTTGTCTCCTGAACAAGTTGAGACGTTAGAAAAACCAATTTCCATAATGGAATTACATCGAGCAATAAAGGAGCTTGCTTCCGGCAAAGCACCAGAACCGGATGGATTATCAGCCGATTTTTATAAGGCTTTTCAAAAAGATCTGGTGCCATACATGTTAACATATTTTACTGCTGCTTCTCTTCAGCCTAATCTTTTTCCTGCTTTTTCTAAAGCGTGTGTAGTGGTTCTTCCAAAGCCAGGACAAGATGAGACCCAGATTGGGAACTATAGGCCAATATTCCTCCTAAATTCCGATTATAAAATACTCACCAAGGTGATAGCATCTCAATTAGCTACAATGATGCTAACTCTGATCCATCCAGATCAATCTGGTTTCATTCGTAATCGCCTAATATCAAATAATACTAGACTCTTTCTACATTTACATGAGCAGGCCCTTATCCTATGGCAGCTGTCTCATTAGACGCAGAAAAGGCATTTGACAGAGTTGAATGGCCTTTTCTCTTCTCTACTCTGGCCCATTTTGGATTTGGTCCCACGTTTATATCATGGATTCGGCTATTGTATCATTCTCCTACAGCATTTCTCTATATTAACAATCAGATCTCACCCTCCTTCTCTCTGCACAGAGGTACAAGACAAGGATGTCCCCTCTCCCCTCTCCTCTTCAACCTGGCTTTGGAACCACTGCTTATCGCTATACGTCAAGATAGTCGCATTGAAGGGGTATGTTCAGGTGCAGAAGAGTTTAAACTATCAGCTTATGCAGACGATGTTCTCCTTTTTCTTCGTAACCCTGACACTTCTCTTCCCCATTTACTGCGGTTAATTGAGTCCTATTCTATGATCTCTGGATATAAAATTAACTGGAATAAAACGTAACTTCTCCCACTGAATGGATTAGGCTCCCTAGTAGACCTAGGCCATCTATCCATTCGGAAAGTACCTCAAGGTCTCAAATATTTGGGAATAAAATTTTTTTCTGATTCACTACACACCATCAGTAATGCTGAATCTCACATTTTACAAATGTTGCACACTCTTATGTTACAATGGTCTCCTCTACACCTCACCTGGTGGGGACGACTAGACACCATTAAAATGATCATAGCCCCTAAGATCACATATATTTTATCCATGCTTCCAATTCTTTTTTCTACTGATTTTTATAGACATGTAGATTCTCTCTTAATGCGATTTCTGTGGAATCATAAGATCCCTAGAATAGCGTTAAATAAATTGAAGCTAGTCAGGGCTGAGGGTGGAGTTAATTTCCCAGATTTTTACTCATACCATAAAGCCTTTATCCTTCAACAAGCGTTCCATCACCATTCTATTAATAGTGATCAAAGCAATGCACCCAGATGGTTAGTCTTGGAAGCCCAACTTTTTGCCCCTTACCCACTAGCTTGTTTGCCAGGTTTAAGTGCATTACCACAACATGTTAATAAAACCATTTTGAAAGCTCTATACAGGGCATGCAAAGAATTTGATTTAACCCGCCCGCAGGAGTCATGGGCATGGCATCTTTCTTCCATGGCCCCCATTTGGTACAATGCTTCTTTAAAGATAGGTCAACATTCGTTAAGCTGGCCTTATTGGCAATCTAAACATATTTGGTACCTTACTGATATAATGGAGAATTCGACCCCTCTCTCCTTTACAGCATTGCAAGTAAAATGGGATATCCCTTCGTCTCAATTTTATAAATGGCTTCAATTACGGAACCTACTAGGTTCTAAAGCTTTCGCTAAGTTTAATTTGACCACTACCCCATTTCTGTTGCAGATATTTCAGGAACATGGAGAGAAGGGACATTTAGCGTCTCATTTGTATAAGATAATTCGGTCACGCCACTCTAAAACATCATGCACTAGTTTGAGAGGTAGTTGGGAGACAGACTTAGGGCTTCAAATGACAGACTCTCAATGGAAACATCTGTGGCTGTTCTCTACTAGAGTTTCACTGTCTTCTTCCATAATGCAGACTTCCTTTTTCTTGTTGCATAAGGCAGCATGGACCCCTTGGAAGCTACATAGAGCTGGCCTGCTCACATCCCACCATTGCTGGTCATGTTCCTCTCCTAATGCCACACTTGCTCACATGATTTTCCAATGTTCCAATGTTCAGGTCTTCTGGGGCCAAATGTGGGAAACAGTGAGTAGGATTCTAACTGTTCCCCGACAACTCACATATGAACTGGTTATCATGAGAGGGGCTAGTCCTCATTTAAATATGTCTCTTCCCCATAGGAAACTATTGGATTTCTTAGTAAATGTGGCTATACATAATATTCTATCTAACTGGAAGAGAAGTGAATTGCTCTCATACCCTCTGTGGTGGAACTCAGTATGTATGTATTATAAATATGAAAAGGCTATGGCTGTTAAATTTAATCGGTTAGCACGTTGGATATTGGTGTGGAAACCATTATAGGACTACATCAATATACTACCATAAATACCTGAGTGTCTTAAAAGATTTGGAAGGGATCTTTCTTCTCTCTCTCTCCTCTATCTAAATTTTCTGTCTCGTCTTTTCTCTTCTATACTTTGCTATCTCATTGTCTTGTTTATTACTGGTTATAAGGGTAATTACTGTAACATTCCACCGGTCTGTAATTATATACTGGTTATATATACAATGCATATCCTCCAACTATAATACTGGTTAATTGGGTTTAGGTATCATGTATTCGAGACCATGTATATAATATGTATTGTACCCTTGACTTTCGAAATATTGTTATGTCATATGTTTAAAACCTAATAAAAGATTTGAAACTAAAAGCATCATATATAACTGTTGGTACAAACGATAGTCCCCCTTGCAAAACTTGCATTTCTGAAGAAGAAAGTGTTCTGCAAGGCAGATTAAATATTGGCAAAGGGGTAGAATCAATATCACTTATAATTGCCATGGGTTTGCAGTTAGTTCATTGCTAGAAAGAGCGTGTAATTTGGGCTGTCCATTCTGGGCTGTGTTGACGAGTATGAGTACGTGACCGAGCAAACCGTGGTGAAGCATTGGATTGGCAGTATTCTAAAAGGATGCAGAGAAGTCCAAACCATATAAAGTAGCTGGGGCTGAAAGGCATTGTGCTTCTCCTGATGAGTCTTCTGAAGATGAAGGTGAAGAGGACCGATCAAATGTATCCTGTTTTCATTTCAGACATTGAGCAGGGCCCTTGCAAGGATAAACAGACCTTTTACAGTAGTCTGTTTCATCACATTGAAATTTCTTATATTTATTCCCTTTACGTTTATTCTATTTCTTTTAGTCTATCCCCTCCTCTTATTTTATTTTATTTCATTTTTTACAATTATAAAAGTTATAGGCTGTTACATTTATTTCATTTCAGCTGCTATTATGTCAACGCCGCTGGACTGCTCTGGCTGTTGCCTAGACTTAGTCCAACTTTGAGGTATTCAGATGATGCATCCATTTTTATTTGCAAGCGTCTTAATAATTTCGCAACTTGTTCTAATGCCAAGGTGGGTGTTCTGTATTTACTGCATACAGGGAAACAAAATGTCAGAATGTTGCTTGCTTAAATAGTCTTGCATGTATACTCCTTTTTTGGAAGTAGATTTACAAAAACAGTATACATGGAAGACTACTTAAGCAAGCAAAAGTTTGGTATTTTGTTTCCATATGTGCAATGATATATTATTTGGAATTTGGGGCAATTCTTTATGTGAATTAATTTTGATATGACTCTGTATATACACATTTACTTAGCGGCCTTTACTTTCATTTATAACTGTGTAATCAGTTCATGTATGTTTGTTTACTAAGCCTTCTGAGTTAAGCTTTGCATGTTTACCTTTGGTGCAGTGTTGGCTACTGCTCCCCTTTTTCTAAAGTATATTTAATTTTGTTTTAATTTTAGAGTTTTTCCTGGGTTCCTCCCAGCACTGCCTCACTGCTGAAACACAGCTGTGTCGGGGGACTGTACAAATGTGAATTACCTTTAAAATAAACAGCTAGTACTTTTGATAAACTTACCTGTATTGAGGAATCTGTATTGTGGAATATTTAAGGACCAAGCAGTTTAATATTTATTCACACATTCTTGCCTTGTATTAAGCGAGGTTAATCAGAGCAATAGTTTGCAGCAAAAAATAAATGCAGGAATCAACAAAATTAGTAATATTAAATAGTAATATAACAGAGGAGGATTAAGAACATTATGAGCAGATTTTAAATGCTCAAGCGAGTAAATCCCGGGTTTTATGCTTGTGGCCAGGCCTTACACGTGCAGGGCGAATTTTCAAACAGCCCCGGCCATGCGCCTAAACACCGATACGAGAATAAGTGCCGGGCCCAGAGAACGGGGCAGTCCAGGGAGCAGGAAGGGACAGAGTTTGAGGCTGTGGGTACAGCGGCCATTTGCTGCTGTGCCAGGGATGTGTGCGCCGGCAGTTGGCCAGTGTGCGCAAGTTGCTACTGCTCCATCAGAGCAGTAATCAACATAACAAAAGAGAAAGGTATGAAAAAGGGTTTAGGGGGTAGGAAGGACAGGGGAAGAGGGAGGGAGTATGGGCATGGGGGTAGGGAACTGGGAGAGGCTCAATCTTGTCATCGCAGTACCTTTATAAGATTAGTCACCCCCTGCACGCGCTGCCTGCACTTGTGCGCGCAGATTATAAAATCTGCGCATCCATGTGTGCATGCCAGGAAGCACATACACATGGACGCTTGTGTGCACCTTTTAAAATCTACCCCTTAGTTAATACTAGCATAGACAAAGCTTGTCAGGAAAGGATGTGTGAAAAAATAATAAAATATGAATAAAGTCTCACCAAAAAAAAAAAGAAATGGAGACTTTAACTGGCAAGACGCTATCATTAAGTTTACCACCAGTTTACATCTTTTAGGTGAATTCCAAAATATGAGTCTGACAAGTATAGTATAAAAAGACAGAGGGATCAGAAAACAGATGCGAAGCAGATTGATTAAGTGTAAACATACCTAAAAATTCAAATAACAGAGTGTGATGGAACTCGTAAACACAAAAGTGGATAAACGAGGAATTTTTAAGAGCAAAAAAGGGTGCCAAAAAAGATCATAGGTTGGGCAACTGTCTATCATGTAAATGTCATCAAGGCAGAAGGTGTGGTGTAAATGTCAGGAGAGAATACAAAAGAGAACTGTAGAAAACATAAAGGTGTAGATTTTATAATGTGCGTGCACGCAGTTTCCGGCATGGATTATAACCATAGGTGTCGGAAAGAGGGGGGCATGGATTACCATAGGTGTCGGAAGAGAGGGGCATGGATTACAACCATAGGTGTTATTTACTCTTTCAGATAATAGAAAGATTAGGGGGCACTCCATGAAGTTAGCATATGGCACATTTAAAACTAATCGGAGAAAGTTCTTTTTCACTCAACGCACAATTAAACTCTGGAATTTGTTGCCAGAGGATGTGTTTAGTGCAGTTAGTATAGCTGTGCTTAAAAAAGGATTGGATAAGTTCATGGAGGAGAAGTCCATTACCTGCTATTAATTAAGTTGAATTAGAAAATAGCCACTGCTATTACTAGCAATGGTAACATGGAATAGACTTAGTTTTTGGGTACTTGCCAGGTTCTTATGGCCTGGATTGGCCACTGTTGGAAACAGGATGCTGGGCTTGATGGACTCGTGGTCTGACCCAGTATGGCATGTCTTTATGTTCTTATGTTCTTAAAGAGGGGGCACAGTGGCCACGCCCCCTCTCCCCCTAAAATATTTGAGTCACCATGGGCAACAACTGTTCCCTTCTCACCTTCTCCTAAATTTCCAGCTGACTCCCTACTTACTCAGCATATGTAGAAGCTGAAAGGTGCAAGACAATGAGATCTCCTTTGGTGAAAGTGCTATAGGAGAGCACAAGAAAGTGAGATCTCTTCTGGCTAGAGTAGGGTATATAGTGACCAGTGGTGACTCTTCTTCTTTCCTTGCCCTGGCCATCCATTGCCTTGGAAACCTGCTGTACCCCTCCTCAGGTTGTTCATACCATTCGTCCTCCACCTCTGCCCTCGAGGTATATCTGAAGGGTGTTACAGCTACTTTTCTTATTGTGTTGCTCTACTCCTACTGTTTTAGTTTTCTACCACCAGCACCACTGTTGCTGCAGACACTCCATGCCGGTCTTGGTACCTTAGGATGATTCCCCTGCTTCTCTGAGCATAGGCCATTTAAAATCTGTGCTTACCTTCCACGGGCTCCCCCGCCGACCACAAGGCTGGTCCTTGAGCCCTTCGCTCCATCGGGCCTTCTTCTACCGCCACAATCTTCTTCGAAGCAGCCAATCAGGCTGCAGGCGCCGGATCCGATGTCATCTCCCAGCGTCCCCACTGAACTTAAAGATCCTCACTCCTCCCGGCGGCTTCCTCTTCTCCTCCAGCAGTTGACAGAGTAGCAGCAGACAAGGCCTGCGCGGTCGGTGCTAAAGCCTGTCAGGGTAAGGCCATTTAAATCTGTGCTTACCCTCCACGGGCTCCCCTGCCAACCATGAGGCTGGTCCTTGAGCCCTCCGCTCCATCGGGCCTTCTTCTTCCCCCACGATCTTCTTCGAAGTGGCCAATCGGGCTCCAGGCGCCGGATCCGACGTCATCTCCCGGCGTCCCCACCGAACTTAAAGATCCTCACTCCTCCCGGCGTCACGCGCCAGGTGTCGCATGCCGAAGGAGCGGGACAAAGGGGCCTGCCCCTTTGTGCGCCGCTTCATGCGCCTCTTAAGCGCCTCGCATCAGCATTTTAGCGCCATATTTTACTTTCTCTGCACCCATTCAACTCCCCCCTTACCCCCTCTCGCCTTTCCCACCATCCCCTCACAGAAAAGCATTACTGGTCCCCATCTACATCTCCCTATCCCTTGCCCTCAATCCTCTACAATGCCACCCTTTTGCTGTAACTGTCCCCTACCCCTCCAGCGCCGATACATCTCAAATCGTCCCCACCTTATTCCCTACTCACCAACACACCTCCAAAGAAGACTTATACCTATTACAATTTCCCCCCTAACCCAATTCCTTGGCCTATCTCTAATATCAGTTCTCCTGTTCAATGTCCAATCCCTTAAAAAAACCCCACATCTTCTCCATGACCTCCTAACTGACTCCAACCCAGAAATCTGCGCCATAATGGAAACTTGGTTCAAACCCCACGACATTCCTCTTATAAATCAGCTTCCCACCAACACCTACGACTTTTTCTCCATACCCCGCAACAAGAAAAGAGGAGGCGGCTTACTCCTAGCTGCAAAAAAAAGGAACTTAAGCTTATATCCCATAAATGCAATCTCCCCAACCAATATGACATTGGTTTCTTTAAATCAAAAGTTCTCCAAGTCTGCCTCATCTACACCCCTCCGGGTCTACTAGAGAAAGACTCCTCTCCCCTGATTGAATTCTTTGCCAACACTCTCTCTCCAGACCTTCCCACAATCCTCCTTGGAGACTTTAATCTACACGTTGATGCCAACCCCCAATCCCCAGCATGCGAAGCTTTCATTTCCTCCCTCGAAGCAATGGGCTTTACTCAAATCATACGCTCCCCCACCCACAAAGCCAGACATACTCTAGATCTTATTTTCACCAACTCCCCCATCCAAACCATTAATTCTCCAACATGTCTTGCTGTACCATGGACTGATCATTCCATCATCCAAACCACCCTAGCACTACCCCCTCTGACCTCTGCCACCCCAACCTTGCCCCTATCCCTCAAATACCGCAAATCATGCTCCTTAGATTCCCTCACACAGGCTTGCTCTGACATCTCTAATCAACTTGATCTCTCTTCACCTGATAATGCCTTTGCCTCCTGGATTGACCTCACTCTTAATATTGCTAACAAACTCTGCCCCATTGCGACAAAAACTATCAAAACAGCCCATCCAAATAAAAAACCTTGGTTCTCACCTGAACTCAGGAACCTCAAATCCTGCCTTAGGACTGCAGAAAGGCGCTGGCGCAAACACCCCTCCCCAGCAACCAAGACAACTTACTACCAACTCATGCACGAATACAGAAACACCATCCTCATCACTAAATGAGAATACTACTCTAAAAAGATACATGGTTTCCAATACAACCCCAAGGCCCTTTTTACTTTGATCACCGACCTTACCAACTCCTCCACAACGCAACCCCAATCTCCCATCTCTAAGAACCGCTGCAATGAACTGGCACACTTCTTTAAAAACAAAGTCTCCTCCCTCACTGCACAATTTTCCCTTAACTCCAACAAAGTGATTCTACCCCCCTTCAACTTCTCGGCTTCCCTGTCTACTTTTGATTCATCCTCCTCCCTGGAAATAGAAAATATCCTGAGAAAAATGAAACCCTCCTCCCATCCCGCTGAAACCATCCCGTCCAAACTTCTTCTTTCCATTCCCAAAGCTATTTCCAAACCCCTGTTTGACATCTCCAACTGCTCCCTAGAACAGGGCACAGTCCCCAACATACTCAAGCAAGCGGTAGTTAAACCCATCCTTAAAAAACCTAATCTTGATCCCTCCTCCCTCTCCAGTTTTAGACCCATTTCCAATCTCCCCCTCCTGGCTAAAATCCTAGAAAAGCTTGTTAACGCTCGCCTCTCTGACTACCTCGAACAACACAACATTCTACCCTCCACACAATATGGTTTTCAAAAGCATCTGAGCACGGAGACCTTACTACTTTCCCTAACCAACACCATAATCAAAGAAACTGATACTGGTACTTCTTACCTTCTTGCTATGTTGGACATCTCTGCAGCATTCGACACTGTTAACCACACCATCCTTATCAATATCCTCAGTAGTATTGGTATTACTGGAACCGCACTCTCCTGGCTCAAATCTTACCTACAAAATTGCCAATTCACAGTCCTCTCTGATAACAATGAATCTGACGCTATTAGTTTGGATTAGGGCGTTCCCCAGGGCTCCTCTCTATCCTCTACCTTATTTAACATTTACATGCTTCCCCTCACCATCCTCCTCACCAACCTTGGTATCAAACACTTCATCTACGCAGATGATGTGCAAATTCTCTTCCCCTTCTCTGACTCTCTCCAATCCGCTCTCCAAAACTGGCAATCATGCCTTACTGCCATCAACAAACTCCTCACAGACATGCATCTTGCCCTCAACCCTCAAAAAACAGAACTCCTTATCATTTCCTCTAAACTCCCTTTTCCATCTGTTCCCCTGTCTGGGTGTTCTTCTTGACAGCCAACTCTCCTTCAAACCCTACATCAAATCTATCTTAAGTGACTGCTATTTCAAACTACAAACTATGAAAAAACTCAGACCCCTACTGCATTTCTCTGATTTTCGCACAATACTTCAGTCTATCATATTCTCCAAAATCGATTACTGTAGTGCTCTCCTCCTCGGCCTCCCCTCCTATCACACCAAACCTTTGCAACTCCTACAGAATGCCGCAGCACGTATTCTTTCTAACACTAAAAAAAGAGACCACATCACACCAACCCTCATCGAGCTCCACTGGTTACCAATTCAATCACGTATCCTTTTCAAAACAATATCCCTCATCCACAAGAGCATTACTAATGAAAACCTCCACTGGCTCTGCCCCCTCTCCTTCCTCGCTCCTCCACAAGACCCACCCATCCTGCCCTTCAAGGAACACTTCGCACTCCCTCTATCAAACCCATACAAACTGATCTCCACAATGAATAGAGCCTTTTCCCTCACCGGCCCCACTCTTTGGAACTCCCTCCCTCCAGATCTGCGCACAGAGACATCTACTCCTAAATTTAAAAAAAAAACTAAAAACATGGCTTTTTCTACAGGCCTAACCATCCTCCAATCCCTCCACATGATTGTTATCTGAAATACTTGTGACATTGTCACTGACTGATTATTTCTTGTAAATTAGTTTTTCTCTTTTGTTAATTGTTTCTTGTTTCTCTATTAACTATAGTTACCGTTCCATGTAAAGGCCTTGCCTATTAGTTCTAAGTTAATTGTAAACCGATACGATGTGCAAACGGATGTCGGTATATAAAAAAAAAAAAAAAAAAGCCAAATAAATAAATAAATAAATATGCAAGAAGCACTGCATTTCCTATTCAGTTTGGTCTGAGAGGTACTTAATATTTTGGAGCTCACACAGAGCTTATAATACAGGTTTTTGGCTGCTTCTAATTTAGTCTGTGCTGCACTAGTCGCAATTGCTGTCCAGTACCCAGAGAGGAAAGGGTAGAGAAACACAGCTTGGGTGATCCAGAGGAAGGGTCTGGCTAATATACAGATTTTATGCCTTCTCTACGGGTGGATGGAACCCTATCTAGCCATGGCGTGTACTAGGGATGTGCATTCGTTTTGAACGAATGTGCAATCCGCAACGTATAGGTCCCTATTCGTTGCATTCATGGGGTTCCAAAACGTATGGCGAACCCCCACGAATGCAACATATCATTAACGAATAAAGCCCCCGACATCCTGACCCCCCCAAGACTTAACAAAAGTCCCTGGTGGTCCAGCGGGGGTCCTGAAGTGATCTCTTGCACTCGGGCCGTTGGCTGCCGGTATTCAAAATGGCACCGATAGCCTTTGCCCTTACTATGTCACAGGGGCTATCGGTGCCATTGGTCAGCCCCTGTCACATGGTAGGAGCACAAGATGGCGCCAGCTGTCCATTGCTCCTACCATGTAACAGGGGCCGACCAATGGCACCGGTAGCCCCTGTGACATAGAAAGGGCAAAGGCTATCAACACCATTTTGAATACCGGCAGTCGACGGCTCGAGTGCAGGAAAATGATCCATGACCCCCGCTGGACCACCAGGGATTTTTGGCAAGTCTTGGGGGGGTCAGGAGGGTGGGGAGTTGTAGTTAATTAAATTTAAAGGGTTGGGATGGTTTTTTTTTTAACTTTAATGGGAAACGAATACCATACGTAACTAATGAACTGAAATGAATCTGTTATGGCTGTGGGTGAATCCCTGGGCTGGTGGCAGATAACCATGCCCCCAGGAGGATATCCTGAGAGGGACCACCGGCTAGGCTTGAGAATGGAGACAGACACACATTAGTTCTTTTATTAAACAGGTTTTGAAACCACCAGAGGTGGCAGTAGTGAGCTGATATGCCCGGCAGGGCCAAAGTCCCTCAGGTACCGGAACAGCGATCCCAGGATGGCTGAGATATTGATAATCTATAGAAAGTGAGTAGGCAGAATAGGCAGAGTTCATGAACAGAACTAGATGACAAAACTCACATAAGGTCTCAAGGAAGCTCAGGAGCTGGAAAGGATTAGGCCCTTGATGAGCGAGTACCTGGTTCCAGGGTAGACTCTGAGAGAGCGATGGTAACTCACAATTGTTAGTAGTAGCGATAGCTTCCAGGCAGTAGAGAATCTTCAGAGTTTCCAGGAACATGGGCCCTTGAGGAGCGAGTACCGGTTCCTATCTGTAATCTGAAACTAAAGAAAAGAGCGAGGCCCCCAATGAGCAGAGACAGAGTAGCTTGGGGGAGTAGTCCGAAGGTAGCGAGACACATTCTCATACCAACCCCTTGCTAACTCAGTTTGATAATGCAAATAGAGATTTTTAAATATTGGAAGCAGATGAACACCCCAGAGGTTCGCGCCCTTGCTGGTACAACAATCAGAGCGCGCGCGCGCGCCCTAGGTCTTCAGGCAACATGGCGGATCTGCAGCGTTGAGCCAGTCTGGGGACGCTGGAGGGAGATGGCATGGAGACGCCGTGGCAGCCAACCATCCATCAGACCCGGAGGGAGTCGCCACAAAGGAAAAGAGGGCGGAGTGAGGGCATCAAGCAGCGACGGACGCAACGGTACCCCCCTTGAAAGGGCGATCTCCTCTTCAGGTACCAAGCTTAGGTTTAGAAGGATGCATGAGGTGGAACTGATGAAGCATCTCTTCATCCAAGATATTGGTCTGATACTCCCAAGTGTTATCTTCGGGTCCGATACCTTCCCAAATCAGAAGGTATTCAAAAGTCTTGCCTCTCTTCCGAATCCAGAATCTCTTTGATCTTAATTTCTAAGTTGTCTTTTACATTGATGACAGGTAGATCTTGAGACTTGGAAGAATCTTGCAGAGTGTTATTGATGATATCAGCAGCAATGGATGGACCTGCTGTGAACATCACTGAGGGATTCAGTGGAAATGGTGATGTTGGTGTACGTTCAAAACCCACTTCTAAATATTACTCTCCAGTAGATGTTGCTGGATGAGAGATGGTGGCATCACTATCGGAAACAGACTGGCTGTTTGCCAGAGATATCTTCTTTTGTACAAAATGCTGTGGCTCATCAACACATCTTCTGAATGGATGGAATGACAAATATCTCTAAATTATAATCCATGAATGCGGATAGATGTTATCTCTTCTTCGGATCTAAAATGTGCTGTAGTTCATCAGGCACATTTTCTGAGTGAACGAGCATGACAGCGTGTCTGCTCTGGTGTTTCGATCTCCAGGTCAGCACTTAAAATGATTGAAGAGTAAAGACCATCTGGCCTGTCTGTAATTCAAACATTGTGCGTGGCAGAGACACTCAAAGTTCTTATGATCCGTCAAGATGGTTATCGTTGAACGCCTTTGAGCCAAAGTGAACGTATAGGTGCTATGAATATCAGCAGCCATGAGTTGAACTGTAGTGGACGTCACTGAGATCTTCAGGAGAAGTGGCGATGTAAAGGAACGTCCAAAGCCCACTTCAAGTTGTGATGCAATAATGGATCTTCTAATTTAACGAAAGGACTCCTCAGGTCTTCCACAAGACGTCTGAGAATAAGGTTGCCTCCTGCCCCTGAGTCCATCTGGGCAGGAGTCTGAACCAAAGCCAGTTCGCAGATCACGGAGACTGGAAGAGAGAGTGGAGGAGAGAACGCAGTATGGACCAAGAACAGTCCTCCCGCGGGACTTAGGCCCGTTCGTTGCCCGGATGAATGGAGCATGTAGAGACATCATGGCTGGGCTGACCACAGTACATGTACAGGCTGCGTTTCTTCCGAAATCTTCTCTCCTTGGAGGACAAGTGTCCATGACCAAGGTGCATCGGTTCTTCTGTATCAGCAGCAGAGGTTACTGGAACCATCCGAGGTGCAGTAGTAGTACTGGCCGGTTTCAACCCAGGAAACACCTTAGGCCGGAGCTCCTTCACCTTGTCACGGATCCGGTGATCAATCTGAGTAGCCAAGGCTATTAATTCGTCCAGCGAGTCAGGTGTCTGGCGAGTGGCCAGCTCGTCCTTTAAGTGGGTATCCAGGCCTCTGCAGAAGAGAATCTTGAGACATTTAGAGTCCCATCGAAGTTCCACTGCAAGAGTCTTGAATTCTATGGCGAATTCAGCCAATGATCTGTTGCCTAGCTTCAAGTCCACCAAAGCAAACCCAGCAAAAGAAATGCGAGCAGGGTCATCAAAAACGGATTTAAACAAGTCCATAAATCCTTCTATGTCCTGCAGAATAGGGTCCTTGGTTTCCCAAAAGGTAAATGCCCACGACAGGGCTCTACCATCCAAGTATGACAGGATGTAGGAGGTCTTAGCGAGAGCCGAGGGAAATAAGGAAAGCTGCAAGGTAAAGTGCAAGTAGCACTGGTTCAAGAAGGCATGGATCTTCTGGATTACTCCAGAAAAGTGAATTGGAGCTTCCAGTGGTACTGCAGTCTTCAAAGTTACCTCCTGTAACTGACCTTCATGGTTGGAGGCTGTGCCTTGAATCTTCTATGTGTGTAGCTGATGAAATGCTGCAGTAAGTTTCTCCAAGGCATCTTGTTGTTCCACATTCCACAATGCACCGGGCCAGGCCTGGTATGGCCCGCAAAGCATTGAGTGGTGCCGGATAGATGGAGTTATGCCGGGTCCTGAAGTTAAGCCAGATCCACTGGAGTTTGCAGCGTCCCAATAATAAGTCAGATCCACTGGAGTTAGCAAGCTGAAATGAATCTGTTATGGTTGTGGGTGGATCCCTGGGCCAGTGGCAGATAACCACACCCCCAGGAGGATTTCCTGAGAGGGACCACCAGCTAGGCTTGAGTATGGAGACAGACACACATTAGTTCTTTTATTAAACAGGTTTTGAAACCACCAGAGGTGGCAATAGTGAGCTGATATGCCTGGCAGGGCTGAAGCCCCTCAGGTACCGGAACAGCGATCCCAGGATGGCTGAGCTGTTGAGAAACTATAGAAAGTGAGTAGGCAGAGTAGGCAGAGTTCATGAACAGAACTAGGTGACACAACTCACATAAGGTCTCAAGGAAGCTCAGAAGCTGGAAAGGATTAGGCCCTCGAGGAGCGAGTACCTGGTTCCAGAGTAGGCTCTGAGAGAACGATGGTAACTCACAATTGTTAGTAGTAGCGATAGCTTTCAGGCAGAAAAGAATCTTCAGAATGTCCAGGAACATGGTCCCTCGAGGAGCGAGTACCAGTTCCTATCTGTAATCTGAAAGTAAATAAAAGAGCGAGGGCCCCGAGGAGCGGGTACCTCTGGTAAGTCCGAGGAGGCAGAGTAGCTTGGGGGAGTAGTCCGAAGGTAGCGAGACACATTCCCATGCCAACCCCTTGCTAACTCAGTTAGATAATGCAAATAGAGACCCTTAAATATTGGAAGTGGATGACGTCATCTCAGGGGGACGCCCCTGAGGTTCGCACCCTTGCTAGTACAACAATCAGAGAGCGCAGGGTGCGCCCCCTAGGTCTTCAGGCAACATGGCCGATCTGCAGCGTCGAGCCGGTCCAGGGACACCAGAGGGAGACGGCATGGAGACGCTGCGGCAGCCAACCGTCCATCAGACCCAGAGGGAGTCGCCACAGAGGTAAAGAGGGCGGAGTGAGGGTGTCAAGCAGCAACGGATGCAACATGAACGAATCAGGGTCCCCCGAAAATGGATGTAACGGATTTGAGTCCCGACAAATATGAATACCGAAACGAACTTATCCTTCCCTACTACACACCCCTAGCGTGTTCCAAGTCCCACTTTGTGCCTCAGCCTGAGCGACCCAACCCTTAGAGCCAATCCCTACCCCAAAATTACTGACTTAACTTGATTTCCCTTACCTACATTTGTTAGGATCCTGTTAGGATAGTTCGTAAGTGGCCCTGGGCCAAAGTGAGAGGTGGTACCACCCACAGGGAGGATCCCCGTGAGCTTCTCTGTTGGGAGGCAAGGTCCCAGCTGACATCAGACACAGAAACAGTCTTAGATTCTTTATTAAAGAGATAGGAGCTCTACCCGTGGAGAAGGGGGTGCCAGAGAGGAAGTCTCACAGACCCAGAGGCACAGGATCAGTGAAATGGGGAATACCCAAAAGGAATACCTCCATAGAGTTGGTAATGGTCCGCAGAGTTGGGTACACCAGCGAGGTCTTCTGTAGAGATGGTAGTGGCCTGCGAGGCGAGGTACACCGCAAAGGTCTCTGGTAGAGATGGTAGTGGCCCGCGGAGTGGAATACACCGGTGAGGATCTCTGGTAGAGATGGTATCAGTCCGCAAAGCGGGGTTCGCCAGTGAGGTCCTTGGTAGAGTTGGTAAGGGCCTGCAGAGTGGGTGCATCCGAAGGATACCTTCGTATCGATGGTAATGGTACACCAGGGAGGTCCTTAGTAGAGTAGGAAGTGGTCCGCAGAGCGGAGTACTCACAAAAGAGCAGTGTTGGTTCCAGGGAAACCCCAGAGAAGAGGGCCCCCGAGGAGTGGGTACCCGAGACATCCACACCGGGAAGCAGGAACTGGAACACAGGATCCTCAGGAAGTGAGGTGGATATGGCAAGGACAGAACTCTTTGCCAAGTCGTCCATAGGCAGAGCCAGCTGGTTTAAAGACCCGAGAGAGATGATGTCATCTGCAGGGGACACCCCCGAGGTTCCCACCATGATGTGGTTAAGATTGGCTCATGTGCACGGCTAGAGGGTCCCAATGGTAAGATGGCGGTCGGTGGTGTCTGTGCCGACCCAGAAGGCCTGTGAGCAGTAGGCAGGTCATTGGCAGCTGGCAGAGGCTGCCAATCTACCCCATGGAGGCAGGGAAGCAAAGAAGGAGGCGAGCAAGAGCGGTCGCAGCCGTCTGCGACCGACGGGCATAACAAAATTATTCTAACGTGCCAGAGGCTGTTCACCTTGGAAACCTACTGCAATTATATGTACTGTCTGGCACGAGATTTACACCTTCTCCCTGGATTTTCAAGGGCAAACAAGAGCTCAGCATTTGCCATTGGATCTGTGACACTTTCCAAGACTTGGGCCCTTCTTTTAGTCAAACCAATTCCAGGTTATCCTGCCCTTCACAAACAAAAGAGAACTCTCCCTGGGGCTCCTACCAGCTTCATTGGAATCAGTTATATTATCACTCTAGATGCCTTGCCCATCTCTACCACTACAGATTTCAGGTTCTGAAACTTACCTCCTTTTGATTGCCAAGGACAAAGGAAGCAGGTGCTTGCGTATATCTTATGACTGACTGGCCCATGTTCAACTGCTGATCACATGCAGTCCTGTCCATTTTGGCCTGTAACATTCTCCTTTCAATATTTTTTACTACCACCAAGATCTGCTGCTTCTGTGGCTCCACCCAGACTCTCTCCACTGCAGCAGCCCTCCTACTCATCATGACTTAGCCCTGCAACTCTCATGGCTGGTAATAGCTAGGTATGAGCAAAATGCTCCATTATTATCTATTTGTAGGGCTGGTAGTTTATGTATGTATTTATTTATTTCAGTTACATTCCACCTTTCAGGCACTTGAAAGCAGATTACATTCAGGAGCAGGAGGTAGCTAATTTGGCAAGTGAATTAATACACACGCATTAGTGGATTGTGAATTGAATGGCCACTGTCCTACTGTCCTTTTAACTAATACCTTTTCTGGAATCTGATGAGCATCAACCTCAGGCACTTTAATCCAGCAATTGGTTCAGCCATAACAGTGCCAGTGCTGCTTACCAAAAGTGTCCTATTAGACACATGCCTTCCATGCCCATCTCCATAGCAGCAAGCCAAGCATCTTGCCCATTTTGGAGGGAACCAGCTACCAGACTGTTCAATTATTTTTCTATATTTACACCTGATCCAAGTGACTGAGTTGCATGTCAGGACCGCTATAGTCCTCCATCAGAGGTTCTTCTGACTTGGCCCTGCCCAGGTATTGTCAACCTTGTTCTGGGTCACAGTATGCACACTTATGCTCCGACTATCCGATGGAGCAGGTGAGATAGTACAGTGATGAACTCATCACTGGACGTGGTGGGATCCCACCTCAGCTGGCTGGTGCTGACCATCACTTTCATAGTGCTACAGGGTTTCAGGTGGCCTTGCAACTTATGCATGTGTTGTTGGACTCCTTGGTTAGTGTAAAAAGACAGACTAGGAGGGTCACAGACATCACCATAGACCCTGGTGCCTGGAGTGGGCCTGTCTGCTTGGTGGCAGTATGTGATCAGGGATAGTTTGCTCCAGTTTACAGTTACCCTTAACTCTTACCTCAAACCCTTTGCGAGGAGAGGGCGCAGTGGTGGTCCTCTCCCTCAGTCCCAAAGAAAATGATAACACTACTGCACTAGACTTGAGGATTTTTATAATAGTCTTCCTGCATGTACCTTTTGGAGTTGCATCTACTATTCTTGCTGTATTGCTCTGCTCCTAATGTTTCAATTTTTTTTTTTGTTGTAGTATTTTTTTATTGAGTTTTCATAACAAATAAACGATCACAATGGTAACCGTCAAAAAAGTGTTACACAAAGAAGTTCAAACAGGGGAACGACCCTTACTAACTGTGAAAACATATTTCAAGTATTTCTTAAAGTGAGAAAAGCAAGATCGAAATTAATGAGAAAAGGAAAAGAGCAGCAGGTATAGAAAATAAAGACTGGAAGAGAAGGAGGAAAGAAGGGCAGAGTAGAGATGAGTAAGTAAAGGGAGAGACGAAGAGAGGAAGAAAGAAGAAGAAAACTGAAAATCCTCATTAGCAAATAAAACAAAAAACTTTTTGTGCCAGGGAAATTGTACATAAGAAAGTTATTATGGTTTATAATTGTCCATAGGTTTCCACATCATATTCCATTTAGCCAGACGATTATATTTAATTGCCAGAGCACGTTCATATTTACTATAAAGACATACAGTGTTCCACCACAAATGTTTCGAAAGCAACTCACTGCGTTTCCAGTTAGAGGTTATGTTATGTAATGCTATGGTGAAGAAAATCAAATAATCTCCAATGCGGGAGAGGTATATTAATATCTGGGTGTGTGCCTTTTAGTATTATCATTGCGTATGATATGGGCATGTGAAGAGATAGAATTAAGGACATTTTAGACCATACTTGTTGCCAGAACATATTTAACAAGGGACAATAGAATAGCATACGGTCCATTGTAGCCTTCCCAGCAAGGCAAGATCTGCAGGTATGGGTAGAGAGGAGTCCAGCCCTGTGTAGTTTCCAGGGGGTCCAAATAGCTCTGTGTAATATAAAAAATGAGGTTTGGGTAATACTAGTAGAAAGCGAAGTTTGTAAAGAGGAAGACCATAGGTATTCCCACATTTTGTCAGATGGTTAAATATTGATGTCAGAAGACCATATTGCATATAATCGAGTAAGGGTACAATAAGACTTTGTCTTGAGCATCGGTATAGTAAATAATAACATGTGAATGCAGCGAGAGACTTTTTATAATTTTGTACAATCTAGAAGCCAGGTGCCCTCATGGGCCAAACTGTACAAATAGCATAAGAAGGTATGGCAGTTGATCCAACAACAAATTAGATTGAATAAATGATTGGACAGCTTCACGTAATTGTAGCCAAGCGTAAAACTGAGTGGAAGAAAGATAGAACCACTCTTTTATTTGAGAAAACGATAGCAGGTGACCCTTAGATGTTATAGACAAAAGAAACCAGATCCCTTTAGTTTGCCCAGTTAATAGGATAACCAGCTATTCTAAACCAAGGATTATTCCATATAGGGGCCATCTTCGAATTACCCCCGGTGGGCTTATTAGGTGGACATATCCCATCAAACTCCTCAAAGCCCTATGTAAAGAGTGCATTATTCTATTATGGGGCCTTTGAGCTGGGAGGATCATACCTGGAAAGCTATGAATCGGATGGGGAGAGATGAGGACTTTTTCTATTTGAATCCATCAGGGTTGATCACCCTGGGGAATCTCGGATGTGAATAAATAAAAACTCTGTTGTAGCATGAAGGCCAAGTGATAAGTGTAAAAATCAGGGAAGTTAACCCCCCCCCCCCCCTTTGAGATTTAGCACCCTTCAATTTAGACAAAGCGATCCTGGGCACCTTGCCATTCCATAAAAATTTGGTTAGAATCTGATCAATTTGGTGATACATCTCTCTAGAAAAGAATATCGGGACCATAGATAAAATAAAAGTGACTTTAGGGGCCAAAACCATTCTTATGGTATCCAGTCTCCCCCACCAGGTGAGATGTAACGGGGACCATTGGAGAGTAATATATTTCAATTGTTTCAAAATGGATTGTTCACAGCATGTAAGTGTGAGCTGTGGGTCTGAGAAAAAATTGATCCCCAAGTATTTTAAACCCTTGGTGGCCTTTTGAACAGAATGATGAGAGAGGTCAAGTGTGGTGGAGAGAGGGTTCAAAGGTAAAAATTCTATTTTTATCCTATTAACTTTGTATCCTGAAAGTAAAGAATAGGCATCAATCAGGGTGAATAAATGAGACAGTGAGACATATGGATTAGTCAAGAAAAGCAGTACATCATCAGCATATGCAGACAGCTTATTCATTTCAGACCCAATCAATACTCCAGTAATATCTGGGGATTGATGTATGGCCAATAGTAGTGGTTCTAAAGCCAGGTTGAACAAAAGCGGAGAAAGAGGGCACCCCTGTCGGGTGCCTTGAAATAACTGAAATGACTGTGATGCTTGCTTGTTTACATAAAGAAAGGCTTTGGGAGCCCGATATAATAACTGCACCCAGGAGGTGAAAATAAGTCCAAAACCAAACCGGTGTAAAGTATCTTTTAAAAATGACCATTCAATGTGGTCAAATGCTTTTTCAGCATCTAATGATACAGCTACAGCTGGAACAGAATTGGAGAGGAGCGATTCCTGTATATGAAAAAACATTTGAGTATTGTTGGTTATAAGACGATTCTTAATAAAACCTGATTGGTCTGTGTGTATCAGTGACTCCATAACCTTGGATAACCTGGTAGTCAGGATCTTTGTGAAAATTTTGTAGTCCACATTTAAGAGGGAGATTGGCCTATAGTTAGCTGGATTGGAGGCGTCCCTACCAGGCTTTGGAATCACCACTATACAGGCATCAGTAAATGTGGAAGAACCAGTAATCTGTGTGGATTTAGAAGAAACGTAGGTAAGCAAGTGAGATGAGAGAATTTTCTTAAAAGCATGATAAAAGTCTGTGGTGAAGCCATCAGGTCCAGGCGCTTTACTAAGAGAAAAAGAAGTGATGGCAGCTGTGATTTCATCATTAGTATAAGGCATATCCAGAGTTTGCCTCTGAGTAGAAGATAGTATAGGGTGTGAGAGGTGAGAAAAAAAGGACTACATCTCCTTCGAGGATGGACAGGCCTCAGATTGGTAGAGATGAGCACAGAAGTCCCGAAATACCGTGAGAATGTCCTTATTCGAAGTAGCTTCTTGACCAGAGGGGGCAACAAGTTTCACGATTCTTTTCCTTTCCGATTTTTTCTTGAGATAAGAAGCAAGGAAACGTCCACATTTGTTGTTCCCAGCATAGTATTGGGCTTTAGAATGAAAGAGATGTAAATGAACCTGAGAGCTGAGCTGTTGATTGTAGTTATATTTCGCTTTTTGAAGTGCCAATAAAGAAGACTCTGTAGGAGAGAGAAGATGAGTTTGTTCCAAGTCTTCAACAGTTTGTTGGAGTTGACTGAGTGCCTGAGCTTGGAGTCATCTCTGTGAGCTGAGTAGCTTATGATTTCACCCCTAATTGCTAGCCTTAAAGGCTTCCTAAAGGGTTTCCTTGGAGACATCAGAATCCGAGTTGTGAAAGAAGTAATCCGTGATTTTATTGGTGAGGAAAGTGGTGAATTCTGACTCTGACAGGAGCGAGGAGTTAAATCTCCATTGTTTATCCACAGGAATAGGCGAAGCAAAATTAAGTTGGAGGAGAATGGCAGCATGATCTGAGACCAGGATAGGACATATGCAAGATGTGGTGATCTGCGAGATTAAGTTGTGAGAGGTGAGGAAGAAGTCTATACATGAATTCGAAGAGTGTGGAAATGAATAAAAAGTAACATCCTTTGTCGTAGGATGTTGTAGTCTCCATGGGTCAGAAAGACCTACTTGGGACATAAGATGTTGTATAGTTTGAGTGGATTTTGATTTAGTATATCTGGCTTCCATCTTTTTGTCCAGGAGGGGATCGAGTGGTTGATTAAAATCACCTCCTATGATGCATGGAGAGGGGTCCAAGGTAAGTAGTTGCGCAAAAGCATCTTGAAAAAAAATTGGATTATCCACATTTGCCGCATAGAGGTTTAGAATGGTGTATAATTCATCTTGAATATGAAACTGAAGAAGGTTCCATCTCCCCTCCAAATCAGCAGTTTGGTAAATGATATCAACATCAAGGAGTTTGTGGATTAAAATCGTAGTGCCTCCTTTCTTTCTATGTGCTGAACTATAGTACACTTGGCCCACCCATTGTTGTGTAAGTTTAAGAGATTCAGAAGCTGAGAGGTGAGTTTCCTGAATGAGTGCAATATCCACACACGATTGAAGATAGGTCAGAACTTTTTTACGCTTTATGGGATGTGAAAACCCATTTACATTTAGTGAAACAATCACAATGGAATCTATGGAGGACGCCATCTATGAAAGGGATACATTCGAAGATCCTGGCTGTGTGGAGAACTTTCAGAAATGTAGTGTAGCAGCTGTGGAGCTGTCAGGATCCAGTGAAGCTCAAGAGGAGTAGAAAAAGCTAGAATCAAAAGTAAAAAGCAAAAAAAGAGTAAAATCAGTAGGCTACAAAGCCAAGTGAAATAGTTGGAGAAAATTCGCCAATAATGGCTGGCCAACACTTTTGTTGCGGGCTGGCTGCCCATGTATCAAGAAAAGGGTCTCAAGGGGGAACAAAGGCAGCCTGAGAGACTCACGGGAACAGTAGACTCATTGTTACGGGCGCGTCCACCACGCCGCGGATAGGCCGAGGGTTTGGAAGCCTTCGGGTACTATCGTAGGCGCGAGGAGCACGGCCGTCTCTAGAGCAGGTGGTGTGAGCCCTTGGGCCACGGCGAGAGCTAGGGAGGAACCCCAGCCACACCGTGGGAGGTGAGCCGGTGCAGGCATGGTGAGCCAGGCGGGTACTGAAGCATGGGTTAAGGAGCGGAGTCTGACCCTCAGCCGGACCTGCACGCCCATGACAACCAGCAACGCAATGTTGGTTGATGAACAGCCCTCCGACTGTTCCAAGCCTTTTCGGACCTGCCGCTGGGTAACGGCAAAGGGTGGCAGGCCGGACAGAGGACGAGGGCAGACAGAGTCCTTAGTACACGGAAGACATCTTAGACGAAGGCTAGTGCAGACATCGTAGACAAGGCTGGTGCAGAGACATCAGAGGCAAGGACTGGTGCAGAGACATCAGAAGCAAGGACTGGTGCAGAGACATCAGAAGCAAGGGCTGGTGCAGAGACATCAGAGGCAAGGGCTAGAAGGAAGACATGGGCACTGTCCCTCAGGGCGCCCTACTCAGCCCACCCGTGGGACTGAGTCGCGGACCACCCTGTCCCATACGTGCCCTACACAGCCCAGGAAGGCTGGTCACGGACCACGCTGAGAACAGGAGAGCGCAGGGAAGATCCAGGCGAAAAGGAACTCCGATGCCGGGACCAATGACATCCGAAGCCCCATCGGCTGGCAGGAAGGGAAGCTCCAGAGCACAGGGACGAATCCCTCCTGTTGGCCACTCCAGGGCCCAACAGGACAGAAGGCTCAGGAGCCAGACGAAGACATAGGGCAGAACATCCGGAACTGGATCAGGAACTGGAATAGGTAACAGACATCGGCAACATCAGGAATAGACATCAAGGCAACTTTAGAGACAGGTCAGGACAGGGAGCCATCAAAGCACAGATGACCACGGAGGACCTGGATCAGCAGACAGGACACAGCGATGTGCAAAGCCAATCGAAGGCAAGTAGCAATAGAAATGAGAGTCTTTTTATACTGCAGGATGTAGGCAACTCCCTGGGAGGAGTTTGCCAGGACCGCCCCTTGCTGGCCCTATAACTGAGGTGGTGAGCTGCGGGCCGGCCCCTAGGGAGAAGGGCGTGGCCAACCAGGAAGTCCAAACGCAGCCAAGCAAGCCACAGGCAGGCCTCAGGAACAGCTAGGCCTCCCAGGCCCTGGAGCAAGTCCTGGATGGTGCACAGGCGAGGCCCTGGCTTTGGAGCAGCCTCCGGAGGGAAGGTAAGATACCTCCTGTAGCGCAGCAACAGGAGGTATCTTACCTCCTGTTGCTGCGCTACAGGAGGTTATTCTCATAACACTCATAGTATAAATATTATTGGAGATCCAAGTATCTTCCAAGAACAAACAAAATCTTTTAGGTAACCATCTCCTGAGAATGTTCAAAAGATTTCAAAAATTCATCTAGATCAGAAGGCACGTGAAAAAGTTTGATTTGATTGTGATGAGTCAATGAGGAAATAAGGGATTTAACTAGTATATAACAAACAGAACAAAAATTCAACTAGTTAATATTGTTTCGGCACCCTAATAAGTCGTGAAATCTCAAAGTTGCTATCTTTAATAAAATTATTATTTTATTTCAATCTTGATTAAAATTTATTTTTATTCATCAATTTTGTAACAAATTTTTATGAATATTTTTATAAGGAGAAGATTAGACCTCAGCACCGGCAAAGTCATTCTGTCAATTAGCAGAATTTTTTTGTAGCCGTGTTGGTACAGTCACTGGTCTAGAATCTTGTCCTATATTTTCCCTATTTTTCATAAAATTATGTGTCTTTCAAACTACAATTTCCTGATTGATCGGAGATTTAAGAACTGCACCATCAGTCAAATTACATTAACTCAAACTCAGAACCATAGATTCCTGGTATTGCTGGTGCACAAGAGCTGTATGATTTCAATTACTGCAATTTCTTGGTTAACCATGGAATTAAACCTCCGTTGCAACTTCTCAATTGCGCTGACTTAAACTCAGAACCAAAAGGCTTCCGGTAATGCGAATTCTTCAATAAACTGGACCAGCTTTAAATGGTGCACCTGACAAAAAATGCCATCATAACTGTTTGTTATGATGGCAAAAAACCATTAATGTCCCGACAATGACTTATCTTAAGATTTGTAGCCCAGGTATCTTTTGGCTAAACAGACTGCTTCAATTTCTTGACTGAAGCCGCCAAAACCGCTTCAATTTCTTAGCAGAAGCCGCCGACGTTGACAACATTTTGGAACCTGCATCAGGGTGGGCACTAGAACATTAAAACATCAGGTCGGTAATACACTGCTTTTCTCATGCCACATTATCATTTAAAGATTTTAAACGTTTATATTACTTACTAATGTTGGACGATAGCGTCTCTATAGTCGGGTCGATCTAAGACATTTAAACATGGCGCCTCTATTTAAGTTACAAACTTACTTGAAATGAACCAGTCATAGAACACCTCCTAACATCTTGACATATTGACATCACAAATTTTGAACAAACTTTACTAATTGTTCTTCTGGAGCAGACTTCAATCTACTATATGAGCAATGGCAATTGTGTATTCAGTATACCCAGTTATCTTACAATATGTTGATATTAATCACAGATTGATTATAGTATTCCATTCGATGTTACTATTCAAGCCATTGGGTTCTTCAGACTTCAATTTAAAAATGATTGGTTCATTTCAAGTAAGTTTGTAACTTAAATAGAGGCGACATGTTTAAATGTCTTAGATCGACCCGACTATAGAGATGCTATCGTCCAACATTAGTAAGTAATATAAACTTTTAAAATCTTTAAATGATAATGTGGCATGAGAAAAGCAGTGTATTACCGACCTGATGTTTTAATGTTCTAGAGCCCGCCCTGATGCAGGTTCTGAAACGTTGTCAATGTCGGCGGCTTCTGTTAAGAAATTGAAGCGGTCTGTTTAGCCAAAAGATACCTGGGCTACAAATCTTAAGATAAGTCATTGTCAGGACATTAATGGTTTTTTGCCATCATAACAAATAGTTTATCTGTTTCATTTTTTGTCGGGTGGCACCATTTAAAGCTGTTCCAGTTTATTGAAGAATTCACATTACCGGAAGCCTTTTGGTTCTGAGTTTAAGTCAGCGCAATTGAGAAGTTGCAACGGAGGTTTAATTCCATGGTTAACCAAGAAATTGCAGTAATTGAAATCATACAGCTCTTGTGCACCAGCATTACCAGGAATCTATGGTTCTGAGTTTGAGTTAATGTAATTTGACTGATGGTGCAGTTCTTAAATCTCTGATCAATCAGGAAATTGTAGTTTGAAAGACATATAATTTTATGAAAAATAGGGAAAATATAGGACAAGATTCTAGACCAGTGAATGTACCTACACGGCTACAAAAAATTTCTGCTGACAGAATTACTTTGCCGGTGCTGAGGTCTAATCTTCTCCTTATAAAAATATTCATAAAAATTTGTTACAAAATCGATGAATAAAAATAAATTTTAATCAAGATTGAAATAAAATAAGAATTGTATTAAAGATAGCAACTTTGAGATTTCACGACTTATTAGGGTGCCGAAACAATATTAACTAGTTGAATTTTTGTTCTGTTGATTGTGATGAGATACACGCATCATTGCTGGGTACAAGAGGCCAAATTTTGTGCCTATAGAGTGGAGCCGAGGGCGGAGTGCCAGAAAGGCCTTGCGTCTTGTGGCAGTCATTTTCGCTAAATCCGGGACAAATAAAATAGAGGACCCTCGATAATTGAGAGGCAATTGCGATTTGGCTGCTTCAAAAATTTGCAGAGCTTGTGGGTAGCGTAAGACCTTAATGATTATAGGTCTCGGGAATTTAGAAGTGTGAATTGGTTGCAATGGTATACGGTGCGCCCTCTCCAGCTCAAAGAGGAGAGAGAAAATGAGATGCAATCTAGCTGGGATCATCTGAGTGAGAAATTTTATAAGGTCTGTGCCCTCCGCTCCTTCAGGGATTACCAACAAGTGAACATTATTCCTTCTGTTTCGATTCGGGAGGTCCTCTAAATCTCGTTATAAGGCCTCCACCTCTCTCAATTTTTGGGACCAGCGCAACCGCGAGTAACAGGGATGAAACCTGAGTTTCGGTGTCATCCAAGCGATTATTTAAATGATCATATTGGGAGGATAAAGCCTTTAGATCTGATCGGATCGCTGCAGTAGTGTCCATGTTGGACTGCAACATGTCTTTTAATTGTTTCAATTCAGCAAGGACAAGGTCCGCGGACGCCATGTTTTTAGATGGAGGGGCCTTGTCCGGAGAGGGCGGGTCTTGTTTCACCCTCTTAGACCCAGCCGCCGCTGCAAAGGCAGCTTCTATCTTCCCAGACTTATTAGATGACATATTCATGGTCCCGATGGTAAGCAAAGAATAAAATTAATGCGCCTGAAAGTATCGATTACCCACCTTGATCTAGTGGAGTCTCCCGGAGCCCAAAACTCAAGCGGCCATCTTGGTCTTTAACAATTGCTAGCACCACTGCTTTCACCTCTTCTCCAAACCAGTCTTGCTACATTACAATATTTCCATTGGTGTTCTGGCTGTTTTCAAGCTTCCTAACAAATCACCTTCCCCTACATTACTTGCCAAACTTCAATTCTACCCTGGCCATAAGTTGCTCTGCATGCTTGCTATACCAGTCCATAAAACCATAACTGATTTCATGTGCCATTCTCAGTTTTACCGTGCCTGCTATGTTTACTTGTGCATGGCTTAGTCTTTAACACAGATATATGTTACTGGACTGGAAGATCAGCCTAGTAGCCGTAGCTTGAAGTGGGGCAGACATCCTCCAATCTGGCTGTCTATGAGGTCCCTTCCAAATTCCCTTCCTCTACATTCTTAATATAGCAATATAATAACTTGTGAATATGTGGCAGATAAAGACCAATATGGTCCATCTAGTCTACCCATCCCATTTTTCATGGTAATAACAGCTACCACTCTGTGCAGACTCCCCAAAGCCATTTGTTAAGGGTGATAGAAGTTGAAGATGCCATTTCATGCAGGCTATCTCCAAGCCTTCATTAAATGGAAGTAGCAGCTGCTGCTCCATGCTAATCTATGGTCTTGCCTTGCTTATTTGTTGCTTTTCCCAGTTGCTGCAGCACTCCTCAAGCCCTTCATGCTCCTCCAGGTGCTGCTAGATCTGTACTATTTACTAGTAGCATACACTATAAGTAGTTCTGCTAGTTATAACCATAGCTCCGACTGAGTCAGGCATCTCTCACCTACAACTATCTACATGGTTCCTTCCTATTCCCAGTCCCCTTCCCTACAATGCTTGCCCACTATTGCTCTTGCTTTGGCCATCCTTAGCTCTGCACGGTTGCAGAACCACTCCATGAAACCATAACTGATTTCATGAGCCATTCGCAGTTTCAGCTCAGTGCTTAGCAATCAATGCCATATAGAGTTAGCAGCTTGCTAATAGCACAAATTTTCTTCTGTCTGGCTATCCTTCACAGCAAAAGTTCCCAAACTTGTCCTGGAGGACTCCCAATCATATCAGGTTTTTTCAAGGACAAAAGGAAAAAATTCAATCGTTTTTCAGTTCTCCCGAACCACTCAGAATTTGGCAATTTCGTTGAAATTGCCTAATTCGGGAAAAATGATTGCACATCCCTATACAACAGTATTACTGGACACACAGTCCCAATAACTTATTGAAGAGTTCTAACACGGGCCATGTAATAATGTACCACCACAACAACTACATCAAACGTGTACCTCTGAATTAAGGAGTCTTCAGTCAGTCATATTGAACATATTGCATTATCTTACAAAAGAAATGCCATCTTGGGTCAGACCAAGGTTCATTGAGCCCAGTATCTTATCTTTGACGGTGGTCATTTCAGGTAGCAAGTAGCAGGCAGATCCCTTAAATTATATTTAATTACTGTTACTAACTTCCAGGGTCTCCTTTACATTTTCTGTTTCTTCTCTTTCCTTCTGTCTTCTTCTTTGTCTTCCCTTCCTGTCTCTAAAACTGATCTTTCCCTTTCGTCTCTTTTTTGCCTCTGTCAACTCCAAGCTTGATTTCATTGCGACTCCCTCTCTCTCATTCTTCAGTCTCAAACTCTCTTTTCATCTCACTTACTTATCATCTTTTCTTCTCCCACCTCAGCTCATATTCCTACTTTTTCATCCACTCCACAGCCCATCCATTCCCCCAGTTCTCACTCCTTCCTTAGGCTGTTCCCCCCACCCACTCTCTATTCCCCTGTTTACATCTGTACTCCTCCCTCCTCTGCCCTTACCTAGTTCTGAAGGAACTAAAAAATGAAATTTCAGACCTAATAGTAAAAATTTGTAACTTATCATTAAAATCATCCATTGTACCTGAAGACTGGAGGATAGCAAATGTAACCCCAATATTTAAAAAGGGCTCCAGGGGCGATCCGGGAAACTACAGACCGGTTAGCCTGACTTCAGTGCCAGGAAAAATAGTGGAAAGGGTTCTAAACATCAAAATCACAGAACATATAGAAAGACATGGTTTAATGGAACAAAGTCAGCATGGCTTTACCCAGGGCAAATCTTGCCTCACAAATCTGCTTCACTTTTTTGAAGGAGTTAATAAACATGTGGATAAAGGTGAACCGGTAGATATAGTATACTTGGATTTTCAGAAGGCGTTTGACAAAGTTCCTCATGAGAGGCTTCTAGGAAAAGTAAAAAGTCATGGGATAGGTGGTGATGTCCTTTCGTGGATTGCAAACTAGCTAAAAGACAGGAAACAGAGAGTAGGATTAAATGGGCAATTTTCTCAGTGGAAGGGAGTGGGCAGTGGAATGCCTTAGGGATCTGTATTGGGACCCTTACTTTTCAATATATTTATAAATGATCTGGAAAGAAATATGACGAGTGAGATAAACAAATTTGCAGATGACACAAAATTGTTCAGAGTAGTTAAATCACAAGCAGATTGTGATAAATTGCAGGAAGACCTTGTGAGACTGGAAAATTGGGCATCCAAATGGCAGATGAAATTTAATGTGGATAAGTGCAAGGTGATGCATATAGGGAAACATAACCCATGCTATAATTACACAATGTTGGGTTCCATATTAGGTGCTACAACCCAAGAAAGAGATCTAGGTGTCATAGTGGATAACACATTGAAATCGTCGATACAGTGTGCTGCGGCAGTCAAAAAAGCAAATAGAATGTTGGGAATTATTAGAAAGGGAATGGTGAATAAAATAGAAAATGTCATAATGCCTCTGTATCGCTCCATGGTGAGACCGCACCTTGAATACTGTGTACAATTCTGGTCGCCCCATCTCAAAAAAGATATAATTGCAATTGAGAAGGTACAGAAAAGGGCTACCAAAATGATAAGGGGAATGGAACAACTCCCCTATGAGGAAAGACTAAAGAGGTTAGGACTTTTCAGCTTGGAGAAGAGACGGCTGAGGGGGGATATGATAGAGGTGTTTAAAATCATGAGAGGTCTAGAACGGGTAGATGTGAATCGGTTATTTACTCTTTCAGATAGTAGAAAGACTAGGGGGCACTCCATGAAGTTAGCATGGGGCACTTTTAAAACTAATCGGAGAAAGTTCTTTTTTACTCAACGCACAATTAAACTCTGGAATTTGTTGCCAGAGGATGTGGTTAGTGCAGTTAGTATAGCTGTGTTTAAAAAAGGATTGGATAAGTTCTTGGAGGAGAAGTCCATTACCTGCTATTAAGTTCACTTAGAGAATAGCCACTGCCATTAGCAATGGTAACATGGAATAGACTTAGTTTTTGGGTACTTGCCAGGTTCTTATGGCCTGGATTGGCCACTGTTGGAAACAGGATGCTGGGCTTGATGGACCCTTGGTCTGACCCAGTCTGGCATTTTCTTATGTTCTTATGTCTTCTGCTTCTAATGGTCTCATTAACCCCTGCCTCTAGCCCCTTTCTCTGGTCTCTTTTTCTCTACCCAGTTTCTCAAAACTACAATGCTTACTCTCATTAATAGCTGCTGAACAGTTGCGGGGAAGATCAGAAGTGAAACTGAAAAGCAGCAGATAAGGAGAGAAGGAGAAACAGTGTGTGTCTTATGAAATCATCTCAACCCCTTTGTCCAATCACAACTAGCAACTTTTAGGAGTTGATGTTCCCAACACCTCTTTCTACACCCTGCCTGGGAGGTCCTGTTCTCTTCTTCCTGTGCTAACCAATCTGGAGTCCTGCTCTTTTTCTTACTCCCTCCCTGTCCCCAAACACCCACTCCCCCTCTCCATCTGAGAGTGTCCATTCTTCTCTTCCTCTCCCCCATATCCTGTCCCATCCAGGAGCTAAGAGCCTGATCCTACCTTGTCTTTCTTACCCTCTACTCCCCCATCCTGGCTGGTGCTGTAAAACCTGAACTTCTTCCTGCAATGCTGGCTCCTCCTTACTTCCTGTTAGGAATCCTGTGATTCATATAGCAGTGATGTTTGAACCACAAGGGTCTCTGTACAAATCACTGCGTATAACAGCTGCATGAAGCACCCAGACAGTTAGGGGAAGTGAGAAAAAGCCAGAACTGCAGAAAGAAGCTTCCATTTTACAATACTGGGCCAGGAGAGAGATGGGAGGGGGAAAGAGGCAGGGGCAGGGACACTATCAATTTTCAGGGACACTTGGGGCACTTCAAAGAAAACTCAGGGTATGGGTCCTGTGTGCCTAGAGCTATTGACGCTCCTGATTGTCTCTATGAATATAAGACTTTGTATTTAACTTTGAGAAAAGCAATCTATAGTATGAATTAAATATGGAAATTAATATTGATACAGTCTGTCAAAATGCAGTCTATGGAGATACAGACACTTGGAGAACACCAAAGTAATAACCTGACTGCAATTGTTTTATCCAATAACTGCTGAATAGGACAATTGTTTTATGGCAGAGTGCCTGCTTCCGGATTTACATACTATAATGTAAGCCAGAAGCTTAAGATATTGTTCTTGCTCTGACTAGCAAAGGTGTATTAAATTGCAAAGGAAAGAACAGTAAAGGCAAATGGTAACATATGAATTACATGGCAGGACCATTGTTGGTTGAGACAGAGAGGGGCCAATGCAAAGAGGGGGTGGGGTGCCATGTCTGAACTGCAGTGACACCAAGTGGACCTGGCTACAATTGCTAGGATTAAATGGATATTTCTTCAGAAGGAAAGTTTTGAGTTGAATGGACCTATGGCAGTTCTTGAAATCAGAAATTAGGATGTAATCCTGGACCTGAGCCAATGAGTAGCAGATGATTTATTGCTAATGAAGTTTTTAAAATTAGATATAAAAGAAAGGTTGTATTTTGTGTACAGTCAGACAGGCAGAGTGAGGAAAAGACAGAAGGACATAGCAATGAGGTAAGGTTCCTACCCCAGCCTCATGGCTGCTACCACAAAGGAAAGAACAGTTGCAGATAGATGGGAGCGTTCCTCATGATCATAGTCTATAGAAAAGTAATTATATAGCAGTGCCGAAAAAGCAGTGGTTTGTTATTTAGTAGTGAGGGAAAAGAGTGTGAGTTTCAAGTATTTCCTGACCTTTTGTTTAATTTATTGCTAGAAGGACAGTATATAGAATAGCATCTGCATACATTCAGTATCAGGCTGACTTAGTTGCAGGGACATTTAGAAGATTTGTCAAGATTTTATATAGAGTTGAGTGGGAATTCATATATATTTTTGTGAGGGCCAGGTCTTCCAATCTCCTGAAGCAAGTGGATCCTGCATCCACAGGAAGTCAAGCATTGGCTTCATCAAGCACACAGTGGAACAGCTTGTCTAAAGAAAAGGAAAACAGAACTCATGTGAGACAACTGAGAATTTACATTTTATTTCTGGCCAGAGATTAAGTGGGAGTTTGAAGTATTTTGCATGTTAACTGAACAGAGATACAAAGAGGGGATAGTGATTTTTCTTTCAAATCTTGCAACCTAATTTTCCTCACTTTTCCATGTTAATAAAATCTTTTTTCTTCTCTTCCTATAATGCCATTTGTTTGTGTTTGCTATAGAGTATAATAATCCTAATGCGCTGTGTAACTGTGCTGCACTGATTTTATATGCAATACTTGCTGTAGCTACATAAGATGGGTTTTATGTTATCACTCATTGTTTTATTTTTTGCTCCAGCCTTTCTTCCCCATCCCTGGGAGAACCTTTAGTTGTGAGGGTGCATTGCATGTGTCTGTCCCTAAACACACATAAGAACATAAGAAATTGCCATGCTAGGTCAGACCAAGGGTCCATCAAGCCCAGCATCCTGTTTCCAACAGAGGCTAACTTCATGGAATGCCCCCTGGTCCTTCTATTATTCGCAAATAACCGATTCATATCTACTCGTTCAAGACCTCTCATGATCTTAAAGACTTCTATCATATCCCCCCTTAGCCATCTCTTCTCCATGCTGAACAGCCCTAACCTCTTCAGCCTTTCCTCATAGGGGAGCTGTTCCATCCCCTTTATCATTTTGGTTGCCCTTTTCTGTAACTTCTCCATCGCAACTATATCTTTTTTGAGATACAGCGACCAGAATTGTACACAGTATTCAAGTTGTGGTCTCACCATGGAGCGATATAGAGGCATTATGACATTTTCCATTTTATTAACCATTCCCTTCCTAATAATTCCTAACATTCTGTTTGCTTTTTTAACTGCTGCAGCACACTGAGCCGATGTTTTTAAATTATTATCCTCTATGATGCCTAGATCTTTTTCCAGGGTGATAGCTCCTAATATGGAACCTAATATCGTGTAACTACAGCAAGGGCTATTTTTCCCTATGTGCAACACCTTGCACTTGTCCACATTAAATTTCATGAGCCATTTGGATGCCCAATCTTCCAGTCTTGCAAGGTCCTCCTGTAATGTATCACAATCCGCTTGTGATTTAACTACTCTGAATAATTTTGTATCATCCACAAATTTGATAACCTCACGCGTAATATTCCTTTCCAGATCATTTATATATATATTGAAAAGCACCGGTCCAAGTACAGATCACTGAGGCACTCAACTGTTTACTCTCTCCCACTGAGAAAATTGATCATTTAATCCTATTCTGTTTCCTGTCTTTTAACCAGTTTGTAATCCTCATTGCCTCCTTTCCTATGACTTTTTAGTTTTCTTAGAAGCCTCTCATGAGGGACTTTGTCAAACGCCTTCTGAAAATCCAAATACACTACATCTACTGGTTCACCTTTATCCACATGTTTATTAACCCCTTCAAAAAAATAAAGCAGATTTGTTAGGTAAGACTTCCCTTGGGTAAATCCATGTTGACTGTGTTCCATTTAACCATGTTTTCTATATGCTCTACGATTTTGATCTTGAAAATATATTCCACTATTTTTCCCGGCACTGAAGTCAGGCTCACTGTTCTATAGTTACTTGGATCACCCATGGAGCCTTTTTTAAATATTGGAGTTACATTGGCCACCCTCTAGTCTTCAGGTACAATGGATGATTTTAATGATAGGTTATAAATTTTAACTAATAGATCAGAAATTTCAATTTTTAGTTCCTTCAGTACCCTAGGATGCATACCATCTGGACCAGGTGATTTGCTACTCTTTAGTTTGTCAGTCTGGCCTACTACATCTTCCAGGTTCACAGTGATTTCATTCAGTTCTTCTGACTCATCACCCCTGAAAACCATCTCCGGAACTGGTATCTCCGGAACTGGTATCTCCCCAACATCCTCATTAGTAAACACAGAAGCAAAGAATTTGTTTAGTCTTTCAGCAATGGCCTTATCTTCCCTAAGAGCCCCTTTAACCCCTCGGTCATCTAATGTTCCAACCAACTCCCTCACAGTTTTCTTGCTTCGGATATATTTTAAAAAGTTTTTATTATGAGTTTTTGCCTCTATGGCCAACTTCATTTCAAATTCTCTCTTCACCTATCTTATCAATGTTTTACACTTGACAATGCTTATGTTTTATCCTATTTCTTCAGATGGATCCTTCTTCCAATATTTGAAGGATGGGTTTTTTTGGCTAAAATAGCCTCTTTCACCTCACCTTTTAACCATGACGGTAATCGTTTTGCCTTCCTTCCACCTTTCTTAATGTGTGGAATACATATGGACTGCACCTCTAGGATTGTATTTTTAAACAATGTCCATGCCTGTTGAACACTTTTAACCTTTGCAGCTGAGAGGTGAAGTTATTTTTATGGCTTCTCCCACAATAGGGGAGAGGTTTACAGTAAAACATTAAAACAAATGTTACACAGTTAAAATCTCATTCTGCAAAAGTTCTTTCATACCAATCATGATGTCCTGTTTTGGATAGGAGGAGGAGGGAATCCCTCAATGTCACTGCTGGGTTTGTTGTTTTTTTTGAGTAGATGGAATCCCAGCCTTGCACCCACTTTTGACAGGAGAAAGAAAGAGTAGGGTAAAAAGAAGAGGGTTTTTGCAGTTCCCAGAACTAATTTCTCACTTTGAAATTTTATTTATTTATTTATTTATTTGTTTATTTATTTATTTAGTATTTTTCTATACCGGCATTCAATGAGTGGAAGTGGGAAGCAAGGGGCCTGTACTGAAGGAACATCTTTCTATTTATGAAAGGGGAGGAGGGTGAGAAGCAAAGGGGCTGCTGCTGCGGGGGATATCTTTCCATTTAAAAAAAAAAAAAAAAGGGGGGGGTGCACTAGCCAGCCAATCCATGATAGCTGCATACCCCATTTGCTCTGTCCAACCCTGCTTGAAATTTGTTGGGTTTGGGGGGATATATGTGGCCATAATTCTCTGAAATTTCAGGCATATACCTTGCAAAAATATTTTATATTCAGATGGGGAAATTGTTTCTTGTTTTTAAATGTGTTTCCTATTGTTTTTACTCACCACTGCAGGATAGATTAGGCCACGGGTCTGTGATGTTTAGCAGTGATATCTAAGCTAGGGAGTCAGTCTCTTGATCTCAATACTGGAGGACTGCCTGACCTAGTTGGTGTTTTGGAGAGATTGATGATTTCTTTTTGTCTCTGAAGTGATCAGAGAGATGGTTTATTCTCCATGAGAGTGGATGAGGTGGTAACTCATAGTGGCAAGGAACTGTGAAATAGGGGTGTGCATTCGGATTGACCGCATTAGTGAAACGCAACTCATTTTTTTTTTTTACTTAAAAAATTGATTCGACATAAACGATCGGATTTCCCACATATCGAACATAGATATGTTCGATATGTGGGAAATCGCGATTGTTGAGCCAAAATAAAAATATAAACCCCCTCACCCTCCTTAATCCCCCCCCCCCCCGACTTACCACAACTCCCTGGTGATGGAGCGGAGTGAGGACGCCATTTCTGCAATCCTTGGCGAGAAGCATGTGACGTCGGCGGCACGTCGAGTGACGCCGGCGTCACGTGATTCCCGGCTCGTTCGCGCCGGACGGCTCGTTCGGCCCAAAAAGAACTTTTGGCCAGCTTGGGGGGGTCAGGAGGCCCCCCCAAGCTGGCCAAAAGTTCTTTTTGGGCCGAACGAGCCGTCCGGCGCGAACGAGCCGGGAATCACGTGACGCCGACGTCACATGATTCCCGGCAAGTTTGCGCCGGACGGCTCGTTCGGCCCAAAAAGAACTTTTGGCCAGCTTGGGGGGGTCAGGAGGCCCCCCCAAGCTGGCCAAAAGTTCTTTTTGGGCCGCTTGGGGGGGCATGTGACGCTTGGCGAGAAGCATGTGACGCCGACGTCACATGCTTCTCGCCAAGGATTGCAGAAATGACGTCCTCACTCCTCGCTCGATCACCAGGGAGTTGTGGTAAGTCTGGGGGGGGGATTAAGGAGGGTGAGGGGGTTTAAATTTTTTTTTTGCACATATGTACATATACCCAACTCATTGGATTTTTTTTATGTCCATATTGGCCACAAGTGGGACCCCCTTTCGGACATAAAAAATATGAACATAAAATTTTGCTCTGCACATCCCTACTGTGAAATCAATAGGGAATAGAAACTGAAGAACTGAGGTGAAAGCAACACGCCACTGACTAAAAACGCTGGTGACCCATGAAGGATTTTACTCTAAATATGCAAGTCAGTGAATTATAACTTAATCTCTTGGGAGAGCCTGTAATGCTGCAGAATACAGAGTATACTGAAATCATGCAGGATAAGTTGTTTAAATTCTAGCTCTACTCCATGTGAAGTGTGCTGACTGAGGAGGAGAAATTAAAAGCAGGTCTGCCATCTAAATGCAGTGATTGTCAAACTATGCTAGTAACGATATTGAAAGCACATAAAGGGAAAGAGTAATTATGATGCCCCACAGGACTTACTTTTAGCAATATGAGTTAAGCCAGCCAATTTTAGCAAATAGCGCAGTTATGAATTACTCAAATAAATAATGAAGCAAATCTGCCACCTGCTGTTCAAACACAAAATACTTATTGTTAAATCCAGATGAAAGACGTACTAAAATAGGAAAATAAAGGAAAACCTGGTAATTTCCAGTGCAACAGTTCTCCTGTGCAATATAATTTAAGTTCAGGAAGATATGCTATTAATCAGATCTTAAAGTTTCATCTTCATATCCTTTTACTGAATCTGATTTAGTCTAGTGATCAAGTGCGAGTGCTGCGGACTCAAAACCCATATATGTGGCAGCATTATCTAAGTTTAAAAATATACCAAAGAAACAGGAGTCAGCCAAAGTGGGATCTCTGCTAAACCAGACTCTATCTTACATCAAGAAGGAGATCCTTAATTATATGTGCCAGTTACAAGAAGGAACCTTCCAGCACTAAACAAGGAATTTCAATTACTAAGATCTGAAATATCCGGCTTCATCGCTACCTTACAGAAGGATTTAAAGAAACTCAAGAACCAGATAGATATGACTGAGATCCATCTAGGAGAACAGATTGACCACTCTGCCCACTCCTATGTAAGACTGAAGACATTGGAGCAAAAGGTCAAGAGCTGGGATAATAGACAAGAGGATGCTGAGAACAAACAGTAGAGGTCTAATATTTTGAATCATGGGAGTTCTTGAAAAAGAAGGTGCTGAAAATTATATGACATCATCAAAGATATCTTTCAGCTGGTAGTAGGCCCTGATCCTAATCAGTGTATGAAGATTGATAGGCTATATCATGTTCTGACCAACTATTCCATAAATGCAGGAGTGCCTAGTCCCACAGTGGTGTGCTTCCACTATTTTCAAGACAAACACTAATGAGTAAAGTAAGGATCAAGAATTATATTGTCTACAAAGGATCTCAAATCAGAATATTTGCTGACCTACAGGCCGATACAGTAAAGCGCGACCGCAGTTACCCCGTTTCTAACCCGCTGTGTACTCACAATTTCGCCACGTAAGTCTAAACCGCGATTCACTATCTGTTTTTACCGATCCTTACCGCTTCTTTAACTCGACGCGTATCCCTTTCCGCCCGTGGCATGTATATGTATGTAAACGATCCAATTAGCTATTCCCTCCCATACAGTAAAGTGCGCCCCGACTATTGCCTTTTTAACATGCTATCTTGTCGCGTCTTTAACCTACTAATTTACCGCCTACCCTGACCCTGGCGTTAGTGTGGTGAACTTAGCCGCCCAGTCCCAAACCAACCCAATCCACAGAAAAAAAAATGCTTCTCGCACTTAGCCGCCCAGTCCCAAACCAACCCAATCCACAGAAAAAAAATGCTTCTCGCACTTAGCCGCCCAGTCCCAAACCAACCCAATCCACAGAAAAAAAATGCTTCTCGCACTTAGCCGCCCAGTCCCAAACCAACCCAATCCACAGAAAAAAAATGCTTCTCGCACTTAGCTGCCCAGTCCCAAACCAAACCAACCCAATCCAAGCACCAGCAGAGAGAGACGAAATTTCACAGTCCCAAACTTTCCCCCAGCCCCCGCTTACCTGCCCTGGCCGCGGCCATGCAAGCCCCCAGCAGCAGCAGTAGAAGTAAAAGGGCAGCGAGAGAGAGCGGCTTCAGCAGCCCCGCTGGTGAAAGTGAATACGCGCATGCCTGTAGGTCCAATATGGGCGCTCAAGGCAGCAAAGGCGCATGCGCACACCCCGTGACCTTCGATGTCCAGCCGGTCATGGCGTGTGCGCATGTGCCTTCGCTGCCTTGAGCGCCCATATTGGACCTACAGGCGTGCACGTATTCACCTTCGCCGGTGGGGCTGCTGAAGCCACTCTCTCTCAACGCTCTTCTACTGCTGCTGCTGGGGGCTTGCATGGCTGCGGCCAGGGCAGGTGAGCGGGGGCTGGGGGAAAGTTTGGGACTGTGAAATTTCGTCTCTCTCTGCTGGGGCTTGGATTGGGTTGGTTTGGGACTGTGAAATTTCGTTCTCTCTGCTGGGGCTTGGATTGGGTTGGTTTGGGACTGTGAAATTTTGTCTCTCTCTGCTGGGGCTTGGATTGGGTTGGTTTGGTTTGGGACTGTGAAATTTCGTCTCTCTCTACTGGGGCTTGGCTTGGATTGGATTGGGTTGGTTTGTTTTGGGACTGTGAAATTTTGTCTCTCTCTGCTGGGGCTTGGATTGGGTTGGTTTGGTTTGGGACTGTGAAATTTCATCTCTCTCTGCTGGGTAGAGATGTGAATCGTGTGATCGATCGTCTTAACGATCGATTTCGGCTGGGAGGGGGAGGGAATCGGATCGTCGCCATTTGGGTTTTTTAAATATCGTGAAAATCGTGAAAATCGAAAACCGGCACACTAAAACATCCCTAAAACCCACCCCGACCCTTTAAAATAAATCCCCCACCCTCCCGAACCCCCCCCAAAATGCCTTAAATTACCTGGGGTCCAGTGGGGGGGAGGGCGGGAAAACTGGCACACTAAAACAACCCTAAAACCCACCCCGACCTTTTAAAATAAATCCCCCACCCTCCCGAACCCCCCCCAAAATGCCTTAAATTACCTGGGGTCCAGAGGAAGGGTCCCGGTGTGATCTTTTACTCTCGGACCTCCGGTGCTTGTAGAAATGGCACCGGCGCTACCTTTGCCTTGTCATATGACAGGTCAAAGGTAGCGCCGCAAAATGGCGCCGGCCGTAGACAACATGATTCGACTGCAGGAGGTCGTTCTGGACCCCCGCTGGACTTTTGGCAAGTCTTGTGGGGGTCAGGAGGCCCCCCCAAGCTGGCCAAAAGTCCCTGGGGGTCCAGCGGGGGTCCGGGAGCGATCTCCTGCCGCGAATCGTTTTTCCGTATGGAAAAACCAAAGGTAGCGCCGGCGCCATTTCTACAAGCACCGGAGGTCCGAGAGTAAAAGATCACACCGGGACCCTTCCTCTGGACCCCAGGTAATTTAAGGCATTTTGGGGGGGGTTCGGGAGGGTGGGGGATTTATTTTAAAGGGTCGGGGTGGGTTTTAGGGTTGTTTTAGTGTGCCGGTTTTCCCGCCCTCCCCCTTCCCCTCCCCTTCCCCCGATTTACGATTTTTTATAGCGCCTATACAGTAAAATGGATTGCGCTTCATGGACGCGCATTGGATGCGCGTTGGACGCGACTTGCATTTGCATGCCATTTAAATACAGTATCGAGCGGTAGGTGATCCGAACTGTGCGTGTGGCAAACGCGGGTGCGCCGGACAGTAACGCACCTCTTTCTACCGCTCCTTATTGTATCGGCCCATCAGTTAGATATCGATGGGGATTTCCTTTTTCATTGAACTTTACAATGGGAAACATGGATTATCACTTCACTGATCCTGTGAAATGCCTCGAAACTCTGGAATAATTTACAGAAGGAAAAAATAAAAGGGACTCTGGGTGTGTAGTGGATAATGAATCTGTCTGGAGAGAAGTGTGAGCCAAAAGAAGAAGGAAATCAAGCAAGGAATGTTAAAGAGAAAAGATAATGAGATGGAAGTCTTATCTGAATATAATCCTTCATAATGTGTGTTTATTCAATCTGAGTTTTAATGTGAATAATCTTATTTATGAATTCAGGGGACTAACTATGCGGCCATTCTAGCAGTTAGCTATTTATATCTCTATAGGAGGCCACCTAGTAACTCGAGGTGAGGATTAGGTTAAGGTTGTAGTGTAGGGCTTAGGGGCCACTTCTACGTGCAGAGTGAGACGTATGAACAGAAAGTGTAGTCTTGTGAAGATTTGATGTCCTTCGGAGTGAGAAAACTCACACAATGACGATATTTGTACAATGTTCTCTCAACCTAACTTGATGGATGCTCTACCTGAGGAACATCACGCTAGGTCGAGAGAACATTGTACAAATCTCATCTTTGTGTGAGTTTCCTCACTCTGAAGAACATCAAATCTTCACAAGAGTGCACTGTTCTGATCATATGTCTCACTCTGCATGTAAAAGTGGTCCCTAATCCCCACACTACTACCTAAACCTCACCTCGAGTTACTAGGTGGGCCTCCTATAGTAGCATAAATAGCTGCTTACTGTTGAAACCGTCCCTTCCCGACGGTTTCACTCCACCTACCTTTCTTTCCTTGCACCTCCTCTTGCTGTTGATGGACACCTAGCTGCCACGGCGTCTGCCCGCCATCTTCTCCGGCATTCCTGGACAGGCTTGGGCGCTGCCTCCCGCCATGATCCGTCTGTACCTTAGGGCGCACGCCATGCAGCCCTCGCTCTTATTTCCTACTTGGCACGAACCTCAAGGGCGTCCCCCCTGTGATGACATCACGCTGCCCGGATATTTAAAGCCTACACTGTTTGCTAGCCTTTGAGTTAGCAAGGGGATTTCCTACGGATGGGATTCGCTCTCCATACCCAGCTACTCTGCCTCCAATCTACTATTGGACTCTTAATGCTAATGGGGTACCCGCTCCTCGGGGGCCTCACTTGCTTTTCAGGTCGCTATCAGGAAACCGGTACTCGCTCCTCGAGGGCCAATGTTCCCTGACTCACTGCATGCTCATACCTTCTCTTCTGCCTGGAAGGATTCGCTATCTTCAACACCAGTGAGTACTACCATCTTCACCTCAGAGCTTTCCCTGGAACCAGGTATTCGCTCCTCGAGGGCCTGCGTCTGTTTCAGCCCTGGTGCCATCTCCTACGTGGAACCACTGTGTGAGTACATCTCGTCCAAGCCTCTCAGCTCTCAGAGATCAGGTACTCGCTCCTCGAGGGCCTGCTCTTCCTATCCTGGGGTTCTCCATACTGGGGCTTGTGCATATTCCAGTGAAATCACTATTCTCAGTTCTTTCCACTACAGCACTGCTACCGGAGGAGTCGCTGTTCCAGCGCCTGAGGGATACTAACCCAGCCGGGCTACTTCAACTACTCATCACTGCCACCTCTGGTAGCTACACCACATTGTTTAATAAAAGATCAATCTCTGAGTTTGTGTGTCCTCAGCTGAGCCTGACCTGTGGCCCCTCACGGGACTGTCCTCCGTGGGCGTGGTCAGTTGCCACAGGGTTCAAGGGTCCACCCAAACCTCACTAATTATAACAGATTGCTAACTCCATGGATCCGGCACAGCTCAATGCCTTGCAGGCCATTCCAGGCCTTGCCCTACCCACTACTGCATTACAAGACGCATTGGAGAAACTCACTTCAGCGTTTCATCAGCTACAAGCATAGACGATGCAAGGCGCCTCTTCCAGTAATGAAGGTCAGTTACCTGAGGTAACTATAAAGACTATGGTACCTCTGGCTGCTCCAGTTCATTTCTCTGTAGAGAATCAAAGAACCAGAGGATTCCTAAACCAATGCTGCATGAATTTCGCCTTGCAGCCTGCACACTTCCCCACAGCCTACGCCAAGACTACTTATATTCTATCTTATCTTGATGGAAGGGCCTTGTCTTGGGCTTCAACGCTGTGGGAACATAAGGCTCCAATCCTGCAGGATATTGATGGATTTATTGACTTATTTAAATCCGTGTTTGACGATCCTGCTTGAGTGACGTTTACTGGTTCTGTCTTGGTGGACCTGAAGCAAGGCAACCGACCACTGGCTGATTTTGCAATAGAGTTCAAGACTCTTGCTACAAAAATATGCTGGGAACCTAGATGCCTGAAAACTCTCTTCTTCAGAGGTCTGAATACCTGCTTGAAGGACGAGCTTGCCGCTCGTGAGACACCTGACTCGCTGGATGAACTAGTGGCCTTGGCTACTAGAATTGACCACTGGCTTCGTGATAAGGTAAAAGAACTCAAGCCTACTAAAGGACTGATTCAGAAGGAGATTCGTGCTAAACTTGCACTTTGGATGGTTCCAGCTGTACCTGTTGCCAGTAGATAAGAACCGATGCAAATTGGTCACAGTCATTTGACTTCGGAAGAGACAGGGATTATGTATGTAATGTGGACAAGAAGGTCATGAGATCCCAACATGCCCCATTCATCCGGAAAACGGATGGGCCTAAGTCCTGCAGGAGAACTGTTCTTAGGTCTTACCACGCCTTCTCATCCACTCTCTCTACCAGTCTCCATGACTTGCGGACTGTCTACAATCCAAACTCTTGCCCTTGTGGATTTGGGGGCAGGAGGCAACTTTATACTTTGACGCCTAGTGGAACATTTGAGGATTCCCCTTGCTACTTTAGAAGCTCCACTACTCTTGTCTTCCATCCATGGAGAGCCTCTGCCCGGTGATGTGACTTATTGCACCGAACCTGGACTCTTCGCACTGGAGCCCTCAATATGGAGACAATCCCCTTCTTTGTGTTAGAGAAGGCCATGTACCCTATCGTTCTGGGGTTACCCTGGTTACAGTTGCATCAGCCTCAATTTGACTGATCCTCCTTAGAACTCTCCCGCTGGGACCAAGGTTGTCATGGCAGTTGCCTCAAGGAAGTTTCTCCTGTTCTCTGCATGCCTACAACTCCAGTGATGACAGGACTGCCGCCTCAATATGCATCATTCAGTGATGTGTTTTCCAAAGAAGCTGCTGACATCCTCCCTCAACACACATCTTATGACTGTGCCATTTGGCTGAAACCAAACACTGAACCTCCTAAGGGACGTGTCTATCCACTCTCTGCAATAGAGAATAAGGCTATGTCTGAGTACATCGAGGAGAATTTACAGAAAGATTTCATTAGACCTTCAAAGTCACCAGCCGTCGCAGGATTCTTCTTTGTGGGGAAGAAGGATGGAACCTTACGTTCTTGTATTGACTATTGAGGTCTGAACGAGATTACGATTAAAGCCGTTACCCCCTGCCTTTAATCTCAGAGCTGTTTGACCAGCTTCAGGGAGCCAAGATATTTTCAAAACTTGACCTGAAGGGGGACTACAACTTAGTCCGGATTCGCAGTGGCGACGAGTGGAAAATGGCTTTCAACACTCGAGATGGTCATTTTGAGTACTTAGTAATGCCCTTCGACCTATGCAACTGTTTTCCAGAACATGATGAATGACATTCTGCGGGATTTGTTGTACAAGAGTGTTGTAGTGTACCTAGATGACATCCTGATATTTTCTCAGAATCTGTCTACTCATCTAGAAGATGTCAAGCAAGTTCTACTAAGACTCCGAGAACACCGACTCTACTCCAAGCTATCCAAGTGCGAATTCCATAAAGACTCTGTGCCTTTTCTTGGCTACATTGTGTCTAAAGATAGCTTCCAGATGGATCCCCCAAAAATTAGAAAGTATCAAGAACTGGTCCCAACCTACCAGCCTGAAGGCCCTGAGATGATTTTTGGGGTTCATCGATTACTATAGAAGCTTTATATAGAACTATTCTTCTTTAACGGTGCCCTTGACTGCTATGACCCGGAAAGGGGCCAATGCTTCTAAATGGTCCGCAGAGGCCATTTCCGCGTTCGAAGAATTAAAGATTGCCTTTTCCACGGAACCATACCTACTGTTGCGGTCTCCACCGCTTCCCCTCTTTTTGCTGAACTCAGGACTCACCTCCGATGCCGGGAACGCCGCTTCCGCGGCTCTGCTGGGCCTTTGGGGCATCCGCCATTACTGGGTCATCTTGCTGCTGCCACGCGCGCGCGCGAGGACGCGCATTATGGACATACGGTCACCGGAAGTCTGGCCCCACCTGGGCTAACTACGCCACGCCCCAAGCCTGATTTAACCGGCGTTCATCTGCCTTCTCATTGCCTTGCAACGAGGGTCGCTACTGTTAGTAGTTCTTAGTTGCGCTTCTGCTGTTCTGCTTCCCGGTTGACCTCAGCTTGTTCCTGACTCCGCTTCTGCCTGCCGCCTGCCTTGACCTCAGCTTGTTCCTGACTCCATTCCTGCCTGCCGCCAGCCACTGACCTCAGCGTGTTCCCGACTCCGCCTCTGCCTGCAGCCCGCCATTGACTTCAGCTGGTGCCCGACTCCGCTCCTGCTTGCCGCCAGCCTCCGATCCTTGCCTGCACCTGAGACTGTATCTACTGGCTGTCAGCCTGACTCGGGTTTGTCTCCCTCTTACTCTCTGCCCGGTCTGGCTCTTTGCACTCTACAGACCCCGGTCCTGCCTTCAGCAGGTCACAGCCTACGTTACGCTACAGACTCTGTTCCTGTTACCTGTCTCCTCCGCTCCACGGCATACTACAGATTCCGGGCCTGCTCTCTACTGCTTGTTCTGCAGGCTACAGACTCTATCTACTGCCCCGCTCTCGCCGGGCCTTCCTGTTCCCTGCTGCTGGACTCTGTGGATTACTCTTGCCCAGGCCTTCTCTATAGAGACTGTTACGGTGGCTCTTAAGTCCCAAGGTTCTAGGACCCTACGGGCTCCTCCTGGGGGGTTCCTGGTTCCCGGGTGAAGACCTGTGCCTGTGGCTCTTAAGTCCCAAGGTTCTAGGACCCTACGGGCTCCTCCTGGGGGGTTCCTGGTTCCCTGGTGAAGACCTGTGCCTGTGGCTCCGCCTCCCGAGCTACTCTAACCAGGGTAGTTCGGTTCAAGGGTTCACACCTGGACTGCAGCTTCCCAGACTGCAACAGTTTAACACCTACATCATCCGTATCCCAAGTCATTCATCATAGAGGTCGACGCCTCTGACATCGGTGTGGGGGCTGTTCTGAGCCAGACTGGAGACTCCAAGTCCTTACGTCCCTGCTCTTTCTTCTCACGACGTTTCTCTCCAGCAGAGAAGAATTATGGGATCGGTAACAAAGAACTCCTGGCTATTAAGTTGGCATTCGAGGAATGACGGCTTTGGCTCGAAGGCGCTCAACATCAAATTACCGTGTTTACGGACCATAAGAATCTAGAGTATCTCCGCCATGGGCAACATCTTAACAATAGACAAGCTAGATGGTCCTTATTTTTCAACCACTTTGACTTTGTGCTCAAATATCACCCCGGAGACAAGAATACCAGAGCTGATGCCCTATCATGCTCCTTTCTCTTGGAGGATATTCCAGAAGAGCCGCAGCACATAATCGACCCGAAGAAAGTTGTCTTAGCAGCTTCTCATTCTGTGCCCACTGGTAAGACCATCATGCCAAAATGTCTCAGAAAGAAAGTGCTCTATTGGGCGAATGATTCAAAGCTAGCTGGCCATCCTGGTCAATGCTGAAGCTACAGAAGTGGCCAACTATCAAGGAAGATACACTCTCCTATGTGTCATCTTGTGCCAACTGTGCCAAGCACAAACCTACTTCTGGCCAACCGTGGGGATTTCTGCAACCGCTTCCAGCTCTGGAACAGCCCTGGACGTATATCACTACTGATTTTTAGTTGATCTACCCCTTTCTGGAGGTATGAATACCATCTGGGTCACAGTCAACTGCTTCAGCAAAATGGCCCACTTCGTGGCACTGCCTGGCTTACCTTCAGCCTCGGAACTTGCAAAGCTCTTCATAGTCCATATCTATTGCCTCCACGGCCTACCGAAGTACATAGTCTCGGATCGAGGATCACAGTTCACAGCAAGATTCTGGAAGGCCCTGTGTAAACTCTTCGACATCTCTCTAGATTATACATCTGCCTATCATCCTCAATCTAATGGCCAAACTGAATGGATGAATAGGACCCTGAAACAATTCATTCGGGCCTATGTGAGTTGCCGTCAGAATAACTGGGCCAAACTCTTACCATGGGCTGAATTCGCCATTAATTCTCATCCAGAAACATCAACTGGATCAACACCATTTGAAGTGGTATATGGATGTTCACCATCACTGCCACTTCCACTGAAGCTCTCAGTGATGTCCCTAGCAGCTCAATCCACTGCTGAAGAAATCCATCAATTATGGACTCAGATGAAAGCAACGCTACTCAAAGCAAGTGATCGAGCCAAAAGGTTATATGATGCTCATCATTCCAAAGCGCCTGTCTTTCAACCTGGTGACAAAGTCTGGCTTTCCACTAAGCACCTTAGACTGAAGTTACCTTCCTCTCGATTTGCTCCTCACTACTTTGGACCATTTCCAATCCTCCGATGGCTTGGCAATGTTACCTACAGTCTGAAGTTACCACCTGGATTGATCATTCATAACTCTTTTCATGTTTTACTTCTGAAACCACTCATCATCAGTGAATTGTCTTCCAAATCTCAGGAACCATCTTCCATCTATGCAGAAGATGACCGAGAATACAAGGTCGAAGCCATTCTTGATGTCCGCAAATGAGACAAAACCTGGGAATACCTTCTATCATGGGAAGGTTTTGGCCCAGAAGAAAATTCTTGGGAGCCTCTGGCTAATATCCTTGACAAAGAGATGTTCCATCAGTTTCATCTCTTGCATCCTTGGAAACCAAAACCTGGTACCTGCAGAGGAGACCGCCCTTTGAAGGGGGGTACTGTTGCAACTATTGCAACCGTCCCTTCCCAATGGCTTCACTCCGCCTACCTTTCTTTCTTTGCACCTCCTCTTGCTGTTGATGGACGCATAGCTGCTGCGGCGTCTGCCTGTCATCCTCTCTATCAGTACCTTAGGGCACTGCCTCCCGCCATGCTCCATCTGTACCTTAGGGGGTGTACACCGCATAGCCCTTGCTCTTATTTCCTACTTGGCGTGAACCTCAGGGGCGTCCCCCTGTGATGACGTCACGCTGCCCGGATATTTAAAGCCTACAATGTTTGCTAGCCTTTGAGTTAGCAAGGGGATTTCCTATGGATGGGATTTGCTCTCCATACCCAGCTACTCTGCCTCCAATCTACTATTGGACTCTTAATGCTAATGGGGTACCCGGTCCTCAGAGGCCTCACTTGCTTTTCAGGTCGCTATCAGGAAACCAGTACTCGCTCCTCGAGGGCCCATATTCCCTGACTCGCTGCCTGCTCATACCTTCTCTTCTGCCTGGAAGGATTCGCTGTCTTCAACACTAGTGAGTACTGTCATCTTCACCTCAGAGCTTTCCCTGGAACCAGGTACTCGCTGGTGCCATCTCCTATGTGGAACCACTGTGTGAGTACATCTTGTCCAAGCCTCTCAGCTCTCAGGGATCAAGTACTTGCTCCTCGAGGGCCTGCTCTTCCTATCCTAGGGTTCTGCATACTGGGGCTTGTGCATATTCCACTGTACTCACTGGGGTAGATTTTAAAAGAAGCGCGATCAGCCTACTTTTGCTTGCGCATCAGACTCAAGCAAAAGTACGCTGGATTTTAGTAGATACGCGTGGAGCCGCGCGTATCCACTAAAATCCTGGATCGGCGCGCGCAAGGCTATCGATTTTGTATAGCCGGCGCGCGCCGAGCCGCGCTGCCTACCCCCGTTCCCCTCACCTTCCCCTCCCTTCCCCTACCTAACCCACCCGCCTGGCCCTGTCTAAACCCCCATCCTACCTTTGTCGGGGGATTTACGCCTCCCGGAGGGAGGCGTAAATCCCCGCGCGCGAGCGGGACTCCTGCGCGCCGGGCCGCGACCTGGGGGCGGGTACGGAGGGCGCGGCCACGCCCCCGGGCCGTAGCCACGCCCCCGTACCCGCCCCCAAAACGCTGCCGACACGCCCCCGCAACGCCGCACGCTCCGGCCCCGCCCCCGACACGCCCCCGACACGCCCCCCTCCGAGAACCCCGGGACGTACGCGAGTCCCGGGGCTCTGCGCGCGCCGGGAGGCCTATGTAAAATAGGCTTCCCGGCGCGCAGGGCCCTGCTCGCGTAAATCCGCCCGGTTTTGGGCGGATTTACGCGAGCAGGGCTCTGAAAATCCGCCCCACTATTCTCAGTTCTTTCCACTACAGTACTGCTACCGGAGGAGTTGCTGTTTCAGCATCTGAAGGATACTAGCCCAAACCTGGCTACTTCAATTACTCATCACTGTCACCTCTGGTAGCTACACCACATTGTTTAATAAAAGAGCAATCTCTGTGTTTGTGTGTCCTCAGCTGAGCCTGACCTGTGGCCCCTCACAGGACTGCCCCCCGTGGGCATGGTCAGCTGCCACAGTGTCCAAGTGTCCACCCAAACCTCACTAATTATAAAACTTACTATGGTACCACCCCAGAGTCTCTCTCTCTCTTCTTCCCCAGCCTAAAAATGCCCAAAACAGAATTTGCAAAAAATTACAAATTGCATTATGGGCACAGATTAACACAATTGAAAAAGGTTTAGTTATTTTCAGCATTAAAACTGTGCAATATCGTGTTTTATGGCTTCGCAAAACCAGCTCACTTTTACAGAATTCCCACCCCGACTCCTCCCCAATTCCTCCCCTTTTAAAAATTTGCATCGCACCATGCAATATGGTGATTATTGCATGCGTTAAGGCATTTTTCGCATGTGAAAACGCCATAACGCGATTTGATAAATAACCCTGTAAGATATATAGGTCACATATACTAAGAGTGAGGGAAAAGCAAGTTTGATTACCGTAAACGGTGTTTCTGTAAATAGCAGGATGAATTAGCCATGCTGTTTGGAAGCGTGCACACAACCGGGAGTGGTCAGAGTTTTCCTTAGTGAGTCTCAGAGCTTTGACTCTGTGTGGCTGCATGGTCATCTTCTCGTGCGGTTCTCTATTTCTCCTCAGTCTCTTTGTAGCCAAGCGAGAGGTAATAATTACGTGTCTGATGTGAGACTGTCTAGGGAGGAGGGAGGGTTTGCATGGCTAATTCATCCTGCTATCTACTGAAACACCATTCACGGTAAGCTATGCCGTCTGGGAGTCCCAAGCTTCTGGGTTGTGTCCGTGTAGTATGTCTTTTAAGGTCAGGACACCAACCCTTTAGGAATAGTAGACAGTCTTATCGGTTTTGAAGGGTTGACAAGACTGCTGAGCCTAGTGCTGCATCAGAGGTCGCTTGCTGTTGAAGACAATAGTGTGGCGTAAAGGTTGGAATGGAGAACCAAGTTGCCACCATGCATATGTCCAGTAATGGAACCCTGTTCAAGTGGGCAACTGATGCTGCAGTGGCACGTATCTGGTGCGCCTGAGGCTTCTTGTGAAGTTTGATTGAATATTTGTTCTAACAGAACTGAATGCATTGTGTTAACCAACTGGTGATGATTCTCTTAGAGACTGGTTGACTAGGGTCATTTGGATTAAAGAAAAGAAAGAGCTGAGACAGTCTGGAAGGAGATTGAGTTCTTTGTTTGTAGTAAGCTAGAGCTCATTTACAGTCCAGTGAGTGGAGGAGTATTTCCCATTCATTGTGATGAGGCTTTAGCATGAAGATGGGTAGAGTGAAGGTTTGATTGAGATGAAAAGCGTAGACCACCTTGGAAAGTAAGGTGGGATGAGGACGAAGGGTAATTTTGTCATGGTAAAATTCCAAGTAAGGAGGTTAGTGAACTAAGGCTTGCAATTCACTTACTCTCCTAGCTGATGTGATGGCCACCAGGAATACTGTCTTCCAGGTTAGGTATTTAACGTGCCATGAGTCTAAAGGTTCAAAGGGAGGCATCATTAGCTGCTCTAGGATAATGTTTAGATCCCATGGAACAGGTGGCTTTGTCATCGGCGGTTGAAGGTGGAGCATGCCTCTCATGAATCTGGAGACCAAAGGATGATTAGAAATGGGAAGGCCATTATGAGAGTGATGGAAAGCTGCAATACCATTGATATGTACTCGAACTGACATGGTAGCCAGACCAGCTTGTTAAAGAGTATGGAGGTATTCCAGCAGTTGTATGGCAGCAGAGGAGAATGGATCAAGGATCCGTGGTTTCCACCATGTCACGTAGCGATAACATTTACCTGCATAGTTGCATCTGGTTGAAGGCTTCCTGGATGTAATAAGGATATCTCCTACCTGCAAAGGAAGGCCGAGGTGGTTCATTATTTGCCTTTCAATCTCCACGCCATCAGATGGCAGGATTGATGCATTGGATGGAGGAGGAAGCCTCCCTCTTGTGTTAGTAGTTGTTGGTGGTCTCCCAGCGGAATCGATGGGCGTATAGAAAGGTGCATGAGATACGCATACCATGGTTGTCTCGACCAGACTGGAGCTATGAGGATCATGTCCGCTATGTCTTGAATGCATTTCTGAATTGTCCTTGATATTAGCAGTATGGGAGGGTAGGCGTACAGCAAGCCCTCCCGTCCATGGAATGAGGAAGGCATCTGGAGTGTACCAAACGTTGCTGGGGTAGATGGAGCAAAAGACTTGTGTTTGCCGGTTGTTTTCCATGGCAAAGAGGTTGATTGTTGGGAAGCCCCATTTTTGGAATATGGTGAGGGCCACATCTCAATTTAAAGTCCATTTGTGTGGGTGAAAAACCCTGCTCAGGTGATCTGCCATGATGTTGTACAGACCCAATAGATAAATGGCCTGGAGGGATACCCCAGCTGCGCTCGCCCAATGAAGTATCCGAAGTGCTTCTCAACAGTGTCCATGAACTGGACCCTCCTTCTTTGTTTATGTAAAACATGGCAACTTGGTTGTTGGTGTACACTATGAGATGTTTTTCTTGTACCTGAGAAGAGAAGGTCTGAAGTGCTCTCCAGAATGCAGGTAATTCCAGGACGTTGATCTGGAATGTGGATTCTTGGGGAGACCAAAATCCATGAGTTTTGAGATTGGCGAGATGGGTCCCCAACCATTTCTGGAGGCATCTGTTGTGAGCATTAGTTGATGAGGAGGCACCCGGAAGGGAGTTCCTGAGGATAAGTTGGTGGGAGAGAGCCACCATTGAATGTCTATTATTATTGGTTTGGTGAGTTGTATTCTGGAGGTGAGGGGCTGCAGGAACAGTGACCATTGAGTTTTGAGGACCCATTGTAATTGGCACATGTGTAATCTCATGTGGGGAATTACATGAATAGCTGCCGCCATATGACCCAGTAGCTGAAGAACTTGGCATGCCGATGCATGAGATTGGCTGCATAATTTCTGCGCTAGGCAGGAGAGCGTTTGCATCCTGTCTTGGGGAAAGTAGGCTCTCTCCTCTACTGTATTGATGAGAGCTCCTATGAAATGTAATATCTGGGTAGGTTGTAGGTGTGTTTTCTCGTAATTTATTAGGAATCCTAATGTTTGAAGGCAATTGATTGTGTGCACCATGTGTGCTTGTAGTGTAATCTGATCTGATGCCACTAGCAGCCAGTCATCCAGATAAGGAAATATCTGGATCGAAAGTTGCCTGAGATGAGCCACCACTACCGCTAAACGTTTGGTGAATACTCTTCGGGCTGAAGACAGGCCAAAGGGTAGAACCTTGTATTGATAATGCGTGTTATGAATTCAAAAACAAAGGTAGCACCACATGGGGTGCATGGGTATATGGGAGTTTGCATCCTTCAGGTCGATAGAGCATAGCCAGTTGTTGGGCTGCAAGAGAGGTAGGAGGTTCTTGAACTTTTCCTTCTGGATGTGTTTGTTGAGGTTTCGTAAATCTAGGATGGGGCAGAGGCCCCCCAATTTCTTTGGGATGAGAAAGTATTGGGAATCCCTGATTTTGTTGTTGAAGAGGGATTGTTTGAACAGATCGCTGAAGCTGTAGGTTTGTAATTTCTGTCCTGAGGGATGGTAATTGGGTCGATGTACTTTGAACAGGAGGTACATGAGGAAGGGATGGAAGAGTCATGAAGTTCAGGTGATAACCTTCCCTGATGATGTTGAGCACTCATCGATCTGAGGTGATTGCCTCCCAATAGCTGTAAAAGTATCGTAGGCGACATCCTATGAATGGCAGTGGGGGTGGCTGGATGTAACTCAAAAAGCAGGCGGTTGCTTTTGCGGAGCTGTGGCCTCCAGTTTAGGCTGTCGCTGTTGGCGTGGCTGTCCACATGACTGATGTGGCTGAGATGAAGGTATTGGATGACTATAGTGCTGAGATCGATATGTAGTGAAAGATCGAAATGATCCCCTCGGGTAGGATTTTCTCCTGTAGGAAGGGTAGAACCTTCGAGGGGCTGTATGAGGCTCCAAGGGGGGAAGTGAGAGAGAGTACTGCCGTACTTTGCTCTTTTAGATGGGAAACTGTTTCCCCAAATTTGTCACCAAATATGTTATCCCCCATGCAAGGAATATCGACCAATTTGTTGTGAACATCTTCACTAATTGCGCTGGCTCTTAACCAAATAAGGCACCGGGCAGCAACAGCGGCTGAAGAAGATCTCACAGAGGATTCAAATGCCTCGTAGACTGACTGAAGTAAGTGATGGAGACCTTCTTCCATGTCCAGGAAGGCTTGCGGCAAGGTGTTGTCCACAGCTAGACAAACCGGGCGCAATTTCTGTAGACACTCATATAAATATTGTGCATATAGAATTGATGATGTTGTATTTTAATGGATAACATGGATGAATGGTATACTCTCCGGCCAAAGTCATCCATGTACTTGTGATCCCGTCCCAGAGGTGTATTTGCATGGAGTTTGGACCATTTTGCTTTTGCTAACACAGACTCAACCACAATGGAGTTGTGAGGTAGTTGAGTGGAGTCGAAGATGGTAGAATTTCTAATCCTGTATTTCAGGTCTGTTTTCTGAGATGTGGCTGTCGCCACATCACCATGGGGTCCCACATCTTGTGTAGGACCCCGTCTAAGACAGAATGGGGAGGTAAAACTGTTGGTTCTGGTGGCATCTCGAAAATTTAGAATTCCTAATACTTCAGCTCTGGGATCTGGATTTTTCCCGGTCTCCACATTCAGAAGATTTCCCACTTTTTCAATGAACTTGGTGTATGATAGATCTTCCGGTGGTGAATACAGCTCTGGCAAGCCCTCTGGTGGATCTGAAGGCATGCCCAACTCAATGAGATCTCCTCATCCTCATTGAGTTTAAATGAGGATGAGGAGATCTGCAAATCCGGGCTGCGTGGCGAGCTGGAGTTGGCAATGGGAAGTCGGCTAGGGCAGTAGTCCAAGGTGGAGGTGATGTAGGTGGTGAATGGTGAGGAGACTCCATTGGTGGTTTGGACTTTGTAGATTCAAGATCCTCAAAGAAAGCGCTTAGTGCCTGCGAAATCTGCATCATGGCTTTGGATGCTAGAGTTCCTGGCTGTGGGGGTAATTGTCCCAGCATTGAGGAAGTCTTGTAGGCAGTGCTGCCGACAGAATATCTTGTGGTGTCGTGCGTCTGAGTTGAGGACTTGGTGGAATGAGTGGAGATGGTCTGTCTTTTATGGAGCGGTATTTGCAACTGAGGAGATAATCTTTTGCTGCGAAATACCAAAGACAAATCAGAGAAGGAGCCTCCACTACCTGATGCATCTCTCGAAGAAAGAGAATCTGGGTCAGACAGGAGCTCCACATCTACGTTGGAGCATTTGCGAGTACTCAGAATGAGTAGTTGGGGCTCTGTGAGTATGTTTGCCCTTGTCTGTCTTCTTGGGATGCAGTGGATGATCTTTCTGGCCCGGCTGTGTCATCCGCGTCGAAGCATGTGCTGCATGTCTCGAGGTGTGCACTATGCATGTGGGGTGCGTCAAATGCGCCGAGTGTTTTTTGTGCACCGTGCGCTTCGAATGCGCCCCGTGCGTCGCATGCATTGGATGTATCGAAGGAGTCGCTTGCGTCGAAGGTGCACCGTGCGTCAACTTCTTCGGGTATTCCAGTTGCGTCGAGTGCATCGACGATTTTGGTGCCGAGGAACAGGATCAATCAGGAACAGGTCCCTGTGGCTCAATCGATGCATGTGGGGGCCCTTTTTCCAGCGGAGGCACCAGAGCTGGTGCCCCAGCTCTTTTTTCAGGCACTGTAGGTTTGTTAAACCTGGGCCCAGTACCTGAATCGGCACGGAGAGGGTCTCTCGGGCCGAGGGAGAAGGCCCTCTTCAACAACGCTTTCTGTCCTTTCTTCACTGGTCCCGGCGAAGAGTGCGTCGATGGTGTTGGGGCATCTGCAGCCGTGTCATCTGCTTCCAACATAAAAGGTCTCAAACTTTCGCTAACAGATTGAGTTAGCAAGGACAAGGATAACTCCAAGAATCCGGACTTGCTATGGATTCGTCTAAGCTAGTATGCCTCCTCGGACTTACCAGGGGTACCCGCTCCTCGGGGGCCTCGTTCTTTTCTCTATTTCAGATTGCAGATAGGAACCGGTACTCGCTCCTCAAGGGCCCATGTTCCTGAATACTCTGAAGATTCTCTACTGCCTGGAAGCTATCGCAGATACAGACATTCGTGAGTTACCACCGCTCTCTCAGAGCTTTCCCTGGAACCTGGTACTCGCTCCTCGAGGGCCTAACTCTTTCCAGCTACTGAGCCTCTTTAAGAACCTATGTGAGATTGTCTTCTACTACTGGCTATAAATACAGCATACCCTGTCTACTCACTATCTATAGTCTCTCTGTTGCGGTTCTGGCCGCGAGTGCCTTACCTCCATGCTCCTGGACCTGTCCCCGCTTTCGTTGGCCTGGTTCGTGGCCTGTTCGGCGGTGTTCCAGCGACGGCCGCGCCACCAGGAAGCCTTCCGTAGATGCCCTGTCTCTAGGCATGCGCGCGCGCCACTTGGGCGCTTTTCTAGGCCATTTCCCGCCAGTGGTGACTCCGCCCAAATCCTGACGTCAGATGCTGTGGCCTTGATAAGCAGGCCATGATCACTCAGTCTTTGCCTTGCAATGGGCTTACATCCTGGTTTCCTGTTGCGTTGTGCCCCGGAGCGACCTGCCTTGCTAATCGCTCCGTTCCTGCTTGGTTCCTGCTTGCCTGCTACAGTACCTGCTTGGTTCCTGCCTGCCTGCTACAGTACCTGCTTGGTTCCTGCTTGCCAGCTACAGTACCTGAGTTTTGCTACAGTTCCTGCCTGGTTCCAGTTCCCGAGTCTTGCTACAGTTCCTGTCTGGTTCCAGTACCCGAGCCCCGTTACAGTACTGACCTACTGTCCTAGTCTGGTTCCAGTTCCCAGTCCTGATCCACTACTGCCTAAGTCCCAGCGGCCGGGCCCCTACGGGCTCCTCCTGGGGGGCTTCGGCTTCCAAGGGTGAAGCCACTAAGTCCCAGCGGTTGGGCTCCTATGGGCTCCTCCCGGGGGAGTACCAGCTTCCAGGGTGAAGAGCACCTCTACGTCCAGCCCATACATCTGCCTCCCGGCCTGCCCCATACTAGAGACAGTGACCATCTTTCCCAGTCTCCTGCAGGTCGGCCCAAGGGTCCACTAAACTGAGACTTCCGTAACACTCTCTACAGCTCAGCAACCCTGGGATTGTAGTTCCAGTATCTGAGGGACTTCAGCCCTGCAGGGTGTATCAGCTCGCTACTGCCACCTCTGGTGGTTCTACTAACCTGTCTAATAAAAGAACTATCTGTGTCTGTCTCCATACCCAAGCCTAGCCCGTGGTCCCTATCAGGATATCCTCCTGGGGGTGTTGTCATTTGCCATCAGCCCAAGGATTCATCTATTCACATTCCTTTCCAGCTGAATAATCTCTCTAGCACTCCGCTGGTAAAGATTGCCAACTCAGCAGTCTATATCATAACAAGATTGCTAGTTCCGCCTACGGAGCATATCAGGTTGCTAAACTCCTCCTTCCACGGGAGCCAGTTCCTAACAGATCGCTAACTCCGCACGGTGACTCATAACAGATTGCTAACTCCTCCCCTTACAGGAGTATCCAGCAACAGATCCATAACAGACTGCTAACTCCTCCCTCTTCAGGAGCTGAGCATAACAGATTTCTAACAGCACCATTGTTCTCTGTCCTGGAGCCTCGTGTGCCAGCTGGCTGCCAACGTGCACAACTTACTTCAGGTCGAGCCCTGAAGTAAGTACTGAAACAACAAAAAAAATAAGAATAGGTAGGGTTTAGGGGGTGGGGACGAGAGGGGAAAGGGAAGGGAGATTAGGTAGGGGGGTAGGCAAGTTCCCTCCCAGTCCATCACTTAATTGGAGTAGACTGGGAGGGAACTGGGGAAGGCCGGGATATGTTGCCATGTGGAAATTGCATAAAACCCTCCCCCTTGTGCGTAGCCCACAGATTTTATAACATCCTCGCCGGTGTGCGCATGTCATAAATCAGCTCATCCATGTGTGCACGCCGGGAAGCACATGCACATGAACACGCAGGCGCTTCTTTTAAAATCTATCCTTTAGGTTCCTGTGTGCACTACATATAGCAAGACTATAGGCATCGGTGAGAAGAAGTTGGAATAGGGAGACAAGGTTTTCCTTTATTGATTGTTACACAGCTAACCTATGCTAGCCAGCAGCAGTCAGAAGCTTCGCTCTCTATCGTTTAGTGAAGAGATGAAAGCTAAGTCTATGCATATGTATTGTCACTTGAGATATTTCACACATACAAAATTAATTTAAGTTTGGTATGTTTAGTCCAACTGAACTTTACCCTACTTGTGCTAATTATAATTCTGGAATTTAGGATTGTTTCAGCTATTCTTTATAGGGGAGAAAAGAGCCAATTTTAGAGTCAGGCTAAACCTTCCTCCCCCAAATGTGTCCTTTTCTCTCTTTCCTTTATATATATAAGAACATAAGAACATAAGAAATTGCCATGCTGGGTCAGACCAAGGGTCCATCAAGCACAGCATCCTGTTTCCAACAGAGGCCAAAACCAGGCCACAAGAACCTGGCAATTACCCAAACACTAAGAAGATCCCATGCTACTGATGCAATTAATAGCAGTGGCTATTCCCTAAGTAAAATTGATTAATAGCCATTAATGGACTTCTCTTCCAAGAACTTATCCAAACCTTTTTTGAACCCAGCTACATTAACTGCACTAATCACATCCTCTGGCAATAAATTCCAGAGCTTTATTGTGTGTTGAGTGAAAAAGACTTTTCTCCGATTAGTCTTAAATGTGCTACTTGCTAACTTCATGGAATGCCCCCTAGTCCTTCTATTATTCGAAAGTGAAAATAACCGAGTCACATCTACTCGTTCAAGACCTCTCATGATCTTAAAGACCTCTCATGATCTTAAAGACTTGTATTAAGCATTATTTATTATAATTATTTTATTAGTAACAATATGAAAATTATTACAAGTTAGATATAATCATTTCATTCATAAATATAATTTGTATAATCATTATCTTGTGCTCAGCTATAAGTATATGTTGTGTGTCCTGGCCACATTGGTGCTGCAACAGGGCCTGCTCACCTCGCGATTTGTCCACCAGCTCCGGCTCCCTGTCTGTAGCTGCCACAGCCATCTCCCATCGCCCGCGGCACTCCCAGGCATCCCCAGACCCGTCGGGGACTTCCGGCTCTCAGCTCTCCTCACGCCAGGGCTTGGCTGATCTGTGGTACTATAGGAACAAAAATTTTCAGGTAAGAACCAATTTTCCTTTAATCAAGTTGACTTAGGAATGGCCTCTGCTGTTACTGGCATCAGTAGCATGAGATCTTCTTAGTGTTTGAGTAATTGCCAGGTTCTTGTGGCCTTGTTTGGCCTCTGTTGGAAACAGGATGCTGGGCTTGATGGACCCTTGGTCTGACCCAGCATGGCAATTTCTTATGTTCTTATGTTCCAGCATCTGTCTTGTTCCTGCTCCTCGTTCCCTGGTAGTACCCTTCGGACTGATTATTGGTACTGACCTCTGCTTGCCTGACTATGACTGACCGCTGCCTGGAACCAACCTCTGCCTTCCTGACCACATTGACCACCACCTGGAACTGAACCTCGCTTGCTCTGACAACACTTGGACTGACCTTGGAACTGATCCTTGCTTTGGCTGACCACTTCTGGATGGATACCCTGGCTTTGACCCTTGTGCTTTACTCGGACAAGATCTTCTTGAGTTCTGTGACCACCAGACTGACCTGCTTGGACTTTGCCCGCGGCCTTCATCCAACCAGATCCACAGGCTCCAGTTCCGCCTGGAGAACTTTCCTGAACTGCTACCTCCCTGAGGTCTCCGGAGTCTCCAGTTCAGGTCTGGTCCATCCTCTCTGCATCAGCCATGCACCCTTACTCGTGTTGGGCATACTTCTCTGCTGCCTCTCCGGGAGACCATCTGTGGCTACCAGGTGGTCCGGGTAACTAAGGGCTCAACCTGTGGAAACCCCAGACTGTTATGGCGAAGCTCCAGCTAGCCTCTGTCACCTTGTGTGCTCCGTCTCCTGGTGGCAGGCACTCTCTGGGACCTACCAGAGGGCCATACCAATCATGCACCAGGCCAAGGGTCCACCTTCAGCACAACAGGTTGCTAAGGCCATGGACTCGATGGAGTCTCCTGCCTTGCAGGACATCCCTGGTCTGGTCACTCATGTCCAAGAGCAACAATAGATTACGGAAGCATTGGCCTCCTCCATGGAAAATATGTGTTCTCAATTGGAAGAATCTGCCATGGCCAACCCAGGGGCTCTTGCCCACACCTTGTCCTCACGGGCACTGCTGGTCCTCCCAGCTCCACCCCATTTCAATGGGGATCCTCGTCTCTGTTGAGGTTTTATTAATCAGTGCTACAAGCAATTCTCACTACAACCTTCGCTCTTCCCAGATGAGGTGACAAAAATCACTTTCATTCTCTCGCATCTTGAAGTGAAGGCCCTAGCATGGGCTTCTCCATTCTGGGAGCATTCTAACACAGTTCTACTACAGCTTCCTCAGTTTATCTCCGTGTTCCTATGCACCTTCGAGGACCCAGGCCGACAGGCGGTCGCTGGCCATCACCTACTCCACCTCCATCAAGGTTCACACCTGCTTGCCAAATATACGGAGGAGAGTTAGGATGGCAGGAGGACTGCCTGTGGGCACTCTACCTCGAGGGACTGTCTCCTGTCCTTAAAGATGAGCTGGCCACCCGAGAGATCCCAGCATCTCTGGAAGATCTGATTTCTCTGGTCGGAAGGATTGACTACCATCTTCGGCAACGGCACAGGAAGTAAGGGCTCTTCGACCTCCTGCCTTACGGCCACCCCATTCTGAGAGCCCCTGGTTGAAGGCCTTACAAGCTGCCCCTCAACCTCCCGAGGAACCAGTACAGATCAATCATGGTCACCTGACTCTGGAGGAACGTCTCCAATGAAGAAAATCTGGCCTCTGACTGTATTGCGGTGGCTCCAGTCATCTTCTCCAGACTTATCCAGTGCGTCCGGGAAACTCCAAAGCCTGAGCCCGGCGGTAGTCCCGAGCTTGGGCGTTACTGTTTCTGGCCCTCAACTGTTTCTGCCTGTCTCCCTCCTCAGGGAGACACGTTTGTTTGCCACTACCACCCTCGTGGACACTGGGGTGAGTGGAAATTTCATTTTAGAAGAGATTGTCACACTCCTTCAGATACCAGTTTAACCATTGGAAGTACCACTACGTATTGCCTCAATTCATGGAGAACCTCTCCCTGATCATATCACTCACCATACCCTGGCTATCCACCTCACCATTGGGACTCTTCATATCGAGGAGATCTCCCTCCTGATCCTGAAATGATCAACACACCCCGTAGTCCTTGGACTTCCTTGGCTCCAGTTACATGCACCCCACTTCTACTGGCAATTTCTGCAACTCACCCAGTGGGGCCCTTGATGTCAAGCCCAGTGTTTACGGTAAGTACGACTAGCACAACATTTAGGTGTTTGGATTGACTCTAATCTATCATTAACTCGGCATATATCAAATATAGTTAAGAATTCTTTTTTTAAATTGCATGTTCTAAAACAACAACGCCCTCTGCTTTTTTTTCATGACTGTCAATCAGTACTTCAAGGACTGATATTTTCAGGTTTAGATTATTGCAATGGGTTATTCTTGAGTTTACCTGATACTGTAATTAGACCTCTGCAGCTGATCCAAAATTCGGCTGCAAGACATCTTACTGGTACTCCCATGAAGTATCACATTTCTCCCATTTTACAAAAATTACATTGGCTGCCAGTCAAATATAGGATCTGGTATAAAATAGCCATGATAATACACTAGTTACTAAATAATTCTGATTCTATTTGGTTATGCTTGACCCTTCGGTTATACAAACCCACTAGAGAACTCAGGTCAGCTGCAAAAAATTTATTAGAAATACCATCGGTAAGAATGGTTGCGTTGAATGTCACCAGACAAAGAGCCTTTTCGGTTGCGGGCCCTATCTTATGGAATTCCCTGCCGAATCCTTTAAGGCAAATATCAAATAAGATTGACTTTAAGAAATCATTAAAAATCTATTTCTTCAAGGAAGCCTTCAGTAACAACGGTCCTTCACAATAACCATCAAATTATAAATGAGGGTTATCTTAAATTCTCAGACTGTCAGGATTGTATTTCTTATTTCTTATCTGTCCTAGTTTTTGTTAAAATAATGATAATTAATCTATAGCACTTTTATTTTTGATTGTTTTATAAATTTTATGATTTTTATTTTGATCAAGATTTAAATTGTATTTTTTTCTGTTTATTTCCTATTACTATCTTTATTTTATTATTATTAGTTAGTATCACTTTTAATTTTAAGTTTCTTCACTATTGTAAACCGCTTTGATCAGTTTTGTATTGGTAAAATGGTATATAAATATTTTAAATAAATAAATAAAGTATCTCCATCTATATCAGTCTTAAGTTCTACAACCGTTCTCGGGTTACCTGCTCCGTACATGGTATTTAAAGACGTGTTCTCCAAACTGAATGCCGATATCCTGCCTCTGCTCTGGAAGTTCAACTGCCCCATAGAACTCCTACCTGGTGCCACACCTCCCAAGGGCAGAATCTACCCTCTTTCACTCCCAGAGCCTCAAGCAATGTCGGCATACATCAAAGAAAATTTAGCCAAAGGGTTCAAAGACCCTCTACCTCCCCGGCAGGTGCCGGGTTCTTCTTGGTAAAGAAAAAGGATGGCAGTCTAAGACCATGCATAGACTACAGAGGTCTAAACACAGTAACCCGTAAGGACTGGTACCCACTGCCACTTATCAATGAACTTTTCGACTGCCTGCAGGGCGCACAAATCTTTACTAAACTAGATCTACGTGGGGCATATAACCTAGTATGGATTCAACCTGAAAGCATCTGGAAGACCGCCTTCAACACAAGAGACGGACACTACGAGTACATATTAATGCCCTTCGGACTATGCAATGCCCCTGCAGTCTTCCAGCGGCTAATGAACGAGATTTTCTGGGATCTTTTGTACTCATTCGTCATAGTTTATCTGGACAATATACTAATCTTCTCCAAAGATCTGAAGATTCACCACTCCCACATTCAAACAGTCCTTCAGCATCTCAGAGACCACCATCTCTATGCTAAATTGGAAAAGTGCCTTTTTGAGCAACCCAGTCTCCCATTCCTGGGCTATATCATCTCTAGCCATGGGTTCACCATGGACCCCGACAAAAACCAGGGTATTCAAGATTGACCTCAACCAATGAGCCTCCGAGCCCTACAAAGATTCCTTGGGTTTAAAAATTACTATGGAAACTTCATCGCCAATTACTCCACACTGGCCGCTCCACTCACCGCTATGATGAGGAAAGGATGAAGGCCATGGGCAGAGTCCAAGCAGGCCCAATTAGCATTCCATGCCTTGAAAGAGGCCTTCTGCACTGGCCCATGTTTACATCACCAGGATCCAAACCGCCTCTTCATAGTCAAAGTCAATGCATCCGCTATTGGAGCAGGAGCAGTCTTGAGTCAGTACTCCACCAAGGGAACCCTGGTTCCATGTTCCTTCTATTCACATAAGTTCTCTCCCATAGAATGAAATTATACCATAGGAGACCACAAACTCCTGGCAGTGAAATTTGCTCTCCAAGAATGGCGTACCTGGCTTGAAGGGGAGCAACACAGGTTCACGATATATACCAACCATAAAAATCTGGAGCACCTAAAAGAGCACCGAGACAAGCCCGCTGGGTTCTATTCTTTGCATGCTTCAACTTCGAGCTCTGCTATCTCCCAGCGGTAAAAGATCTTCATCCAGATGCGCTCTCCCGCTCTGTCGAGCCAGAAGACACCCCACGCATATTATTGATCCAGCTTGCATATCAATTGCAGTTACCACCACGGTCCCAGCCGGGAAGATGGTGGTCCCCTGCCATCTCCGTGAACGTGTATTTTGTTGAGCTCACGAATCCAAGCTGGCTGGTCATCCCAGATGAGCCCAAACTCTCGAGATGCTCCGAAGGCACTATTGGTGGCCTGGTATGACTAAAGACTCCCGAGATTATGTGGACTCCTGTCCGGTTTGTGCACAGCAAAAACCCCTGACTGGCCGCCCATCGGGGCTTCTCCAACCACTTCCTGCACCCACCGAACCTTGGACTAGTCTTTCCACAGACTTCATCGTGGATCTGCCTCCTTCAAAAGGGCATACTGTAATCTGGGTCATAAAAGACCGTTTCTCAAAAATGTCCCACTTTGTCCCCTTACCTGGACTCCCATCGGCTCCAGAACTAGCTCAACTCTTCTTAACCCACATATTTCGTCTACATGGACTACCACAAGAAATCGTCTCTGATCATGGTCCTCAATTTGCCGCTAAATATATGAGGTCTCTCTGTAAGAAGTTCAATATCACGTTAAACTTAACACGCAAATGGCCAGGCCAAGAGGACTAATCAGTCTTTGAAAACCTTCCTGCGATCATATGTCAACAACCAGCAAGATAACTGGGCTGACCTCCTGCCATGGGCAGAACTATCCCATAACACCCATATCGCCTCTGCCACAGAGGTTTCCCCCTTCACTGTAGTTTTTGGCTGTCAACCTCACCTACCACTGCCAGTTCCACTCAGTGTACTCTCACCTGCAGCCCAATCTACAGCACAAACCATTTGCCGGCTCTGGGACCAAGTAAGGGAGTGGCTCTGCCAAGCAGCTAACCGAGCCAAGCGCATCACAGATGCCAATCATCAGGCTGCACCCATGTTCCTACTGGGACAAAGAGTCTGGCTTAGTACTAAGCACATCTGGCTACGTTTGCCTTCCCAATGGCTAGCTCCCAACTACGTGGGCCCATTTCCTATCCTAAGACGGGTGGGAGCAGTTACATACCAGCTAAAACTACCAGCATCCATGGGGATTCATAACACGTTCCAAGTGTCGCTACTCAAGCCCTTAATCTTGTCTTGGCCTTCCCGAAGACCTTCTCCACTGACACAACATTCAGCTGAATCCAAGAATACCCTTCAGGTAAAAGAAATACTAGACGTCCAATGTCAAAGAGGCCATTGGGAGTACCTCTTGTCCTGGGAGGGCTTTGGGCCAGAAGAGAATTCCTGGGAGCCCTCTCACCACAGTCTAGATAAGAATCTCCTCCATGAGTTCCACCATCAACATCCGGACAAGCCAAAGCCGGTAAGGGAGAGGCCTAGAAGGGGGGGGGGGGGGGGGAATACTGTTGCACATCTCGGCTGCATTGGTGCCGTGATAGGGCCTGATCATCTCTCGCTCCTGTTCCCCAGCTCCAGCTCCCTGTCTCTAGCTGCCACAGCCAGCTCCCATCACCCGCAGTGCTCCCAGGCTTCCCCAGGCCCATCTGGGCCTTCCGGCTCTCAGCACTTCTCATGCCGGGGCTCGGCATCCTCCATGGCATCAGCCCTGACCCTAGGCACGTATGGGAAGACCACGGTTCCCTATAAAGGGTCCAGCGTGGGAGCCCTGTCCATGGTGCCAGGAGGTGACGTCATGTAACCCTGGTATATAAGAAGATAATTTTCCCCCAGATCCTCGCCTTGGCAATCGAGTCGACTCCTCGTTGTTTCTAGTTTGCCTGATCCTTGTTCCTGTGCCTGATCCTGCTTGTTCCAGTGTTCCCATGTTCCAGCGTTCCTGTGTTCCAGCATCTCCGTGTTCCTTTGTTCCCGTGGTCCTCCATGTCTTCCAGTGTCTGTCTTGTTCCTGCTCCTCATTCCCTGGTAGTACCCTTCGGACTGATTCTCGGTACTGACCTCTGCTTGCCTGACTATGACTGACCGGCGACCGCTGCCTGGACCTGACCTTTGCCTGCCTTCTGACCATGATTAACTGCTGCCTGGAACTGACCTCTGCCTGCCTGACCACGTTGACTGCCACCTGGAACTGACCCTCGCGTGCCTTGACTGCGCTCGGACTGACCTTAGAACTGACCCTTGCTTTGGTTGACCACTTCTGGACAGATACATTAGCTTTGACCCTTGTGCTTCACTCTGGACACTCTCTTCTTGACTTCTGTGACCATCAGACTGACCTGCTTGGATTCTGCCCGCGGCCTTCATCTGACCAGAACCACAGGCGCTGCCTGTTCCACCCAGAGAACCTTCCTGAACTGCTACCTCCCTGAGGTTTCCGGAGTCTCCAGTTTAGGTCTGGTCCATCCTCTCTGCATCAGCCATGCACCCTTACTCGTGGTGGGCACACATCTCTGCTACCTCTCCGGGAGACCCTCTGAGGCCCACCTAAGTCCAAACAGTCCTGGTACCCAAGGGCTCAACCTGCGGAAACCCAGGACTGTTATTGGCGAAGCTCCAGCTAGCCTCTCTCTCCTCATGTGCTCCACCTCCTGGTGACAGGCGCTCTCTGGGTTCGACCAGAAGGCAGTACTAATCCTGCACCAGGCCAAGGGTCCACCTCCAGCGCAACAGTATAATTGAAAATGTACAAAAGCAATATCCCAAAATCATTTCTCTTATTTATTTATTTAGCCTGGGGAGAAAGTAAGGTGCAACATAATAACGTAGTCACATGCCTCAGCAAATATGCTAGCCTTCTCCAAAATTCTCAGGCTTTCTGTTCCTCCTTATATACCTTTATATACCTGATTTTTACAATATCATTGTCTCATTACTCATTTACTCCCACCCTTACATCCCTCTTAATTATATTTTAATCATATATTTTCCAATTTCCCCTTTGTGCAGTGATACAAAAGTTCACAGTGAACTATAAATGCCATCATGTTTAGCGTGCATGTATTTTATTTCCCCAATCTCTTTCATCAACTACGTCAACATCTGCCTCCCCCTTTGGGATTCTCTCTTCTGTCTTGTTAAAAATAAATCATCAGTCGGGGTCTGCACCAGGTCCTTCATAAAGCTAAGTTCATGACTTTTGCCATCCAAAAGGAACAATGAGTATTGCTTGTCACTTCTGTTTTCCTGGCTAACCACAAGTTTCCTTTGCTCCTACATCTCAAAATATTATCTGCAGAGGCAGGCAATACGGTGAGATAGGGGCAAGGGTAAAAAGTTAACTCTGTCCAAGGTTCAAGCTCTCCAGATTTCTAGATATTCACCTTCACAGGTATCAAACTAATCTTCAGTTTTATTGCTACAGTTCATTAAGAAGCGCAAATAAAGCCTTTCTTTGGTCACAGTTCAACAACTGTAATTCATTTATTTTCAATGCGGTAACTCCTTTCAGTGAAACACAGTGTTTCACTGAAAGGAATTACAGTTGTTGAACTGTGACCAAAGAAAGGCTTTATTTGCGCTTCGGGTGTATACAATACATGTGTTGAGTGCACTTTCGCTCCAATGTGATATTGGATACAGTTCATTAAGAGACATAAGTATTTTTGTTTAAGATATATAAAAAGGTGAATGATCATATGGTTATCTGTCCATTGATAATTCATTGTTGTTTGAATTATACTTCAGGGTATGTTATGTACATGTTTAGTATATCTGAAAGTAAATAAGTCAAGAGAACATCCTAGAGAGAGTACATACATATATATAAAAAGATTTAGGCTGTGTGAATATTCCTTGCTATTCTGAAAAGAAATTCTGATTGTTGCTTGTCGGTCACTTTGGAAATAATACATTTCAAATTAATTAAAAATTTGTCTTTGACAATTTCTTATTTTCTCTCATGAGGACATCTGGCATGGGAATTGTTTAAATAACATTGTATTTATATGGGGAAACTTTCTTAACCACTTGGCTACTGATACGTGACGCTATGCTAGACTGAACAATTCTGTGCCAGGTGCTCTACATTGACATTGGATTTATTTTGTGAGTTAGTATTTGTAAGTATTAGAATTGCGAGTTTGCAAAGGTCATTTACTTGATCTAAAAAGGTGACAGTACTGGTATCTCAGCAACTAGTCACTAGTTTGATTCCCACACCCCAGTTATTTTTTTTTTGTAATACAGATTATCCCCTCCCACCCCTACCCCCAGTTAGGAGGAAAATCTTCAAAACAAGAGTCAATTAATGATATAGAATAACTTACAATTAACCCTGATTTTAGTGATTGATTAATTTTAGTCATGTTTATGGTCATTTGCAAATTAACATAAATCAGCTAGTTTTCAATTTAAAATCCTTAGATTTAAGGTTTATTCACATTCAGGTACTGTAGGTGTTTCCCTGTCCACAGAGGGCTCACAATCTGGGACCTAGATTCATCAAATCTGTTATGAACGTTGCCCGCAGGTTCCCCCGTGAGCAGGCACCTTACCCATGCTGCTCCCGATGCGGCTGGATGCCGCCGAAGTTGGGTCTTCACCGCGGCCTTCACCGTGGACTCAGTTTCCTCTTGCGGCCCGGAGGCTGCCCATCCTGCTCTGTTCATCGTGGCACAGAGCCGCTGCCGACGTCCTGCTTATTCCCGGGGCTGGAGGCCACAATCCCCAAGTTCATCTAGTGGCTGGAGCCGCCCTCGGGGCTTCCTGCAGTGGCAGAAGTCGCTGCTGTCATCGGGGCCTGCATCTGGGCCCAGCCCTGCTCTTCCGCACTGACGTTGGTGCAGGGCCACTGTCCACGGTCCTGCACACTTCCTGCTTCCTGCTCCAAGGCGTGCGGCCGCGCCTCTCTGTAAGATTTAAAGGGCCCATGGCCAGATATGCCCTGGGCCCCACCTTGAGACTGTTTCCTGTGTCAGCCCTATAAAAGGGCTGTTCCTGCATTTCCTCTTCACCTTGCATCGGAGTTAATTCAGTCCTGGAGGCTCCAGCTTGCCAGTGCTCCCACAGGTCCTTGGCGTTCTTTGCGGAGCTCCTCGTCTCGTCTCATCTGCTTCTTATCATGTCTTCATTGCCTGAGGTCCTCGTCCAGGTCTCCTGATGTCTCACTTCCTGGTGTTCCTGCCCTCCTTGGTGTTTTGCTTCTGTGCTCTTGAGCCTTCTGTTCTTCCGGCCATAGATCTCCGGGTGACATGTCTGTCTGTGGAGATGCCGGCAGTGGACTTGTGTCCTATGCTCCTGAGCCGTCCTGTTCTGTCAGCCTTTGTGATGCTCCGGATGATCCCGCTCCATCATCGAAGCCACGCCTCGGCTGGATTCCTTCCTGCGCTTGTCCCACTCTCCATGTGGTCCGTGACCAGTTTCCTAGGGCTGTGTAGAGCGCGCAGTGGGACAGGGTGATCTGCGACCAGCCCATTGGGTCAGCCCGTGAAGGTGGGCTGAGTAGGGCACCCTGAGAGACAGTGCCAATGTCTACCTTCCCAGCTTCTCGTCTCATCTGGACTTCATCAAGTTCTTCGTTGTCTGTCATGTCGTCGCATCAGCCTTGGTGTCATGTCGTCGCATCAGCCTTGGTGTCATGTCTTCGCATCAGCCCTCATTTGTGATGTCTTCGCCCTAGTCATAGTATCATGTCTTCATATCAAGGCTTCCATCTGCCCTCATCCTCAGGCCGGCCTGCTGCTCCATGCCGATCCTAAGTGGCAGGTCCGAAAGGGCTTGGAACAGTCGGAGGACTGTTCACCTTCCAACATCATCTTGTTGGCCTTGGGAGCTTGCAAGCCCGGCAGAGGGTAAGACCGTGTCTCTGCCATGCTGGGACACGTTGCCAACCCTCGGTTCGGTCCAGGATCTGTCTGGGGTCGGGTCGAGGCCCAAGGGCACACGAAATACCCATGGCACGTAACAAAATCACTATAAATATAGTGAAAATAGTGTCCATGAAAAAAAATAAAGAGTGTAGTTAGACTAATTTGCAGCCTGCTGTATCACATAGGTAAATATACCGCATGCGGCGTTGTGTCAATACATTTGGCATGTCAGCACATTGCACATGGTGTCACCACACGGCCCATTGCATCAGCACGTGGTACGTCATTTTCTGCAGCTAACATAAATTAGTGTATGTTATTTTTTTCAGCTTATACATATCAGCTTCCTGGAGCTGCCTCTTTGAGGGTGTGTCAGGAGTTTGGAGAGAGAAGTTAGGTCGGTGTTGTTGGTGGCTAATTGGAGGTTCTTTATAGTGATTACTGAGTGAGTTGTCTTGTTTTTGGTTGCCATCTGATTCCTTTTGCCTTGGTCTTTTTCTTCTTTGTTGGAGTAAAAGTTTTGCTTGTTAGTCCAGTTTGTCTGTCTGTCTTTTAGTTTTGAGGAGTGGTGGTGGAGGAGAGAGGAGGAGTTGTGGTGGAGGAGTATGGGGGAGTGTGGTGGAGGAGTGGAAGAGTGGAGGTGGTGGAGTGGAGGAGTTAGGAGGAATGGAGGAGTATGTGTGGAGGAGAGGGGAGGAGTGTTGGTGGTGAGGAGGATGGAGCATGAGAGACATGGGGAGAGAGGGGATGATAGGCAAAAGGAGAGGAGGGGAGGACATGTGCAGGAGTACTGGGGAAGGAGGAGTAGGAGTGTTGCGACCGTCGGTCTTCGATGGCTTCGCCCCGCCTACCTCTCACTACTAGCAGCTCCTCCTGCTCACCTCGGACTAATGGCCTCTGTGGCATCTGTCTGCCGTCCTCTCCGGTGTCCCCGGACTGGCTTTGGTACTACCTCACGCCATACTCCTCCAAGGTACCTAGGGCATGCACGCGCACGCCGCCCTCATCTTTATTCTCACATTGGCGTGAACCTCAGGGGCGTCCCCCTGATATAACGTCATCGCTCTTGGATATTTAAGCCTATTGCATTTGCTAGCTCACCGAGTTAGCAACGGGATTTCTACGGATGGGATTCGCTCTCCGTGCCTAAGCTACTCTGCCTCTCCAGGACTCCTGGAACTCTTACACCCCTCAGGGTTACTAACGGGGTACCCGCTCCTCGAGGGCCTGTTCTGCTTCTTACAGGTACAATCAGGAAACCGGTACTCACTCCTCGAGGGCCCATGTTCCCTGAGTCACTGCCTGTACTACCTTCTACTTGGAAGACTTCACCTACAGCTTTCCATCTGTGAGTACAGATACCATCTATTCCACAGTACTGTTTCACTGGAACCAGGTACTCGCTCCTCGAGGGCCTGCCCTCTGCTCCAGTGCCAGACCTCTCGTCTAGTGGAATCTCTGTTACTGCTATGTGAGTACATTACAGCTGAGTCTCTCTACTCTAAGGGCTCAGATACTCGCTCCTCGAGGGCCTGCTCTCCCTGTCTCAGAGCTTCTCCTAATTCTACCTGGGAGTCTGTATGCTTCTCATTGTGTACACCTAACTCTCAGTCTCTTTCCACTATAGCACAGCCTTGCAGAGGATTCGCTGTCCCAGCATTCTGTGGGAGATCTGCCCAGCTGGGCTCAACATCCACTACTCACTACTGCCACCTCTGGTGTTTCCAAAACTGTTTAATAAAAGATTCAAATCTGTGTTTGTGTGTCCAGAGTCTAGCCTGACACCGTGGTCCCTCACGGGACTGCCCCCCGTGGGAGTGGTCAGCTGCCATAGTGTCCAAGGATCCACCCAAACACCATTAACCATAACAGATTGCTAACTCCATGGATCCGGCTCAGCTCAATGCCTTGCAGGCTATTCCAGGCCTGGCTGTACGCATTGCTGAGCAACAAGACGCATTGGAGAAATTAACTACTGCGTTTCATCAGCTACATGCACAGAAGAATAAAGGTTTTACTTCCAGTAATGAAGATCAGTTACCTGAAGTAACTATAAAGACTACTGTGCCTCTTGCTGCTCCACTATGGTTCTCTGGTGAAATTCAGAGAACTAGAGGCTTCTTAAACCAGTGTTGTATGCATTTTGCAATACAACCCTCTCACTTCCCTACAGCCTATGCCAAGACTACTTACATTCTATCCTACCTGGATGGAAGGGCTTTGACTTGGGCTTCTTTGCTGTGGGAACGGAAAGACCCCATACTTCAGGATATTGACGGATTTATGGACTTGTTCAAATCCATTTTCAATGATCCTGCCCAATATACTGTTGCTGGTTCTGCATTAATGGACCTGAAGCAAGGCAAACCGACCACTGGCTGATTTCACTATAGAGTTCAAGACTCTTGCGACAGAATTACATTGGGACCCTAGATGCCTGAAAACCTCTCTTCTTCAAAGGTCTGGATTCCCGCTTGAAGGACGAGCTGGCCGCTCAGGAGACACCTGACTCGCTGGATAAACTAGTGGCCTTAGCTACTAGAATTGATCACCGGCTTCGTGATAAGGGACAAGAACTCAAGCTTTGTAAAAGACCTTTTCAGAAGGAAGTCCATGCTAAGCCTGCACTCAGGATGGTTCCTTTGATTCCTGTTGCCAGTGGTGAAGAACCAATGCAACTTGGTCACAGTCATCTGACATCCAAAGAGAGAAAGCTTCGGAAGAGTAAGGGTTTGTGCATGTATTGCTCCATCTGTCCAGAAAAACGGACAGGCCTAAGTCCTGTGGGAGGACTCTTCTTAGGCCTCACTACACCCTCTCCTCCGCTCTCTCTCCCTGTCTCTCTGATCTGAGTACCTCTGGAATTTCAGACTCTTGCCCTGGTGGACTCAGGGGCAGGAGGTAATTTTATTCTTCGACGACTAGTGGAACATTTGTGGATTCCCCTCACCACTCTGAATATTCCACTATTCTTATCGTCTATACACTGTGAGCCTTTACAGGGTGATGTTACCTGTTGTACCGAACCGGTAACCCTCTACACCGGAGCTCTCCACACTGTCAATTTCCTTCTTTGTGTTAGAGAAGGCCATGCACCCTATCATTCTGTGGTTACCTTGGTTGCAGCTGCACATGCCACAATTCAACTGGGCTACATTGCAACTCTCCCATTGGGGCCCAGAATGCCATGGCAAATGCTTGAAGGAGCTCTCTCCTATTCCTGCATGCCTACAACTCCAGTGATGCCAGGACCACCGCCTCAGTATGCATCATTTTATGATGTTTTCTCCAAAGAAGCTGCTGACATCCTTCCGCCTCATAGATCTTATGACTGCACCATAAGACTGAAACCTAATGCTGAACCTCCTAAGGGACGTCTCTACCCCTTGTCGGTGGTAGAAAACAAGGCCATGTCCAAGTACACTGAGGAAAATTTGCAAAAAGGTTTCATTAGACTTTCTAAGTCTCCTGCGGGCACAGGCTTCTTCTTCGTGGGGAAGAAGGATGGTACTCTGCATCCTTGTATCGACTATCGAGTTATGAATGAGATCACGATTAAAGACCGATACCCCTTACCTCTGATCTCAGAGCTTTTTGATCGACTTCAAGGAGACAAGATATTCTCGAAACTCGCCCTAAAGGGAGCCTATAACTTGGTTCGCATTCGCGAAGGCGATGAGTGGAAAATAGCTTTCAACACTCGAGATGGCCATTTCAAATATTTGGTAATGCCTTTCAGCCTGTGCAATGCCCCAGCTGTGTTTCAGAACATGATGAATGACATTCTGCGGGACCTTCTGTACAAAAGTGTCGTTGTTTACCTAGATGATATCTTGATATTCTCACAAGATATGTCTACTCATCTAGCTAACGTCAAACAAGTATTACTGAGACTTTGAGAACACCGTCTCTACGTCAAATTGTCAAAGTGTGAATTTCACAAAGAATCTGTGCCTTTTCTTGGCTATATCGTTTCAAAACAAGGCTTCTGGATGGATCCCCAAAAATTAGAGAGTATCAAGAATTGGTCTCAACCTACCAGTCTGAAGGCCCCGAGACGCTTTTTGGGGTTCACAAACTACTATAGAAGCTTCATAAAGAACTATTCTTCTTTGACAGTGCCCTTAACTGCTATAACACGGAAAGGGGCTATAGCTTCAAAATGGTCTGCAGAGGCCATTTCCGCGTTCGAGAACTTAGACTGCCTTTTCCACTGAGCCATGCCTAAGTCACCCCAATAGACCCTTCATCGTGGAGGTTGACGCTTCAGATGTCGGAGTAGGGGCCATGTTAAGCCAAACTGGAGATTCTAAAGCCTTACATCCCTGCTCATGTTTCTCGTGGCGCTTTTCTCCTGCAGAGAAGAACTATGGGATCGGAGATAAAGAGCTCCTGGCTATTAAATTGTCATTAGAGGAATGGAAGTCTTGGCTTGAAGGCGCTCAACATCAGATTTCCGTATTCTCGGACCTCAAGAATCTAGAGTATCTCTGTCATGCGCAACATCTTAACTACAGACAAGCCAGATTGTCCTTGTTTTTCAATCACTTTGACTGCGTGCTCAAATACCGTCCCAGAAACAAGAATACCAGAGCTGATGCTCTGTCATGCTCTATTCTCTCTGAGGATGTTCCTGAAGAACCTCAGCACATTATTGACCCGTAGAAAGTCATCATGGCGGCTACCCATTCTGTGCCTGCCAGTCAAACGATTGTATCCAAGAACCTCAGAAATAAACTTCTACACTGGGCTCATGAAAACTTAAACCATTACTATGCCTGCCAAACTTTCGCACTGTCCTTCAATCCCTGATATTTGCCAGCACTGACTACTGCAATGCTTTGCTAGTAGGACTTCCCAACACTACACTAAGACCACTTCAGATTCTACAGAATACTGCAGCCAGAGTTCTCTCTGGAAAAAGCAAAAGAGATCACATATCCGATACACTTGCCACCCTACATTGGCTACCCATAGAACAAAGAATTCAATTCAAAGCACTGTGCCTATTACACAAACTCATCCACGATGAAAAAGCAGAATGGCTAAACACCGCACTTAAAGTACACGTCCCACACAGAAATTTAAGGTCAGCAAACAGAGCACTCCTACCTATTCCATCTGTAAAAACAGCAAGACTTACCCAGGTGAGGGAACGTGCTTTATCTCTAGCCGGTCCCACATTATGGAACTCCATACCCCTTGACCTCAGACTTCAGAGCAATCATACATTTTTCAAAACACAACTCAAAACCTGGCTCTTCAAAAAAGCCTTCAAAAAGGAGAACGACACAGGCAACTAAAGAGAACAATTTAAGGTTAAGTGGCTCAAAGCACCCAGCACCTTAATTCCAGCGCTCAATGGAATTAGTTTCAACTTATTTTAACTGTAGTCAACCAGTAAGATGAATCTCTATAAAACACCCATCCACAATCAATGTCGCTTGATATAAACTCTTATATGTTACCGATTTCTAACGGCACCACCCATGTTATTTATGAACTATATTTTACTTTGTTATAGGTGTCCATCTGTAAACCGTTATGATGGTGAATTACTTAATGACGGTATAGAAAAACTCTTAAATTAAAAAAAACCTTTTAAATAAAAAAAAAAGTTGGCTGGCCATCCTGGTCAATGCCTTACCCTGCTAAAATTACAGAAGTATTATTGGTGGCCTACTATCAAGGAAGACACATACTCCTATGTAGCATCATGCTCAAACTGTGCTAAACATAAGCCTACTTCTGGTCAGCCTTAGGGATTGCTGCAACCGCTGCCAGTTCCGGAACAGCCATGGACTCACATCGCTACAGACTTTGTAGTTGATTTACCTCTTTCTGGAGGAATGAATACTATCTGGGTGATGGTTGACTGATTCAGTAAAATGGCTCATTTTCTGGTGCTGCCTGGCTTACCCTCAGCCTTGGAGCTTGCGAAGCTCTTCATCGCACATATCGTTCACCTACATGGCTTACTGAAGCACATTGTCTCTGATAGAGGATCTCAATTCACGGCAAAATTCTGGAAGGCTTTGTGCAAACTATTTGATATCTCTCTGGATTATACATCTGCCTATCATCCACAATCTAATGGACAAACTGAGAGGATGAATAGGACCCTGAAACAGTTCATTTGGGAATATGTGAGTTGCTGTCAGATTAACTGGGCCAAGCTGTTACCATGGGCAGAATTCGTCATTAACTCACTTCCAGCGTCTTCCACTGGATCAACACCATTTGAAGTGGTATATGGACGATTACCTTCATTGCCACTTCCACTGACGCTCTCAGTGTCATTCCCAGCAGCTCAATCCACTGCTGAGGATATCCATCAATTATGGACTCAGACCAAAGAGATGCTAATCAAAGCAGGTGAACGAGCAAAGAAATCCTACGACACTCACCATTCTAAAGCATCTGTATTTCACCCTGGTGACAAAGTCTGGCTATCAACTAAGCACTTGAGAATAAAGTTACCCTTCACTCGATTTGCTCCTCGCTACATTGGACTGTTCCGAATCCTCTGACATCTTGGCAACATTACATACAGTCTGAAGCTATCACCTGGATTAAAAATCCACAACGCATTCCACGTTTCACTTCTGAAACCACTCATTCTCGTTGAGTTTTCTTCCAAGTCTCCAGAACCAACTTCTATCAACACAGAAGAAGACCTTGAATATAAGGTTGAAGCTATTCTAGATGTAAGAAGACATGGCAAAACTTAGGAATACCTTCTGTCTTGGGAAGGTTATGCCACCGAAGAAAATTCTTGGGAGCCGATGACTAATATCCTGGATAAAGAGATGCTTCTTCAGTTTCATCAGATGCATCCTCAAAAACCAAGACCTGGTAAAAGAGTTGGAGTCCGCCCTTTGAAGGGAGGTACTGTTGCGACTGTCGGTTTTCGACGGCTTTTCCCCGCCTACCACTCACTACTTGCAGCCCCTCCCACTCACCTCGGACTAATGGCCTCCGCAGCATCTATCTGCCGTCCTCTCCAGCGTCCCCGGACCGGCTTTGGTGCTGCCTCACACCATGCTCCTCCAAGGTACCTAGGGCGCATGCGTACATGCTGCCCGCATCTTTATTCTCACATTGGCATGAACCTCAGGGGCGTCCAACTGATATGACGTCATCGCTCTTGGATATTTAAGCCTATTGCATTTGCTAGCTCAATGAGTTAGCAAAGGGATTTCTACGGATGGGATTCGCTCTCCGTGCCTAAGCTACTCTGCCTCTCCAGCACTCCTGGAACTCTTACACCCCTCGGGGTTACTAACGGGGGGGGGGGGGTACCCGCTGCTCGGGGGTCTCTTCTGCTTCTTACAGGTACAATCAGGAAACCGCTACTCGCTCCTTGAGGGCCCATGTTCCCTGATTCGCTGCCTGAACTACATAACCTTCTACTTGGAAGACTTCACCTACAGCTTTCCTTCTTGAGTACAGATACCATCTATTCCAGTGTCAGACCTCTCGTCCAGTGGAATCTGTGAGTACAGATACCATCTATTCCAGTGTCAGACCTCTCGTCCAGTGGAATCTCTGTTACTGCTATGTGAGTACATTAGAGCTGAGTATCTCTACTCTAAGGGCTCAGGTACTCGCTCCTCGAGGGCCTGCTCTCCCTGTGTCGGAGCTTCTCCTAATTCTATCTGGGACTCTGTATGCTTCTCATTGTGTACTCCTAACTCTCAGTCTCTTTCCACTACAGCACAGCCTTGCAGAGGATTCGCTGTTCCAGCATTCTGTGGGAGATCTGCCCAGCCGGGCTCAACATCCACTACTCACTACTGCCACCTCTGGTGGTTTCCAAAACTATTTAATAAAAGATTCAAATCTGTGTTTGTGTGTCCAGAGTCTAGCCTGACACCGTGGTCCCTCAAGGGACTACCCCTGTGGGCGTGGTCAGCTGCCACAGTGTCCAAGGATCCACCCAAACACCATTAACCATAACAAGGAGTAGGTGTAGGGACAGGGACAGTAGAGATAGGCAGGAGGGAAAGGATAGGTAGGAGGTGGAAGGGAGTAGGCAGGTGAGGGCAGAGGTGGAGGACATCAGGCTAGGGATAGACTGAGAAGGCAGAGGGGAAGGGAGTTGGCAGAGCAGAGACAGAAGGGGATAGAGGAAGGGAGGGGAGAGGGGAGTAGGAGGGAGAGTGAGGAAAGGGAAGACACCTCTCTGGAACTGGAAGTGGCACCTCCTTCTGGCAGCCAGGCAACAGGACACCCTCATCTCAGGGCTATCAAGTTCAGCATCCAAGATAATGAGATGGTCATTAAAGGGGTCCTGGTGCATTATGCCATGCTGTTTGGCAACTGGGTGGCCAAGACCACAAAGACAGCCAAGGGCCAGATATGTCACAACAAAGCCCAGGGTATCTCCAGGTGCAGTGGAGTCCAATGAAGCAGGGTTCAATGACCCACAGGTACCGGGACATCAAGGCGCAGCTGAAAGCCAAGGTGGTGGCCAGAAATAAAAGGTTGTGGACTGAAAGAGGAGCCCTTTGCCCCATTGTCCTTATCCCCATGGAGGAACACCTCGTGCAAAGGCTGGCACCAGATATCTGAGGGCATGGCTGAGTGGCTGGACACCACGCGAGCTGCAGCCTGTAAGTTCACCTCACCTGTAAATGAGCAGGCAGCAACAGGTGTACATATCATTTGGAATAAGATGCTCACAATGCTAAGAAGCAAAGTGCACCTCTGATGCCAAATGAAAAAAGGATACTTGCTGCCATTGTTACTTATGATTTATATTTTGTTTCCACAGCTCTCACCCATGAAGAAGCCAGTCCCAGCCAGGAAGCCCCAGGGCAGTAGCCCTTTTGCATAGGCCCTTCCTGATGGATGTCCAGACTCAGGTAAGTGAGGAGCAGGAGGAGCAGCAGCAGCCACAGGCTGTGGAGCCATTGCAGATGCTGCAACCCCTGGGTTCACCCAGCCCACTCAATGTGTCCATCAACCTCTCTGGTTTCATGGAGGAACAGAGCCTTGAGTGGGAGCCCATAGAATTGTCACAATCTCAAGCCAGCAAATCACAGTGCCAGCCTCAAGCACTCACACCTTCGGCAGGAACATTCCCAAAGCCCCATAATGCCACATTTGGAGGCCCAAAGTCCTGCACTCCACACCACCATCACAGCACCGCCTCCAGCATTGGCACCAGGCCTAGCACCAGCACCAATATCATCCCTGCCACCAACAGAGGAGTCCATGCATGAGCAGCTGGAAAGAAGGCATGGTGTACACCTCTCATACATAGGGGCAGAACCATATCCTGCAAGATCAGACAGCCACAAACACATAAAATATTATGATGCTGGCCGCAGCAGTCAATAGCATGACTAACGTGCTGACACAGATCTTGCAAAGATTCCCAAGCAGCCACCTGAGACTTCACCAGGATCACTGGAGTCCACATCCTGTAGCAGACCCCAGGCTGACAGATGCCCGAGTGGTAGGCTCCCAAAAGAGATGCCCCCCCCCCCCCCCAAGTGGCAAACCATGCCGTGGCAAGGGGCCACAAAAGATCAAAGGTTGTGGCATTGAATGGCAAATAAGAAGAGTTGTACCAACATTCCTGGGCAGGTCTCTCTATAGAGTTCCTGTGCCGGTTAGATGGAAGAAGTCTGCTGGGCTTGTCCTCACTACAGAGTTCCTATGCTAGCTAAATGAAAGAAGCCTGCTGGGCCCATCCTCACTACAAGAGTTCCTGTTCCAGCTCAATGAAAGAAGCCTTCTGGGCCCATCATCACTACAGAGTTCCTGTGCCGGCTAGATGGAAGAAGCCTGCTGGGCCTGTCCTCACTACAGAGTTCCTGTGCCAACTAGATAGAAGAAACCTGCTGGGGCCCATCTTGGATTCTGACTCTGGCTTGGAACTGACCTTGTCTTGTCTGCTGCTGGCTCCAACCTCTGGCCTATTATCTGCTTTTGCTATCTGCTGCCTGCCTTGACCTCTGGCTTTGTATCCATATCTGCTGTCTGCTAACTGCCCTGACAATTGCCTGGATTTGGACTCTTGTATCTGGATGGCCCTAGGAACCCACCTAAGCCCTCCCAGCCACCAGAACCCAAGGGCTCAACCTGTGGGAGAAGCGGCTGGTGTAGGCGAATCTCCAGCTGGTCCTGCTGCAGGGCTTCTCTGCCAGCTGTTGGTATGGGCCTAGCAGGCTTACTCATTAGGCTGCACCAAATCACACTACTGCACCAAGTGTCCACCTTTCCTGTGAGCATTACAGCAGGTAAAATCATATTTCAATAAATTGGCTTATGGCAGTGAGACATAGTACTATCATGGTAAGCATATATATTGGTTTTGCGTCGGTCAATAATGGAAAGTTTTTAACTCTTATTTTTAGTTATAATGGAGTAGTGTTTTAAGTGCAGTAAAATCTAGGTCAGATAATTTGTGATTTTGGTATATTGTTATGGTATGTATATTTGTACTTTTATGATTGTTTTACTATTTTGTTTAGTTGTGTCTTTGTAAATGTTATTATGTATGTGATGGTTGTTACCCACCAAGTCATCAGATCATGCAGGATATACATTTTTAAAAAATAATAAGTAAATGAAGACTCCCAAAGTACCATGATAGGTACAAAACAGCCACTCATGGTGCAAAGAATACCCCAAGGCTCCAAATGAAGGGTAAAAGGCATCAACCAAATTGGTACAATGTTCTAGGCTTAGAAAAGCCAGAGAAAATTCCTGGAGGAAGCCTCATGTTGTTTCCATATGTCATTGTTAAGGGATGGTGCTGATTGTTCAGGCTGAGCGTTTGTCTTCCTCTTTGTTGTGTATAATCTCAGCTCTATAAGTATCATTTGCAGTTTCCACCTCCTCATTGCAATCTAAATGCTATTGAGTAGAGGAATTTAGTACACACTTCTTCTGAATCCGTTTTTGCAAATACTGCCTCCATTACCAGAGAAGCAGTTTTGGGTTCTTCACCTGTGCCCCTGACTTTTGTTGAGGTCTAAACCACTGTATGCTGAATACAGGATGAGAACAATATTCAGTAAGAATCATAAGGGAAAGTAGTTTGAAGAAAAAGTCCAAGAGGGCATGAAACTGTTAAAGATAACTAGGTAAAGTCTGTATAAAGCATCAGATTTGCTCAACAAGATCAAGAGTTGTCAAGTGCCATAAGGGAAAGGAATTTGGAAAGAACCTCAAAGACAGCCAGAACAGAGGAGGAGCCACCCAAAGTTACCATGAGTGACTTAGAGCAGCAGCACTATTGGAATTGGTGATTAAAATCATAAAATATAGGTGCAGCACAGCACAGAAAGAAGAGTGGCAACAAAGACCCAAGATATACAGTGAAGGCTGAGGCAGGAAGAAAAAAATGGTATCAAAAGCCCAAAGTACCAAGAGGGGCAAAGTGGTACTAGAAATGGCATGAAGGCTCCAAGGGTCAATAAATGTTCAAATCATTGGATTACTAGCGCAAGACCAAGAGTCAACAAGTACTACTGTAAGAGAAGGGAATTTGGGAAAAACCTTGAAATCAGCTGGAGGAGAAGAGGGATCACACAAGTTACCAAGAGTGGCTTGGAGTAGTAGCAGCAATGGTCCTGGGAATTGAAATCATAAATGGTATGTGCAGACCATTGAAGCAAGGAACCAATGCTTGTTGATAATACAAATGTCTATTTTCTGGCAATACCTATTTTGAATATTACATTTTTACAGTTAAATACTACACACAGCAACTCACAATGTGTGCAAAAATGTCTACCACTCACTGTGGGGAACAAGGGTTGGTAGTGGTGAAGGTCCAGTTGGGTCTCTGCACCACTCTACTCCACCTGCTGATGGCAGGGACCCACGGAGGGAGATCTCCTTCTGCTGGTAGCGTCAACCCCGCCTCAGCCTAAGGGTCCACATCACAACAAGCCTGCTATCTTAAATTTAGACGGCTAACTACAGCTGGCTAAATTTAGGTCAGCTATTTGGTCTGGCCCTGTGTTCATGCAACTAAGCTGCCAATATCTCCTTTATGTTAATGAGACACTGGGACTGATGAGACTTCTTTTCACCCATGGGTCATATACCACATCAGGCATATAAGTATTGTTTTCTGTCACAGGTTTCAGTCTTTCTTGCACCTGTTGATCTTATCCAGCTATAATTTAGCAAGATTTAAAAGGGGATTTTTGAGAGTGTTCTGGAGAGTAGCCTTGTTAGCCGGCTATCTTAGCTGAATATCGGGTATATCCGGCATAGTTAGCTGCATAACATTAGACCTACTGGAAGCAGGTCTTGAGACTTAACAGGATATATAAAAAAAAATAATTTATCCTGTTAACTTTTTCATCCTTCTCCAATTTTACAAGATCCTGCATCACTAAGGTTTCAAAAGCTATTATTAATGAATGGGGAGGATCAGGGGGCATCCAAGATGAGGATTTATATAAATTCATTATGTGAACCCATTGCCAAATTTATTGAATGTTTACTACAACCTTTAGAGGTACAGTCATTTTCTTATGTTATGGCAAAATAAGAAATGTTGCAAAATTCAGCCGAATGGGATCGCAGCAAGACTCCCTGACCAACCGGCTCAGCTGACTCCACCTACTCGGACCAGGGAAGCTCGCTTCAGCCGGCAGTTGCGGCCGGCAAGCCATACCGCGGCCTTTCTTCCGGACTGCCATGCCGATGCTGCGTGCAGGATGGCACATCGGCGGCTCTAGCTCTGGCCTTCCTCCTGACCCCCGGCTTCCCAGGTGTGCGTGGTCGCCACCTGACCCTTTTCAGGGGTTACAGCGGGAGGGGCCCGGACTCCTCCTCCCAAACCTACAAGTATTTAAGGCAGGGCCTGCTTCTCAGGCCTTGCCTTGGCTACTCCTGGCTCCAGTTCCTGTTTGGATCCTCTGTCGCCTGATTCCTGTTTCCTGTCCTGTTTTTCCATGCCAAGACCCTTGCCTGCCTGACTACGAGATACACTGCCTGCCAAGACCCTTGCCTGCCTGACTATGAGATATGCTGCCTGCCAAGATTCTTTCCAGCCTGTCTACGAGATATGCCGTCTACCTACATTCTTGCCTGTGGACTCAAGTGTCACCACCAGCCTGAGACCCCACGTAAGTCCAGCCAGCCCCGGTACCCAAGGGCTCAACCTGCAGGGAACAAGGGCTGGTGGGAAGATTCTGTGGGGTCTTGGGTCTCCTACAGCCTCGCTTTCCATCGTAAGGGCCCTCTGGGGCTTCTCCCCATTGGTTGCCGGCCCAAGGATCCACTCCCATAATAGCTAGCCAAGGCCATGGATCCAGCTGAGGCTCCTGCCTTGCAGGCAATTCCTGGGCTGGCCCAAAGAGTCCTGGAACAACAGAAGGTCTTGGAATCACTGGCAGCTTCTATGGAGCGTCTCAGTGCCCACTTGAATTCTGTGGCCGTCATCTCTGTCCAGGCTGCTCCTCCTTTCGGCTCGTTGGCCTCAGCAGCACCTCTTCAACCGGTAATTCCCTTACCGGCTCCACCTCGCTATGCAGGGGACCCTCAGCATTGTTGTGGGTTCCTTAACCAGTACAATATGCACTTTTGCCTACAGGCTGCACTGTTCCCAGATGCTTTGACCAAGACAATGTATATCCTGTGTCTGCTAGAAGGGAAGGCTCTGGCCTGGGCCTCACCATTATGGAAACGTTCAGATCCACTGCTGGTGGATCTTTCGAGTTTCTTGGCATGTTTTTGAGCCATCTTCGAAACCCCTGGGCGGCAGATGCAAGTCAGCACAGAACTCCTTCATCTCAGACAGGGTAGTCATTCCCCGATGGACTACACCTTGGAGGTTTGCACCCTATCTACTGAGCTCCATTGGGATGAGCCATGTCTACGAGCTATATACTTAGATGATCTTTCCCCTAAGATCAAAGATGAGCTCGCAGCCCGTGACCTTCCAGGAATGCTAGACGCATTAATTGACCTGGCTGGGAGAATTGACCGCCACCTCCGGGAGAGGTACTTCGAGCTTACAGGGTCTAAACGTCATACTACTGGATCTCCTCGACCTCATCCCATCTTACTGAGTACCTCCCCACAGCTCTCCTCTGAGGTGTCTCCGGAGGAGCCCATGCAACTGGGTTGAGGCCCCTTGTCAGCAGAGGAATGCCAAAGGTGGCGAGTTATGGATATCTGCCTTTATTGCGGGGGTTCTGGACACCTCCTGGTCCAATGTCCAGTGCAGCCGGTAAACTCCAGGGCCTAGGATTCTCTGGAGGGGTGATCCTAGGCCTAACTGCTCCTATCCCTCCACTCACCTTGCCGGTGACTTTGACCTTCCAAGGCTGCAGCCTTCCTACCTTGGCTTTGGTGGATTCAGGGGCCGGTGGGAATTTTCTCATGCAAGAGATCGTGGACTAGTTATCGATTCCCACTCAGCCTTATCCTGTTCCACTGGTTCTCTCATCAATCCGTGGAGAGCCCTTGCCAGGTCAAATCACCCATACAACCCTTCCACTGGAGTGCCTTGCAGAACCTGGGCATCGTGAGCACATCTCCTTCTACGTCATACAAAAGGCCATTCACCCAGTGGTCCTGGGTATCCCATGGTTGCAACAGCATAATCCTCAGATCGACTGGACAACTCTCCGAGTCAACCACTGGGGTTCCTCCTGCTACCTTAAATGTTTCCTGGCTTCCGGTGAGCTTTCCCCTGAACCCAGCCCCAAAGTACCGGCAGGGCTGCCTCCTCAATATGCTCAATTCGCAGATGTATTTTCAAAGAAAGCAGCTAGCTTCTTGCCGCCCCATCGGCAAGTGGACTGAGCTATCATCTTGATCCCGGGCTCCATACCTCCTCGTGACAGAGTATACCCGCTCTCGGAACCGGAGACCCAAGCCATGACAGACTACATCTGGGAAAACCTCAAGAATGGGTTCATCCACCGTGCCAACTCATTGGCTGGAGCCGGCTTCTTTTTCGTGGGAAAAAAGTCGGGTCTCTCCAGCCCTGTATTGACTATCACAGCTTGAACGTGATTACTGTCAAGGACTGTTACCCCTTGCCATTGATAACGGAGCTTTTTGACTGCCTACAGGGGGCCCAGGTCTTTTCAAAATTAGATCTGCGAGGTGCATACAATCTCATCCAAATCAAGTCAGTAGGGGTATGCATTCAGACAGGCTAACCCAGCCCACTCTCTGCCCCTAACTCCTCCTATTTTCAGAATTTGCATCGCACCATACGATATGGTGCGATCGCATGCGGTAAACACGTTTTCACATGCGGTAAGGGCCTATCGCATGCGTTAACAGGGCTTTTCGCATGTGATAAGCCCTTAACGCATGCGAAAACGCCTTATCGCATTTTGAAAAATGACACCCTAAGGGTCCATCAAGCCCAGCATCCTGTTTCCAACAGTGGCCAATCCAGGCCATAAGAACCTGGCAAGAACTCAAAAACTAAGTCTATTCCATGTTACCATTGCTAGTAATAGCAGTGGCTATTTTCTAAGTCAACTTAATTAGTAGAAGGTAATGGACTTCTCCTCCAAGATCTTATCCAATCCTTTTTTAAACACATCTACACTAACTGCACTAACCACATCCTCTGGCAACAAATTCCAGAGTTTAATTGTGTGTTGACTGAAAAAGAGCTTTCTCCGATTAGTTTTAAATGTGCCACATGCTAACTTCATGGAATGCCCCTAGTCTTTTTATTATCCGAAAGATAATAAAATAATAATGGGAGATTTTAATTACCCCAACATTGACCACCAATCTCTTCACATATAATTTTCAATATTTTTATATGGGAGAAAGACAATATATAGATAGTTAACAAATGCACACATATTTTTGGTCCATTTCTGGAATGTTGAGGTATGGTGTGAATTGTTCATACTTCTTATACCACCATAGGACTCTTATTGCTACTAATCTGCCTAACTACCATGCCCCCTTATATCACCTTAGGGGTTTTACTGCTACTGTTCTGCCTACCTGCCATGCCTCAAATGTACCACCTTAGGGATCTTGCTGCTTCCACTCTGCCTACATACCTTGTCCCTACCTGCCATGTATAATATATATCAGTATGGAAGATTTGCTATTTCCATTGTGTTTCTGTTGTTAGTTTGTTGGAGTGTTTGTTTTGTTTCCAATTGTTTTCTGGTTCTTCATTTTGTTTTACCCCTCTACAATCTCAGGCTGTTTCTCCTACCATGTTGGTTTGTTAGTTATACTGAGGTGTTTGTCCAAAAAAGTCCTCATCAGATGGAAGAAATACAGGCACAAGGGGAATGCACAGGAGAGACCTTTATATATTCTGAATGTGGTAAATGTTTCAGAAGGTAAAGAGAACTAATGCAACTCTAGAAAGGTAAGAGACTGTGTTCAGCTGCATAATATTAAAAAAAAGTCTTAATAAAGCAAACCTCACAGACTACCAGGAAAGCCACACTGAAGAGAGACCATTTCAAAGTCCTGTTTGTGACTAAAGTTTCAATTGGAAAGCAAATTTCACAAGAAACCCAAAATTCCACACAACAGCAAGAGCAAGTTCAAATGAGAAATGAAATAAAAGCTCATTTGCCGTATTGGTGATCCGCAACGTATCTTGCCATATACGTTATATACATGGGGAGGTGAAAAGTATTGAGACTCCCCACGTATGTACCGTATTATCTGTTTAATTTGGTGCACCCTGCGGCACGCGCTTTTCTTCGCCCCCATTAGCTACTAGCCAGCTTAGGATTTTCACAAAATGGCAGCGCCCATGCCCTACATTCCGGTATCCATGCCGACCTATCTGATCCTTTCCTGTGAGTCACAATGACTCACAGGAAAGGGTCAGATAGGTCGGCATGGATACCGGAATGCAGCGTATCCGCGCTGACATTTTGTGAAATGCACTGAATGTAGCCAATCGCGCTGTCATTCAGTGCTCTCTATCAATTTTACTGATGAGCCAACACTATATAAAGATTAGCACGAGGAGAGCCACTCATTTTATTTCCAGCGATGCTGTAGGGCGGTGGGCTTGGTGTAAGAGGAGGCTGCACTGAGAGATAGGCTAGTTAAGGAAAGAAAAAGCTAATTATTCTTTATTTTGCTGCAGTGTCAGGGCTAGCTAGTCCTGTTTCTTTCAAGTTGTTTATTTAGGTGATCTAACTGAGAAGAGAAGCTGTGCCAGGGACAGAAGCAGCTACCACTCATCATTAGGGTGTTGTGACTGGCTTGGAGAGATATATTATTTTCAATTTCATCCATTTTTCTGGAGTGACAAAAATTCCAGCTTTTTTAAACTGAATTTTTTTTAATTCAAGTCACTTAGTCTCTCTGTGCACTAGGCTTCAGTGGGTAGTGGTTAGTTTAACAGACTGAACCTAATTATTGGGTAGGTCTGTGTAGTCAAATGCCCAGGGAGTCTGCCTCTTTTGTGCTTACAAGCAAGCAGCGTCTGTGTGCACACCACACACATTAGTGCACAGACAGGCACCGTGACAGTGGGCAGTGTTAGGCACTACTCAGTGACTTTAAATCCATAATGTCAGGTAAAGATAGATGTAGTCGAGTGATTGGGACTGGCAGAGGGGGCAACTCAAAGACAATAGTGCAACACCACCAGTACAGTTAAAAAGGCACATGTCGCAATCTAAACTCTTTGTAGGGGCTGGCAGTTCCATCCTGAAAAAATGAAATCTGACCATGATGCATTACCATCGCTACCACATGTTTCTGGCCCTGTAGTTTTGGAGGTGGGAGGCAGAGTCATGCCAGATAAAATGTAGACACCCAAAAGCAGCAGGGGTACAAAAATCTTGACTAACACTAACACGGTAACACAGTTACTGTTTGCTTCTGATTCAGATGAAGAATCTTCTTGTGTGGGATTCTCATCAAAAATGGAAGAAGTAATAGGTGAAGAATCTTCGGTAGGATCAGTTAGCCCTGTCTTAGCCTCCACTTCAGTGCAGCAGGGGAGAGATGAAAGTGATGAGGAGGAGGAAGAGATGTCAGCACAGGCACAGAGGGTGACTGAGGTCCCCCCACGGCATTGCTTCTCAGGGTGCACCCACTACCTCAGCTCCAGTGGCAGCTTCCACCCCCAAGGCTTTAGAGAGGGGAGGATCACGAAAGACATCTGCGATCTGGAGCGTTATGCTTGGTGTAATTACTGTGCCAGGGCTATTAGGAGTGGCAAGCAAATGGGACATCTATCTAATTTTGGCATAAACCATCATATGAAGAGGCAACACCCAACAAGATTACTGCCATCTGGGGATGGTGGCAGTACCAGTCAGGGGACCCCTTCAAAGCAGTGTGCAGTGGTAGAAAAGCAGCAGAGTCAGCCCACACCCTCATCCCCTTCTAGCAGTCAGGTGGCAGGCCAGCAACCCCCTGACATGTGACAGAAGCGACAATCCACCATGGAGTAAATGCGTGGAGTGCGGTAACACTATCCCGGGGTAGGAGGCAGGCAGCCTCAAAAGTTGTAACCAGGACCATTGGGGAAATGATTGCCCTTGATGACCAGCCCTTGCAGTTAGTGGAGAAAGTGGGTTTCAAGTGTTTTCTGAAGGTCATACTTCCAAATTACAAAGTCCCCTCCAGAACCACATTTAGTAGAAAGCTCATCCCCAGCCTGTACAAGCAGTGTCGCAGACGCATGCAAGCGCTGCTAGCTATGGCAGAGGGAAGAGTGCATTTCACCTGCGATATCTGGATCGCCATGAATGCTGCACAATCTTACCTCTCTCTGACAGCACACTGGTGGGACATGGCTGAGGCAGGGGCAGCCAGCAGCTCTATTACTGAAGAAGTATCAGGGTGGAGGTGGGCTTTACTGCACACCCACCTGATGGACCAGGCCCATACCACGGCCAATATTCTAGCATGCATCAGACAGATGCTGGAGGGCTGGCAACTACACCAACGAGACAGGAAAACTCAGGCAGGATTCTTTGTCACAGACTATGGTGCAAACATGGTTAAAGCAATAAACGACGGACGCTTTAAGAACATCCGATGTTTTGCACACACTCTGCACTTGGTAGTGAAGTCAGCTCTGGGGTTGGATTCCAATGACAAAGAGAATGAATACCTTCATAGGTTAATACACAAGTGCAGGAACGTAGCAGCGCACTTCCACAGAAGTGTGAAGGCGGGGCAGGTTCTCTGAAAAAAGCAGATTGATTTGGAGATGCTTCACAAGCGTCTCATTCAAGACATTGCCACCCGGTGGAATTCCAACTTTATGATGCTGAAGAGGTTACTGGAGCTGCAGACACCCTTTCATGAACTTTCTGTTACAATGGACATAGGTGTGCAGAATCCCCTAGGGCATCATGATTGGTTAGTCATGAGTCAGCTGGTAAAATTCCTGCAGTCCTTAAAGGATATCATGGAGGAGCTGAGTTCCAGAAGTGCCACCTTGGCTGACATCATCTCTATAGTTCATCTCCTGGATGAATGTTTGGAGGCCTTTAAACAGGAAGAGGCAATGACAGATGAGGTGCTGCATTGTCTGGATGTTTTGCAGCAGCAGGGGAAAGAGAGATTAAGGCCTTTAACAGAACAGAACACATACATGCTCGCCACAGTCTGTGCCCCCATGTGAAAGGGAAACTCGCCTTACAGTACGATTGTCTCTTATTGGTGAAGGACCTGCTATTAGCAAACATCCGTGAAAAGGAGTGCCATAGGCAGAGACAGATTAGGCTTCAAGCAGAGGTGGAAACAGTGGCATATTGGGCACACAAGTCCACTCTCTGGCTACACCTAGCCAAAGTGGCTCAGTGATATCTGTCATGTCCACCAACCAGTGTGCCCATTGAACGTGTCTTTTCAATGAAAGGGGATATCATGAGCGTTCACCGCTCAAGGCTGGCACCAGAGTTGATGGAAATGCTAGTGTTTTTGAAAGTAAACCTGCCTTTGCTTGGGTTTCCAAATTTTCCTTGTGAATGGCAAGATGAATAAAAGCAATTCAAAGCCTTGCAGCAGCACCAACTACCTCCTATGCTCCAGATAATATAAGCACTGCAGAACATGTATGTGACCTCAAACACTGTGCCTGACTGTCCACTGCCCAGGTTGTAAATCTCTACAAGGGCCTGACCTCAAATGCTGTGCCTGACTGTCAACTGTCCAGGCCTTATGTTCCTACAGGTATTTGACCTCGATTGCTTTGCCTGTCAGTCCAGGCCTTATGTTCCTACATGTGTTTGACCTCGATTGCTTTGCCTGTTCATCCAGGCCTTATGTCCCTAGGTGGGATTGACCTCTGTCCTCGACTACTGTGCCTGTCTGTCCAAACCTTGTGTTCCTACAAGTGTTTGACCTCGATTGCTTTGCCTGCTCGTCCAGGCCTTATGTCCCTAGGTGGGATTGACCTCTGTCCTCTATTGCTGTGCATGTCAGTCCAGGCCTTGTGTCCCTAGGTGGGATTGACCACTGTCCTCGACTGCTCTGCCTGTCCGTCCAGGCTTGTGTTCCTACAAGTGTTTGACCTCGATTTCTCTGCCTGTCAGTCCAGGCCTTATGTCCCTAGGTGGGATTGACCTCTGTCCTCGACTGCTGTGCATGTCCGTCCAGGCCTTGTGTTCCTACAAGTGTTTGACCTCGATTGCTCTGCCTGTCAGTCCAGGCCTTATGTCTCTAGGTGCGATTGACTTCTGTCCTCTATTGCTGTGCCTGTCCGTCCAGGCCTTATGTTCCTACAAGTGTTTGACCTCGAATGCTTTGCCTGTCCATCCAGGCCTTATGTTCAGGCCTTATGTTCCTACAAGTGTTTGATCTCGATTGCTTTGCCAGTCCGTCTAGGCCTTGTGTTCCTTTAAGTGTTTGACCTCGATTGCTGTACCTGTCCATCCAGGCCTTGTGTTCCTACAAGAGTTTGACCTCGATTGCTCTGCCTGTCACTCGAGGCCTTATGTCCCTAGGAGGGATTGACCTCTGTCCTCAACCGCTGTGCCTGTCTGTCCAGGCCTTGTGTTCCTACAAGTGTTTGACCTCGATTGCTCTGCCTCTCAGTCCAGGCCTTATGTCTCTAGGTGCGATTGACTTCTGTCCTCTATTGCTGTGCCTGTCCGTCCAGGCCTTATGTTCCTACAAGTGTTTGACCTCGAATGCTTTGCCTGTCCATCCAGGCCTTATGTTCAGGCCTTATGTTCCTACAAGTGTTTGATCTCGATTGCTTTGCCAGTCCGTCTAGGCCTTGTGTTCCTTTAAGTGTTTGACCTCGATTGCTGTACCTGTCCATCCAGGCCTTGTGTTCCTACAAGAGTTTGACCTCGATTGCTCTGCCTGTCACTCCAGGCCTTATGTCCCTAGGAGGGATTGACCTCTGTCCTCAACCGCTGTGCCTGTCTGTCCAGGCCTTGTGTTCCTACAAGTGTTTGACCTCGATTGCTCTGCCTGTCAGTCCAGGCCTTATGTCTCTAGGTGCGATTGACTTCTGTCCTCTATTGCTGTGCCTGTCCGTCCAGGCCTTATGTTCCTACAAGTGTTTGACCTCGAATGCTTTGCCTGTCCATCCAGGCCTTATGTTCAGGCCTTATGTTCCTACAAGTGTTTGATCTCGATTGCTTTGCCAGTCCGTCTAGGCCTTGTGTTCCTTTAAGTGTTTGACCTCGATTGCTGTACCTGTCCATCCAGGCCTTGTGTTCCTACAAGAGTTTGACCTCGATTGCTCTGCCTGTCACTCCAGGCCTTATGTCCCTAGGAGGGATTGACCTCTGTCCTCAACCGCTGTGCCTGTCTGTCCAGGCCTTGTGTTCCTACAAGTGTTTGACCTCGATTGCTCTGCCTCTCAGTCCAGGCCTTATGTCCCTAGGTGGGATTGACCTCTGTCCTCGACCGCATGTGCCTGTCCATCCAGGCCTTGTGTTCCTACAAGTGTTTGACCTCGATTGCTCTGCTGTCAGTCCAGGCCTTATGTCCCTAGGTGGGATTGACCTCTGTCCTCTATTGCTGTGCCTGTCCATCTAGGCCTTATGTTCTTACAAGTGTTTGACCTCGATTGCTTTGCCTGTCCATCCAGGCCTTATGTCCCTAGGTGGGCTTGACCTCTGACCTATATTGCTGTGCCTGTCTGTCCAGAACTTATGTTCCTACAAGTGTTTGACCTCGATTGCTTTGCCTGTCCGTCCAGGCCTTTTGTACCTACAAGTGTTTGACCTCAATTGCTTTGCCTATCCTTCCAGGCCTTGTGTTCCTACAAGTGTTTGACCTCGATTTCTCAGCCTGTCCATCCAGGCCTTATGTCCCTAGGTGGGATTGACCTCTGTCCTCGACTGCAGTGCCTGTCCATCCAAACCTTGTGTTCCTACAAGTGTTTGACCTCGATTGCTTTGCCTGTTCGTCCAGGCCTTATGTCCCTAGGTGGGATTGACCTCTGTCCTCAACCGCTGTGCCTGTCCGTCCAGGCCTTATGTCCATAGGTGGGATTGAACTCTGTCCTCGACTGCTGTGCCTGTTCGTCCAGGCCTTGTGATCCTACAAGTGTTTGACCTTGATTGCTCTGCCTGGCAGTCCAGGCCTTATGTCTCTAGGTGGGATAGACCTCTGTCCTCTATTGCTGTGCCTGTCCGTCCAGGCCTTATGTCCAGGTCTTATGTTCCTACAAGTTTTTGACTTCAAATGCTTTGCCTGTCCATCCAGGCCTTATGTCCAGGTCTTATGTTCCTACAAGTGTTTGATCTCGATTGCTTTGCCAGTCCGTCTAGGCCTTGTGTTCCTACAAGTGTTTGACCTCGATTGCTCTGCCTGTCTGTCCAGGCCTTATGTCCCTAGGAGGGATTGACCTCTGTCCTCAACCGCTGTGCCTGTCTGTCCAGGCCTTGTGTTCCTTTAAGTGTTTGACCTCGATTGCTCTGCCTGTCCATCCAGGCCTTGTGTTCCTATAAGAGTTTGACCTCAATTGCTCTGCCTGTCACTCCAGGCCTTATGTCCCTAGGAGGGATTGACCTCTGTCCTCAACCACTGTGCCTGTCCGTCCAGGCCTTGTGTTCCTACAAGTGTTTGACCTCGATTGTTCTGCCTCTCAGTCCAGGCCTTATGTCCCTAGGTGGGATTGACCTCTGTCCTCGACCGCTGTGCCTGTCCATCCAGGCCTTGTGTTCCTACAAGTGTTTGACCTCGATTGCTCTGCTCTCAGTCCAGGCCTTATGTCCCTAGGTGGGCTTGACCTCTGTCCTATATTGCTGTGCCTGTCAGTCCAGACCTTATGTTCCTACAAGTGTTTGACCTCGATTGCTCAGCCTGTCCATCCAGGGCTTATGTCCCTAGGTGGGATTGACCTCTGTCCTCGACTGCAGTGCCTGTCCGTCCAGGCCTTGTGTCCCTAGGTGGGATTGACCTCTGTCCTCGACTGCTCTGCCTGTCCATCCAGACCTTATGTTCCTACAAGTGTTTGACCTCAATTGCTCTGCTTATCAGTCCAGGCCTTATGTCCCTAGGTGGTACTGACCTCTGTCCTCGACTGCTGTGCCTGTCCGTTCAGACCTTATGTCGCTAGGTGGGATTGACCTCTTTCCTTGACTGCTGTGCCTGTCCGTCTAGGCCTTGTGTTCCTACAAGTGTTTGACCTCGATTGCCCTGCCTGTCAGTTCAGGCCTTATGTCTCTAGGTGGGATTGACCTCTGTCCTCTATTGCTGTGCCTGTCCATCTAGGCCTTATGTCCAGGCCTTATGTTCCTACAAGTGTTTGACCTTGAATGCTTTGCCTGTCCATCCAGGCCTTATGTCCAGGCCTTATGTTCCTACAAGTGTTTGATCTCGATTGCTTTGCCAGTCTGTCTAGGTCTTGTGTTCCTACAAGTGTTTGACCTCGATTGCTCTGCCTGTCCGTCCAGGCCTTGTGTTCCTACAAGTGTTTGACCTCGATTGCTCTGCCTGTCACTCCAGGCCTTATGTCCCTAGGGGGGATTGACCTCTGTCTTCAACCGCTGTGCCTGTCCGTCCAGGCCTTGTGTTCCTACGAGTGTTTGACCTCGATTGCTCAGCCTGTCAATCCAGACCTTATGTCCCTAGGCGGGATTGACCTCTGTCCTCGACTGCTTTGCCTGTCCGTCCAGGCCTTGTGTTCCTACAAGTGTTTGACCTTGATTGCTCTGCCTGTCTGTCCAGGCCTTATGTCCCTAGGTGGTATTGACCTCTGTCCTCTATTGCTGTGCCTGCCCGTCCAGGATTTGTGTTCCTACAAGTGTTTGACCTTGATTGCTTTGCCTGTTAGTCCAGTCCTTATGTCGCTAGGTGGGATTGACCTCTGACCTCGACTGCTGTGCCTGTCCATCCAGGCCTTGTGTTCCTACAAGTGTTTGACCTTGATTGCTTTGCCTGTTCATCCAGGCCTTATGTTGCTAGGTGGGATTGACCTCTGACCTCGACTGCTGTGCCTGTCCATCCAGGCCTTATGTTCCTACAAGTGTTTGACCTTGATTGCTCTGCCTGTCTGTCCAGGCCTTATGTCACTAGATGGGACTGACCTCTGTCCTTGACCGCTGTGCCTGTCTGTCCAGGCCTTACATCCCTACAAGGGCTTGACCTCTAACGATGTGCCTAACCGTCCACTGTCAAGGCCTTACGTCTATACAAGGGCCTGGACTCTAATGCTGTGCCTGTCTATCCAGGCCTTATGTCCCTACCAGGGCTTGACCTCTAACGCTGTGCCTGTCTGTCCAGCTTGGAGCTAGGCTATAGTTTTCATGACCTTCATAATACAGGCCATTTTCCCTAGATGTTTCTTAGTTGCCATATTAATGTTTCTAGTGCTATAGAAAACTGGTGGTAGATGTACTATAGTTCATCCTCTGTGTTCCCATTGTTTACAGAGGCACTGTATGGTACAAACTCAACATAGGTTGATATTGTAGATTTGGACTTGAGTAGCAGTACTTATTTCTCAGAGCTCTTCAAGTTCCTTTGTCATCAGCTAAAGTACATAAGTACAGTCAGTAGCTTCTGGGTATTCACTAGACGCCAACGGAAACACCCCACTCTAGGGGCGAACCCATTCTAGGGAGCCCTTTCCTGCACAAAGGAACGGGAACTCTCTCCTGGGCCAGCCTGTCTTGCCCCTATCAAAACCACAGGGACCTGACTGCCTCAGCTCTGCCAGCCTGTCTTTCCCTTATCAAAACTACAGGGACCAGACTACCTTCCTCTGCCAGCCTGTCTTGCCCCTATCAGCTTTCTGCCACTCTGCCTTGCTGCCATACACGAGACGACTCACTTAACTCCTTGTGGTTTTCTTGCCACTATCATGGTTCCTCAGTGTGTTGGTGCTTGTCTTTCTGCTTGCTATGTTCCCCCTTCATTGTGCTGTAGAATGTCAATGCCACTTGTCTTGCCACTTTGCCTGTCGTGCTGCCTTTGAGGGTTCATGCATCTGTTATCGGTGCTCTCTTTTGAAGCTGTGTTGTGTTTTTAACACTCTCGCTGCTGCTTTGTGCCTCTGTTAAAGCACTCTTGCCACTTCTGGTACCCCTTTGCTCCTTTACAGTGCCTTAGCTATTGATGCCACTTTGTGCCACTTTGCCACAGTCTAAGTACCTTGGAGCTCTTTTGTTGTTCTGATGATTGCTCCCCAGAAGTTTCATCAAAATTGATAATAAAACCCCAATTCTGCAGCCAAAAATAGGCTGGAAATCCTTCCCCCATTGACTTTAATGGGAACCGGAAAACAAATTCACATACCAACGTATCGGGGCGCCATACGTCCGAATACAACGGAAATGACCCCCGACGAATACGTATCACGAATGCAACAAAACTTTTCCGGCTGCACAGTCCTAGTAGTCAGCTCCTGACACCAGTACACACATATTCCTTTATTCTACAAATAGCTTAACTTCCCATTTCCCCACATCTGTTTCCCCTCTGGTGTTTTCATGCACAGTTTCCATTGTGAACTTTGGGTTCACCTTTTCACATAATTTAAAAATATTGATTTTTGAAAACATTTGTCAAGAAAGTCTTATAATTGTAATTGTAAAACTTGTTCCCAAAAAGTCTCATAGCTCCAAATATAATATTCAACGTGAAAAAATTATGGGGTAGATTTTAAAAGCTTGCGCACGGGCATACATGTGAGCACGCTACCCGGCGCACACACATGTATGCCCGATTTTATAACATGCGTGCGCAGGCGCATGCATGTTATAAAATCAGGAGTCAGAGCGCACAAGGGGGTGAACAATTGTGCACCTTGCATGCGCCGAGTCCGCTCCAAGCCACGCTGCTTTCCCTCTTTCCCTACCAGGCTGCTCCGAAATTGGAGCAGCCTCGAAGGGAACTTCCCTAACCCCCCACCCCACCTTCCCTTCCCTTCCCCTACCTCCCCCGCCCTTTCCCCCCTACCTTGGATGATTTCTTTTTTTTATCACAAAACTTACTTCAGCCCTGGGGCTGAAGCAAGTTGCACGTGCCGGCCGACTGCTGGTGCGCAATCCCTGGCACAGCGGCAAATATGGTCACTGTGCCGAGAACATGCCCCCGCCCTGCCCTGCCCCCAGACTACCCCACCCATGCCCCACCCCTTTTTGCAAGCCCCGGGACTTATATGCATCCTCCGGATTTACGTGCATAACCCTTTTAAAATCCGGCCCTATGTGATCATTTTTAGTGCTTTCACAAAAAACTTTAAAAAGTTCACAAAAATTTGTCATTAAACATGCTCAGTTATATGAATATTGTGGATGTAGGTTGGATGGTTGATGATTAAAAAATGACCAAAGTCGTTATCGGGTGATAATGCTTGAATGATATGAAAACAGCCACCACATCCATGTATACTATTGTAGACCTGCACATGGAACAGGCAATGCTCCCAGGAGGTTCTGGGTTTCAGCTTTCTACCTAAAATCCTAAATTTGGCTTCCTGAACCTCCCTCACACATTCTTATATGCCGTTGGTGCCCACATGACCATGGAAGCTGACTCCTTCCCAGCACTGTCTAAAATCCAATCTAGGTGATGCGTGAGGTCCAACACCTTCATTTCAGGCAGCCTCATGTCCACCAGCTACCCAGCTATCTACATTTCCAATGATCAAATCACCAACTATGATGGTCAACCTAAACTTTTGCTCCTGGGCAGTAGTCCTGGGAGACTCATCCTCAGTGGGAGAGGACAATGCATCACCTGGAGAGCAGATCCTTGCTAAAGGATCACTTCCTGCTACACCAGAGTGATGCTCTCTGACCAGGAGGACTTCATGAAGCAAGGTAGGGATGTGAATCGTTTCTTGACGATTTAAAATATTGTCCGATATATTTTAAATCGTCAAAAATCGTTAGAGGCGATATTTAATAGGAATTCCCCCGATTTATCGTCAAAAATCATAAATCGGGGGAAGGGGGAGGGGAAGGGGGAGGGCGGGAAAACCGGCACACTAAAACAGCCCTAAAACCCACCCCGACCTTTTAAAATAAATCCCCCACCCTCCCGAACCCCCCCCCAAATGCCTTAAATTACCTGGGGTCCAGTGGGGGGGGGGTCCCGGTGTGATCTTTTACTCTTGGGCCTCCGGTGCATTATAGAAATGGAGCCGGCGCTACCTTTGCCCTGTCATATGACAGGGCAAAGGTTGCGCCGGCGCCATTTTGTTTTTTGTCCCCCGAAGTCAGGAGCGTAGGAGATCGCTCCCAGACCCCCGCTGGACCCCCAGGGACTTTTGGCCAGCTTGGGGGGCCTCCTGACCCCCCCAAGCTGGCCAAAAGTCCCTGGGGACCAGCGGGGGTCTGGGAGCGATCTCCTAAGCTCATGACGTCGTTTTGCCATACAAAATGGCGCCGGCCATACACTGTATGGCCGGCGCCATTTTGTACGGCAAAACGATTCGAGTGCAGGAGGTCGCTCCCGGACCCCCGCTGGACTTTTGTCAAGTCTTGTGGGGGTCAGGAGGCCCCCCCAAGCTGGCCAAAAGTCCCTGGGGTCCAGCGGGGGTCCGGGAGCGATCTCCTATGCTCCTGACGTCGGGGGACAAAAAACAAAATGGCGCCGGCGCTACCTTTGCCCTGTCATATGAGAGGGCAAAGGTAGCACCGGCGCCATTTCTACAACGCACCGGAGGCCCGAGAGTAAAAGATCACACCGGGACCCCCCCACTGGACCCCAGGTAATTTAAGGCATTGGGGGGGGGGGGGTTCGGGAGGTTGGAGGATTTATTTTAAAGGGTCGGGGTGGGTTTTAGGGATGTTTTAGTGTGCCGGTTTTCCCGCCCTCCCCCGATTTATGATTTACACGATATTTAAAAAAACAAAACCGTGACGATCCGATTCCCTCCCCCCCCCAGCCGAAATCGATCGTTAAGACGATCGATCACACGATTCACATCTCTAATGCAAGGTAGCAACAAGGCTGCCAGATTGGAGTTGAGACTTGCCTACTATGTACCTGAAGGTCTCATCTATATACCTGTCTACCTCAGCTCCTCCAGTTCTGCCACTCTAGCCTCCAGATATTGGACTTGTTCTCTTAGAGCCAGGAGCTCTTTTCACCATACACATAGAACCTCTCACCAACAAGTAAAAAATCTTATATGTAATGATTCAAATGCAAAACACTGGAAGCCCCCCCCCCCCCTTTCCTTTCTGCTGGACTGCTGCCTTCATCTTAATTTTGTTGAGTTCCTAGTTAAGTTTAGGTTGCTATGGGAGTAGGAATGGTACAATTAGAGATCTTTAAATTTATTGGTGTATTCACTATCAATCTGGGCGTGATCTACAAGGGAATGACTAAACTCTCAATAAGTGTGGTGCAATAGTGTGATTTAAAAAAGAGCCTGATTGATTTTTAATGACAAAGTGCCTCTTACCTTTAAATCAAAGGATGAGCCAGGTGTGAGTGGGAGGGAGGGAAAGACACTCTAGAATTAACTCCCTCTAGTTTGCTTATTATCTCAGGCACACACAAACTCTAAAGAATTTACCTCACTACTTTACCTCTCTCTAAATTATTTTAGTCCTATGATTTCCCAAAGCAATACCTACTGATCCTCTTCAGCCATCAGCAAGTTGATCTTCTCCTCTGAATGCTTCCACTGGATTGAATGGTCATGTCCAAGGCACACCTATCAGTATGTAGAGTTCTTTCCTTTTGAACTCTAAATATAAGGCATGGGGGTAACTTGCACAGTTCAACAGTTGCAACCCTATATTTAAAACATTGGGGTAACCTATATTGGAGTAGTATATATAACCCTAAACAGAAGGTAAGGGGTTAAACTGCATGGAGTGGCAGACACACACCTATATTGAAATAGTAGATATAACCCAAAACAAAAGGTAAGGGGTTAAACTGGAGTGGCAAACACACACAGAATGCATGGGTGTAACCTGAATATTAGGGATGTGAATTGTTTTTTGACGATTTAAAATATCGTCCGATATATTTTAAATCGTCAAAAATCGTTAGGGCCACGATACAATACCAATTCCCCCGATTTATCGTTAAAAAATCGTAAATCGGGGGAAGGGGGAAGGGGGAGGGCAGGAAAACCGGCACACTAAAACCAACCCCCGACCCTTTAAATTAAATCCCCCACCCTCCCGACCCCCCCCCAAATGCTTTAAATTACCTGGGGATCCAGCAGTGGTCCAGAACGGCGGCGGTCCGGAACGGCCCCCTCAATTGAATCCTGTTGTCTTCAGCCGGCGCCATTTTGCAAAATGGCCGCCGCAAAATGGCGGCGGCCATAGACCAAAACGATTCGACGCAGGAGGTCGTTCCGGACCCCCGCTGGACTTTTGGCAAGTCTTGTGGGGGTCAGGAGGCCCCCCCAAGCTGGCCAAAAGTTCCTGGGAGTCCAGCGGGGTTCCGGGAGCGATTTCTTGCCGCAAATCTTTTTCCGTATGGAAAATGGCGCCGGCAGGAGATCGACTGCAGGAGGTCGTTCAGCGGGGGTTCCGGACCGCCGCTGAACGACCTCCTGCAGTCGATCTCCTGCCGGCGCCATTTTCCGTACGGAAAACGATTCGCGGCAAGAAATCGCTCCCGGAACCCCGCTGGACTCCCAGGAACTTTTGGCCAGCTTGGGGGGGCCTCCTGACCCCCACAAGACTTGCCAAAAGTCCAGCGGGGGTCCGGAACGACCTCCTGCGTCGAATCGTTTTGGTCTATGGCCGCCGCCATTTTGCGGCGGCCATTTTGCAAAATGGCACCAGCTGAAGACACAGGATTCAATTGAGGGGGCCATTCCGGACCGCCGCCGTTCTGGACCACCGCTGGATCCCCAGGTAATTTAAAGCATTTGGGGGGGGGGTTCGGGAGGGTGGGGGATTTAATTTAAAGGGTCGGGGGTGGGTTTTAGGGGGTTTTAGTGTGCCGGCTCACGATTTTAACGATTTTCACGATAGTTTACACACCCAAACGGCAACAATACGATTCCCTCCCCCTCCCAGCCGAAATCGATCGTTAAGACGATCGAGGACACGATTCACATCTCTACTGAATATAGGGTTTCCAGCTCATCCCATGTCAACTGAACAGATTGATCCAGGCTTGGTTTTGCCCCATTGCATGCCTAGGGTTGTAGTTTTGACTATCTAAGAAAAAGCAATGGGATAATCAGAACTACACCTCTATGCATGCAACAGTGAAAAACCAGGACTGGATCAGCCAGTTTAGTCAACCTGGGGTGAGTTGTCACTCTACTTGCAAGGAGCGACAATTGCAACTCTAAAACACCTGGCTGGGCAGATTGGAAGTACCATTTTCATAGTTATCTGCCATCATTTATTATGATGACCTCTAATTATTTTAGCAAAAATATGCAGCCTGTTATTCATGTCATCTTATCATTTTATTTTATTGGTTTTAATTTTTGTTTTATGGTGTGTTATGTTTTTATATATTGGTAAGTTGCCTTTGTGTAGATTTAATGTTTTATGTTTTCCTCAATTGTGAATGTTTATTTGTAAACTGTTAAGAATATTAGATGAGCAGTCTATAAATTCAAAATAAATAAGTATTCAGTAAGCCAATAAATTGCAAAGTTATCCAGGTAAAATTACCAAGATAAATTTAGCTGAATATTCAGCTGAATCTTGTTTTCTGCTGAATTTATTCTGCTAAAATTACCCAGATAAAGTTATTTGGATAACTTTACCATTTATCAGTTTAATTAATTTTGGTGGGAAAAAAAATTTCACAGCCCATAGCAGAAGCTTGATTTTCTCTGAATACCCTCGTTACACAAATGTTAGGCCTGAAGTGCCCAATCCCCTCACCATTCCTGCAATATTTTAAAGATAAATGCTGGGGCCATAGCAGCACAATTCCCACCATCCCCACAAGTTTCAAACAGGGATTGGTTGACTCTCAGTGATCTGACCAAGTTACACTAGAGTGATGTGAATATATTAGTAAGTTGTAACCAGGAGGCAGGGTGTAAAATTCAAAACTCAGGGTTTATCTGGCAAACTCTAAACTTAGTGAGACAAACCCCTATGACTATGGTCCTCTATGTTCCTATGTAATTGCTCTCTTTTTAGATCCACGTTTACCCTATTGTACATATATCATGCTGAGCATGCTGCAGGGTTACCTCAAAATTCAAGCAGAGGATCAAAAGTTCCTAGGCATAAGAGGAGTGGTCATTCTATCAATATCCCTTACACATATTGTGGGACATTTTAAAATTGTCCGCATTGGGACAAAATTTTCCGGTACTTTTACATTGAGAACTTTGCAACAATTTTCAAAGAGAAAGGAGGCATATATTTTTGCTTTGAGAACTGACACTGGTAAAGTACCTGCAGATTTTTGTACCTATTTTTCTATATGGGTACAATTTTGCTGGAAAAGTCGAGGCACAGAGTTGAAAATATAATCTCTGCACGTGCATTTCCTCTCCTAACCTAAACATGCCTCTTGGAATGCCTCCTTTCAATGTGGCTAAAAGTCTGTGCCTTGTAGAACACATAGACTTTCAGCCACATTGGGGGAGGGCAATTTGTCAGACAGGCAATTTACGCAATTAGCTTTGAAAGGTGTACATGGAGAATCTGTGTACTTATATAGCATGCTGAGGGCAGGGTGTTGAAGGATATAATAAAGAAAAAATCAACTTATGTGCAAGTATAACAGTGGGGGGGGAAAGAATGCTAGAGAAGCCAGAAGAATAAGGACACTAAGGGCCTCATTTTCCAAGCACTTTAACGCGATTTGCGAATGCAAATTAGTCATTTGGTATTCAGGGGGCGGAGCATATGTAAAGCGGGAACCTGTGTATCGTGTGCGGCGAAACAGCCGCAGTGTTAGCGCGGCTAATAACTACAACCTCGCGTTATGGACTGCGTGACAGGCCGGAAAAGGATTACCGCCATCCACGATAGTCCCAGACAGCCTGTTGGAGAGAGAGAGAGAGAGAGAGAGAGAGAGAGAGAGAGAGAGAGAGAGAGAGAGAGAGAGAGAGAGAGAGAGAGAGAGAGAGAGAGAACCTTACTATAGTGCCTATGCCCTACATAGGTATTTTAATCCCTATAGGAGGGCCACCTACTAACTCGGGGTGGGGATTAGGTATGAGCGTCGGGGGTTGGGGGCCACTTTCGCATTCCACATGAGACCTACGGACTGAACAGTGGTCTCTAGTGCATATTTGCTGGCCGTCGGAGTGAGGACGCTCACTCCAAGCGGAGATTTGGCCAACATTCTCTCCACCTAGCATGTTGTTGCCCAGGTAGAGTGTCCATCAAGCTAGGTAGAGAGAACGTTGCCCAAACCACTTCTTGGAGTGAGCGTCCTCACTCCGACAGCCAGCAAATCTGCACTAGAGACCACTGTTCTGTCCGTAGGTCTCATGTGGAATGCGAAAGTGGCCCCCAACCCCCGACGCTCATACCTAATCCCCACCCTGAGTTAGTAGGTGGCCCTCCTATAGGGGTTAAAATACCTATGTAGGGCATAGGCACTATAGTAAGGTTCTCTCTCTCTCTCTCTCTCTCTCTCTCTCTCTCTCTCTCTCTCTCTCTCTCTCTCTCTCTCTCTCTCTCTCTCTCTCTCTCAGGCTGTCTGGGACTATCGAAATATCGTGCACCGCGATGAAAGAATCATCGTGCAGTGGGAAAACATCACGTGCGGCGCTAATGTTTTCGCGAATGGCGAAAACATCGCCGCACACGATGTTTCCCCACTGCACGAAAGAAGCCTCATTTGCATTGGTAACGCCCCCTAATGCGTTACCAATGCGATATTGGAAAATAAGGCCCTAACAATCATGTTTGATGGTAAAATTCCAAACACAATCACTTAGAATACACTACATGTGAGAAAAGAGGATATTACAGTAAAATAAAGATGATGTGAAAATCATGTCAAGAAATTTAAAAAAAGCATAACAGTTCACGTACAAATAACTGTAGCTTCATGGTGATAGTTGATTAAGTTTGATAGTGCACAAAGAAATATATTAGCCTTGGAGGCTTTCATGAGTTGCATAAAAGGCCTATCCAAACTGGGATAAATAACTCTGAGGAGCTGAATAAGAGAATTGAATTGAAATTTTCCATGGGACATCTGTGGAGTTGGTCTGAATATTGTTATGCAGTGTTCATTGGCAGTTTCTGATTTTGAGGAGAATACTGAGTAAAAAGCGATTGACTTTAATAATGTTATCATCTTATGTTTACTTCCTTGGTGTAGCTTTCACAATGAATTCATAAGTAAGTGGACAGTATTTGATAAAGAGATTTTCAGCCACTGTATTGCTTCCTGCAGTAACCTTCTTCATATCCTTATTCATGAAATTCCACAAATGCAAGGCATATGAATTATTAAAGGTGCCACGGGGGTCCCAGACCTCAAAATACCGTCTCCATGCAAGATAGGGAATTGGATAGAATCGTTGTGGGTGCAAAATGGAAATATTCCCACATGTGGCATCTTCTACATGCTTGAAAACTGGCAACTCACATTGCCTTGCTAAAACTCGGGTAAGCAGTCGAGGGCCTTGTTGTCCCCATATGGCTCCATTGTAGTTCTTCACAAAGTCTTCCATGCATTCCCATAGATACTGATAGTGCCTTTGGAAACCAAATATCCCATTGCTACAATTTTGTGATCTTGGAGCTGCCAGGAAATCTACTTCTTGGATAGGCCTCATGGATATGATATCTGTGTCCATGTAAATCCCACCATGCTTCCAAATCATTGCTAACCTGAAGCCATCTGAACTGATATGTGTCCAGTAGCTTTCCTTGACTGGATTTACCTGTAAATTGAAGAGCGAAAGTAGTTATTCTTTCATGAGTTTTGTTTCAATCCGGGTCAAATAAACATATACTACATTGATTATTCCAATGAATACCAATTGTCAACAGAAGATGTACTGTATACTGTGCCTTGGCAATGTTTATTGATGCAATATGTAGTTTCTTTGTACTATTTATTTATTTATTTCAGTTTCTATACTGGTATTCTAAGGAAATCATATTGGTTTACATTTTAAAATAATAAAATACATCAAATTAAAACAAAATAATCATAAAATATTCAAATACAGCGTAAAATAAATTAAAAGTAACATCTGTAATCAAACTAACAACAATGGTAGCCTAGTCACTAATATGGTTCAATTTCTATCTATAAATACTAATTATAAAATTTGAAGTTGCAAACTGATGTGCACTGAATTAGAAATTAGTATTGACTGCAGACTTCAATTCTGTTTTCTTCTTTCTAGATCAGTAAAATATAGAAAGTCACATTAACTGGCTGGCTGGTGTGTTGTAAAAGAAAAGATAGAATATCATGCTAATGGAATATTGGTACATTTTATGCAGATACATAATCTGTCATATTTAGAAAGATAGACACATGATGGCAGAAAAAGACCATACGACCTAATTAGATTCCCTATCTAAACAACTGCTCAGCTCTACAATTTCTACTACTTCTTCAGAGATTCCCAGTGCTTGTCCCATGCTTTCTTGAATTCAGATACTGTACTGCCCTTGTCTCCACCATCTCCACTGGGAGGCTGTTTTGTGCATCCACCGCCTACTCTGTAAAGAAATATTTCCTGAAGATTATTATAAGAGGCATTAGAACCTATATATTATGCATACAAAAAAAGACAGTGAACAGGAAAAATGGAATATATATTAAACAAAAATAAAACAAACTTTAGAAACATTTTTAGAAAGGCAACAAACATGGTGCTTCACTAACAATTTTTAAAAGTGAAGACTCCCCCAATGTCATCATTTGCCCAAAAGTAATCCTTCTATTTTTCATTTTTTGAAAAAGTGTCCAAAGAAAATATGCCTAGTGTAGTGCAAAAACGTATTCAAAGGAATGAATTCTCTTTAATAATTTTAAAACCAATGATAACCACAATGTTAGTCAAGAGAATATTTAATTTCTCTAATGAACATTTTACACCCAAAACTGGAGTTCTTCAAAAAGCAAGACTGCTGGTCTCCTGGGGAAGAATTATTTGAAACATCTAGGTGACATGTGAGGTCCACCACCTTCGCACCAGGCAAGCATGTTATAGGCAATCCTCATGCCCACCAGCCACCCCGTAATCTACATTCCTAATAATCAAATCACCAGTTATGACTGTCAAGCTAACCCTTCCCTCCTGGGCAGGAGCCCTGGGAGATACATTCTTGGTGTAAGGAGACAATGCACCACCTGGAGAGCAGGTCCTTGTTACAGGATCACTTCCTGCTGCACCAGGTTGATGCTTTCTGACAAGGAGACTTTATTCCTCAAGGACCAATCCCTGAAGCACACTGATAGTAACACTGCCCTTCTCAGAGCAAACTCCACTTACCACTACTATGTGTCACTTCCCACCCAGCCAGTTTCTAACCCAGTCTGTGTCTCTAGGTTCCATACCAAGGGTGTTCAATTTATTTATATGACTTATATGTGGAACTGTGTCAAAAGCATTACTGAAATCCAAGTACATTATATCTAGCACCCTTGCTTGATCCAGCTCTCTGGTCACCAAATGAAAAAAAATGATCTGATTCATCTGACAAGATTTACCTCTGGTAAAACTATGCTGCCTCAGATCTTCCAATTCATTGGATTCAAAAAAATGCACAATCCTGTTTTAGTAGAAATTCCATTAATTTGCTCACCACAGAGTTCAGACTAATTCGTTTGTAGTTGCCAGCCTTTTCCTTACTTCCACTTTTATGAATAAGAACCACATCCACCCATCTCCAGTCCTTCAGAACATAAGAACATAAGAAATTGCCATGCTGGGTCAGACCAAGGGTCCATCAAGCCCAGCATCCTGTTTCCAATAGAGGAAAAAACCAGGCCACAAGAACCTGGCAATTACCCAAACACTAAGAAGATCCAATGTTACTGATGCAATTAATAGCAGTGGCTATTCCCTAAGTAAAATTGATTAATAGCCATTAATGGACTTCTCCTCCAAGAACTTATCCAAACCTTTTTTGAACCCAGCTACACTAACTGCACTAACCACATCCTCTGGCAAAAAATTCCAGAGCTTTATTGTGCGTTGAGTGAAAAAGAATTTTCTCCGATTAGTCTTAAATGTGCTACTTGCTAACTTCATGGAATGCCCCCTAGTCCTTCTATTATTTGAAAGTGAAAATAACTGAGTCACATCTACTCGTTCAAGACCTCTCATGATCTTAAAGACCTCTATCATATCCCCCCTCAGCCGTCTCTTCTCCAAGCTGAACAGTCCTAACCTCTTCAGCCTTTCTTCATAGGGAAGCTGTTCCATCCCCTTTATCATTTTGGTTGCCCTTCTCTGTACCTTCTCCATCACAACTATATCTTTTTTGAGATGCGGCGACCAGAATTGTACACAGTATTCAAGGTGTGGTCTCACCATGGAGCGATATAAAGGCATTATGACATTTTCCATTCTATTAACCATTCCCTTCCTAATAATTCCTAACATTCTATTTGCTTTTTTGACTGCTGCAGCACACTGAGCTGACGATTTTAAAGTATTATCCACTATGATGCCTAGATCTTTTTCCTGGGTGGTAGCTCCTAATATGGAACCTAACATCGTGTAACTACAGAAAGGGTTATTTTTCCCTATATGCAACACCTTGCACTTGTCTACATTAAATTTCATCTGCCATTTGGATGCCCAATCTTGAAGTCTTGCAAGGTCCTCCTGCAATGTATCACAGTCTGCTTGTGATTTAACTACTCTGAATAATTTTGTATCATCTGCAAATCTGATAACCTCACTCGTCGTATTCCTTTCCAGATCATTTATATATATATATATATATATATTGAAAAGCACCGGTCCAAGTACAGATCCCTGAGGCACTCCACTGTTTACCCTTTTTCACTGAGAAAATCGACCATTTAATCCTACTCTCTGTTTCCTGTCTTTTAACCAGCTTGTAATCCACAAAAGGACATCGCCTCCTATCCCATGACTTTTTAGTTTTTGTAGAAACCTCTCATGAGGGACTTTGTCAAATGCCTTCTGAAAATCCAAATAGACTACATCTACCGGTTCACCTTTATCCACATGTTTATTAACCCCTTCAAAAAAATGAAGCAGATTTGTTAGGCAAGACTTCCCTTGGACTATGTTCCATTAAATCATGTCTTTCTATATGCTTTACAATTTTGTTCTTGAGAATATTCCACTATTTGTTCTTGAGAATAGTTTCCACTATTTTTCCCGGCACTGAAATCAGGCTCACTGGTCTATAGTTACCCGGATCGCCCCTGGAGCCTTTTTTAAATATTGGGGTTACATTGGCCACCCTCCAGTCTTCAGGTACAATGGATGATTTTAATGATAGGTTACAAATTTTAACTAATAGATCAGAAATTTCATTGATTGTTGCAATAAAACTAAACAAAAAACACAATTTAATACTGTTTATACAAAATAATAGTTGAAGGTCACATATTGTAAATACTTAATCCAAGATTCATCATATAGGGCCTCATTTTCCAATATCACAGTGGTAATGCATGAGGGGGTGTGTCCCATGCAACTCTTAGGTGCTGCAAGCAACATGTTATATGAAACTGAGCAATTGTCGAGAGAGAGAGAGAGAGAGAGAGAGAGAGAGAGAGAGAGAGAGAGAGAGAGAGAGAGAGAGAGAGAGAACCTTGCTATAGTGCCTATGCCCTAGACAGGTATTTGTATCCCTATGGGAGGGCCACCTAGTAACTCAAGGTGGGGATTAGGTATGAGCGAAGGGGGTTGGGGGCCACTTTCACATTCAACATGAGACGTACGGAAAGAACAGTGGTCTCTAGTGAAGATTTGCTGGCCGTCGGAGTGAGGAAACTCACTCCAAGAAGAGATTTGGGCAACGTTCTCTCCACCTAGCTTGATGGACACTCTACCTGGACAAGAACAAGCTAGGTGGAGAGAACGTTGCCCAAATCTCTTCTTGGAGTGAGTTTCCTCACTCCGACGGCCAGCAAATCTTCACTAGAGACCACTGTTCTTTCCGTACGTCTCATGTTGAATGTGAAAGTGGCCCCCAACCCCCTACGCTCATACCTAATCCCCACCTCGAGTTACTAGGTGGCCCTCCCATAGGGATACAAATACCTGTCTAGGGCATAGGCACTATAGCAAGGTTCTCTCTCTCTCTCTCTCTCTCTCTCTCTCTCTCTCTCTCTCTCTCTCTCTCTCTCTCTCTCTCTCTCTCTCTCTCTCTCTCTCTCTCTCTCTCTCAACAATTGCTCAGTTTCATATAACATGTTGCTTGCAGCACCTAAGAGTTGCATGGGACACACCCCCTCATGCATTACCACTGTGATATTGGAAAATGAGGCCCTATATGATGAATCTTGGATTAAGAATTTACAATATGTGACCTTCAACTATTATTTTGTATAAACAGTATTAATTTGTGTTTTTTGTTTAGTTTTATTGCAACAATCAATACACAGATTGATATATTGACTCTTACTTCAGTGAGAGTATGTTTACAGCATAAAGGTAATTATCTCCGTTCTTTACATTTATATATAATTTGCTATTTTGTAATATGGTTTGCATAGGTATGAGAAATCGATAAGTATATCTCTAAGATTTTGGTATACAATATAAAAATGTTCAAATATATATGTCATAAATAGATGTCTTTACATCTTTATGATGGCTGATATTATGAAATGTTTTTAATATAGAAATAAGTATTTCTCTATGTTTTTGGCATATTGTATAAAAATGTTTAGACATGGATGTTGTAAGAAAATGTTTTTTTGATAGATATTTTGGGACTCCATATAATAATGGTTACCAGAAGTTTCTTGTGATATTTTTTAAAAATATTTATTATTTTTTAACCTTTTAGCCCCTGATGCAGCCTTGTTGGCGAAACTCAGTTCGAGTCGGGCACTTCTAATAAAATCTTCCACGGTGTAAGGTAGTCCACTTGTTGTTTTTTACAGTTTTTGTATGACACCTAGGCCTGAGAGGAGAGGATCACCTTGCTGGTGGCTGGAAAGAATCAGTAAGTATTGTCTGGAGAAAGTTTTAAAACTTAAAAGTATTGGGAGAAGTAAACTATTGTGGTATATGTTTTAGTGTGTTTGTGTGTTTTGTTTTAAATAGGTAGTCAGAAAGGCGGGTAACAAACAGAAGTTTGTGTGTTTTGTTTGAAATAGATAATCAGAAAGGCAGGCAACAGGTGAAGATACAAGATGGCGTCTTGAGGGGAGGATTTGGTGTTGAAAGCTCCAGTTTGCTCATTACTGTTTTTTAATTTCCTGAGAAAGATGCCGCATACAAAGAGGAAAGGGAGAGTGAGAGAGGTAGCCTTGGCCTCTCCCCAAAGCACCCTTATTCAGACGCGCATTAAAGGCTTTTGCACTGCTTTGGATTCAACTTGTCCAGTTGAGGGGTCCACTGGATGCCAGTTTTGAGTGCAAACTGAAGTTATGGGATGAGATATCTTTAAGGCTTAGAGCTCCTGCTACCCCCTCCCCACTGCATACTCAGACGCAGTCAGACTGGGCATGCTGCCAGAATGGATGGTGCTCTCAGGAGCAGCTGCCCCTGAGCTGGATATGGCAGCAAACATTGAGCGGTGTGAAATAAGAGAGTTTATTCCATCTAAACTACTGAAAGACCTAACAGAAGCAAAGGGTTTGGAGGAAGGGTAATCGAGTCATTCTGTCTTAACTTCCACTCCAGCCGGGAGATATGCTGTGGAACCCTTGCAGACTGTAAGTAAAGAATTTCTTCATTCTGGGGAAGGTTTACTGCCCCAGATATTGCCGGCTAAACCCCCAGTGATAACTCTTGATACAGTCTGGTGTGCTTTAACTTCATTGGAACATTCCATATCTGCACTTAGTCATGTTATAAAAGAGACTCAGAGCAATGTTCCTTCTTTGGAGCCTATTAGAACACATTCCTTGAAGACTGATGACCTCGACTTAAAAGTAGTTCAAATGCAATCTATACAGAGTGGCTTAATTCAAGGTGAACTTTCTACATCTAAAAGATTGGAAAATTTAGAAAATTCTGCAAGATATCTGAACTTGAGAGTTTTAAATTTCCCGAAATTTAAACTGAGCACTGTAAGAGATCAATTTAAAAATGATATGCAAGAGGTATTACATCTACCACTAGATGCATTGCCACCTATTTCAAGGATTTATTGTGTGATCTCCGAGAAAAATGAAAATGTTTCTCTTCAACCCCATGTTGCAGCTATTTATATGACTGAAATATTTGAGTCTTTGGGGGACAATCAAGTAGAGAGTTGTGGAACTTTGTTGGTAAACTTTGTGTTTGCATCGGACCATGATACACTTCTTAGACTTTTTCTACGCAACTGAGATATCTTATAGTTAGGCCAGAAAATCTGGGTTTACCCAGATATATCAAGGGCAACAATTAAGATGGAAGAAATTTTTGGCCCAATGTCCTCGAGCTAGACAGCTAGGTGCACAAATTATAGTCCACTTCCCATGTAAGTGTGCTATAAACGTTAATAATACACAACATGTTTTCTTTGAAACTTCTTATTTAATTGCCTTTTTGGATTCCCTTCAACCTCCTGAGGAGGCTAGTTAGACATTAGCAGTGTATATAGGTATGTATATCCAATCTCCTCTGTATTACTTGAAAGTGATATGTTTTTGTTATATGGCACTCTATTGTATCTTGAATCTCCCGATTTCCTTCTTACCAAGGATAATAGATAAATAATTTCTTGCTTTTATTACTATTTATTTTTGTTTAAGAATTGATATACCATTTGTCCTGATTTCAGTAGCATGTTAATGCTGTTAAACCTTATGAAAATGCAATAAAATATAAATAAATAAATAAAAAAGGCAGGCAACAAAGAAAAGTGTGTGTGTTTTGTTTTAAATAGGTGGTCAGAAAGGCAGGCAATAAACAGAAGTTTGGGTGTTTTGTTTTAAATAGATAGTGAGAAAGATAGGCAACAAACAGAAGTTTGTGTGTTTTGTTTTAAATAGATTGTTAGAAAAGCAGGCAACAAACATACATTTTTGATTTTGTATTTATGAATCTTCCCATCCCTCTCCCACCCACCCGTAGCTCATCCTTTAATTTATAGGCAAGTCTCAATTTCACACTTAAAAAAGGATTTGGTGCAGGATTTGATGAGAGAGGTAACAGTGGTGGGGCCACTTGGCAGTAGTTATCATAATATGATCAAATTTGAATTAATGACTGGAAGGGGGACAATAAGTAAATCCATGGTGTTATGATTCTGCAAACAACCAAACAACCCAATCATGTACTGGTATAAAACTATAAAGCACCTTATTACCGACCCAACAAACTTTTGTTAGACCCTCTATATACGAGCAGGCATAGAACAGACCATCTCGTTTTTTATAAGGGATCTTAATTACTTTAATTTTCAACTCCTAGAATTTTTTCTTTTTTCAAGATATTATAAAAACAGTCCTGATCAAAATTCATAGAAAAATTTTCAATTATTAAATCCAAGGCTAATGATAGTATAAGGATACTCATCCATAATGCATCGATCCCAAACGTCCCATGTGGATTCTGCCCCATGTGGACAGCATCTTCACCTTTTTTCTCTCTTCCCCTGTGCTGTTATTGCTTCTTCAGCAGCCCGGGGACTGCCGACGTCTTGCCATCGTGACCGGAGCCGCGCTTCTCCTTCTTTCGCAGTCCAGAGACCGCTAAAGCTTCCTACATCTGGCTGGAGCCGCGTTCCAGCAACCTCATGCAGACTGGAGGCCGCCAACGTGTCTCACATGTGACAGGAGCCATGGCTAAGCATCCCCTGCATTCAGGGGATCACGGACCACCTCTCTACGCTACCCGGCAGCAGGGAGTCGTCCGGTGCAGCCCATGTAGCCAGAAGGCTGCCAGCAACTTCCTCATGTGACCTAGACGTCGCTAGTCTTACCTCGGGCCCTCTGTGGTAAAGAAGCCTGCATCCCTGGACTCGCCTGGCAGCTGGAGCTGTTCTTGATCCTCTTTTCATGGCAGAGAAGCCGCCTTCAACATCCAGGCCTGCCTTGAGGCCTAATTCCAGCTACTGCTATTATCGAAGCTTTATAAAGAACTATTCTTCTTTAACCGTACCCTTGACTGCGATGACCCGCAAGGGTGACAACGCTTCAAAATGGTCAGTGGAGGCCATTTCCATGTTCGAGAAATTGAAGACTGGGTGGACTGGTATTGGGAAGTAGATTGATGGCACAGTCAAACCTTCGGTGGCAAGGAAGAATCTCCGCTTTTTCTTTAGAGAAGACGTCCGTGAATTCAGAGTATTGGGGTGGCACAGAAAACCTGGTGGTGGATACCGGAATCGCCGGTTGGGGTATCTGTTGGATACAGGTCTCCAGGCAATCTGGACCCCAAGCCGCAATCTGGAGTGTCCTCCAATCAATAATAGGAGAATGTCTTTGTAACCAGGGCAAACCCAGTACTACTGGGTGGACCGCTTTCTCTAAGATAAAGAAAGTTATCTCTTCTTGGTGGAGGATCCCGGTTTGGAGTACTATGGGAGCTGTACAAGAAGTGACTCGCCCCGGAAGGTTATCACCCTGGATAGATGAAATGAACAATGGAGTCTGATGAGGACGTATCGGGAGCTGTAGCTGGTGGACAAGTTCGGCCAGGATAAAGTTCCCCCCGGCACTGGAGTCAACCAGGGTCTGAGTAGTGAAGGACCCCTGCTCACATTGCAATGTCACCGGAACTATGAAATGAGGAGCAAGGTTAATTCCTAGGGTCTTCTCCTCGGAGACTCCTAGGATCTGTAGTTTCCCGGACGCTCCGGGCACTGAGCCAAAAGATGTCCTCTGTTGCCACAATACAAACACAGTCCCATCCTTCTCCGGCGTTGTTTCTCTTCTGCAGTCAACCGACTTCTTCCCAACTGCATAGGTTCCTCTTTGGATTCTGCTGGAGCTTCCGTAGTGGTGGGAGTAGCTAAAGGACGGGAGAAGCTTGGGGCCAAAGACACCAGATGACGAGGTGGTCTCGCTTCCTTGGCGCGTTGTTGCAGACGTCGATCAATACGTCCTGCCAAGTCGATAAGCGCATCCAGGTCCTCCGGAAGCTCCCGGCCAGTGAGTTCATCTTTGATGCGGGAGGACAAACCCTCCAGAAAAATGCCCCGAAGACAGTCCGGCCGCCATCCCAGTTCTGAAGCAAGGGTGCGAAACTCAATTGTAAAGTCTGCCAGGGTGCGGGTACCTTGTCGTAGATTTAGGAGCTCCGAAGAGGCCGTAGATACCCGTCCCAGCTTGTCAAACACCTGGCGGAACGTCTGCACAAATCGAGACAAGTCACTCAAAATGGGATCCCCTCTCTCCCAGAGGGGAGAAGCCCATGCCATGGCTTTCCCGTCTAACAGCGAGATTATGAAGGAGATCTTCACCCAGTCATTGAGGAATTGCTGCCCTTGCAGAGAAAATCTGATGAAGCATTGGTTCAGGAACCCTCTACATAATTTCGCCCCTCCAGAAAACCGAGGGGGTGCGGGCAAGTGAGAAACCGAGACAGAAGTATTCGGAAGAGCAGGTGCAGCAGCAGCTGCCTCGGTTCCCTGAGCAGAATCCAGCCGATGGACCAGTCATTCCACAGTGGCGGTTAACGCCTCCAGGCTCTGCTGCTGTTGCTGTTGCTGCTGGCGTTGCTGCATCATCTGCTGGGCAAGACCTGGGATAGCCTGAAGACCAGATAGATCCACCGGGTCCATGGACTTCGCAATCTGTTATGCAAGTAGACCCTTGAACCGGAGCGAGAGATGACACCCACCTGCAGTGCTCAGGTGAACTCGTCTCCGGCAGGTGGAAGTTTGGCAAAGTCTTGACACGGAGACCTCAGTGAGGAGGCTGGTACGCAGTCCCAGTACCAACCATGGGTCTAGGCAGGTGGCAGGCAACACAATGTCCAGATTCCAGGCAAGGGTCAGGGCAGGCAGCAAACAACGAAGTCCAGAGTCCAGGCAAGGGTCAGGGCAGGCAACAAACAACGAAGTCCAGAGTCCAGGCAAGGTTCAGCAGGCAGCAATCCAAACGAGGTCCAAAATCCAAGCAGGGGTCGGGGCAGGCAGGAACAACGAAGTCCAAGGCAATCCAAAGTTGAACTAGGAGGCACAGGCAATCACAGAACACAGCCAACTACAGGAACCTGTTGCGAAGGCGTCCTGCTCCTCACTGAGGGAGTTTAAATCTCCCTCACCGATGATATCATCTTCCGGGGCCGGGCTCGCTTCTGTGTCGCAGCCCCTTTAAGAGGCGGAGACAGCCGCGGCTCTCTCGACGCTGCTCCCTGACGTCTTCCTGCCTTCATGCTGCTGCCTGCGCTCTGCAGACCGCCATGAGGGGGATCCTGAATGGCCCGAGAAGAGGAGGTAGGGAGGACTGGCTGCGAGTGCTCGCGGCCAGAACTCACAACACAGAGGGTGTCTTCCAAATAACACTTAAGGATAATGCAGCCTCTGACAGACAGATGTATGGAGATCAGTGTTTGTGTGAAGGGGAGTTTATGCAAGCTGAAGGTAGGGTGGTGCAGAGCTGGAGGCCAATAATGTGGGCATTGACAGAAAAAGAACATAGATGGATTTTGTTAATAGTTCCCTGCTGTCCTGATGAAAATCTTACCTCCAGCTTTATCCAACCTAGTGCACAGCTAGTCCATCATCCATCTCCTCTTGTGGTGCAGCTCCCAGGCCTTTTCTTGAGGTCTTCAATCTATAGGGTGAAATAGGTGTTACACTCGTCAGTCGCAGACGGCTGCGACCACTAATGCTCACCTCTTTTTATGCATCCCTGACATCATTGGGGAAAGAGGTGGCCTCCTCCAGCTACCGCCGACCTCCCTGGCATTACCGGGACAGCATGGGCACTGCCGAACGCCATCTTGCTCATGGGATCACTTAGGCGCGCGTGCATGTGCACGGGCCAGTATTAATCACGTCATAGCGGGAACCTCGGGGGCGTCCCCTCCGGATGACGTCTACACTCTGCTGTACTTAAGCTGCCTGGCCCTGCCTATCAACGAGTTAGCAAGTAGTTCCCTCATTACTGAATCCGCTTCTCTTGTACAGACTTCCTGTTCCAGTTCCTGCACTTCGGTGTGAGACGCTCTGGGTACCCGCTCCTCAGGAGCCCTTCCTTGTCTCTGGCTATCCGATCCTCGGAAGGCCTTCTGCCTTGGACTGCAGTCTGTTCCCGTTCTCTGGGACCTCTCCTGGAACTGTCACTCTGTTAGTACCTTGGCTCCACGGACTACTACTGAACCAGCTTTATTGTGAGATCCTCTCCGGTGTACCCCGTACCATGGGCTATTACCATGCCAGCACTAGTGAGGAGCCACCTCGGTGTAGCCTGTGCTGTAGGCCATTGCCACGTCATTGCTACAGAACCCTCTCCGGTGTCCCCCTGGTCTTGGGGCCAATACCATGCCAGCTCAAGTGAGGAACCGCCTCGGTGTACCCTGCGCTGCAGGTCATTGCCATGTCATCACTACAGGTCCCTCGCCGGTGTACCCATACCCAGGCCACTACAACTTCATCTCTGAGTGAGGAATCCCTCGGTGTACCCTGCTCTGCAGGCCACTACCGCATCATCACTTCGGAGAGACTTCTTTGGTATACCCCGCTCTGCAGACCATAACCAGATATTCACGCCTGAGGTATTCCCTCTGGGAGTACCCCTTCTCAGACCTTATCTCCTGCTCCTGCACCCCCCACTCTGTGGGCTGTGCCTTTTCTATTTTTATAATAAAGACTCTATTCCACAACTGTGTCTGATGTCCCCTGAGACCGCACCTCCCGACAGTGAGGCTCACAGCGCTCCTCCATGTGGGCAGTACCATCTCTCACCTCGGCCCAGGGCCCACACACCTACAAGTTATAACAATAGGAATGCCACCATTAAGAATGCACTGTCAGTTTGAGCTCCATACTGGTATGTAACTATGTATTGTTCATAATTAAGATATGAGTAGTTGTAGGACCCTTGGCCACCCCTCTAAAAGCCTCCACTTGCAGTGCTTGACCTTCTCCAGATCTCCCCTGCCTCTTTATTGTTCCCTCTAGTAGCCCTCGCATCCATTGCCTGACATTCTCCATCCCTCCCCATTCCCTATAACCCCCTGTAGCCCCCACATGCTTAGCCTGATCTTATCCACCCTCATTATCCCCATTCTACTTATTGCACATAGGTAGGAGGCATCACAGTTGAAAATGGTGTACACCATGTGCCAGGCATTTTTTTTCTGCGAGAGGTTCCGCTGCTTCCTAGGGCTCCAGCAGTGAAGAGACAACAGCAGCCCCTCCTGTCGCGTACAGTGGAGTTGGGCTGCGAAGCAGTGGCTGCGGTGGTCCGGGGAAGCATAGGCCGTGTCAACAGGGGACCGGCGGCATAGGCCCGGATGGTGGGGTGAGGCTGCTCGCAGTTGGGACCGATGAGCAGCGGAGCACAACAACTAGTCAATTAACCTTCTTGTGAGCTGCACCTACCTTCTGAAACTCTCTCCCAGAAGAGATCAGCCAAACTCATGACTATCTCGATTTTAGAAAGCAGATGAAAACCTGGCTTTTCCTCTATGCCTTTATTTATATATGTAAATCAATTTTGATTCCACCTATACCAGATCCCATTGATACCATTGACTGCTGATTTCTGAGTACTTTAAGTTAAGGTAATATAACCTGCATTATTTAATTACCTGTTGTCTACTTATTCAAGCTTATCTAGGCTGGTGCCACCTACAGTCTGGCAGTATTACTTAATGTCAAAGCAGAAAAAATCAACCAAACATCTCCAATAACTATATGCCAAAAAAAACTAACATCGACACCGGCTCAAAACACCCCCCCAACGGGAAAATACAGCAGAGCATTCTGACTGAAACAAAACAGACACAAACACAGTACGGCCTCTCCCATTGCCAACAGTGTGACCGGGTGGGACTCTGGACTGATCCGTGGTACTACAGGAACGAAAATTATCAGGTAAGAATCAATTTTATTTTCCCTGTACGTACCCAGATCAGTGCAGACTCCTGGGATGTACCAGAGCTTACCTTACTTGGGATGGGATCCAGAGAGGCCCGCTCTGAGCACTCCTTCTCCAAATCCCATATGTCCTGGAGCCTTGATATCCAGACGAAAATGCCTGGCAAAGGTATGCACAGATTTCCATGTGGCTGCCCTACAAATCTCCTCTGTAGAAATAGGATGACATTCTGCCCAGGATGCAGCCTGAGAGTGAGTAGAATGAGCCCGAAGACCCAATGGTAGTGACCGTCCCTGCACTAGATATGCCGAACTTATGGTCTCTTTCAACCAACTAGCAATGGTAGCCTTAGAAGCAGCATTACCTCTTCTAGGACTACTCCAAAGGACGAAGAGATGGTTGGAGATCCAGAATGCATTGGTCACTTCCAAATAGCGCAGCAACATTCGCCTCACATCCAATTTTCAGAGCTCCCTAGACAATGGATCCGAGCCGTCCAACTCCAAAAATGATGGCAGCTCGACCATCTGATTCACATGAAAAGAAGAAACCACCTTCGGCAGAAAAGAGGGAACCGTACGAAGCGACACTCCCGACTCTGAAATTCGTAAGAAAGGCTCCCAGCAAGACAGAGCCTGAAGCTCGGAAATCCACCGAGCTGAAAAAATAGCCACCAAGAACACCACTTTCAAAGTTAAATCCTTCAAGGTGATTCTGCGAATAGGCTCAAAGGGAGTGCCGCACAACGCCTTGAGAACCACATTCAAATTCCAGGATGGACAAGGCTGCCGAAACGTGGGACGTAAATGCTTTGCCCCCCTAAGGAACCGCACTACATCCGGATGAGTCGCCAATGACGACTCCTGAATCTGTCCGCGTAAGGAACCCAGTGCCGCTACTTGAACCCGCAACAAACTACACGAAAGTCCCTTAGTCAAACCATCCTGCAGAAAATGTAAGATATTCGACACGGCCGCCCGAGTAGGAACCACTTCTCGAGTAAGACACCATGATTCAAACACCTTCCAGACTCGCACATAAGATAACGCTGTAGACATTTTCCGGGAACGTAGAAGAGTGGTGACAACCGCATCCGAATATCCCTTGGACTTCAACCTTTGCCTCTCAAAAGCCCTGCCGCTAGACAAAAGCGATCGACCTGGTCGAAACAAACGGGCCCCTGATGCAGAAGATCCTGCACATATGGGAAGCGAATGGGTTCCTCCACCGCCAGATTCAGGAGATCCGTGAACCATGGACGATGTGGCCATTTGGGAGCAACTAGTATCACTTCTGCCGGGTGTAACTCGATTTGTCGTAACACCCTGCCGATGAGTGGCCATGGAGGAAACACATAAAGTAACACATCTGTCGGCCATGGCAGTGCTAGAGCGTCCACGCCCTCTGCTGCCGTCTCCTTGCATCGAGCGAAGAAACGAGGAGCTTTTGCATTCTTGAAGGTTGCCATCAGGTCGAAGGCGGGGGTCCCCCCACTGTGTGCAAATGAGGTCATACGCGTCCTCCATGAGTTCCCACTCTCCGGGGTCCAGCCAATTGCGACTGAGAAAATCTGCATGAATGTTCTCTACCCCTGCAATGTGAGAGGCCACTATGCTGCACAGATGCTTCTCTGCCCATGCTATCAAGAGCCGAGCTTCAGCTGCAACTGGTTGACTCTTGGTTCCCCCCTGATGATTGATGTAAGCCACCATGGTTGCGTTGTCAGAGAGAACCCTGACGGACTGTCCGTGAATTAGTGGGAGAAATGCTTGTAGAGCCAGCCGGGCTGCTCTGGTCTCCAGCCGATTGATGGACCAAGAAACCTCCTGTGGGGACCATTGGCCCTGTACTGACTTCCGTAGACAGACCGCTCCCCAACCATATAGACTGGCATCTGTAGTGATTACCGTCCAGGACGGAATCTCCAGTGGCACCCCGCGACTCAAATTGCTCGGACACAACCACCAATCCATGCTGTCCCGCACTGCCTGGGTCAGCAGCAACGGTAGACGAAATTCTTACGACACTGGGTTCCAGGGGGATAGCAATGCTGACTGCAAAGGTCGCATATGAGCGAAAGCCCAGGGCACCTATTCCAGTGTGGAAGTCATTGAGCCTAACACATGTAAATAGTCCCAGACGATCGGTACCTGTTTGGATAATAACCTTCAAACTTGAGCCTGTAATTTGAACATTCGCTCCTGTGTTAGGGATACCGTTCCCTGACGAGTGTCGAACAAAGCTCCCAAAAAGTCCAGTGACTGAGAAGGAACCAGATTACTCTTGGAGACATTGACTATCCAACCTAGTGTGTGCAGCAATTGGAACACCTGCTGAACCGCTGCTTGACAGAGTGTCTCCAACTTGGCACGAATCAGCCAATCGTCCAAATACGGGTGCACCAGCAGACCTTCCCTGCGTAGCTGCGCTGCCACCACTACCATGATCTTGGTGAAATTTCAAGGCACAGTCGCAAGGCCGAACGGGAGTGCCTGAAACTGAAAATGCTGCCCCAGCACGGCGAACCTGAGAAACTGCTGATGCTCTGCCCTGATACCGATGTGAAGATACGCTTCCGTGAGGTCCAAGGAAGCCAAAAACTCCCCCTGTCTTACTGATGCGATCACAGAGTGCAAGGTCTCCATATGAAAGCGAAGGATCCGCAGACATCTGTTGATGCTTTTCAGATCGAGGATAGGACGAAAGGTTCCTTCCTTTTTTGGTATCATGAAGTAAATGGAATAACGGCCCCTGTGGAGCTCGTTGGGTGGCATTGGGACAATTGCACCGAGATCTCGGAGTCATCCCTGCATTACCCGTACCACCCGGCGCTTGTCCGAAAACCCACAAGGCGATACCAGAAAACACTGGCGCAGCCGGCGTAAAAAATCTAACGCGTAACCTTGTCTTATCACATCGAGGACCCACTGATCTGACATGATTCTGGTCCATTCCTCGTAAAACCGACCCAATCTGCCCCCGATTCTTGGTACGGAGGAATGGACTGGCCGCACATCATTGTGCAGGCTTGCCCCCTTGCACATTCTAGCTGGTTCCCAGACGACCAAAACGGAGCCCGCGAAAGGACTGCGAATAAGACTGTTGTCTGTTGGCACTGTGACGAAAGGAGGAAACCATGCCCCGAGAGATCCGAGGATGGCGACCACCGCAAAAGCGAGAGTGAGAAGCCGGAGCTCCCCTGGTCCTTGGTCTGTCCTCTGGCAGCCGATGCACCTTGTTCTCACCCAAGGACTAAATTAGATCCTCCAATTCTTTGCCAAATAACAGCTTGCCCTTGAAGGGCAACGAACCCAACTGGGCTTTAGATGTCACATCCGCCGACCAATGACGGAGCCACAGCAAACGCCACGCGAAAACCGCAGAAACCATAGCTCTGGCCGAGGTGCGAAGTAGATCATAAAAGGCGTCCGCACTATAAGAAATCACCGCTTCTAATTGCCCCATCTAGCGTGCCTCTTCAGGCGAAAGTGATTTGTTGGCTAGTAATTGTTGTGCCCACCGAAAGCCAGTACGTAAGGAAAAATTACTGCAAATCGCTGCACGAATTCCTAATGCCGATACCTTGAAGATCCTTTTGAGTTGTATCTCTAGCTTCCGGTCCTGCAAATCCTTAAGCGCTGTACCCCTGGTCACCAGAATGGTGGTCTTCTTTGTGACCGCCACTACCGCCAAATCTATCTTAGGCATCCGCAACAGCTCCAAAACCTCCTCCGGCAGGGGATAGAGCTTATCCATTGCTTTCGCCACCTTGAGGCCCAAGTCAGGAGTATCCCACTCCTTAAAAAGCAAATCTGACGCGGAAAAATGCAAGGGAAAGGCGGAAGGAGGACCCCGAAGTCCCAAGACGATCCTGCAGTACCTGAATCCCTAATTCACCCAGAATTTCCGGAATAAGAGGTCTCAGTTCGTCCCTTCGAAATAGACGAATCACCTTCGGGTCATCCCCCTCTGTCCCATGGGAACTACGAGGACCCATGGACACCTGGTCTCCATCCCCATCAAACCCCTTCGGTGGTTGGGACGGAAGGTCCTGATCCCCTTGATGTTCCTCCGGCTCATCAGTATCCATTGTGAAATTTGGATCTCCCTGGGCTATCCGAAGTCGAAGAGGCCGGGACCTGTCCAGGCCCCCTGGAAGTGGAGCGGCCTTCGACTGCTTCCCAAATTTTAGCCCTGGGTCCGGAGTGGGGGTATCATGTGGCCTCTTCCTGGCCAGCCTACAGGCCTTGAATGCCTTGTGCATCAATAGCACAAACTCAGACCCGAACGAATAATCAGAAGATGCCCCGTCATCATCCCCCTCAGGGATCCTTAAATTATCTGGGCAGTCGGGCCTAGCAGGTCTGTCCCCCGCAGGGACCCTGTGCTGAGGTGACAATCGAGGTGGGAGGTTGTCCTCCCCACGATCCGCCGGCGGCGCGGGCGTCTCGGCTCCCCGAGGTGAAAAAATGGCTGCCGTTCCCGCCGAAAATGCATTCCCGGCATTCAAAATGGCGCCCATTCCCGGGAACAGGCCACTAGCAGCCGGCTTGACCCCTGTGGACCCGGCACGCGAACGCTTACTGCCCCGGGTCCGGACAGGGGCCGAAGAAACTCCCTCGCCTCCTGAAACACAGGAGGAACAGAGGCTTTCCCTGGACAGCTGCGCCTGCGCGGACCCGCAGGCCCGGCAGGCAGACCGACGCGGCATGCTCTGCCCCAGTGAGAGAGAGAGAGAAAAAATTAAGTCACCCCCAACGATGGCGAACACGGCGCTTGCCCCCCCCCCCTCACGGGAAGGAGAGATGAAGAAGGTAGAAACAAGAAAAAAATCTTTTTTTTTTTTAATACAAAAGCTACCGATCACCTCGGGTCCTGATCCAACTGGGGGGAGTGAGCTGGGCACCCCGGTGTCACCCCCAGTGCCGATGGTACGCCGGTAGATGGGGATCCCCCACTTGTCAGCGGTCTCTGGAGCCAGGGGGGATAGTCCCCTCAGTACCTTGCAACCCCCTGGGAGGCATGAACACGGACCTGACCTGCAGGCAAGCCTCTGCGGTCTCGAGCCCTAAACCTTTTTTTTTTTTAAACACTATCTACCACCTAATTCCTAGGCCTCAGCACAGATTGTAGGTTTTGCACCCCCTCCACCTGCTAGGAGACAGAAGAATACTGCCAGACTGTAGGTGGCACCAGCCTAGATATAGGCGGAGTTTTGGTTTCTAAACTTCTTTCTCCATCTGCTAGAGGGGGAGGCAAAACCCAGGAGTCTGGACTGATCCGGTACATACAGGGAACAAGCATTTAAAATTTAGGATTAATTCCAGCTTTTATCCCTGCAGCACTTTTTGTCTCAGCTTTCTTTTCCACCAATACCATTCAATCTGTGTCAATTTTAGTAAGTAACTTTGCTTTTATTTTTGTATTTTAGTATGTCTTTACTATGTATGTTATCATGTATCCACTCTAAACCATTGAAGGAGTGGGATATAACTGCTTATAAATACATAAAATAAATAAAATGATGTTTTACTTATTGCTTTATGACATGCACTTTGGTTTGGTTTACTATTGTAAGAAATGAGGTTAATTAAGACTGCTGCGACCGATTCAGCTCATGTCATGTGCTGCCCTGCTCTCCTCTCTGGGTCTACTCGCGGCTGGGGCCAGCCACTGCTGCCAAATTCCTCCGGGTTCTCAGGGCTTCTCATGGCGGCCGGGACGCCACTGCCACCCACGCTGATTATGGGCCTTCCTAGGCACACACGCGCGCCACCGGGCCTCCGTTTGAAGGCGCAATGGTGGGAACCTCAGGGGTGTCCCTGACTGATGACATCACAAGGTTGGGATTCTTAAGCACCACCTTCGCCCCTTGCTAGCTGACTTGACAATGAGTTCCTTCGCTACTGGTGCTTGTTCCTGTCTCCTCAGACCTGTGGTTCCTGTATCGGATCTACCGGCAACTTTGGACTCTGTTTCGGGTACCCAGTCCTCGGGGTCCTGCTTGAACTCCAGTTGGAGACCTTGTCTCCAGGCTTCCCCTGCTCTCCGGCTAGCCCTGCCTTCCAGAGGTTCTGCCTGCCGGCTACCCATTCCTCAGGGTTGTCCCTCGGAACTGCCTTACTGCTTTGGAGACTCGACTCTGTGCTTCCTCGCTCCTTGGGGCAGCGCCTACACCAGTGACTGTACCTGTGCTTCCTCACTCCTCGGGGCACTGCCTACGTTCTACACCATTGACTGTGCTTGCCCTTCCCCGCTCCTCGGGGCAGTCCCTACGTTCTACAGCAGTGACATAGCTGCACTTCCCAGCTCCTCGCGGTAGAGCCTTTGTTCTACACCAAGTGACTGTATTCGGCATCTCCCCGCTTCTCTGGGTAGTGTCTCAGTGTCTCTACTGGAGATTCCATCATGCGCACCCCGCTCCTCGGGGGTTGCTTATGTTATTACTTGAGAGGTTCAACTCGTGCATCCCCGCTCCATGGGACAGCCTAGGTCATCACACCAGAGCCTCTTTCGCTTCACAGCCCCGCCCCTCGGGACAGTCTCTGCTGCGTACCTCCAGAAGCTCCTGTCTTATGCTCCCCACTCCCCAGAGCCTGCCTAGCACTCTTTCTCAGAGGATCCTGCTCTGGCACTTGCATCTCCAGTTCTGTCAGTAATCTGTGGGTTCCCTCCGAACTGTATCTCTTACCCCGCTCCTTGGGATCCCCCACAGTACTCTCTCTTGTGATCATGTTGCTCTGACAGAGGACACTCTGTTCCTCTACTCACTACTGTATCTCCTGCTACAGCTGACCTCGCCTCCCAATGGTGAAGACCTGTGGGGCTCCTTCCTGCAGATGGTATCAACCCTCATCTCGGGCCAAGGTTTCTCGAAACCCACTAATCCTAACAGATTGCCAAGTCCATGGACCCGGCAGAGGTCTCAGCTATCCAAGCCATCTCTGGCCTGGCACAAAGAATCAGTGAGCAACAAAAGTTCCTGGAGACACTGCCAGCATCCATTGATAACTTGAGCACTCACTTAGATGCTACCATGACTGCTGCCATGACATCTACCAAGCTCAATTCCTCCACCACTATGTTGGTCCCTTGGTCTATCGTGCCCTTGCAGGTACCCCTATGCTTTTCTGGGTCAATCTTATGTGCAGGGGTTTCTTGAATCAGTGTAATATGCACTTCTGCTTGCAACCGGCTTACTTCCCAGATGTGATCACCAAGATGACCTACATCCTGGATGGAAAGACCTTGGCCTGGGCGTCCCCTCTCTGGGAGTGTGCTGACCCGGTTCTCTGAGACCTGCCCAGGTTCCTCAACCTATTTTGTTCTGTCTTTGATGATCCAGGCAGAAGAGCCATTTCTGTGACATCTCCATCTCTAACAAGGCTCTCAACCATTAACTGACTACATCATAGAATTCAGGACCCTTTCCTTGGAGCTTCACTGGGACTCAGACTGCTTACGATCTATCTTCCTCGACAGACTGAGTTCCCGGATTAAAGATGAGTTGGTGACTCGTGAATTGCCTGCATCCCTGGACTCTTTCATGGACCTTGCTGGTCTCATCGACTGCCACCTGCAAGAGCGCTCACAGGAGTCTAGAGCATCTAGAAAATCGATGCCAGACTCGTCCCAAACTCGACGTTTGGCTTCACCCAAGTTGAACGCAGCCCAGAGCAAAGCTGAGGATGAGCCAATGCAGATGGGCCAGAGCAGACTTTCTCCCAAGGAACAACGCCGTCGCTAGCAATCCGGCCTCTGCCTGTACTGCGTAAAATCCGGACATGTCATCGCCTCATGTCCAGTCTGTCCAGGAAACTCCCAGGCCTAGATTCAGCAGGATAAGAACATAAGAACATAAGAAAATGCCATACTGGGTCAGACCAAGGGTCCATCAAGCCCAGCATCCTGTTTCCAACAGTGGCCAATCCAGGCCATAAGAACCTGGCAAGTACCCAAAAACTAAGTCTATTCCATGTAACCATTGCTAATGGCAGTGGCTATTCTCTAAGTGAACTTAATAGCAGGTAATGGACTTCTCCTCCAAGAACTTATCCAATCCTTTTTTAAACACAGCTATACTAACTGCACGAACCACATTCTCTGGCAACAAATTCCAGAGTTTAATTGTGCGTTGAGTAAAAAAGAACTTTCTCCGATTAGTTTTAAATGTGCCCCATGCTAACTTCATGGAGTGTCCCCTAGTCCTTCTACTATCCGAAAGAGTAAATAACCGATTCACATCTACCCGTTCTAGACCTCTCATGATTTTAAACACCTCTATCATATCCCACCTCAGTCGTCTCTTCTCCAAGCTGAAAAGTCCTAACCTCTTTAGTCTTTCCTCATAGGGGAGTTGTTCCATTCCCCTTATCATTTTGGTAGCCCTTCTCTGTACCTTCTCCATCGCAATTATATCTTTTTTGAGATGCGGCGACCAGAATTGTACACAGTATTCAAGGTGTGGTCTCACCATGGAGCGATACAGAGGCATTATGACATTTTCCGTTTTATTCATCATTCCTTTTCTAATAATTCCCAACATTCTGTTTGCTTTTTTGACTGCCGCAGCACACTGAACCGACGATTTCAATGTGTTATCCACTATGACACCTAGATCTCTTTCTTGGGTTGTAGCACCTAATATGGAACCCAACATCGTGTAATTATAGCATGGGTTTTTTTTTCCCTATATGCATCACCTTGCACTTATCCACATTAAATTTCATCTGCCATTTGGATGCCCAATTTTCCAGTCTCACAAGGTCTTCCTGCAATTTATCACAATCTGCTTGTGATTTAACTACTCTGCACAATTTTGTGTCATCTGCAAATTTGATTATCTCACTCGTCGTATTTCTTTCCAGATCATTTATAAATATATTGAACAGTAAGGGTCCCAATACAGATCCCTGAGGCACTCCACTGTCCACTCCCTTCCACTGAGAAAATTGCCCATTTAATCCTACTCTCTGTTTCCTGTCTTTTAGCCAGTTTGCAATCCACGAAAGGACATCGCCACCTATCCCATGACTTTTTACTTTTCCTAGAAGCCTCTCATGAGGAACTTTGTCAAACGCCTTCTGAAAATCCAAGTATACTATATCTACCGGTTCACCTTTATTCACATGTTTATTAACTCCTTCAAAAAAGTGAAGCAGATTTGTGAGGCAAGACTTGCCCTGGGTAAAGCCATGCTGACTTTGTTCCATTAAACCATGTCTTTCTATATGTTCTGTGATTTTGATGTTTAGAACACTTTCCACTATTTTTCCTGGCACTGAAGTCAGGCTAACCGGTCTGTAGTTTCCCGGATCGCCCCTGGAGCCCTTTTTAAATATTGGGGTTACATTTGCTATCCTCCAGTCTTCAGGTACAATGGATGATTTTAATGATAAGTTACAAATTTTTACTAATAGGTCTGAAATTTCATTTTTTAGTTCCTTCAGAACTCTGGGGTGTATACCATCCGGTCCAGGTGATTTACTACTCTTCAGTTTGTCAATCAGGCCTACCACATCTTCTAGGTTCACCTTGATTTGATTCAGGATGACTGCTCCTAGGCCTGACTTCGCCGTCTCCTCTGTTGACAGTACCCGTCTCCATTAAGATGGATAACCAGGAATTCCACACTCTGGCTTTGATGTACTCTGGGGCTGGTGGGAACTTTATTTTAAAACAACTTACTGAGCATCTCTGGATCCCCACCATCCGCTCCCCAGTGCCCTTACTCCTTTGATCCATCCATGGAGAACCACTACTTGGAGAGGTTACTCTTACCACGGCCCCTATTCGTCTCCACACAGGGTCTTTGCACATAGAAACCATTTCCTTCCACATTCTGGAGAAAGTCATACATCCTGTAGTCCTGGGACTGCTGTGGCTACAGCAACACATACCGCAGTTTGACTGGGCCACCTTACAGCTCTCTCACTGTGGCTCCTCCTGTTATGACCACTGTCTAGAGTCCGTCTCGCCTCTGCCTTGTCTGAATGCTTCTCTCTCTCCTCTAGGCCTTCCACTGCAATACTTTTCATTTGCTGATGTGTTCTCCAGAAGGTCTTCACCGTACCCCCACATCGTTCCTACAATTGCGCAATCAACTTGTTGCCCAACACAAGCCTCCTCAGGGTAGGATCTACCCATTATCACTAACAGAGCTTCAGGCCATGTCGGAGTACTTTTGTGAGAACCTGGCCAACAGCTTCATTTGCCCCTCCAAGCCTCCCATGGGAGCGGGATTTTTCTTTGTAGGAAAGAAAGGCAGCTCACTCTGTCCCTGCATCGATTACCGAAGCCTAAATGAGATCACCTCAAAGACTGCTATCCATTGCCTTTGATCTCAGAGCTTTTAAATAGACTTCAGGGAGTGAAAATCTTCTTCAAATTGGACCTCAGGGGAGCTTACAATTTGGTCTGTATCCGCAAAGGCGACGAATGGAAAACCACGTTTAACTCGCGTGATGGCCACTTTAAATACTTTGTGATGCTGTTTGGCCTTTGCAAAGCCCCTGGCTCGAGGGAGCCCAACACCAGATTACAGTGTATACTGATCACAAAAACCTCGAATATCTACACCGTGCTTAGTGTTTGAGTCCGTTGGGCTCTCTTTTTTACCCGATTCAATTTCCTGCTACACTACTGACCTGCCAATACAAATTGCAGTGCTGACTCTCTCTACAGATCCTTCATTTCAGAGAATGTTCCCAACACTCCAGGGCACATAATTGACCTGCTAAGGTCATCCTGTTTGCCACATTTCCGGTGCCACCTGGGAAGACGGTCGTCCCTCGCCAATTGAGGCTGAGGGTCCTTCGATGGGCTCACGACTCCTTGACTGCAGGACACCCGGGTCAGTCCAGGATGCTCTCCACGCTCCAGCAGTTTTATTGGTGGCCTACCAAGAGAAAGGACACATAGGCCTATGTAGAGAACTGCCTCACTTGCCCCCGCCATAAACCTCCTGTGGGACATCCATGGGTACTCTTGCAACTGCTACCTATTCTGAGTGAGCCATGGACCCACATTGCAATGGATTTCATAGTGGATCTGCTTGCCTCCAGTGGCAACAACACCATCTGGGTCGACCGTTTTTCAAAAATGGCCCACTTCGTGGCTCTGCCTGGTCTCCAGTAGAGATGTGAATCGTGTGCCCAATCGTTTTAACGATCAGGTTCAGATGGAGGGAGAAAAAAATCTGATCGTTAGAGATGTGAATTGGAATTGGTTCCGATTCCAATTCATATCGTTAATTTTTTAGTGAGGCCTGAGCAGATAAAAAAAACCCCACCCCGACCCTTTACAAATGACCCCTTTGCTCTCCCACCCTCCCGAACCCCCCCCCCCCAAATGTTAAATTACCTGGTGGTCCAGTGGTGAGGGGGAGGGGAGCCCAGCGCGATCTCCCGCTCTCCCGCTCTCGGGCCATCGGCGCCATTTTGGCTACCACTGATAAAAATGGTGCCGATGGCCCGATAAAAAAAACCCACCCTGACCCTTTACAAATTACCCCTTTGCTTCTCCCACCCTCCCGACCCCCCCAAAAACCTTTTACATGTACCTGGTTGTCTAGCGGGGGGTCCGGGAGCCATCCCTTCAATCATACCCTCAGTGCCGGACTGGTTTCTAAATGGCGCCGATCGCCTTTGCCCTCACTATGTCACAGGGAGCGACCGTCGCTCCCTGTGACAAAGTGAGGGCAAAGGCGATCTGCGCCTTCCAGAGGTTCTGCCTGCTGGCCTCCCTGCTCCTCGGGGTTATCCCTCGGAACTGCCTTACTGCTTTGGAGACTCGACTCTGCGCTTCCTCGCTCCTTGGGGCAGTGCCTACATTCTACACTAGTGGCTGTGCCTGCGCTTCTCCACTCCTCAGGGCAATCCCTACATTCCATACCAGTGACTGTACCTGTGCTTCCCCGCTCCTCGGGATAGAGCCTACGTTCTACACTAAGTGACTGTACTTGGCACCTCCCCGCTTCTCCGTGTCTCTACCGGAGATTCCATTGTGCGCAGCCCCGCTCCTCGGGGTTGCTTACGTCACTACTTGAGAGATTCAACTCGGGCTTCCCCACTTCATGGGACAGCCTACGTCATCACACCAGAGCCTCCTTTCGCATCGTAGCCCCGCCCCTCAGGACAGTCTCTGCTGCGTACCTACAGAAGTTCTTGTCTCATGCTCCCCGCTTCTCGGGGCCTGCCTAGCACCTCTCTCTCAGAGGATCCTGCTCTGGCACTTGCATCTCCAGTTCTGTCGGTATACTGTGGGTTCCCTCTGAACTGTGTGTCTTACCCCGTTCCTTGGGATCCCCCACAGTACTCTCTCTACTAGCTCCTGCAATCACATGGCTGTGATGCAGGATGCTTTGTTCTTCTACTCACTACTGTATCTCCTGCTGCATCTGACCTCACCTTCCGATGGTGAGGGTTCCTCCCCGCAGGTGGTATCAATAGGTGGTTTAATAGGGGAGAGTCAACATGATTTTTTGCAAAGGGAAGTAAATTTGATAACTAATTTAATTAAAAAAACTACTGAAAACATGGCTTTTCAAACAGGCTTTCAATGAGGATAACAACTGAACAATGCAGGATACAGGTTGTTGCAAGAGCAAATGAAGAAGCTGGATTTAAGTTTTGAGTGATTTTTAGGTAAGGATTTTATTTGTAACAAGTTTTAGATTTCTAACTAATGATGAATGTATTTATTTTTATTTTGATGTGTATTTGGATTTTCAGAAGGCGTTTGACAAAGTCCCTCATGAGATGCTTCTACGAAAACTAAAAAGTCATGGGATAGGAGGCGATGTCCTTTCATGGATTACAAACTGGTTAAAAGACAGGAAACAGAGAGTAGGATTAAATGGTCAATTTTCTCAGTGGAAAAGGGTAAACAGTGGAGTGCCTCAGGGATCTGTACTTGGACTGGTGCTTTTCAATATATATATAAATGATCTGGAAAGGAATACGACGAGTGAGGTTATCAAATTTGCAGATGATATAAAATTATTCAGAGTAGTTAAATCACAAGCAGACTGTGATACATTACAGGAGGATCTTGCAAGACTGGAAGATTGGGCATCCAAATGGCAGATGAAATTTAATGTGGACAAGTGCAAGATGTTGCATATAGGGAAAAATAACCCTTGCTGTAGTTACACGATGTTAGGTTCCATATTAGGAAAAAGATCTAGGCATCATAGTGGATAATACTTTAAAACAGTCAGCTCAATGTGCTGCAGCAGTCAAAAAAAGCAAACAGAATGTTAGGAATTATTAGGAAAGGAATGGTTAATAAACAGAAAATGTCAGAATGCCTCTATATCGCTCCATGGTGAGACCACACCTTGAATACTGTGTACAATTCTGGTCGCCGCATCTCAAAAAAGATATAGTTGCGATGGAGAAGGTACAGAGAAGGGCAACCAAAATGATAAAAGGGATTGAACAGCTCCCCTATGAGGAAAAGCTGAAGAGGTTAGGGCTGTTCAGCTTGAAGAAGAGACGGCTGAGGGAGAATATGATAGAGGTCTTTAAGATCATGAGAGGTCTTGAACGAGTAGATGTGACTCGGTTATTTACACTTTCAAATAATAGAAGGACTAGGGGGCATTCCATGAAGTAAGCAAGTAGCACATTTAAGACGAATCAGAGAAAATTCTTTTTTCACTCAATGCACAATAAAGCTCTGGAATTTGTTGCCAGAGGATGTTGTTAGTGCAGTTAGTGTAGCTGGGTTCAAAAAAGGTTTGGATAAGTTTTTGGAGAAGTCCATTAACGGCTATTAATCAAGTTTACTTAGGAAATAGCCACTGCTATTAATTGCATCAGTAGCTTGGGATCTTCTTAGTGTTTGGGTAATTGCCAGGTTCTTGTGGCCTGGTTTGGCCTGGTTTGGCCTCTGTTGGAACCCTCGCTGAACGACCTCCTGCAGTCGATCTCCTGCCGGCGCCATTTTCCGTACGGAAAACGATTCGCGGCAGGAAATCGCTCCTTGACCCCCGCTGGACCCCCAGGAACTTTTGGCCAGCTTGGGGGGGCCTCCTGACCCCCACAAGACTTGCCAAAAGTCCAGCGGGGGTCCGGAATGACCTCCTGCGTCGAATCGTTTTGGTCTATGGCCGCCGCCATTTTGCGGTGGCCATTTTGCAAAATGGCGCCGGCTGAAGACTACACGATTTAGTGTGCCGGTTTTCCTGCTCTCCCCCTTCCCCCGATTTAGCTACGGACCGCCGCTACGGAGGTAATTTAAGCTATGGACCGCCGCTACGGACCCCCAGGTAATTTAAGGCATTTGGGGGGGGATTTAATTTAAAGGGTCGGTTTTAGGGGGTTTTAGTGTGCCGTGTTTTAGTGTGCCGCTGGACCCCCAGGTAATTTAAGGCATTTGGGGGGGGGGGTTCGGGAGGGTGGGGGATTTAATTTAAAGGGTCGGGGGTGGGTTTTAGGGGGTTTTAGTGTGCCGGCTCACTATTTTAACGATTTTCACGATACTTTACACACCCAAACGGCAACAATACGATTCCCTCCCCCTCCCAGCCGAAATCGATCGTTAAGACGATCGAGGACACGATTCACATCTCTAATATTTAGTATGGGGTTATGAAAGGATGTATTAATGAAGATTTGATCTAGGGTATTACCTAGTTTGTGTGTTGGGACATCTATGATAGGTGTGAAGTTTAAACCAGACAAGGCTTCTATTAGGTTGGCAGTTGAGGAGTGATGTTGTTGATTATTAAAATGTAAATTAAAAACTCCAGCGATGATAGTGTGTTCTAGGTCGCAAGGTAAGGTAGTAATTATTTCAAGGAGGGTAGCGGGGTTGTTGGTGAGAATTCCAGGAGGACTGTATATTAAGCAAATGTTTAGTATCTTTGTGATGATCAGTAGGGCTTCTATATTGAAGTCGTTTGGAGTTATGATTTTCTTGTGAGGAGAGAGGGAGGATTTTACTATTACCAGTAATCCACCTCCTCTTCTGTTTAATCTAGGTTGAGATATGGGTATGTAACCGTCTGGACACATGCTATTTAGGATAACTGTATCATGGTCGTAGAGCCATGTTTCTGTGATTAGAATTATGTCAGCAGATGTAGAGGTGATTAGATCATATATGATTGCAGTTTTTTTCCTTGTAGATTGTGCATTAATTAATAGTATGGTTACTGATGTGACTAAGAGCATGAGTTGGTTTGGTATAGTATTGTTTGTTGTTAGGATAGGTCGTAGGTGTCGTTGTCTTGTGGTTTTGGGTCTTGTTTGTAGAGGACCATATCTTCCGTTTCCATTGATGGTTGGAATATTCATTTTGCTGAGGAGAAAAAAATTGTAAAAGTTAGTAGGGGGATAAGTTTATTGCTATCAGTGATGAAGGTGCGCACGAAGGTGCGCACAAAGGGGCATGCCCCTTTGTTGTGCTCCTTCGGCACGCGATGCAGTCGCGTAGTGCTTCCGGCGTCGCTGCTCGGCCTTTGAGCCGATGCCTCACGATGACGCGGGAGGTCGGGCGGGGCTAAGCCCGCGTGGCTCAAAGGATAGAGCAAGATGTCAAAGCTCTATTCTTGAAACAAGCAGCGAAAAGTGTTGCAACTCCTGCCCTTAAGCTAGGAGTGGGATGTGAAGTCCGCTGAGAGTCAAATTCTGAATCCGGCGTCACTGCTCGGCCTTTGAGCCGACGCCTCATGATGACGCGGGAGGTAGGACGGGGGCTAAGCCTGCGCGGCTCAAAGGATAGAGCAAGATGCCAAAGCTCTATTCTTGAAACAAGCAGCGAAAACTGTTGCGACTCCTGCCCTTAAGCTAGGAGTGGGATGTGAAGTCCGCTGAGAGTCAAATGCTGAATCCGGTGTCGCTGCTCGGCCTTTGAGCCGACGCCTCACAATGACGCGGGAGGTAGGGCGGTGCTAAGCCCACGTGGCTCAAAGGATAGAGCAAGATGTCAAAGCTCTATTCCTGAAACAAGCAGCGAAAACTGTTGCAACTCCTGCCCTTAAGCTAGGAGTGGGATGTGAAGTCCGCTGAGAGTCAAATGCTGAATCCGGCATCGCTGCTCAGCCTTTGAGCCGACGCCTCACGATGACGCGGGAGGTAGGGCGGGGTTAAGCCCGCGTGGCTCAAAGGATAGAGCAAGATGTCAAAGCTCTATTCTTGAAACAAGCAGCAAAAACTGTTGCAACTCCTGCCCTTAAGCTAGGAGTGGGATGTGAAGTCCGCTGAGAGTCAAATGCTGAAAAGGGGAAGACTCAGGATAAAATGTCAGGAAATAGTTTGTTCCATAGATAAGCTTCCCAGAAGAGATGGAGAAAACAAGAACAGTAATGGAATTCAGTAAGGTCAGGGACAAACACTTAGAATCTGTAGTGGCTAAATAAAAATAATTTGTGCATGGAAGTAACTGCACAGATCAGCAGTTTCTACCCTTTACAAAAAGTGCTACAAAATAAATTAGCAGTAAAAAAGCCAGGACTGGCCTAAAGAAACCCTATAAATTAAGAGCTATGAGGGACTATGAGTACGTATTGAAGCAAAGATGGCATTACAATTATGAGATATTAAGAAATAAATGAAATAGATATTAATGAGAAATAAATATTATAGGTGACCATCTTTATTTTTGTAAAGAAAATTGCAAATAGAGAAAAAGAAAATCTGGAAAGAAATTAAACAGAAACTAAGATGAATTTAAAGTGAACATATTATGAATAAAAAATATGCTTCAGATTTTCATTGTTCTACTACTTTAACTTAAATATGACAAAATCAGTTACCTTTTGGTACCATGGAAGGAGAGGAGTGTCTTTAAAAACATTTTCAAAATTTAAGGGTAGGATTTTGACATTTTTAATAGATGATAGTAGTGGAATGGCCTTGTAGAAGGAGCTCTTGGTGATAGTCATGTCTTCGGTTAATCCTTTCATGAAGAAATAAATAGAGCGATTGGGATAGGTCCGAGATGCTGATTCTATAGCGCATACCACCAATGAGGAAACTTCCAGATTTTCTGTGGTCTCAGCAAAAAAGATACCATGATTAGATTCAATATTTGCAACTTTCACTGTTGGCTGGTTGTACAAGGATCTGTACAATGTCCATGAATGTTTCATGTTCATCCAGTAAACAATACAACAGATGAATATGATAAAGAGGTGGAAATTTTATCCATAATTTCATGGCTTCTTCTTGGATTGAGTACTGTAGAACCTGCAGAAAAAAGAAAGTGGCCTAGCATTAGAAATGAAATACTAATTAAAACCTGTTATATTCATATTTGCCTTTGAAAAGAAGCTGCTTTTAATTGGTATGGACAATTATGAGAAAGAGGTGTATTAGCTTCTTCAAGGTAATTTCTCATAAAGGGTGAGATGGTATATCAAGTGAAATTGCTGTGTTTGTGTTATATAGAATATATTTTATGCCAGAATACAAATTAAAGTAAATTTAAGGCCAGAGAGAATGATATCTCACCCTCATGATAGCAGGGTAGACATTCTGAGGCAGGAGCAGGCTATGTGGTTGGTTTACCCCCTACCCCCTTTTTTTCCCTTCATGGGTAGGCCAGGTGCTCATGGGAGTTGTGTTTTAAATAATGGACTTCCAGGGTCAGGATTAGGCTTTACCTGCAGGGAAGTCAGCAGGAAGAGGGGAGATAGAATTTGTGTGTAACTTGTTCTCCTCATTCATTTCCCCTGTAGCTTTGAAGTTTCCTCCCACCCTCCCTCCCCTTTTGTGTATATAAGCTCAATAGTATTGGTTGTTCTCTGATCGTAGTTTGGCAGTAAACCCAAGGCTAAGTTATGTTAAACCTTTGATCTGGTTACCTTTGGTTATGCATGCATAGCACGATGGACATGTGTAGCTGGGGGCCAGCTATATGATGCAGTGGGCAGTATGTGAGGTCAGCAATCGGAATTCTTGTGCTCTCTTGTTGGGGTGTGACAGAAAAGTCTGGACAAGTAGTTAAGACCACTGGAAGGGTGACTGAAGTATTGGCTAGCTGAAGGCAGCATGCTGCTGGGATGTGATGGAGAGTTGCCTTGAGAAAACCGGGGTCTTGGAGTTCTGTTTAAGTTAAAGTGGTTGGTGTGTTATTGTTAGCTCAGGTTATGAGGTGTGAAAGCAATAAACTGTGACCTTTGTTAATTCCATCTCATGTCTGTGTATTTTTTTAAGGGTGACTAGGAGGAATGCTGAGAGTCCTGCATATCCATGTTTAGCTCTATAGCTGATTTCATAAAAGTATTCATAAAGCTGCCTAATCCTTCAGGGATACAACTAAAGAATCTCTAGGATGAAGGCGTTCTGAGAATAGAGAACATCCATATAAAAGTTTGTCAGTATAATTAGCTACATTTTGCTTTAATAGAGCAATAATCCATTAATAGATCCCAGATATTTTAAGCAATCATATAATTAATACATTTAATTAAAAAGAATTGTATTTTATTTTAAAAATTGACTTAAAAATAACATTCCATTGAGATATTAGAATCAAGGATATTTTCTTCTGGTTCCAAATTTATCATTCAGAGTTTCATTAGATTGTTGTTTAGGATGTGTTCCATTTCTACTGACATTCATATAGGAGTAATAACCTATGCATCGTCCCTACTTGTGTCTGCCACAATTAGGGGAAGTCCAACAGTTTGCTTTATTTAAATATGACTTGCCATACTGGGTTAGAACAAAGGTCCATCAAAGCCAGTATCCTGTTTCCAACAGTGGCCAATCCAGGTCACTAGTACCTGGCAGGATCTCAAGGGGGTAGATAGAGTCCAACATGCTTATCCCAAGAATAAGCAGTGGATAACTGAAACTTAATCTTAATTATGGTTTATGGTCTTTTCCTCCAGGAACTTGTCAACCATTTTTAAACATAGCTATACTAATAGCTTTCACCACATCCTCTGGCAATGAATTCCAGAGCTTAATTATGCGTTGAGTAAAAAAATATTTCTCTTATTAGTTTTAAACGTATTACTTAGCACTTCATTGTATTTCCTCTAGTCTTTCTCTTTTTGAAAGAGTAAAGGACTGATTAAATTTTACTCTTTCCATTCCAATCATTACCTTATAAACCACTATCATATCTCCCGTCAGCCATCTCTTCTCCAAGGGAAAGAGTCTTAACCTCTTTAGCTTTTCCTTATAGGGGAATTTTTCCATCCCCTTTATCATTTTGGTTGCCCTTCTATATACCTTTTCTAATTCTGCATTACCTTTTTTGAGATGTTGTTAGCAGAACTTCACACAATACTCGAGATAAGATCACACCATGGAGTGATACTGTTGCATCCGTCGGTCTCAGATGGCTTCGACCTCTGTGCCTTACCTTTCTCTCTGCTCTTCCCGCTAGCCTCTGCTCTCCCCACTAGCCTCGGGAAGATGGCTACTGCCGCATCTGCATGCCGCTCTCTCCGGCATCCCCGCAACGGCAATGGCAAAGCTATACGCCATGTTTCTCCTGAGGGCGTCCACGCGCACGCCACCCATGTCTTTATCCACGTCATGGCGGGAACCTCAGGGGCATCCCCCTCTAGTGACGTCATGCCATCCGGGTATTTAGCCTGCCCTTTGTTTGCTAACAAATTGAGTTAGCAAGGATTGGATTACCTCTGGTCTGAGCCGTTTCCCTGCTGCCACTGGAAGCTCTCTCTGCCCTTTGGAGTAATTCACTAACCTGGGTACCCACTCCTCGGGGGACCTTTACTTTCTTTCAGGTGCCTAACTGGGATCAGGTACTCGCTCCTTGAGGGCCTGCTCTCCCTGCGTTGGTGCCTGTAATCCAACTACTTCTGCTTGCTGGGATCTCCATCTACACAGCTACCATCTTAGGAGAAAGAAATGCTCCAAAAAGCAGGACAAAGAGCAAAGAAAGGCTACGCCACTCACCATAGCAAAGCTCCTGAATTCCAGCCTGGTGACAAAGTCTGGCTGTCTACCAAACATTTGAGACTCAAGCTACCATCAGCTCGTTTTGCTCACGATTTGTCGGACCCTTTCCCATCCTCCGACGTCTGGGTACTCTCACGTATAATCTGAAACTTCCTCCAGCAATGAAGATTTATAAATGGGAGTCCCTCAAGGCTCTTCCCTCTCCCCTACCCTATTTAACATTTATCTGCTACCGCTCTGCCTCCTCCTTTATAAGCTGAAAATCAAACACTTTATTTACGCGGACGACGTCCAAATTCTCATCCCTATTAAGAAATCCCTACAAAATTCTTTAATCTTCTGGGAGAATTGCTTTCTTGAAATCAGCGCCCTCCTCACCAAACTCAATCTAGTAATCAACAAAGACAAGACAGAATACCTCATCATCTCTCAGGAAGATAAACTTTTGTCTAGAGATACAGCCTCACCTGTAAATGGTCAACAACAAATAGTCTTCAACTCTCCCCCCAACCCCACATCAACTTTATCGAACAACCTCAAAAACTCAACCTTCGTAAGAGACCTAGGAGTGCTCATTGATAATCAGATCAACATGAAAAAATTTGTAAACAACACGACAAAAGAATGCTACTTCAAACTACAAGTTCTGAAAAAGCTAAAACCACTACTGCATTTTCAAGACTTCCGCCTGGTTCTACAATCAATCATCCTTACAAAAATTGATTACTGTAACTCTCTACTACTTGGTCTTCCAGCTACCACCATTAAGCCTCTACAGATGCTACAGAACTCTGCGGCCAGGATCTTGACCAACTCTAAAAAAAGAGACCACATCACACCTATCCTATACATACTCCATTGGCTACCGATCAAACATAGAATTCTATACAAAATTCTAACCATCATGCATAAATCTTTACACAACTCAGCCCCAATGGATATCACATTTCAGCTACGCACCCACAAATCCAAGAGACCGATTAGGAAAGCTTACCAAGGCACCCTATTCGTCCCTCAAGCCAAATCCGCGCAAAGTAACAGGGCACTATCCACTGCAGGTCCTACCCTTTGGAACACCCTCCTGCCAGATCTCGTTCAAGAAAAAACTGAAAACATGGCTATTTAGTCAGGCATTTCCTTGAAGACCCAACATATACTATCCACGACATCTTTAATTGATTCTATTTGTTATAAATTCACCCTATATCCTTCCCTATTTTACACCTTCTTTCTTTTGCCCCTCCTCCCTATCCCCTTCTTCGTGTAAACCCAGTCAATCTTTTCCCCTTGTTTTTCGTTTTATCATTTAAGGCACATTTAATCAAATTCGCTATAAGAATTGTCACCAATGGTTTCTAAAGGTTTAAATGTTTAATTTGTTACTAGTATTCTATGTAATGCTCGCAAGCACTATTATATTGTTCCATGTTCTTTGTTCCATGTAATGCTACTTGGCAAGTTGAATTGTTTTACTGTAAACCGGTTTGATTTGCATCCAATGCAAGAAGATCGGTATATAAAAAACCAAAAATAAATAAATAAATAAATAAATAAATAATGCGTTCCATGTCTCGCTACTGAAACCGCTTGTCCTTAGCAAGTTTTCCACCAAGACACCTGAACCTACACCCATTGATGCAGAAGAAGACATTGAATACAAGGTTGATGCCATCCTTGATGTAAGAAAGAGAGGCAGAGTTTGGGAATACCTTCTGTCATGGAAGGGATACAGACCTGAAGAAAACTCTTGGGAACCTTTGGCTAATATCTATCCAATGAGATGCTTCGTCAATACCATCGATTGCATTCTCAAAAACCAAGACCCCCTTCAAAAGGGGGCTCTTTGAAGGGGGTACTGTTGCATCTGTCGGTCTCAGATGGCTTCGACCTCTGTGCCTTACCTTTCTCTCTGCTCTCCCCGCTAGCCTCAGGAATATGGTTACCGCTGCATCTGCATGCCGCTCTCTCCGGCATCCCTGGAACAGCAATGGCAAAGCTATTTGCCATGTTTCTCCTGAGCGCCTCCTAGGGTGCGTGCGCTCATGCCACTCACGTCTTTATCCACGTCATGGCGTGAACCTCGGTGGGGGGTCCCCCTTGAGTGACGTCACACAATCCGGGTATTTAGCCTGCCCTTCGTTTGCTAACAAATCGAATTAGCAAGGATTGGATTGCCTTTGGTCTGAGCTACTCTGCCACTTCCCTGCTGCCATTGGAAGCTCTCTCTGCCCTTCGGGGTAATTCACTAACCTGGGTACTCGCTCCTCGAGGGCCCTTTACTTTCTTTCAGGTGCCTAACTGGGATCAGGTACTCGCTCCTCGAGGGCCTGCTCTCCCTGCCTCGGTGCCTGTAATCCAACTACTTCTGCCTGCTGGGATCTCCATCTACACAGCTACCATCTTAGTGAATAATCTAACTTTGCCAGTCTGTCTCATCTACAGCTCAGCACTGGGAACCTCCATCCAGAACTCCTTATACCATTGTGTGCTGCTACATTGCCATTGTGAGATGGCTCTCCTCTGCCGAGGGCCCCTGGACTGCTACTACCAGATCAACTCACTACTGCCACCTCTGGTGGTAACTCACAGCTGTATAATAAAAGACAAATATCTGTGTTTTCGTGTCTCGAGTATTGTGGTTCCTCGCGGGGCTTCTCCCCGTGGGAGTGGCCATCACTACAGTACCCAAGAATCCACTCCAACACCTCAAAACCATAACAGATACAAAGGTATTATGATATTTTCTGTTTTATTCTCCATTCCTTTCTTAATTATCCATAGCATTCTGTTTGCTTTCTTGGTTGCAGCTGAAGCAGAAGATTTCAATGTATTATCAACGATGATGCCTAGATCCTTTACCTGAATGTTGACTCCTAATGTGGAACCCTGTATTTTGTAGCTATAAGTTAGATTACTCTTTCCTAAGTGCATCACTTTGCACTTGCCCACATTAAATTTAATTTGCTATTTGCATGCTCAGTCTCCCGTTTTGCAATGTCCTCTTGCAATTTCTCACAATTCTCTTGTGATTTAACAACTTTGAATAATTTTGTGGCATCTGCAAATTTGATAACCTTACTTGTTGCTCCCATTTCCATGTCCTTTATAAATATATTATGGTCCCAGAACAGATCCCTGGGGCACTCTACTATTCCTTTGGGAAAATTTACCATTTAGTCCTACTCTCTGTTTTCTATCTTTTGACCAGTTGGCAATCCACAATAGGATACTGCCCCTATCCCATGACATTTTAATTTCCTAAGAAGTCTCTCATGAGGGACTTTGTCAAATGCTTTTTGGAAATCCAGATATATGGTATCATCTGGCTCACCTTTATCCACATGTGTTATGATTTGTGGGTTTGTGGACCCTTGGCCCAAGGCACAAGTTGTTACAGCCTGTGGAGAGGTTCATGCTGTCAGGAGGTGGGTTATCGGCACAGCGGGGAGCTCTAGGCACAGTGATGGAGAGGCCCCAGAGACCAGTAGCTAACCCCCGCAGGATGGTAGACCGAAGGAGGTTCTCTGGGAGGTCAACCTTAAGGGAGCACAGTTGCAATATGATGGACGTAGTAGGGAATATAGACCACCCACAGGTGGAGAATCCGGACTCAGCCTCAGCTGCTTGGTGTAGATAGGAACCTGGAGAGTGGAGGTGATGCCAGAGACGAAGCAGTAGCTGACTCGAGGAGTGGGACAGTTGCCAGACAAGGACAAGCTGGCGTCCAGCACCGAGGAGCAAGGCAGGACAAGGTAGATCTCTGGAGTAATGGTGCAGCTCAAGGAGAGGGCAAGCGCTGTCAGTCTCAGACAAGGATACAGGAACAACCCCGAGGAGCGAGGAGGCCAGGCGAAGAACTCCCTGATACTGCGATGATCCAGAAGAGACACAAGTAGCTGGAGCCACGGCAGGGTTGGACCCGAGGCACAGAGCCAGCCCGAGAAGCAGGGTAGGCCAGGGAAGCAAGATCTCAAAGAAGCACACACTGACCCCCGAGGAGTGGGAACAGACAGGGTCCAAGGAGCGGCAGCAGGAGACATTTCGGGGATCCGCAGGAGCTCAGTGCAGAATGGAACTTGTTTCCAAGTCAGTTTGCTGGGGGCTATGGTGGAGCTTATGAATGAGAGGCCAATGACATCATCACAGCGGGATACCCCCGAGATTCACACCTAAGAGGCTTCAAAGGCAGGGCCTATGATATGCACACACACCTAGGAAGGCCGAGCGATGGAGCAGGGAGTGGCGTGTCCATGCCACCAAGGAGAGTCCCGCGGAATGCGGTAATGCAGACCAGCTCGTGCAGCGAGCAGCCCGAAGAGGGCAGGAGAATAGTGCAGGATATGAGTACTTGTGGTTGCAGCCATCTGTGACTGACATGCATAACAGTACCCCCCCCCCCCCTCTTAATGCTCCTCTTTGTGGATTTGGGCTTGTGAGGATGGTCGATATGGAACTGTCGCAGAAGGTCCTTTTCCAAGATGTTAGCCATGGGTTCCCAGCTGTTCTCCTCAGGACCAAACCCTTCACACGACAGGAGGTACTCCCATTTTCTCCCATGCTTCTGGATATCCAAGACCTCCTGAACTTGCTAGGTGATGTCGGCTTCAGAGGACAGCGGAACTGGGTTGGGTGGCTTCTTGGAGAATCCAGAGAGAATTAGAGGCTTGAGTAGAGAAACATGAAATGTGTTGTGGATCTTGAGTGATGGAGGCAGTTGAAGTGGATATGTAACAGGACCCAGGTGACGTAACACTGCAAAGGGTCCAATATATCTGGGGGCAAACTGAGCTGAGGGCAGCCTGAGGCGAATGAACTTAGTACTGAGCCATACCTTATCTCCAAGTTGAAACTGGGGTGCAGCACAGTGATGGGTGACAAAAGCCTTCTTTGACCTCTGGGTAGCCGTTTTGAGCAAATGTTGGGTACTTTGCCACAGTTGATGTAGTTCCTGGGCAGTTGCCTGCGCTGCCGCAGAAGTGACGGACAGAGGGAGTGGAAGAGATGGCAAAGGTTGGCGTCCGTAGACCAGATGGAAAGGCGATGACCCCATGGAGGAGGATAGATGGGAATTAGCATGATCTCCGCCTAGGGCAAAAGGCTAAACCAATTGTCTTGCCGCAGACTCACCTAGGCTCGCAGGAACTGTTTAAGGGTTCTGTTAGTCCTCTCGGTTTGACCATTAGCTTGAGGATGGTAAGCCGAGGTAAAATCCAAGGAAGTATCAAACTTCTTACACAGTGATTTCCAGAAGCGAGTGGTAAGTTGAACACCATGGTCCGAGAGTATATGTCTGGGTAGGCCGTGGAGCTGAAACATGTGTTTAAAAAACAATTTGGCCAATTGAGGTGCTGTAGTGTTATAGACTTGCTAGCGAGTTAGCAATCTGTTGTAGACTTGCTAGGAAGCTAGCAATCTGATACGCTCTCCTTCTCCAAAGGGGAGGAGCTAGTAATCTGCTGTCATTCATTCTGCCAGGAGGGTGGAGTTGGCAAGCTGTTCTGCTGTGCTCCTGAAAGGGGAAGGAGTAGAGATATGACATGACCTGCTCCTCCAGAGGGGAGGAGATAGCTATCTGTAATTCTGTAGGGAAAATGCTGTTGAATACGCCTGTATAGAAAGGAAGTAGCAAGCTGTACCAATCTATTAAGGAGTAGCAATCTGTTAATGATCAACTCTCCAAGAAAGAGAAGTTGGCAATAGGTGTATAGTACTTCGCTATTGAGATAGCAATCTATCATGCCTCCCGCTGCGGAGTAGCAATCTGTATATATACATAAGCTGTTGGCAAGTCTCTGAGAGAGGAGTAGCTGTCTATATAATACTTCCGTGAGCAGAGTAGGTGGTCTGTAGTGGTTGGCTCCCACAAGGTGATAATAGTGAAAGGAATGACCACTTGGGGAAATGGTGAATCCCTGGGCCGATGGCAGATGACAGCACCCCCAGGAGGAGATCCTGAGAGGAACCACTGGCTAGGCTAGAATATGAGATAAACACAATAGTTCTTTATTAGACTGGAAGCTGGACTACCAGAGGTGGCAGTAGTGAGTCACTGTGTCTGGCAAGGCTGAAGTCCTTCTGATACTAGAGGTGATGTTGGTATTGCTAAGGAATTGTTTAGTAATATTGTTTAGTGATCACTTTTAGTTTAGATGACATGTCACGGTCGTGACATCATTACGTTGATGTTACGTGCTGAGTCATATGTCAGCATGCCTGTCTATTGATTGGATATATTTGAGCATAAGTAGCGTCAGATATATGTGGTACATTTCACTACGATAGCAAGCCTTGAGTAAGGCTTTTTGGAAGAGACAAATCAGATCAGCATCACTTAGTATAAAGGTGAGTTTTTGGGTATGGTTCATGTATTGTCAGCATTTGTTGCAGTTGTGCAATGAGCTATAATTTTGAAGTATGTCTTATTTTTTCAGTTGGCGAAACGAGGGTCCCTTGTAAGGAATGTGAAGAGGAATTGAGAATATAAAGAGGAATTTATGCGAATACAAGAACAACATTGTGAGAAAGACATGAGAAAAGAACTTGCTGAAAAAAACGCTGGGGTACATTTTAAAACACAGCGCGCGCGCGTACTTTTGTTTGCGCATCAGGCGCGAACAAAAGTACGCTGGATTTTATAAGATACGCGCGTAGCCGTGTGTATCTTATAAAATCCGGGGTTGGCGCACGCAAGGGGGTGCACATTTGTGCAACTTGCGTGCCGAGCCCCGCGCGTGCTGCCTGTTCCCTCTGAGGCCGCTCCGAAATCGGAAAGTGAGGAAAGTGAGGGTATATCGTTCCGAGACTTTGCCCGTTCTGACGCAATTAGAAATAAGGAAATTTATGTCCCTACCTGGGAAAAATCCGGCATCCGAGGATTCTGATGTGGCAACTGGACTGGGAGAACCACTTGACCTGGCAGAGGAGGTATCGCTTAGGGATGTGAATCATGTTCCATATCGTCTTAACAATAGAAATCGTGTGGCAGGGCAAGAAAATCGTGTTAGGCATGATTTTTTAGTTAAAAAATCGTTAAAAATCGTTTTTTCTGATTAGTGCGCACTAACGGGAGTTAGTGCGCACTAACTGAAAATGATACAATTTGACACTTTTCAGGCCAGTTAAGGTCAGTTTAGGAATGAATATGTATTCGTATTGGCTGCCCTCTTATTTATTCATGTTACCAAGGTTCCCACTGACAGTATATGGGGGATGGGAAATGGAAACAGTTGGTAGCTTGACAAAACAAGTAATGTGATCAGTCAATGTGACTAGAACTTGTGCCCTAACCCTGATACCAGGGGTATTGTGATCTTCCTGCACACAGTGCCCTATCCCTATTAATACCAGGAGTGTTGTGATCTTCCTGTACACAGTGCCCTAACCCTGGCACCAGGGGTGTTGTGATCTTCCTGCACACAGTGCCCTATCCCTATTAATACCAGGAGTGTTGTGATCTTCCTGCACACAGTGCCCTAACCCTGACACCAGGGGTGTTGTGATCTTCCTGCACACAGTGCCCTATCCCTATTAATTCTGAAACAACGGCTCACTTCCTCAAAATCTTAATAAACAAAAAAACATATAAAATCTTTGAGGATTACTGCTAGAAAGCATTCATTATAATTTTTGTGTTTCTTAACAAACTGTCAGGGGAAGGTATCAGATAGAAAAAGTGCTCACAGTCTCACAGGCTCTTGCCCTATACAGGGCTACAACCCTTCTCATGTAATGGCACTATTAGATCACGTCATCTACCAATTCCCCGTGAGAATAATCAATTTTTTAGTTTTTTTATTTTTATATCAGTATACCCCTAGAAAAATTAAAAAGGTTTAAACCTATCAAAAAATCCACTTGCAATTCCAGCTTTTTAGTGTATACTATATGGTGCCCTTGTGGCTTACTATATATAGGCAAAACAACAAGACAGTTGAAGACTCGTTTAATAGAACATAAACGTAATAAATTAGAAGCCCCATTGGTACAGCACTGTTTAGAACAATCTCATGAATTTTTGAGTTTAAAATGTACGGTGTTAGAGGTAATGGAGCAGGATGAAAGAAGAGGTGATTTAAATCTACGTCTATTACAACGTGAGCAAAAGTGGATCTTTAAATTGAATACGGTAGCCCCAGCCGGGCTGAATAAGGAAGTTGACTGGTCGGTGTTTTTGTAAAAATCAGCTGATAGGTGCTTTAACGATTCATGACAGGAAAGAAAAAAAACGCATATTTCCGGTATTGAGATAGTGAAGGTGTCTAGGCGCCATATTTGAACGCTGAGAAGGATTGGGTGAGAAAGCGCCAAGCTGAATAGTAAGTACCATTGAGAGTATTGTCAGTTAAAATGTGATATAAATGTATTAAGAGCAGTACATTAATAAAAAATGCTTCTTTAGGTATTGAGCAGTAAGCCCCTGAAGCAGGCGCATTTGATGCGCCGAAACATTGTCAATGTCGGGCGGGAAGACAGCTGACAACAAGCAAGCGAGCGCATAAAAAGTATCGGTAAAATTTAGCAGTTAAGCACATGAAAAGATAAGTAATTTAATACACAATTTCACTTAATAGGAGGGTGGTAATTTTTAAGAATACATTTTATTGGGTGATATAAAAATAAAAAAACTAAAAAATTGATTATTCTCACGGGGAATTGGTTAGGGATGTGCAGAGCAAAATTTTATGTTCATATTTCTTATGTCCGAAAGGGGGTCCCACTTGCGGCCAATATGGACATAAAAAAAATCTAATGAGTTGGGTATATGTACATATGTCGCCCATTAAAGTCAATGGGGGAAGGATTTCCAGCCTATTTTTGGCTGCAGAATTGTGGTTTTCTTATCAATTGGCCCAGGAGAGAGTTCCCTTTCCTTTGTGCAGGGAAGTACTCCCTGGAAAGGGTCCACCCCTAGAGTTGTGTGTACCCGGTGTTTACATTGGCGTCCAGTGAATATCGTTGGCGTCTAGTGAATTCCGTTGGCGTCTAGTGAATTCAGACGGTACTTACGCACTTCAGCAGATGACAAAGGAATTGGAGGATCTCTCAGAAATAAGAATACGTGTGGGAACACAAGGTCTGGATGAACAGGCAGGCACAGCAATGGAGTTAAAACAGCAGTAGGAACACAAGGCCTGGATGAACAGGCACTTCCTTCGAGGACAGAGGTCAATCCCAGCTAGGGACACAAGGCCTGCATGAACAGGCACAGGAACTAGGTTAAAACACTGGTAGCTCGCCAGCATCTTTCTGATGCATGCTAGAATATTGGCAGCGGTGTGGGCATGGTCCGTCAGGTGGGTGTGCAGTAAAGCCCACCTCCACCCTCATGCTTGTTCAGGGAAGGACTCCCTGGAACGGGTCCACCCCTAGAGTTGTGTGTACCCGGTGTTTACATTGGCGTCCAGTGAATATCGTTGGCGTCTAGTGAATTCCGTTGGCGTCTAGTGAATTCAGACTGTACTTACGCACTTCAGCTGATGACAAACGAATTGGAGCCTAGGATCTCTCACAAATAAGAATACGTGTGGGAACACAAGGCCTGGATGAACAGGTACATCATTCGAGGACAGAGGTCAATTCCAGCTAGGGACACAAGGCCTGCATGAACAGGCACAGCAACCAGGTTAAAACACTTGTGGGAACACAAGGCCTGGATGAACAGGCACAGCCACTGAGTTAAAACACCTGTAGGAACACAAGGCCTGGATGAACAGGCACCGCCACTGAGTTAAAACACCTGTGGGAACACAAGGCCCGGAAGAATGGGCACAGCAACTGAGTTAAAACACCTGTGGGAACACAAGGCCTGGATGAACACGGATACTCGGATAGTAATTATGTGTTTTTTTAATGTATTTATATTCTTATTCGAAAACGTTTCTAGCACGTCATACTTGATTACACTCAGGTACTGTAGGTATTTCCCTATCCCCAGAGGAACACAAGGCCTGGATGAACAGGCACCGCCACTGAGTTAAAACACCTGTGGGAACACAAGGCCTGGATGAACAGGCAGGCACAGCAATGGAGTTAAAACACCAGTAGGAACATGGATGAACACTGATACTCGGATAGTACAATTTTTTTTTTATGGATTTATATTTTTTTTTTAAAAAGTTTATAGCACTTCATTTATTTTTATATTTATTTGTCATTTTTATATACTGACATTCTTGTATTCAATGCAAATCATACTTGCTTACACTCAGTTACTGTATGTATTTCCCTATCCCCAGAGGAACACAAGGCCTGCAGGAACGGGCACAGCAACGGAGTTAAAACACTTGTGGGAACACAAGGCCGGGATGAAGAGGCGCAGCAGTCGAGCACAGAGGTCGATCCCAGCTAGGGACACAAGGCCTGGATGAAGAGGCACATCATTCGAGGACAGAGTTCAATCACAGCTAGGAACACAAGCCGCGGAGGAAAAGACACTAACCAGGATCCTCCAAGCCCTCATTTTCTCCAAATTAGACTACTGCAACTCTACATTTCTTGGACTCCCTTCCTCATACACAAAACCACTCCAAATGGTTCAAAACGCAGCAGCCCGTCTACTAACAAACACTAGGAAAAGAGACCACATTTCCCCAGTCCTAAAAGACCTCCACTGGTTACCAATTCAGTTCAGAGTCATTTACAAATCCATCACCTTGATATACAAAATCTTTCACCAACACACCATAATCGACCTACAAATTCCTCTCCGTTTATACAAATGCACAAGACCGACCAGGGAAGCCTACAGAGGATGCCTCCTTGTTCCACCCTCCAAAACCACTTATCACAGCACCTTTAGAGATTGAGCCCTTTCCACAGCAGGTCCACCGTTATGGAACTCCATCCCCCCAGATCTCAGAAATGAACCTTGCCTCCTAACCTTTCGGAAAAGACTCAAGACATGGCTTTTCAGGCAAGCCTTCCCGAACTGCACCTAACACACACCATCAATAAATTCTCAGCTCATCTTAAACTCATCCAAGACAGAAATCCTACTCATCTCTCCTGAAAACAATATCTCCAACACTACTCTTCCCACCAACCTACCTACCACACGAGTTACAGACTTAGGAGTGATAATAGACAACCGGCTAAACTTCAAGGCACATATCAACAAAACAACCAAAGACTGCTTCTATAAACTCCAGGTTCGGAAGAGGATAAGACCTCTTTTCCATGCTCAAGACTTCAGAACGATCATCCAAGCAGTCATTTTTGCGAAATTAGACTACTGCAGTTCCCTATTGCTAGGTCTGCCCTCATCCTATTCCAAACCACTACAGATGGTTCAAAATTCAGCAGCCCGATTACTAACAGGCGCAAGAAAGAGAGACCACATATCTCCCATTCTGAAAGAGTTACATTGGCTACCCGTCCACTTCCGTATCATCTATAAAGCCATATGTGTCATCTTCAAAACTATTCATCAACGCATCTTATGCACTTTAGCTGATGACAAAGGAATCGGAAAATCTCTCAGAAATAAGAATACGCGTGGGAACACAAGGTCTGGATGAACAGGCACATCATTTGAGGACAGATGTCAATCCCAGCTAGGGACACAAGCAGCGTAGGAAAAGAAACTAACCAGGATTCCCTCAGTAACGGCGAGTGAAGAGGGAAGAGCCCAGCGCCGAATCTCCGCCACTCCGGGTTCGGGGATCTGAACCCGACTCCCTTTCGATCGGCCGAGGACGACGGAGGCCATCGCCCGTCCCTTCCGAACGGCGCTCGCCTATCTGTTAGGACCGGCTGACCCATGTTGAACTGCTGTTCACATGGAACCCTTCTCCACTTCGGCCTTGAAGAAGAATGCTCAGTCTGTTTAAAAGAACAAAATTAACGGACCCACTCAAGGACTATGCTCAGTCTGTTTAAAAGAACACAATTAACGGACCCACTCTGAAGGTCAATGCTCAGTCTGTTTAAAATAGCAATATCAACAGACCCACTCTGAAGGACAATGCTCAGTCTTTTTAAAATAACAAAATGGAACTGCCCAGCTAGGGACACAAGGCCTGGAGGAACAGGCACATCATTGGTGGACAGAGGTCAATCCCGGCTAGGGACACAAGGCCTGGAGGGACAGGCAGGCACAGCAATGGAGTTAAAACACCAGTAGAAACACAATGCCTGGAGGTACAGGCAGGAACAGCAACGGAGTTAAAACACTTGTGGGAACACAAGGCCTGGAGGAACAGGCACATCATTGGAGGACAGAAGTCAATCCCAGCTAGGGACACAAGTCGCATAGGAAAAGAAACTGACCAGGATTCCCTCAGTAACGGCGAGTGAAGAGGGAAGAGCCCAGCGCCGATTCTCCACCACTCCGGGTTCGTGGATCTGAACCCGATTCCCTTTCGATCAGCCGAGGACGACGGAGGCCATCGCCCATCCCTTCCGAACGGCGCTCGCCTATCTGTTAGGACCGGCTGACCCATGTTGAACTGCTGTTCACATGGAACCCTTCTCCACTTCGGCCTTGAAGAAGAAAGCTCAGTCTGTTTAAAATAAGAAAATTAACGGACCCACTCTGAAGGACCATGCTCAGTCTGTTTAAAAGAACAAAATTAACGGACCCACTCAAGGACTATGCTCAGTCTGTTTAAAATAAGAAAATTAACGGACCCACTCTGAAGGTCAATGCTCAGTCTGTTTAAAATAGCAATATCAACAGACCCACTCTGAAGGACAATGCTCAGTCTGTTTAAAATAACCAAATGGAACTGCCCAGCTAGGAACACAATGCCTGGAGGTACAGGCAGGAACAGCAACGGAGTTAAAACACTTGTGGGAACACTAGGGCTGCACAGTAGATGCCGGTCAGACACAGCGATTCATGTCAAGAACATGTGCTGCAGTGCTTACTGCTTACATTATCTTGAGCATAGGAGGCAATTGGAACTGCTGCAAGGCTCCTTTCAATAGCTTTTATTCATCTTGCCATTCACAAGGAAAATCGGGAAAGCCAAGCAATGGCAGGTTTACTTTCAAAAACACTAGCATTTCCATCAAGACCGGTGAAAGCCTTGAGCGGTGAGGGCTCATGATATCCCCTGTCATTGAAAAAACACGTTCACTGGGCACACTTGTTGGTGGACATGACAGATATCCTTCAGCCACTTTGGCTAGGTGTGGCCAGACAGTGGACTTGTGTGCCCAATATGCCAGCGGATCTGTCTGCGTATTCTCTATTGGTTCTGAGAGATACCGTTTCACTGACAGCTCTGCTGCTGTCTCCTCCTGTGCTTGGGAGGGCTGAGAGTCACTCAATCCAGTTACTTTCTCTCTCGCCTGTTGCACTACTGATGTATCTTTATGGCCAACATGCCTTGGGCGTTCTGACGTTGAGGTGGAGGCACTAGTAATAGTATCTGTCACTGACACAGTCCTTCTCCTGCCAGGGCTAGCAGCAGCACAACTCTGTGACGTGCCTGCTGTTTCCACCTGTGCTTCAAGCCTAATCTGTCTCCGCCTATGGTGCTCCTGTTCACGGACCTGTGCTAACAACAGCTCCTTCACAAATGACAGACAATTGGTCTGTAGGGCGATTTTACCTTTCACACGGGGATCACAGACAGAGGCGAGCATGTATGTGCTGTCCTCTGTTAAAGGCCTTAATCTGTCTTTCACCTGCTGCTGCAAAACGTCCACACACTGCAGCACCTCAGCAGTCATTCCCTCTTGCCGTTTAATGCCTTCCAAATGGTCATCCAGGAATTTCACTATAGGGATGATGTCAGCCAAGGTGGAACTTCTGGAACTCAGCTCCTCCGTGACGTCCTTGAAGGGCTGCAGGATTTTTAACAGCTGACTCATGACTAACCAATCGTGATGCCCTAGGGGATTCTGTACACCTATGTCTATTGTACCAGAAAGTTCATGAAGGGGTGTCTGCAGCTCCAATAACCTCTCCAGCATCATAAAGGTGGAATTCCACCGGGTGGGAACGTCTTGAATGAGACGCTTCTCGGGCATATCCAAAGCAGTCTGATTTTCTCGGAGAACCTGCCCCGCCCTGACACTTCTGTGGAAGTGTGCTGCTATGTTCCTGCACTTGTGTATTAACCGACGCAGGTATTCAGTCTCCTTGTCCTTGGACTCCAAGCCCAAACCTGACTTCACTACCAGATGCAGAGTGTGTGCAAAACATCGGATGTTCTTAAACCGCCCATCGCTTATTGCCTTAACCATGTTTGCACCGTTGTCTGTGACAAAAAAGCCTGCCCGCGTTTTACTGTCTCGCTGGTGTACTTTCCAGCTCGCCAGCATCTTTCTGATGCATGCTAGAATATTGGCAGCGGTATGGGAATGGTCCGTCAGGTGGGTGTTCAGTAAAGCCCACCTCCACCCTGATGCTTGTTCAGTAATAGAGCTGCTGGCTGCCCCTGCCTCTGCCATGTCCCACCAGTGTGCTGTCAGAGAGAGGTAAGAGTGTGCAGCATTCATGGCGGTCCAGATATCGCAGGTGAAATGCACTCTTCCGTCTGCCTTACCTAGCAGTGCTTGCACGCGACTGACACAGTGCTTGTACAGGCTGGGGATGACCTTTCTACTAAATGTGGTTCTGGAGGGGACTTTGTAATTTGGAAGTACGACCTTCAAGAAACGTTTGAAACCCACATTCTCAACTAACTGCAGGGGCTGGTCATCAAGGGCAATCATTTCCCCAATGCTCCTGGTTACTACTTTTGCGGCTGCCTGCCTCCTACCCCGGGATAGCGTTACCGCACTCCACCCCATTTCCTCCATGGTGCATTGTCGCTTCTCCCACATGTCAGTGGGTTTCTGGCCTGCCGCCTGACTGCTAGAAGGGTATGAGGGCGTGGGCTGACTCTGCTGCTTTCCTACCACTGCACCCTGGTTGGAAGGGGAAGGGGTCCCCTGACGGAAAATGCTACCATCCCCAGATGGCAGTAATCTTGTTGGGTGTTGCCTCTTAACATGATACTCCATGCCAAAATTTGACAGATGTCCCAGTTGCTTGCCTCTGCTAATATCCCTGGCACAGTAATTACACCGAGCATAACGCGGGTCTTCTGTCACTTTAAAATGTGCCCAGATCGCAGATTTCTTTTGTGATCCTCCTCTCTTTCCCGCCCTGGGGGTGGATGGTGGCACTGGAGTTGAGGTACTACTGGGTGTGGGTGGTGCACCCACTGCACCCGGCGAAGCAATGCCAGCGGGGGCAACAGTCACCCTCTGTCTCCCTTCTGACAGCTCTTCCTCCTCCTCGATATCAGTGGAATGTCTCCCCTGCCGCAGATTTCTGGAGGTGGAGGCTAAAACAGGACTAACTGACAATTCTACCGAAGATTGCTCAGGTATTACATCTTCCGTTTCTGATGAGAATCCCATCCAAGAAGATTCTTCTTCTGAATCAGAAGCTAACAGTGCCAGCGCTACCTTGTCACCGCAAAGTTTTGCAGGACACTTCTGTCCCCTGGCTGCTCTTGGGTGTGTAACTTTTGTCTGGCTAGACTCTGCCTCCTCTTCACTCTCCTCCAAAACTACAGTGCCAGAAACAGGTGCTGGCGATTGCAAAGTTTCATGGTCTGATTTCTTTTTTTTTGCCATGGAACTGCCATCCCCTACAAAGACGTTTGATTGCGACAGTTGCCTTTTTACCTGTACTGGTGGTGTTGCGCTGGTGTCTTTTGCGGTGCCTCCGCTGCCATTCCCACTAAGTCGCTTGCATCTCCCTTTCCCTGACATTATGGATTTAATGTCAATGAGTACTAGTGGTAACACTGCCCACTGTCCCACAATAATAATGTTCGGTCAGTTTAAAATAACTAAATTAACAGACCCACTCAAGAAGAATGCTCAGTCTGTTTAAAATAACAAAATGAACGGACCAAGTCAAGGAGAATGCGGTTAAGTCTGTTTAAAAATAGCAGATTGAACAGACTCGCTGAAGGCCAATCTTCACTCTGTGTATGCCCACTGCCTGCCTGGCAATGCACGGAATGTGTCTGTCTGTGTGTGTGCAGTGAGTGCACAGAGAACAAGCTTCCTTTTCAGTAGATATGAGGCAGGGTACTCCCAGCCCTGGAACTGCTGCCCAGCCAGCACTGAACCACTCAAGGAGAATGCTTTTAAGTCTGTTTAAAAATAGCAGATTGAACAGACTCGCTGAAGGCCAATCTTCACTCTGTTTACAATGCCCACTGCCTCACTGCCTGCCTGGCAATGCACGGAATGTGTCTGTCTGTGTGTGTGCAGTGAGTGCACAGAGAACAAGCTTCCTTTTCAGTAGATATGAGGCAGGGTACTCCCAGCCCTGGAACTGCTGCCCACCCAGCACTGAACCACTCAAGGACAATGCGGTTAAGTCTGTTTAAAAATAACAAATTGAACAGACTCGCTTAAGGCCAATCTTCACTCTGTTTATGCCCACTGCCTGCCTGGCAATGCACGGAATGTGTCTGTCTGTGTGTGTGTGTGCAGTGAGTGCACAGAGAACAAGCTTCCTTTTCAGTAGATATGAGGCAGGGTACTCCCAGCCCTGGAACTGCTGCCCACCCAGCACTGAACCACTCAAGGAGAATGCTTTTAAGTCTGTTTAAAAATAGCAGATTGAACAGACTCGCTGAAGGCCAATCTTCACTCTGTTTACAATGCCCACTGCCTCACTGCCTGCCTGGCAATGCACGGAATGTGTCTGTCTGTGTGTGTGCAGTGAGTGCACAGAGAACAAGCTTCCTTTTCAGTAGATATGAGGCAGGGTACTCCCAGCCCTGGAACTGCTGCCCACCCAGCACTGAACCACTCAAGGACAATGCGGTTAAGTCTGTTTAAAAATAGCAAATGTAACAGACTCGCTGAAGGGCAATGTTCACTCTGTTTACAATGCCCACTGCCTCACTGCCTGCCTGGCAATGCACGGAATGTGTCTGTCTGTGTGCACTGCAGTGCACATAGAACTAAAGTATATATGAGGCAGGGTATTCCCAGCCCTGGAACTGCTGCCCAGTGCCCACCCAGCACTGAACCACTCAAGGACAATGCGGTTAAGTCTGTTTAAAAATAGCAAATGTAACAGACTCGCTGAAGGGCAATGTTCACTCTGTTTACAATGCCCACTGCCTCACTGTCTGCCTGGCAATGCACGGAATGTGTCTGTCTGTGTGCACTGCAGTGCACATAGAACTAAAGTATATATGAGGCAGGGTACTCCCAGCCCTGGAACTGCTGCCCAGTGCCCACCCAGCACTGAACCACTCAAGGAGAATGCTTTTAAGTCTGTTTAAAAATAGCAAATGTAACAGACTCGCTGAAGGGCAATGTTCACTCTGTTTACAATGCCCACTGCCTCACTGTCTGCCTGGCAATGCACAGAATGTGTCTGTCTGTGTGCACTGCAGTGCACATAGAACTAAAGTATATATGAGGCAGGGTATTCCCAGCCTTGGAACTGCTGCCCAGTGCCCACCCAGCACTGAACCACTCAAGGAGAATGCTTTTAAGTCTGTTTAAAAATAGCAAATGTAACAGACTTGCTGAAGGGCAATGTTCACTCTGTTTACAATGCCCACTGCCTCACTGTCTGCCTGGCAATGCACGGAATGTGTCTGTCTGTGTGCACTGCAGTGCACATAGAACTAAAGTAGATATGAGGCAGAGTACTCCCAGCCCTGGAACTGCTGCCCAGCCAGCACTGAACCACTCAAGGAGAATGCTTTTAAGTCTGTTTAAAAATAGCAAATGTAACAGACTCGCTGAAGGGCAATGTTCACTCTGTTTACAATGCCCACTGCCTCACTGTCTGCCTGGCAATGCATGGAATGTGTCTGTCTGTGTGCACTGCAGTGCACATAGAACTAAAGTAGATATGAGGCAGAGTACTCCCAGCCCTGGAACTGCTGCCCAGCCAGCACTGAACCACTCAAGGAGAATGCTTTTAAGTCTGTTTAAAAATAGCAGATTGAACAGACTCGCTGAAGGCCAATCTTCACTCTGTTTACAATGCCCACTGCCTCACTGCCTGCCTGGCAATGCACGGAATGTGTCTGTCTGTGTGTGTGCAGTGAGTGCACAGAGAACAAGCTTCCTTTTCAGTAGATATGAGGCAGGGTACTCCCAGCCCTGGAACTGCTGCCCACCCAGCACTGAACCACTCAAGGACAATGCGTTTAAGTCTGTTTAAAAATAGCAAATGTAACAGACTCGCTGAAGGGCAATGTTCACTCTGTTTACAATGCCCACTGCCTCACTGCCTGCCTGGCAATGCACGGAATGTGTCTGTCTGTGTGCACTGCAGTGCACATAGAACTAAAGTATATATGAGGCAGGGTATTCCCAGCCCTGGAACTGCTGCCCAGTGCCCACCCAGCACTGAACCACTCAAGGACAATGCGGTTAAGTCTGTTTAAAAATAGCAAATGTAACAGACTCGCTGAAGGGCAATGTTCACTCTGTTTACAATGCCCACTGCCTCACTGTCTGCCTGGCAATGCACGGAATGTGTCTGTCTGTGTGCACTGCAGTGCACATAGAACTAAAGTATATATGAGGCAGGGTACTCCCAGCCCTGGAACTGCTGCCCAGTGCCCACCCAGCACTGAACCACTCAAGGAGAATGCTTTTAAGTCTGTGTAAAAATAGCAAATGTAACAGACTCGCTGAAGGGCAATGTTCACTCTGTTTACAATGCCCACTGCCTCACTGTCTGCCTGGCAATGCACGGAATGTGTCTGTCTGTGTGCACTGCAGTGCACATAGAACTAAAGTAGATATGAGGCAGAGTACTCCCAGCCCTGGAACTGCTGCCCAGCCAGCACTGAACCACTCAAGGAGAATGCTTTTAAGTCTGTTTAAAAATAGCAAATATGAGGCAGAGTACTGCCAGCCCTGCCTGGCACTGCCCAGGATAAAATGTACAGACTCACTCAATAAGAATGTTCTTTTTTTTTTTTCCCTAACAAAGAATCTGTTCTGTGTTGTCTATCAAATCTGGTTCTGTTCTGTGTTGTCTATCAAATCGGGTTCTGCTATCTTCTCTGCCTCAGCCTGCCTAAGCCCACCCTGCACGATCCCGATCCCACCTCCCCACTGAATCGCTGACAATGTCCGTCAGTCCTCGTGCTGCTGCTGCTTTTATAGTGCTGCTGGCTCGTCAGGAAATCCTCAGAGAAGCACGGAATGACAGCGCGATTCGCTGCATTCAGTGCTTCTCTGAAAAGGTGAACGCAGATTCGCTGCGTTCCGGTATCCATGCCGACCTGTCCCACCCTTTCCTGTGAGTCACTGAGACTCACAGGACAGGGTCAGACAGGTTGGCATGGTTACCGCAGGGGCGCCGCCATTTTCAGGTAATCCGGGGCTCCGAGCTCGAGTCGCAGGTAATGGCGGCGAGAAAGCGCGCGCATGGCGATTCGCCGTATCCGACATATCTATGTTCATTTATGTCGGAAATCTGCTCGTATACGCCCCATCTTTTTTTTAAGTAAAAAAAAAAAATTGAGTTGCGTTTTCCATATGCGGTCAATCCGAATGCACATCCCTAGAATTGGTAGATGACGTGATCTAATAGTGCCATTACATGAGAAGGGTTGTAGCCCTGTATAGGGCAAGAGCCTGTGAGACTGTGAGCACTTTTTCTATCTGATACCTTCCCCTGAGAGTTTGTTAAGAAACACAAAAATTATAATGAATGCTTTCTAGCAGTAATCCTCAAAGATTTTATATGTTTTCTTGTCTATCCCTATTAATACCAGGAGTGTTGTGATCTTCTTGCACACAGTCTCCTAACCCTGGCACCAGGGGTGTTGTGATCTTCATGTACACAGTGCCCTATCCCTATTAATACCAGGAGTGTTGTGATCTTCCTGCACACAGTGCCCTAACCCTGGCACCAGAGGTGTTGTGATCTTCCTGCACACAGTGCCCTATCCCTATTAATACCAGGAGTGTTGTGATCTTCCTGCACACAGTGCCCTAACCCTGGCACCAGGGGTGTTGTGATCTTCCTGCACACAGTGCCCTATTCTTGATACCGGGGGTGTTGTGATCTTCCTGCACACAGTGCCCTATTCCTGATACCGGCGGTGTTGTGATCTTCTTGCACACATCCCGGTATCAGGGATAGGGCACTGCATGCAGGAAGATCACAACACCCCTGGTATTAGGGATAGGGCACTGCGTGCAGGAAGATCACAACACTCCTGGTATTAATAGGGATAGGGCACTGCATGCAGGAAGATCACAACACCCCTGGTATCAGGGATAGGGCACTGTGTGCAGGAAGATCACAATACCCCGGAGGCGTGAGGGTCAGGCAGCTCCCCCCTGTCTGTGAAGCCAGCCTCTCACTAGTAATGCAGGGAGGGAGCTGTCTCAGACTTCACCATCCTCCCCCCCCCCCCTCACCCACACACCATTCACTAGCTGGGACATGGGGGAAGTCAGGAGTGAGGGTCAGCAGCTCCCCCCTGTCTGTGAAGCCAGCCTCTCACTAGCAATGCAGGGAGGGAGCTGTCTCAGACTTCACCATCCTCCACCCCCCCCCCCTCACCCACACACCATTCACTGGCTGGGACATTGGGGAAGTCAGGAGTGAGGGTCAGGCAGCTCCCCCCTGTCTGTGAAGCCAGCCTCTCACTAGTAATGCAGGGAGGGAGCTGTCTCAGACTTCACCATCCTCCCCCCCCCCCTCACCCACACACCATTCACTAGCTGGGACATGGGGGAAGTCAGGAGTGAGGGTCAGGCAGATCCCCCTTGTCTGTGAAGCCAGCCTCTCACTAGTAATGTAGGGAGGGAGCTGTCTCAGACTTCACCATCCTCCCCCCCCCCCCTCACCCACACACCATTCACTAGCTGGGACATGGGGGAAGTCAGGAGTGAGGGTCAGGCAGCTCCCCCCTGTCTGTGAAGCCAGCCTCTCACTAGTAATGCAGGGAGGGAGCTGTCTCAGACTTCACCATCCTCCCCCCCCCTCACCCACACAACATTCACTGGCTGGGACATGGGGGAGGGGAGGAGTGAGGGTCAGGCAGCTCCCCCCTGTCTGTAAAGCCAGCCTCTCACTAGTAATGCAGGGAGGGAGCTGTCTCAGACTTCACCATCCTCCCCCCCCCCCCTCACCCACACACCATTCACTGGCTGGGACATGGGGGAAGTCAGGAGGGAGGGTCAGGCAGCTCCCCCCTGTCTGTGAAGCCAGCCTCTCACTAGTAATGCAGGGAGGGAGCTGTCTCAGACTTCACCATCCTCCCCCCCCCCCCCGTCACCCACACACCATTCACTAGCTGGGACATGGGGGAAGTCAGGAGTGAGGGTCAGGCAGCTCCCCCCTGTCTGTGAAGCCAGCCTCTCACTAGTAATGCAGGGAGGGAGCTGTCTCAGACTTCACCATCCTCCTCCCCCCCCCCCCCTCACCCACACACCATTCACTGGCTGGGACATGGGGGAAGTCAGGAGTGAGGGTCAGGCAGCTCCCCCCTGTCTGTGAAGCCAGCCTCTCACTAGTAATGCAGGGAGGGAGCCGTCTCAGACTTCACCATCCTCCCCCCCCCCTCACCCACACACCATTCACTAGCTGGGACATGGGGGAAGTCAGGAGTGAGGGTCAGGCAGCTCCCCCCTGTCTGTGAAGCCAGCCTCTCACTAGTAATGCAGGGAGGGAGCTGTCTCAGACTTCACCATCCTCCCCCCCCCTCACCCACACACCATTCACTGGCTGGGACATGGGGGAAGTCAGGAGTGAGGGTCAGGCAGCTCCCCTCTGTCTGTGAAGCCAGCCTCTCACTAGTAATGCAGGGAGGGAGCTGTCTCAGACTTCACCATCCTCCCCCCCCCCCTCACCCACACACCATTCACTAGCTGGGACATGGGGGAAGGCAGGAGTGAGGGTCAGGCAGCTCCCCCCTGTCTGTGAAGCCAGCCTCTCACTAGTAATGCAGGGAGGGAGCTGTCTCAGACTTCACCATCCTCCCCCCCCCCCTCACCCACACACCATTCACTGGCTGGGACATGGGGGAGGGGAGGAGTGAGGGTCAGGCAGCTCCCCCCTGTCTGTGAAGCCAGCCTCTCACTAGTAATGCAGGGAGGGAGCTGTCTCAGACTTCACCATCCTCCCCCCCCCCCCTCACCCACACACCATTCACTGGCTGGGACATGGGGGAATTCAGGAGTGAGGGTCAGGCAGCTCCCCCCTGTCTGTGAAGCCAGCCTCTCACTAGTAATGCAGGGAGGGAGCTGACTCAGACTTCACCATCCTCCCCCCCTCCCTCACCCACACACCATTCACTAGCTGGGACATGGGGGAAGTCAGGAGTGAGGGTCAGGCAGCTCCCCCCTGTCTGTGAAGCCAGCCTCTCACTAGTAATGCAGGGAGGGAGCTGTCTCAGACTTCACCATCCTCCCGCCCCCTCACCCACACACCATTCACTGGCTGGGACATGGGGGAAGTCAGGAGTGAGGGTCAGGCAGCTCCCCCCTGTCTGTGAAGCCAGCCTCTCACTAGTAATGCAGGGAGGGAGCTGTCTCAGACTTCACCATCCTCCCCCCCCCTCACCCACACACCATTCACTAGCTGGGACATGGGGGAAGTCAGGAGTGAGGGTCAGGCAGCTCCCCCCTGTCTGTGAAGCCAGCCTCTCACTAGTAATGCAGGGAGGGAGCTGTCTCAGACTTCACCATCCTCCCCCCCCCCCCTCACCCACACACCATTCACTAGCTGGGACATGGGGGAAGTGAGGAGTGAGGGTCAGGCCGCTCCCCCCTGTCTGTGAAGCCGGACTCTCACTAGTAATGCAGGGGGGGAGCTGTCTCAGACTTCACCATCCTCCCCCCCCCCCTCACCCACACACCATTCACTGGCTGGGACATGGGGGAAGTCAGGAGTCAGGGTCAGGCAGCTCCCCCCTGTCTGTGAAGCCAGCCTCTCACTAGTAATGCAGGGAGGGAGCTGTCTCAGACTTCACCATCCTCCACCCCCCTCACCCACACACCATTCACTGGCTGGGACATGGGGGAAGTCAGGAGTGAGGGTCAGGCAGCTCCCCCCTGTCTGTGAAGCCAGCCTCTCACTAGTAATGCAGGGAGGGAGCCGTCTCAGACTTCACCATCCTCCCCCCCCCCTCACCCACACACCATTCACTAGCTGGGACATGGGGGAAGTCAGGAGTGAGGGTCAGGCAGCTCCCCCCTGTCTGTGAAGCCAGCCTCTCACTAGTAATGCAGGGAGGGAGCTGTCTCAGACTTCACCATCCTCCCCCCCCCTTCACCCACACACCATTCACTGGCTGGGACATGGGGGAAGTCAGGAGTGAGGGTCAGGCAGCTCCCCTCTGTCTGTGAAGCCAGCCTCTCACTAGTAATGCAGGGAGGGAGCTGTCTCAGACTTCACCATCCTCCCCCCCCCCCTCACCCACACACCATTCACTAGCTGGGACATGGGGGAAGGCAGGAGTGAGGGTCAGGCAGCTCCCCCCTGTCTGTGAAGCCAGCCTCTCACTAGTAATGCAGGGAGGGAGCTGTCTCAGACTTCACCATCCTCCCCCCCCCCTCACCCACACACCATTCACTGGCTGGGACATGGGGGAGGGGAGGAGTGAGGGTCAGGCAGCTCCCCCCTGTCTGTGAAGCCAGCCTCTCACTAGTAATGCAGGGAGGGAGCTGTCTCAGACTTCACCATCCTCCCCCCCCCCCCCTCACCCACACACCATTCACTGGCTGGGACATGGGGGAATTCAGGAGTGAGGGTCAGGCAGCTCCCCCCTGTCTGTGAAGCCAGCCTCTCACTAGTAATGCAGGGAGGGAGCTGTCTCAGACTTCACCATCCTCCCCCCCCCCCTCACCCACACACCATTCACTAGCTGGGACATGGGGGAAGTCAGGAGTGAGGGTCAGGCAGCTCCCCCCTGTCTGTGAAGCCAGCCTCTCACTAGTAATGCAGGGAGGGAGCTGTCTCAGACTGGTATCAGGGATAGGGCACTGAGTGCAGGAAGATCACAACACCCCTGGTATCAGGAATAGGGCACAGGTTCTAGTCATATTGACTGATCACATTACTTTTTTTGTCAACTACCAACAGTTTCCATTTCCCATCCCCCCAACCATCACCTCAGTTGGAACCTTGGTAACATCAATAGATAAGAGGGCAGCCAGCCAATAGGAATACATATTTATTCCTAACTGACCTTTACTGACCTGGAAAGTGTCAATAATTTGTATCATTTTCTGTTAGTGTTCCTGAATTTCCATTTCCATTTCCCATCCCCCCAACCATCACCTCAGTGGGAACCTGGTTAACATCAATAGATAAGAGGGCAGCCAGCCAATAGGAACACATATTCATTCCTAACTGACCTTTACTGACCTGGAAAGTGTCAATTTGTATCATTTTCAGTTAGTGCGCACTAACTCGAGTTGGTGTGCACTAACTGGGAGTTAGTGCGCACTAACTCCCGTTAGTGCGCACTAACACGATTTAACGATTTTTAACGATAAATCGTTAGAATTTCTATTGTATTGTGTTCTATAACGATTTAAGACGATATTAAAATTATCAGACGATAATTTTAATCGTTAACAAATGATTCATATCCCTAGTATCGCTGAGTCCCGAGCTAAGGTGGCCACCGGCGCAGAGAGAGAACGGGGAAAGCCTCGTGGAGGGACCAGGAAGTGATTTCACTTCCGAGCCTAAATGCAAAGCAGAAGGAGGAACAGCAGGGGAGACGCCGCAAAATTCTGAATACCCTGAGGGTCAACAACCCAGGAGTACTGCTGCGGTATTGGTGGAGAGTGGAGAGGAGGCAGCGAGAGTGAGCCGTTCAGCTCAAGGAAACATCGAGGAGCCGGGTGCTTAAACCGTAGCAAGTACAAACAGGGATCCTGGGAGTACTCAGTTTGTGGGCCCCCCCTCCCCGACCATCTGTCGTGACCCTTGACAATCTGTGGGATATGATGGCTGGGTTATCGTCTAAAGTGAGGACTTTAAATTTGAAATGAGATCAGACCACCTTCAAACAACAACAGGAGTTGGATGAGACTCAACGGAAAGTAGGAAATATATTGGACAGAGTTTCTGATCTGGAAAAAAAAAGATAAGAAGACTCAGGAATTTAAAGCGGTGGTTGCTAAAGACAGAGAGATGCTTGCTCGACGTCTAGAACAGCTAGAAAATAATGCAAAAAATATGAATATACGAATATTGAATTTTCCCAGAATCATAGGGGAAATTCCCTTTGTGACTCTTAAAAGATTTCTTCAGGAAGGCGTGGGATTTACAGATGAGGAAATGCCTGGAATTAACACATGTTATTTTTTGCCTAGATCTAGGAATTTGAATAGAGAGCCAAATGAGCAGTTGCAATCTAATTTGACTAATTTGCTTGAAAATTCAGATATGGTAGTGCTTGATAAGGGTACGCTCTTGGTTTCTTTATTATCTACCTATGATGTTAATAAAATTATGAAAACTTATTTTAGAAAATTCCCAGTAAAATTTTTGGATATTTCTAATAAAATTTTTCCTGATTTGGCTTTAGTTACTCAGGTGAGACGGAAGAACTTTCTTTCATTTCGACAAGAAGTGATTGATTTGGGTTTCACGTTTTTGTGATGTTTTCCATGTAAATGCCTGGTAAAAAAGAGAGATGAATGTTATATATTCTTTTCTCCAGATCAATTGAAGATATTTATAGATTCAAAGAAACCCAGCACATCTACCCCAGTATTGTAATAAATTATAGAAAACCAGGTATTGCTATGCCAGCCATCTAGTTTTTCTTTTGTTTTTGAATTATTATATTTACCTAAATGATAACTCCTAAACAATCTGCCTCTCATTTTGAATAATTGATAGTAAAAGATAAGGTAAATGTTTATGGATATAAGTTTATTATTATTTATCTTTATCTAAAGAATATGCTAAGATTATTTAGATTTCTAAATAACTGGAAGTTTTCATGTAAGACCTGATATTTCTGCCACAAACGTTTTGTTTGATTTGTAAAATTGAAAAGCTGATAAATTTAAAAAAATAAAAATAAAAAAAAAAGACCCCCAACGCTGCATGCATTCCAAAGTATAAGTGACCAAGGGGTGTATATTCAAGGCATAAAGCTGAGGGAGGTCAATGGATAAGTAGTACCCTCCTGGTTTCAGCCTTCGAGATTGGTTGATTAAGTTGACCTTTCTGTTCTAGAGTAAGTTGAGGTATCTCTATACTATCGCAAAAGTGTCGACACTTATCGGTGTCCCTGGGTTCGGCAGAATATAGAGTGCCATAGTAGTACCGAATAGGGATGTGAATCGTTTTAGGACGATTAAAATTATCGTCCGATAATTTTAATATCGTCTTAAACCGTTATGGAACACAATACAATACAGATTCTAACGATTTATCGTTATAAATCGTTAGAATCGTGAGCCGGCACACTAAAACCCCCTAAAACCCACCCCCGACCCTTTAAATTAAATCCCCCACCCTCCCGAACCCCCCCCCCCAATAACTTAAATAACCTGCGGGTCCAGCGGCGGTCCGGAACGGCAGCGGTCCGGAACGGGCTCCTGCTCCTGAATCTTGTCGTCTTCAGCCGGCGCCATTTTCCAAAATGGCGCCGAAAAATGGCGGCGGCCATAGACGAAAAAGATTGGACGGCAGGAGGTCCTTCCGGACCCCCGCTGGACTTTTGGCAAGTCTCGTGGGGGTCAGGAGGCCCCCCACAAGCTGGCCAAAAGTTCCTGGAGGTCCAGCGGGGGTCAGGGAGCGATTTCCCGCCGCGAATCGTTTTCGTACGGAAAATGGCGCCGGCAGGAGATCGACTGCAGGAGGTCGTTCAGCGAGGGTTCCGGCGCCTCGCTGAACGACCTCCTGCAGTCGATCTCCTGCCGGCGCCATTTTCCGTACGAAAACGATTCGCGGCGGGAAATCGCTCCCTGACCCCCGCTGGACCTCCAGGAACTTTTGGCCAGCTTGTGGGGGGCCTCCTGACCCCCACGAGACTTGCCAAAAGTCCAGCGGGGGTCCGGAAGGACCTCCTGCCGTCCAATCTTTTTCGTCTATGGCCGCCGCCATTTTTCGGCGCCATTTTGGAAAATGGCGCCGGCTGAAGACGACAAGATTCAGGAGCAGGAGCCCGTTCCGGACCGCTGCCGTTCCGGACCGCCGCTGGACCCGCAGGTTATTTAAGTTATTTGGGGGGGGGGGTTGGGGAGGGTGGGGGATTTAATTTAAAGGGTCGGGGGTGGGTTTTAGGGGGTTTTAATGTGCCGGTTTTTCGATTTTTCGATTTTTCGATTTTTAACGATTTTTAACGATTTTTCACGATATTTTACCCCCCCAAACGGCAACAATACGATTCCCTCCCCCTCCCAGCCGAAATCGATCGTTAAGACGATCGAGGACACGATTCACATCCCTAGTACCGAAAGACCTGCAAAACCCTGGGAGGGTCAGTTACCAACTGTCCCGTAGGGGATTTTAGGGCCGCCACAAAGGCCGAGGCTCACCGGGCTCGAATTAAATTGGCCATTATTTTGCCCGGCTTATTCCCCATTTGGAAGAGCTTATGCTGATAATATAAAACACTTTTCTTCGCCCTCTGGTGTAACAGAGAGTTAAGCGCGCTTTGCACCGAGATATACTGGGTTCTATGAGCCGAAGTATTATCAGAAATCAAAGTTTGTTTAGCCTTTGAAGTTGCGTGCTTAACGCAAGAATCCGTTTAGCTAGCATTTTCTTCCGATGTGCCACATAGGATATAATCTCCCCCCTCATGACTGCCTTCGAAGCGTACCAATATAACACTGGGTCCCCTGTATGCTGCAAATTATGAGAGGCATATTCCTTCCAGTGAGTCTGAATATGTGCCTGAAACTCAGCATCACCATACAGATAATATGGATATCTCCAATGAAACATTGTAGGTCTGCCCCCTGACCAGGTAAGTTCCACCCAAATAGGGGCATGGTCTGAGAGAATGATATCATCGATGCCCGCATTAGTGAGTTGGGAGAATAGTTTGCTACCCAGCAAAATGTAGTCGAGGCGAGAGTATGTGGCGTGTGCCCTGGACAGATGCGTAAAATCAGTGGCTGTAGGATTCAAGGTATGCCAGGCATCCAATAAATCCAATTCCTGTTCAAGCAGGGAAAAGGGTTTACCCCAATGACCTCTCCCTTTTCCAACATCTCCTCCCTTATCCAACTGAGGGTCCCTGATAGTGTTGAAATCCCCCCGGTCAAGAAGGCCCAAGTTCATATAAGGCACTAAATGATCATGGATGGTCTGAAAAAAGGACAAGGGTGGATTGTTGGGTGCATATAAGTTACACAGCACGAACGGGCGCTGAAAAAGCTCTGCTATTAATATAATATATCGACCCTGAGGATCTTTACTTTCAAGTTTAACAGAAAGAGGCAATCGCTTATGTATGAGAATAGTGACTCCAGCAGATTTAGTAGTGGCTGATGCAAAATGTACTGACCCCACCCAGTCGCGGCATAATTTCTGGTGCTCCACATCCATGAGATGTGTCTCTCTCCTGAAGAAACACCACATCCGCGGATTTTTTCTTTAGGAGCGAGAAAATTTTCGACCGTTTAATTGGTGAGTTAATACCACAAATATTCCAAGAAATCAAGCGGACATGTTGCTTAGCCAGCATCTAGTACCTCAGAGAAAAAAATGAGAAAGATGAAATGATCTTGAGAGACAGGGAACCTCCCAGCTAAGATCCCTGCACAGCCCACCTCTGGCTCCCGGGCCACAAATAGTATAACAGCATAAGTATCTAAACCCACATCACAGTATGTGAACCTATCTATACAAACAAATAAACCCCAACCCTCCCCCACCCTCTCCTCCCTTCCCCCCCCCTGAAGATAGTGAAAAACACATCCCCACAACCTAAGTGAGATCACCCGAATGCATACCATTCCCTACCCCCCAACCCAGCCCAACCAGGCCCCCCGATATTCGAACAGTATAAACCGTGAGCCATACGAGTCACATGCAACAGGAAAATTAAGAAATAACAGGTACATTCCCCCCCACACACATAGAGAACGCAACTCAGCCCCCGGGCCGTATACACTAAAGCAGAGTAAGACTGTGCCCCTTAGAATAGAACGCTAGTATGGCACAAAAAAAACAAACCCAATGTTTCAAACAATCCAACTGTATGAAAAAAGAACAAAGTAAACCCATGGAGCAGGAGTGTCGCCTGCATGTTTTCCACTGCCACAGCTTGGGCAGCGGGAAAAGCACTGGATGCAGCACTGATTTAAGAAGCCTCTAGTTCTTTGAATCTTGCCAGAGAAATGAGCTGGAGCAGCAAGAGGCACAGTAGTCTTTACAGTTACTTCAGGTAACTTACCTCTGTTATGATTATTGGTGTTTGGGTGGATCCTTGGACACTGTGGTATCTGACCACGCTCACGGGGGGTAGTCCCATGAGAGACCACGGTGTCAGGCTAGACTCTGGACATACAAACACAGATTGAATCTTTATTTAAACAGTTTTGGAAAGCACCAGATGTGGCAGTAGTGAGTGGTAGATGTTGAGCCCAGCTGGGCAAGTATCCCACAGGACGCTGGAACAGCGGATCCCCTGCTTGGTTGTGCTGTAGTGGAAAGAGACAGAGTTATGAGTGCACAGTGAGAAATACACAGAGTCCCAGGTAGAATAGGAGAAGATCCGAGACAGGGAGAGCAGGCCCTCGAGGAGCGGGGAGAGCAGGGAGACTCAGTGGTCTTGTACTCACATAGCGGTACCACTAGACAAGAGGTCTGGCACAGGAACAGAGGGCAGGCCCTCGTGGAGCGAGTACCTGGTTCCAGGGAAGTAGTACTGTGGAATAGATGGTAGTTGTACTCACAGATGGATACTGTTAATGAAGTCTTCCAAGTAGAAAGGATTGTAGATGCAGGCAGCGACTCAGGGAACATGGGCCCTCAAGGAGCGAGTACCGGTTTCCTGATAGCACCTGAAAGAAGCAGAAGAGGCCCCCGAGGAGCAGGTACCCCTTTAGCAGTAAGAGTTCCAGAAAACACTGGAGTGGCAGAGTAGCTTCGGTACGGAGAGCGAATCCCATCCATAGTAATCTCAGTTGTTGTGAACTCGATTAGCTAGCAAAAGAGGTAGGCTTAAATATCCAGACAGCGTGACGTCATCTCAGGGGGACATCGCTGAGGTTCGCGCCAATGAGGAAATAAAGATGAGGGTGGCGTGCGCGCGCGCGATCTATGGTACCTTGGAGGAGCATAGCGGGAAGCAACTCCAAAGCCGGTCCGGGGATGCCGAAGAGGTCGGCAGACAGACACCGCGGCAGCCAGTAGTCCGAGATGAGCAGGAAGAGCCGCAAGAAGACTAAGGTAGACTTGGCGAAGCCATCGCAGACCAACGGTCGCAACACTTTCCTCATAGGGGAGCTGTTCTATCCCCTTTATCATTTTCGATGCCCTTCTCTGTACCTTCTCCATTGCAACAATATCTTTTATGAGATGTGGCGACCAGAATTGTACACAGTATTCAAGATGCGGTCTCACCATGGAGCGATACAGAGGCATTATGATATTTTCATTTTATTCACCATTCCCTTCCTAATAATTCCTAACATTCTGTTTGCTTTTTTGACTGCTGCAGCACACTGAGCTGACGATTTCAATGTGTTATCCACTATGACGCCTAGATCTCTTTCCTGTGTGGCAGCTCCTAATATGGAACCTAACATCATTGAACTATAGAACAGGTTATTTTTCCCTATATGCACTTATCCATATTAAATTTCATCTGCCATTTGGGTGCCCAATTATCCAGTCTCACAAGGTCCTCCTGCAATTTATCGTAATCCGCTTGTAATTTAACTACTCTGAATAATTTTGTATCATCTGCAAATTTGATTACTTCACTCGTCATATTCTTTTCCAGATCATTTATAAATATATTGTAAAGCACGGGTCCCAGTACAGATCCCTGAGGCACTCCACTGCCCACCCTCCTCCACTAAGAAAATTGTCCATTTACTGCTACTCTCTGTTTCCTGTCTTTTAACCAGTTTTTAATAGGGATGTGAATCGTTTTCCATATCGTCTTAACGATAGAAATCGTGTGGCAGGGCAAGAAAATCGTCTTAGGCACGATTTTTTAGTTAAAAAATCGTTAAAAATCGTTTTTTCCGATTAGTGCGCACTAACTCGAGTTAGTGCGCACTAACTGAAAATGATACAATTTGACACTTTTCAGGTCAGTTAAGGTCAGTTTAGGAATGAATATGTATTCCTATTGGCTGCCCTCTTATTTATTCATGTTACCAAGTTTCCTACTGACAGTATATGGGGGATGGGAAATGGAAACAGTTGGTAGCTTGACAAAACAAGTAATGTGATCAGTCAATGTGACTAGAACTTGTGCCCTAACCCTGATACCAGGGGTATTGTGATCTTCCTGCACACAGTGCCCTATCCCTATTAATACCAGGAGTGTTGTGATCTTCCTGCACACAGTACCCTATCCCTAATACCAGGGGTGTTGTGATCTTCCTGCACACAGTGCCCTATTCCTGATACTGGGGGTGTTGTGATCTTCCTGCACACAGTGCCCTATTCCTGATACCAGGGGTGTTGTGATCTTCTTGCACACATCCCGGTATCAGGGATAGGGCACTGCATGCAGGAAGATCACAACACTCCTGGTATTAATAGGGATAGGGCACTGCATGCAGGAAGATCACAACACTCCTGGTATTAATAGGGATAGGGCACTGCATGCAGGAAGATCACAACACCCCTGGTATCAGGGATAGGGCACTGTGTGCAGGAAGATCACAATACCCCGGAGGAGTGAGGGTCAGGCAGCTCCCCCCTGTCTGTGAAGCCAGCCTCTCACTAGTAATGCAGGGAGGGAGCTGTCTCAGACTTCACCATCCTCCCCCCCCCTCACCCACACACCATTCACTAGCTGGGACATGGGGGAAGTCAGGAGTGAGGGTCAGGCAGCTCCCCCTGTCTGTGAAGCCAGCCTCTCACTAGTAATGCAGGGAGGGAGCTGTCTCAGACTTCACCATCCTCCCCCCCCCCCCTCACCCACACACCATTCACTAGCTGGGACATGGGGGAAGTCAGGAGTGAGGGTCAGGCAGCTCCCCCCTGTCTGTGAAGCCAGCCTCTCACTAGTAATGCAGGGAGGGAGCTGTCTCAGACTGGTATCAGGGTTAGGGCACTGTGTGCAGGAAGATCACAACACTCCTGGTATTAATAGGGATAGGGCACTGTAAGAGATGACTGTAGTAGATTGAATAAAGATCTGATGTTTCTGCTCTCCTCACACCAAACAAAAACAACACACAAGCAGAGAAGCCCTTCTTACAAAGCTGAGCTAGTGAGTTAAGTAGGAGGAAAAGTAAACATACTTGTGCCAGTGTGGCTACTTAAAAATACACTTACCAACAATCAATTACATATATTTGAACTGTGTACAGTTCCAGCCAGGACCACCTTTCTAAAATGCACAGTGATTGGCAAATTCAACATGCACTAGCATTTCAGGTGCCTGCTAACAAAATAATAAACAAACAAGTTCTAGTCACGTGAGTGCTGATCATTACATTACTTTTTTTGTCAAGCTTCCAACTGTTTCCATTTCACATCCCCCCAACCATTACCTCAGTATTAGCCTTGGTAACATCAATAGATAAGAGCACAGCCAGCCAATAGGAATACATACATACATATTCATTCCTAAGTGACCTTTACTGACCTGGGAAGTGTGAACACTTTGTTTCATTTTCTGTTGGTGTTCGTTAGTTTCCAGTTCCATTTCCCATCCCCCCAACCATCACCTCAGTGGTAACCTTGGTAACATCAATAGATAAGAGGGCAGCCAGCCAATAGGAACACATATTCATTCCTAACTGACCTTCAGTGACCTGGAAAGTGTTTATTTGTATCATTTTCAGTTAGTGCGCACTAAATCGAGTTAGTGCGCCCCTAACGGGAGTTAGTGCGCACTAAATCGAGTTAGTGCGCACTAACACGATTTAACGATTTTTAACGATAAATCGTTAGAATTTCTATTGTATCGTGTTCTATAACGATTTAAGATGATATAAACATTATCGGACGATAATTTTAATCGTTGAAAAACGATTCACATCCCTAGTTTTTAATCCATGAAAGGACATCTCCATCTATCCCATGACTTTTTACGTTTCCTAGAAGCCTCTCATGAGGAACTTTATCAAATGCCTTCTGAAAATCCAAATATACTACATCTACTGGTTCACCTTTATCTACATGTTTATTAACTCCTTCAAAAAAGTGAAGCAGATTTGTGAGGCAAGAGTTGCCTTGGGTAAAGCCATGCTGGCTTTGTTCCATTAAACTATGTCTTTCTATATGTTCTGTGATTTTGATCTTTAGAACACTTTCCGCTATTTTTCCTGGCAGTGGAGTCAAAATCATCATCAAAAGATTTTTCCAGTTTAGGTATGACTTTGACATCCTCCTCAGTAAAGACAGTGGAACAAATTCATTCAGTAATTCTGCTATTTCCTAGTCTTCCCTGAGAACTCATTTTACCCATCAATTATCTAGTAGCCCAGCTGACTCCCTCACAGGTCAAATGTATTTGAAAAAGTTTTAATCACTTGTTGATACCTCTATTGAAAGCTTCTTTCCCTCATCCCCTCCCTCAGCCTTCCCTCCCCTTCCTGCAGGCTTGATACCCCTCAAGTCAAGCTACTACTTCTCGTTATTTTTCTGGTTCTTCCAAGTTATTCTTCCAAGTTGTCGATTCCCTGTTCAATGTAAGACAATTGTTGTCATTGTTCGCATGCTTGTTGAATGTAAACCGAACTGATAAGTAACCCTGTTACTTGAAGTTCGGTATATAAAAGCTATAAGTAAATAAATAAATAATAAATAAATTCTCTCTTAAAATATTAAATTACCTTTTTTCCTCATTTCTGTTTTCTTTCCATTTTTTAAAAGATGTCCTTTTGGCCTTAACTACAACTTTCACTTCAATAGTAAATCACAATGGCAATTCTATGACTTCCTTCCTTTAATGCTTGGGATACATTTTTTCTGGGTCTTAAGGATGGTCATTTTAAACAATGTCAATGCTTCTTAAAAGTTTAAATCTTGTATATTGCTCATTTTATTTTTTTTTCTAACAAATTTTCTCATTTTATCATAGTCTATTTTTTTATAGCTCAATGCTACTGCAGTAGTTTTCTTAGTAGTCACCCTTCATTGATTATGTCAAATTAAATTACATTATAATCACTGTTGCAAAGGGGATCCATGACCTTTATCTCTTGCACCAGTTCATGCATTCGACTGAGAGCTAGATCAGATGTGATTCCTCCTTAGCTCCATGACTATTGTCTTCATGAAGCAGTCATTGATGACATCTAGAAACTCTAATTACCTTGAATATTCTGATGTAACATTTACTCCATCAATACTTGGGTAATTGAAGTCTCCCTTTATTATTGTATGCCCATCTTACTAGCCAGTCTGATGTTTGTTAGTATTTTACACTCTGTTTGCTTATCTTGGCCAGCCCAGCTGCAGTATATCGCACTACTATACTCTTCGCTTTTACCTTTGGAATTTCTATCCATAAGGATTACAGAGAGAAGATTGTTTCTTGAAAAACTTGTATCCTTCTTGACTGTATGCCATCCTTAACACACAGTGGCACCTTCCACCTATATTCACTATCCTGTCCGCCAATAGCCTTTGCCCTCACTATGTCACAGGGGCTATCGGTTCCATTGGGCAGCCCCTGTCACATGGTAGGAGCAATGGACGGCGGTGCCATCTTGTGCTGTTACCATGTAAAGGGGCCGACCAATGGCACTGGTAGCCCCTATGACATAGTAAGGGCTAAGGCTATCGGCACCATTTTTAATACTGGCAGCCGACGGCCGGAGTGCAGGATATGGCTCCAGGACCCCCGCTGGACCACCAGGGACTTTTGGCAAGTCTTGGGGGGGGTCAGGAGTCCCTAAAGATGGCTCCGGCCATCCATTGCTCCTACCATGTGACAGGGGCCGACCAATGGCACCGGTAGCCCCTGTGACATAGTGAGGGCAAAGTCTATCGGCACCATTTTGAATACTGGCAGCCGACAGCCCGAGTGCAGGAGATCGCTCCAGGCTCCCGCTGGACCACCAGGGACATTTGGTAAGTCTTGAAGGGGGGGGGGGGGGTCAGGAAGGTGGGGAGTTTATTTGTTAGATACGTTGTATTCATGGGGGTTCGCCATACATTTTGTGACCCCACGAATACAATGAATAGGGACATATTGCAAATTGCCAATAAGTCAAAAACAAATGCACACCCCTAATATTTACATTTCTATTTTTATATAAACCCACAACCTGCTTATTCGCAGGTGATACAGTCAGTTTGGAGCAATTTTTATCTGTATGCCCTGTATTTGAATATATCTGGGCTTTTCCATCATTTATAACCATCGCGCTATCAGGATATTCTACCTTGCTTGGTATGTCAGTATCCGTTGAAGGTACCTCCCTCCAAACCATGTACTGCTGTCAGCTATCTCCCATGTTCTAGTTTGAAAGCTGCTCTAGCTCCTTTTTAAAAATTAGTGCCAACAGCCTGGTTCCACTCTGGTGAAATGGAGCCGATCTCATGGAATTAAGATCCCCTTTCCCCATAATATTCTCCAGTACCTAGGAAATCGAAAACCCTCTTCCCTACACCTTCTTACCTATGCATTTAGATTCTAGAGCTCAGCCTGCCTCTAGGGTCCTGTGCATGGAATGGGAAGAATTTCTAAGGATGCAACCTTGGAAATTTGGAAGTTCAATTTCCTACCTAAGGGCCTAAATTTAGCCTCCAGAACCTCCCCCTTACACCTTTCTAGGAAGGAGAGTATCGGAGAAAGGAAGAAAAGTATAGGTTGGATGGGTAGAGACAGATGAGAAAGGGGCAACTAAGGGGTACAAAAGTAGGTTATCATAAAGAGAAGGATGTAGTATGAAAGGAAGTAAAGGACATGAAAGGAACTGAGACAAAAAAAAAAGAAAAAACAATGAAAAGGAGACATGGAAGAGAATAGAAAAACAGTTATCTGGACACATATAGGTCTATTTTCAAAAGAATTTGCTGTGTTCGGCAGTCCATGGGCTGCCCCATGAACTGCCTCACTTACCTCCTCCGGCTGACCGCCCTGGTTACTGTCTGAAGGGGAGAATGCCATCGGTCACCCATGTGGCACGACACTACCAACAATGTGTGCAACACTTCCAGAGATTTAAAGGAACCGTGGTGGGAAAGTCCTTGCAAACCCTAGAGATGAAGTCATTTGCACAGCCCTATATAAGGGCAAATCCTTAGAAGCAACTCACCTCAGCAAAAGATCCAGCTAATTCCTAAGTAGTGTCTGTTGCTTCCCAGCATTCCAGCCTTGTCTTCAGTCTTCGTTCCAGCTTATCTAATATCCTCATCCAGTTTACTTGGTTTGTCTTCTGTCTTTGTCTCCATTTGCTTCATCCACATTACCTGTCTATTCTTGCTTTCATCTGCCCATCCTGCCAATAAGAACATAAGAACATAAGAAATTGCCATACTGGGTCAAACCAAAGGTCCATCAAGCCCAGCATCCTGTTTCCAACAGTGTCCACTCCAGGCTACAAGTACCTGGCAAGTACCCAAAAACTAAGTATATCCCACGCTACTGATGCCACTAATAGCAGTGGCTATTTTCTAAGACAACTTGATTAATAGCAGGTAATGGACTTCTCCTCCAAGAACTTATTTTAACCTTTTTTAAACCCAGCTACACTACCTGCACTAATCACATTCCCTGGCAACAAATTCCAGAGTTTGTTTGTTGAGTGAAAAAACTTTTTCTCTGATTAGTTTTAAATGTGCTAAATGCTAACTTAATGGAATGCCCCTATTCTTTTTATTATTTGTAAGCATAAATAACCGATTCACATTAACCCATTTTAGATCTTTCATGATTTGAAAGACCTCTATCATATATCTCTTCAGCCATCTCTTCTCCAAGCTAAACAGCCCTAATCTCTTTAGTCTTTCATCATAGGGGAGTTGTGCCATCCTCTTTATCATTTTGGTCACCCTTCTCTGTACCTTCTAAATCACAACTATATCTTTCTTGAAGTAACTGTCCTTCTTCTTCTCCCTCGGATAGATACCTGGTTTTACCTAAGCCTGGATCTCAGATATGATTTAAACTGCCTGCTCTGACCCTTGCCTAGATCCCAAACACATCTGACTGTCACCTGCCTACAATCTAGCTTACCACTGACCTTCACCCTTGACATCAGCAGAGACCCCACCTAAGTCCTGCAGGCCCCAGCACCCAAACACTTAACCTAAAGGGGAACTTGCCTTGGTCTGATATAGGTAAAGGTCCTGATGGATCTCTGCTTCACCTGGGTCTGCCTGTTGACAGTGGGAAGCTGCAGGGCTCCTCCCTACAGCTAGATCCAATCCTGCCTTGGTCCAAGGGTCCACAGATACAACAGTGTTTAGCTGGCTAAGAAGTTAAACTAATATGGGTGGAATTATTCGTGACCAGCAAAAAGGGACCACAAATATACAATCACATTAATGAGAGTTTTTTATATAATTTACTCAATACAAATCTTCATTTATTAACTTACATGATACCTCATAAAAAAAAACACATTCACATCTCATTCATACATTAAAATCAACCATACATCTGGAAAAATACCTGAACAATATGTAATAAATACATGTATATGGTATAAACATAAGAACATAAGAACATGCCATACTGGGTTAGGCCGAGTGTCCATCAAGCTCAGCATCCTGTTTTCAACAGTGGCCAATCCAGGCCATAAGAAACCTGGCAAGTACCCAAAAACTAAGTCTATTTCCTGATACCATTGCTCGTAATGGCAGTGGCTATTTTCTAAGTCAAATTAATTAATAGCAGGTAATGGACTTCTCCTCCAAGAACTTATCCAATCCTTTTTTAAACACAGCTATACTATGTCCTCTGGCAAAAAATTCCAGAGTTTGTGTGTTCTGTGAAGAACTTTCTCCAATTAGTTTTAAATGTGCCACATGCTAACTTCATGGAGTGCCCCCCAGTCTTACTATTATCTGAAAGACTAAATAACCGATTCACATCTACCCGTTCTAGACCTCTCATGATTTTAAACACCTCTATCGTATCCCCCCTCAGCCATCTCTTCTCCAAGCTGAAAAGTCCTAACCTCTTTAGTCTTAAGTCTTTCCTCAAAGGGGAGCTGTTCCATTCCCCTTATCATTTTGATTGCCCTTTTCTGTACCTACCTTCTCCTTCGCAACTATATCTTTTTTGAGATGCGGCGACCAGAATTGCACACAGTATTCAAGGTGCGGTCTCACCATGGAGCGATACAGAGGCATTATGACATTATCCGTTTATTCACCATTCCCTTTCTAATAATTCAGAGCATTCTGTTTGCTTTTTTGACTGCCGCAGCACACTGACCGATGATTTCAGTGTGTTATCCACTATGACGCCTAGATCTCTTTCTTGGGTGGTAGCTCCTAAGATGGAAGCTAACATTGTGTAACTATAGCATGGGTTATCTTTTCCTATATGCTTCACCTTGCACTTATCCACATTAAATTTCATCTGCCATTTGGATGCCCAATTTTCCAGCTTGCCAAGGTCTTCCTGCAATTTATCACATTCTGCTCTTGATTTAACTACTTTGAACAGTTTTGTATCATCCGCAAATTTGATTACCTCACTTGTCGTATTTCTTTCCAGATCATTTATAAATATATTGAAAAGTAAGGGTCCCAATATAGATCCCTGAGGCACTCCACTGCCTACTTCCTTCCACTGAGAAAATTATCCATTTAATCCTACTCTCTCTTTCCTGTCTTTTAGCCAGTTTGTAATCCATGAAAGGACATCACCACTGTACCATGACTTTTTACTTTTCTTAGAAGCCTATCATGAGGAACTTTAGCAAATGCCTTCTGAAAATCCAAGTACACTACATCTACCGGTTCACCTTTATCCACATGTTTATTAACTCCTTCAAAATGTGAAGCAGATTTGTGAGGCAAGACTTGCCTTGGGTAAAGCCTTGATGACTTTGTTCCATTAAACCATGTCTTTCTATATGTACTGTGATTTTGATGCTTAGAACACTTTCCACTATTTTTCATGGCACTGAAGTCAGGCTAACCCTTCTGTAGTTTCCCAGATCACCCTGGAACCCTTTTTAAATATTGGTGTTATATTAGCTATCCTCCAGTCTTCAGGTACAATGGATGATTTTAATGATAGGTTACAAATTTTTACTAATAGGGCTGAAATTTCATTTTTTAGTTCCTTCAGAACCCTGGCGTGTATACCATCCGGTCCAGGTGATTTACTACTCTTCAATTTTTCAATCAGGCCTACCACATCTTCTAGGTTCACAATGATTTGTTTCAGTCCATCTGAATCATTACCCATGAAAACCTTCTCCGGAACAGGTATCTCCCCAACATACTCTTTAGTAAACACCAAAGCAAAGAAATCATTTAATCTTTCCGCAATGGCCTTATCTTCTCTAAGTTCACCTTTAACCCCTCGATCATCTAACGGTCCAACTGACTCCCTCACAGGCTTTTTGCTTCGGATATATTTAAAAATGTTTTTATTGTGAGTTTTTTCCTCTACGGCCAACTCCTTTTCAAATTCTCTCTTAGCCTGTCTTATCAATGTCTTACATTTAACTTGCCAACGCTTATGCATTATCCTATTTTCTTCTATTGGATCCTTCTTCCAATTTTTGAATGAAGATCTTTTGGATAAAATAGCTTCTTTCACCTCCCCTTTTAACCATGCCGGTAATCGTTTTGCCTTCTTTCCACCTTTTTTAATGTGTGGAATACATATGGACTGTGCTTCTAGGATGGTATTTTTTAACAATGACCATGCCTCTTGCACACTTTTTATATTTGTAGCTGCAACAAAGCATATATGTTCTTTATATCTCACATATATGTAAATGACAATTTATTGCATATGTATTCTTTATGTTCCCTTTTAAACAATTTCTTCCTACTACCAACTACAATGTTATTTCCTCATCAAGATCTTATTTATTAAAGACTTTTTATTTAAAGTTCTTTTCTCATCTATTTCCAACAATACTGTTCACACATTCACATTGGATCCTTTAATTGCACCTCCTCTACTATGTTATTTGCTCATTTAATTCTTTTTCATTAAAGGATTTTTTCATCAAGTTCTTTTCTTATGTCTTTCTCACAATGTCGTTCTCATATTCGCATAAATTCCTCTTTATATTCCTGATTCCTCTTCACATTCTCTACAAGGGCCCTTTAGAGGTACAGTCATTTTTTTATGTTAGAGATTCCATGGACTTTATTGTAGCACTTAATTCATTGACTGATGTTCAACCACAAAGCTTGTTAGTTACAGCAGATATTACATCTCTGAACACGAGTATACCACAAGCTGAAGCTATTACTATCATTAATGAATCTTTGTCTATTTTAGAGGTACCAGTTAAGAGACGTTTGGTATTCATGTAGTTAGTGAATTTGGTGATTAAACATAGTTGTTTTTTATTTGAAGCTGTATTCTATAACCAAATTAGAGGTATTACAATGGGTTCACCTCTAGCTCTGTCTGTGGATGGACTGTATGTCTCTCGTGTTGCGCCCGTCGGTCGCAGGCAGCTGTGACCTCTCATACTCTTTTTTCCCTGCACCATCAATCATTGGGAGAATGGTGGCCTCTGCCAACCAACACTGACTTCCCCAGTGCCCCTGGGACAGCATGGGTGCTGCCGACTGCCATCTTAATTCCGGTATCACCTAGGCGCGTGTGCACGTGCAGGGCCTCCTTATGAATACGTGACGGCACGACCATCGGGGGCGTCCCCTCCCGATGATGTCAACACCATTAGTGTACTTATATGGACTGGACCATTGCTAAGATGAGTTAGCAAGTATTTGTCTTGCTTGTTAAATCCGCTCTAACTTGGATCTTCTGTTCCAGACTATCCTCCTGGCAATTGGACGCTCTGATTACCCACTCCTTGGGGCTCTTCCGTGTCTTGGCTATCTGCTCCTTGGAGGGCCCTTCTGCCTGGGACATCCTGACCCGCTCCTTGGGTATCTCTACTGGGACTTCCTTGTATGTGTACATTCTCCAACATCTAGCATCTCTACTGAAGATTCCATGCGTACCCCATCCCTCGGGCAACTACCGTTCTTCAGACAATCCACGCTATTCTATCTGTGCCTCAGGATACTTCATCTCCTATTCTGGGTCTTCAGCCTGGTTCCTGTATAACTGACCTCTGCCTCTTTAGCTTCTACATTACAGCTTCCTCGGCATACCCTACGCTGCGGGCTACTCAGAGATATTACAACAGCCCACAGGAATTCCCGGGTGTACCCCATGCTGCGGGCCACTACCAGGACCTTCATTTATACATCATCATACTGACCACTGTATTTATTATAAGACTGAATTTATCACATTTCCTGTTCCTCGGGTTATGTTCTATCTTTCACCTTAATAATGTCTCTCTCACAGCTGTGTCCTACGTCGCTGAGACCATGCCCAACGACGGTGAGGCCACGGGGCTCCTCCCTGTGGGTGGAGACATCTCTCACCTCGGCCTGGGGTTTACCAATTCATCAAAACCATAACATCTCATTTTGAAGTACATTTTGTTTACCCTTCACATTTTTTTTTGTTTTGTTCCATTTTGGCGACATTATATTGACGATTTATTTTTTTTGTGGACAGGGTAATATAAAGAAGGTTTTCAAACGTGGATTATATGCCAATCGTGATAATATTTTAATCAAGAATGTTAGGGAGCCTTTGACTAGGATTATCTGTTCGTTACGTTATTCATCTAGAATGTCTAAGGTTAAAGAAATTGTACAAACACTTTGGCCCATATTGAAAACTTTGTCAGGTTTTAATGAAAATCCTATTTTTGCTTTCAAAAGAGGGAGAAATTTAAGAAATAGATTGGTTAGCAACCATTTGAGTCACAATAATCATTGTATCCCAAGGGGATAAGAGTGCTGTGGTGCATGTTCCATATGTCCTAATGTGTTATCCATTAAATAATTTATTCTCATCCTTATAATTTTTCTGGTAGTTATTCTTGCAGTTCCCGATGTGTTATTTATGCAATTGTGTGTGTTCTCTAATATATATATGACAAACCAAAAGAGCAATAAAGCAACGAATTATTGAGCATAAAAGTGGCATTCAGACTGCTAAGGAAAACACTCCATTGGTCCCACATTGGTTTATGATGAAACATTGTTTAGAGGATATTACGTTCTTTGTGATTAAGCAGTTATATTGCCATCAAAGGGGTGACATTTCTCGGTTGCTTCGGCAGTGGAAGCAGCGGTACATTTTTGATTGGCTTACGTTGGTACCTTCGGGATTAAATATAGTAGAATGATCAGCATTCCTATAGGGCTGTTATCGGATTCACTTATTGGCTAATCGATTATATATTCCATCATATAGTACATATGTTGTGAGTGCCACAGTTTTTATAAACTTGTGTAATCTTACGGGCATAATTGTAATGGGATTATACATACATATATATGACATTTTTGTGACTGATCTGAGTGTTTTGATTTGATGTACTGTAAATGTTGGGATGGAGTGTAGATACATAGAGGTGATGTTGATATCGCTAAGGAAATGTTTAGTAATATTGTTTAGTGATCACTTTTAATTTAGATGACATGTGATGGTTGTGACATCATTATGTTGATGTTATGTGCAGAGCCATATGTCAGCATGCCTATCAATTGATTGGATATATTTGATCATAAGTAGCATCAGATACATGTGGTACATTTCACAATGATAGCATGCTGTGAGTAAGGCTTTTGGGAAGGTTCAAGTCTGATCAGCATCTCTCGGTATAGAGAGAGATGCTGATCTGACTTGAGTTTTTGGGTATGGGTTCATGTATTGTCAGCATTAGTTGTAGTTGTGTAATGAGCTGTAATTTTGAAGTATGTCTTATTTTTTCAGTTGAAGTATCCTGAGGCACAGATAGAATTGTGGTACATTTTGATTTGTATGATTATGGAGTTAGCCTTGAAAGCATTCGGTTTGAAGAAAGTCAGTAATGAAGAGTCGGTCAGTATTTCGTTTTTTATTAGTGGTGGCTTGATCGTTTCTTAAGTATTAGTAAGCTAGCAAATATCTATTTTATTTTTAGATGGTATTGTTCCCCTGATGAAGCCTTAAAGGCAAAACGAGAGTCCTTTGTAGGGAATGTGAAGAGGAACGCTGATTTCCCCGTCGATCCCTCTAGGCACGCCTGCACGAATCTGCTTGTGATTAACTACTCTCAACAATTTTGTATCATCGTCGTATTTCTTTCCAGATCATTTATAAATATATTGAACAGTAAGGGTCCCAATACAGATCCCTGAGGCACTCCACTGCCCACTCCCTTCCACTGAGAAAATTTCCATTTAATCCTACTCTCTGTTTCCTGACTTTTAGCCAGTTTGTAATCCACAAAAGGACATCGCCACCTATCCCATGACTTTTTACTTTTCCTAGAAGCCTCTCATGAGGAACTTTGTCAAACGCCTTCTGAAAATCCAAGTATACTACATCTACCGGTTCACCTTTATCCACATGTTTATTAACGCCTTCAAAAAAGTGAAGCAGATTTGTGAGGCAAGACTTGCCTTGGGTAAAGCCATGCTGACTTTGTTCCATTAAACCATGTCTTTCTATATGTTCTGTGATTTTGATGTTTAGAACACTTTCCACTATTTTTCCTGGCACTGAAGTCAGGCTAACTGGTCTGTAGTTTCCCGGATCGCCACTGAGTTCCTCTGCCTCCTATTAACAATTGCTCCTTCAGACGTCAGAATCATGGCTCTGCTGAGTTCCTCTGCCTCCTTTTAAAACATGATCCCTTCAAGACATGACACTGGTGAGCTGTTCTGCTACCTATTCTCCAAAATCCACCTCCAATGTATGACTCCGCTGAATTCCTCTGCCTCCTATTCCCCAAAATGTATTCCTAAGGTATGACAATGCTGAGCTTTTCTGCCTCTTTGCCCCAAATGCAAAGAACATAAGAACATAAGAAAATGCCATACTGGGTCAGACCAAGGGTCCATCAAGTCCAGCATCCTGCTTCCAACAGTGGCCAATCCAGGCCACAAGAACCTAGCAAGTACCCAAAAACTAAGTCTATTCCATGTTACCATTGCTAATGGCAGTGGCTATTCTCTAGGTGAACTTAATAGCAGGTAATGGACTTCTCCTCCAAGAACTTATCCAATCCTTTTTTAAACACAGCTATACTAACTGCATTAACCACATCCTCTGTCAACAAATTCCAGCGTTTAATTGTGCATTGAGTAAAAAAGAACTTTCTCCGATTAGTTTTAAATGTGCCCCACGCTAACTTCATGGAGTGCCCCCTAGTCTTTCTACTATCCGAAAGAGTAAATAATCGATTCACATCTACCCGTTCTAGACCTCTCATGATTTTAAACACCTCTATCATATCTCCCCTCAGTCGTCTCTTCTCCAAGCTGAAAAGTCCTAACCTCCTTAGTCTTTCCTCATAGGGGAGTTGTTCCATTCCCCTTATCATTTTGGTAGCCCTTCTCTGTACCTTCTCCATCGCAATTAAATCATTTTTGAGATGCGGCGACCAGAATTGTACACAGTATTCAAGGTGCGGTCTCACCATGGAGCTATACAGAGGTATTATGACATTTTCTGTTTTATTTCACCATTCCCTTTCTAATAATTCCCAACATTCTGTTTGCTTTTTTGACTGCCGCAGCACACTGAACCGACGATTTCAATGTGTTATCCACTATAACACCTAGATCTCTTTCTTGGGTTGTAGCACCTAATATGGAACCCAACATTGTGTAATTATAGCATGGGTTATTTTTCCCTATATGCATCACCTTGCACTTATCCACATTAAATTTCATCTGCCATTTGGATGCCCAATTTTCCAGTCTCACAAGGTCTTCCTGCAATTTATCACAATCTGCTTGTGATTTAACTACTCTGAACAATTTTGTGTCATCTGCAAATTTGATTATCTCACTCGTCGTATATCTTTCTAGATCATTTATAAATATATTGAAAAGTAAGGGTCCCAATACAGATCCCTGAGGCACTCCACTGTCCACTCCCTTCCACTGAGAAAATTTTCCATTTAATCCTACTCTCTGTTTCCTGTTTTTTTTAGCCTTTTTGCAATCCACGAAAGGACATCGCCACCTATCCCATGACTTTTACTTTTCCTAGAAGCCTCTCATGAGGCACTTTGTCAAACGCCTTCTGAAAATCCAAGTATACTATATCTACCGGTTCACCTTTATCCACATGTTTATTAACTCCTTCAAAAAAGTGAAGCAGATTTGTGAGGCAAGACTTGCCCTGGGTAAAGCCATGCTGACTTTGTTCCATTAAACCATGTCTTTCTATATGTTCTGTGATTTTGATGTTTAGAACACTTTCCACTATTTTTCCTGGCACTGAAGTCAGGCTAACCGGTCTGTAGTTTCCCGGATCGCCCCTGGAGCCCTTTTTAAATATTGGGGTTACATTTGCTATCCTCCAGTCTTCAGGTACAATGGATGATTTTAATGATAAGTTACAAATTTTTACTAATAGGTCTGAAATTTCATTTTTTAGTTCCTTCAGAACTCTGGGGTGTATACCATGTGGTCCGGGTGATTTACTATTCAGTTTGTCAGTCAGGCCTACCACATCTTCTAGGTTCACCGTGATTTGATTCAGTCCATCTGAATCATTACCCATGAAAACCTTCTCCATTACCGGTACCTCCCCAACATCCTCTTCAGTAAACACCGAAGCAAAGAAATCATTTAATCTTTCCGCGATGGCCTTATCTTCTCTAAGTGCCCCTTTAACCCCTCGATCATCTAACGGTCCAACTGACTCCCTCACAGGCTTTCTGCTTCGGATATATTTTAAAAAGTTTTTACTGTGAGTTTTTGCTTCTACAGCCAACTTCTTTTCAAATTCTCTCTTAGCCTGTCTTATCAATGTCTTACATTTAACTTGCCAATGTTTATGCTTTATGCTATTTTCTTCTGTTGGATCCTTCCTCCAATTTTTGAATGAAGATCTTTTGGCTAAAATAGCTTCTTTCACCTCCCCTTTTAACCATACTCTGCTAAGTTCTTCTGACTCCATTTCCCCAAAATCCACCTCTGATTTATGACTGCACTGCTTCCTATTCCCCAAAATTCACCACTAAGGTATGACTCTGCAGAGTTCCTCCACTTCCTTTTAACAACTGGGTAGGTGTTACTCCGCTAAGTTCTTCTGCCTCCATTTCCCGAAAATCCACCTCTGATTTATGACTCCACTGCTTCCTATTCCCCAAAATTCACCACTAAGGTATGACTCTGCAGAGTTCCTCCACTTCCTTTTAACAAACTCTCCCTTGTCATTTACATATATGTGAGATGTAAAGAACATATACGCTTTGTATGTATGTAACATTTATACCACATACATGTATTTATTACATACTGTACAGGTATTTTTCCAGATGTATGGTTGATTTTAAGGTATGAATGATGTGTGAATGTTTGTTTTTTATGAGGTATCGTGTAAGTTAATAAATGAAGATTTGTATTGTGTAAATTATATAAAAGACTCTCATTCATCTGATTGTATAACTAAGAGGTTAAACAGCTAAATTAATATTTGGGCACATATCCAGCTAAATTCTTGCTGGCTAATAAGTTAGATGGCTAGAATTTATCTGGATAAGTTAGGGGTGTTCTGGGAGTGTAAATGAGAGCAGTTGAGTCAGCTGGCTCTGTTAACCGGTTAACTCCGATATTCAGTTAGGCAGATGACTTAGCCAGCTATGTCTGATTGGCCCAAAGAACCCAACTCAGACAAAGTAATTTCTTACCCTTGTTTTGCACAATTCAAGTTGTGATGCATTATAAAAACATTCATAAAATATAAATATTACAAAACTAGGATAAAAAAAATCATATATACAATATGATTCTTAAGATGACATTCTTTCATTCTAATTTGTTTTTAATATAAGTAGGCTAAGCTCCCATTTCAATAGTTTACTCTCTCAAAATAACTTGCTTTTGCCTCAGAAAGACCTGCTAGGGGAACTTACATTAATTTTCACTTATTCATCATAAGCTTGTTTGACAAGAGTACTTTTAGCTGTTTTCTAAAAGTGGTTGTGCAAGTTATGTTTTGCAGTCAATAAGTTAAGGAATTCCAATATAGGGCAAGTCACTGAAAAGGCTTGGTCTTGGGTCTTGGTTAAATGTCATACAGATAACACACCCACAAAACTGTCACAATACAATTTATATGTAATACTACATATTTTTTATTAGCAAAAATGTCTTTGACACTGCTGCTGGGTGTGACCTCCAAATAAGCATATTCTGTGGCAAAAAGAGATGATCAAATGTATGCATAAGTCAGGCCTTGAATTATTTATTTAGTCCAATGCCAACATAGTATTCACAAAACAATTTCATAATTAAGAGACATAAGACATGCATCAACATGCATGTTAAAATTGCCCAACACAATCATATTGTTTAAATTAGCAGTAGATGTGAGTAATGATTCATAGTAACATAGCAATGATTGCAGATAAAGACTAAATGGTCCATCCAAACTGCCCAGGAAGTGGTTTATAGCAGTATCTACTATCTACTGCATTGTGTTGGTGTCCCCCTTTGTAGGGATGTGCAGACCAAAAAAAAATCATTTTGGTTCATTCATTCATTTCATTGGGACCTATTCATTTCATTAGTTTCAATTAAAAAAAAAATTGTTTATTCATTTTATTAGTTCTATTGGTTTTCCATTAAAACAATTGGAAGAATTATTACAATCTACAATAGGCTCTAGAATAGTGAATTTTATATAAATTGTAATGAAACTTGGGAGAAGAAATCATCAGAAGAGGGAAAGAGCCACATGGTACTTTAGAAAATGGCAAAATTGCATCAAAAAAGTGGCATAAATTAATCTAAGGTTTCGCACAGGGGCACAAGGCTTATGGGATTGACAGGAGCTCTCTAATGCAATGTAAATGAAGCAAAGAAGCAGTAATAGGAGGAAGAGCACTTCAAGGTTTAGAAAGAGGATGGCTGACCAGCAATGGCAGCAAGGCTAAGTGGCACAAGGATCTGACGGTGTAGGATGAGGAGCATAGCATTAAGGCAGAGTGGCATAGGAAATACCAGTCAATACATTGGAGCATGAAGACAACCACAGAGAGGACGGATGATTCGTCTTGTCAAAGTATGGTAACACCTGGCTGATCCACCAGCCCAGTAGGATATGTTTGTGTCACAGAGTAAGCCATAAACATCATAGATAAGATAGGTAGTAGGTAGGTACCCAAATGTAGGGATGTGCAGAAGGAAAAGACATGTTGTATTCGTTGTGCTGGGACCCAAATCCGTTGCATCCGTTTTCATAGGGGGAAACCCGATTCGTCCATTAGTTGCATTCGGTATTCGTTTTCCATTAAAGTTAGAAAACAAAAAAAACCCCATCCCAACCTTTTAAATTTAATTAAGTACAGCCCCCAACCCTCCTGACCCCCCCAAGACTTTCCAAAAGTCCCTGGTGGCCCAGCTGGGGTCCAGGAGTGATCTCCTGCACTTGGGCCATTGGCTGCCAGTAATCAAAATGGCGCCGATGGCCCTTTGCCCTTACTATGTCATAGGAGCCGAGCAATGGCACCGGTAGCCCCTGTGACATAGTAAGGGCAAAGGGCCATCAACTAATCAAAATGGCGCCAACGGCCCTTTGCCCTTACTATGTCACAAGGGTTACCGGTGCCATTGGTCGGCCCCTGTCACATGGTAGGAGCAATGGATGGCCGGCGCTATTTACAGTTCCAGCATGCCATGTTCCAAACATTAACACTGAGGCCTGTCACTTACAGCTATGGTATATCCTGGTAGGAGCAATGGATGGCCGACACCATCATGGGGGGGGGGGGGGGGGGGGGGGGCAGAAGTCCCTAAAGATGGCCCCGGCCATCCATTGCTCCTACCATGTGACAGGGGCCTACCAATGGCACCAGTAGCCCTTGTGACATAGTAAGGTCAAAGGCTATCAGTGCCATTTTGAATACTGGCAGCCAACAGCCCAAGTGCAGGAGATCACTCCTGGACCCCCGCTGGACCACCAGGGACTTTTGGCAAGTCTTGAGGGGGTCAGGAGGGTGGGGGTAAATTCGGTAATGATACTTTGCATTCGTCGTGGTTCGCCATGCATTTCACAAACCCACAAATGTAACGAATATTGACCTATCCATTGCGGATTGCGCATACGTTCAAAACGAATGCACCTCCCTACTCAAATGTGCAGTACAGAGGAAATGCTATAGGGCCATGAAATTGGTTATGATTCATGAAGCAGTGCCACAAGTGTGCAAAAGAATGGATAGCCATGGCAAGAGCAAAACATGGCTAGAAGGTGAATACCATAGATGAAGAATGGTCTTAAAATCCTGAGGAGTGTTTCAGTAAGTTTGTAATGCAATCTATTGATAGAGCCTCAGAGGTAATGCTTTGAACAGGATATACCATAGCTCTAAGTGACAGGCCTCAGTGTTAATGTTTGGAAGATGGCATGCTGGAACTGTAAATGACAGGCCTCGTTTGGAACATGTCATGCCAAACTTGTAAGTGAAAGGCCTCAGTGATTAGGATTTGAAAAATTCATGCTGTTGCTGTAAGTAATTGGCCTCAGTGGTTAAAGCTGGAGGAAGCCAGGATGATAAAGGATAAGTTATTCTTAAGTGCTGTTTTTTTTGTAGAAGAGTTAGAGGATCTCAGTGGAGTCTTGGCCCTGTGGTGTTTGTCAAACATTACACTGAGGCCTGATATCTCTGACAACCCCTGCTTACTTTGCCTCAACAACTGTTTGGAGTTAAACCTCAGTGGTGGTACTTGGTAAACACCAGCACTGAGGCCTAATTCCATTGACGTACCCTGCCTGCTTCATCTCAACAACTCTATTTTTGCTAAGCAGGCTTGGGGAGGTCAGTGAGGTCATACCTCAGTTGTGATGTTTTGTAAACACCAACACTCAGTCGTGATGCCACTGTCTTCCCCTGCCTGTTTCTCCACAAGACTATTTGGGATGAACTAGGCAGGAAACTCAGTGGAGTTATTCCTCAGTGATGGATGTTGGGGGAAAGAAGCAGAGGAACTGTTATAATCACTGACCGCACACCTCCGTGGCCGTTGTCCCTCACCTTCAGGGGCAGAAGGCCCAATCCTACCCTATACCAGGCCTCACTGTTCTACCCATCCCAGGTCCACTCCCCAAAAGTTGCTCTTGTGGATGCTGCCGCCAAGGCTGATTTCCCCATCGATCCCTCTAGGCATGCCCGCACGACTCATCCCACAATTTAAAGGCCCAGAGGTGGGAAAGCTTTCCGCGGCCCCAGTTGATGATGCCAGGCTAGGGGGACTAAACTTTGTCTGATGGTCTTCTCCTTGCCTCAGCAGCAGGTCTCACTCTGCTTTTGAGTAGCTGGTTGCGCCTTTCGATGACGAGGACTTGCAGGATGTTCCCTCCTGTAGGTGGTGCCAACCTCGTCTCGACTAACTGACTAACAGTTTGCTGAGGCCATGGACCCGGTGGATCTTCCTAGTCTGCAGGCCATCATGAGCCTAGCCCAAAATATACAGAAGGAGCAACAGTGCATCGAGATGTTGGCTGGCATTGTGGAGCGCCTGGTGACTCGCTTGGACTCTACTACCTCTGCTGGTTCCAGTGGTTCCGCTACTCCAGCTTCACCCTCGCCCCCTGTGGCAGCTATGTCTACTGGCTCCTCCATGGGATGCTGGAGATCCCAAGCAGTGTTCAGATTTTCTCAACCAATGCTTTATGCATTTCTCCCTCCAGCTGGCCCAGTTCGCCAGTGATAATGTCAAGACTACTTTTATTCTCTCCCTGCTGGATGGGAAGGCCTTGGCCTGGGCCTCTCCCTTGTGGGAGTGAGGAGATCCATTACTGCAGGATCTGCAATGCTTCATACAGACCTTCAACCAGGTCTTTGACGAGCCCGGATGTCTAGCCACTGCCAGTTCTGACATACTCCATCTCCGGCAGGGCTCCAACACCCTAGCGGAATATGCCATCGAGTTCTGTTCCTGGCTACTAAGCTGGGCTGGTGGGAGGACAACCTCTGAAGCATCTTCCTGGAGGGCCTGTCTCCTCAGGTCAAAGATGAACTTGCAGCCTGGGATCTCCCTGATGACTTGTATGCTCTCATAGACCTTGCAGGGAGAATCGACCGTTGCCTTCAGCAACAGCTTCTGGAGTCTAGAGCGCCCCACTGACTGGTAATTCTGCCCAATCTTTTACGCACCCCTTGGCACCGAATCCCACAGCAGAGGCTGGCTCACCGCACTCCGAAGAACCCATGCAGTTGGTCCAGACTCACCACTCACCAGAAGAAAGACAGCGGAGACATTCCCTGGGTCTCTGCCTCTATTGTGCCGTGAAGGGTCACTTCTTGGCCCAATGTCCAATTAGGCAGGGAAATTGCCAAACATATGTATCAGTGGGGACATGACCCTAGGTTGTGCTGCCCCTGCTCCCCAATGTACACTGCCAGTTTCCATTATCCTCCCACAGTGCACCTACTCTATCTTGGCGCTGGTAGACTTGGGCGCCAGTGGGAGTTTCTTCTCAAGCAAACTGGTTACCCAACTTGATCTGCCCATGCTACCTAGGACTCTGCCTATAATTATCTCTTCGATCCACGGAGAACCTCTTCCAGGCTGGATTACTTGGATCACCACCTCCTATTCACTGGTGACCTGCACGAGGAAACTATTTCAGTCTTCATCCTTGAGAAATTGATTCACTCCATTATCTTGGGTCTACCTTGGATGCAGACTCACTCCCCCATTATTAATTGGGATACTCTCCAGCTGACCTTATGGGGACCTCAGTGCCAAACTGCTTGCCTTCTCCGGGTTCAATGCCTCCCTGTCTCCCTGGAAGCAACCTCTGTGGGCCTACTTCCCCAGTACGCCAACTAAGTGGACGTATTTTTGAAGAAGATGGCAGAGATGCTCCCAGAACCCGGCCCTTTGATTGCAGCGACCTTCTGCCAGACACCATGCCACATTTGGGGTCATGTTTATCCGCTATCCCTCCCAGAAACCAGAGCCATGATGCAGTATATCCAGGAGAACCTGGTGAGAGGGTTCATCTGGCCATCCACCTCCCCCACAGGAGCTGGGTTCTTCTTTGTAGCTAAGAAGGATGGTACAATCCGACCCTGTATTGACTATCGAGGGTTAAATGCCATAACCAGAAGGGATTGTTATCCCAAGCTCCTTATACTAGAACTACTTGACTGGTTATAAGGGGCTAAGATTTTTACCAAGTTGGACTTCCAGGGCATGTATAATTTGGTCCGGATCATACCGGGTGATGAATGGAAGACCATATTCAAACCAGAGATGGCCATTATGAATATCTGGTCATGCTGTTTGGCCTGTGCAATGCCCCAGCGGTATTCCAGCATATGATCAATGAGGTATTCCGGGACTTGTTGCACACCTCAGTAGCAGTATACCTTGATGATGTCCTAGTCTACTCCAAAGATCTCCAGTCATGCTGTCAAGATGTCAGGCTGGTACTCCAATGTCTGTGGGCTAACAAGCTTTATGCAAAGCTTGAGAAGTGTTTCTTTGAATATGAGTGTCTTCCATTCTTGTGGTACATCATATCCAGCACCGGGTTCCACATGGACTCAGAGAAGGTGGCCTGTATCCAGGAGTGGCCCCAGCTATCTGGTCTCCGGGCCTTACAACATTTCCAAGAATTCGCAAACTTTTACAGATACTTCATTCCCCGATACTCTCAGCTCGTCGCTTCACTCGCCAATCTTACCAGGAAGGGGGCTAATTTCAAGCCGTGGCCCCCAGAAGAGGCCATGCGTTCACAACCTGAGAAATTCCTTCCTTCAAAACACATGCCTGTGCCACCCAGACCCCACTTTTCATTTTGTTATTGAAGTTGAAGCCTTCACGACTGCCGTAGGGGTGGTGCTGAGCCAGCATTCCAAAAAGGGTATCCTGCGACCTTCCTCCTTTTTCTCCCAGAAATTTTCCCCGGCTTAGAAGAACTACGGCATCAGAGATAAGGAGCTGTTGGCTATCAAAATGGCTTTCAAAGAATGGTGTCAGTGGCTGGAGGGTGCTCACCACACCATTACTGTGTATACAGACCATAAAAATTTGGAGTACCTCCACCATGCTCAGCACTTGAATGCCCGCCAGGCCCGGTGGTCCTTATTTTCAACTGCTTTGACTTTCTACTGAGATAGAGGCCAGTTTCCAAGAATATCCAGGCAGATGCACTCTCACGAGCCTTTGAGGTGAAGGAGATGCCTGAATCCCTGGGCTACATCATCAATACGGCTCATATACTCCTGGCCACTGCCCTGCCTGTCCCACCTGGGAAGACCATAGTTCCACTGTGGCACCATAAAAAGGTGCTATTCTGGGCCCATGACTCACACATTGTGGGCCACCTAGAAAGAAGGTGAACCCTGGAACTGCTACAGCGGTACTATTGGTGGCCACATGTGGAGCAGGACATCAAGGCCTATGTGGATATAGAGAAGGGCGACCAAAATGATAAAGGGGATGGAACTGCTCCCCTATGAGGAAAGACTAAAGAGGTTAGGGTTGTTCAGCTTGGAGCAGAGATGGCTGAGGAGTGGTATGATAGAGGTCTTTAAAATCATGAAAAGACTAGAACGGGTAAATGTGAATCGGTTATTTCCTCTTTTGGATAATAGGACTAGGGGCACTCCATGACGTTAGCATGTAGCACATTTAAATCTAATTGGACAAAATTATTTTTCACTCAATACACAATTAAACTCTGGAATTTGTTGCCAAGGGATGTGGTTAGTGCAGTTAGTGTAGCTGGGTTTAGACCTGTTGCTAACCAGTGTAGTACCAGCATTGCAGCTAAACTCTGTGACAGTATCCCACATAGAGAGGCTGTTTTAACTCTCTTTGGGACTGTGTCTGTTAGATACATATGTCAGAGCATCCACAAAGAGTGTAGTAGGTCTGTGCCAGTTACTACCATAGGTACAGCCAGCCACTTTGTGGATTAATTTATTTTGTTATTGAATTTAAATTACTAGTGCACTCACTGCACTTCTGTTTTACCAGTAGTGCTCACACAGGACTAAACCATTCTTTGCTCTGTGTGTTGTGTGCACTGTAGTTAGCAGAGCAAAATACTAAAATTGTTTTTCTACTGTAGTGTATTCTCTCTCTGAATTGTTTAACCTTACATACAGAAGGATCACTGTAGTAACATAGAAACATAGAAATGACGGCAGAAGAAGACCAATCGGCCCATCCAGTCTGCCCAGCAAGCCTCACACTTCTTTTTTTCTCATACTTATCTGTTTCTCTTGGCTCCTAGTATCCTTTGGTTCTATTTCCCTTTCACCCCCACCATTAATGCAGAGAGCAGTGATGGAGCTGCATCCAAGTGAACTATCAAGCTTGATTAGTTAGGGGTAGTAACCGCCGCAATAAGCAAACTACACACATACTTATTTATTTACCCAGACTATGTTATTCAGCCCTTATTGGTTGTTCTTCTTCTCCCCTGCCGTTGTAGCAGAGAGCTATGCTGGATAAGCGTGAACTATTAGTTTTACTTCTCCCCTGCCGTTGAAGCAGAGAGCTATGCTGGATATGCGTGAAGTATTAGTTTTTCTTCTCCCCTGCTGTTGAAGCAGAGAGCTATGCTGGATATGTATTGAAAGTGAAGTGTCAGTCTTCCTCCCCTGCCGTTGAAGCAGAGAGCTATGCTGGATATGCATGAACTATTAGTTTTACTTCTCCCCTGCCGTTGAAGCAGAGAGCTATGCTGGATATGTATTGAAAGTGAAGTATGCATTGAAAGCCACATTATCTATCAACAAATATTGAATAAGCCTAATAATTGGTAATACCTATAGCTTATGAACTCTTCGTTAATTTTACATACTCTTGCCCACCCCTGTTTTGTTTTTTTTTTAATTTGGAGATGGCAGGCCTCCATCCTTCCGCTCCATGAAGGTGGAACACCAACCACTGGCCACTGGCAGCATCCCGCTCCATGAATGCCTCTGTGGCTACTGCCGCTCCGTGCAGTGTTTTGCTGCCTCCTCTTTATACACTTCCTCTAGACCTGATGGATCCATAGTGTTTATCCCACGCCCCTTTGAAGTCCTTCACAGTTTTAGACTTTACCACTTCCTCCGGAAGGGCACTCCAGGTATCCACCACTCTCTCCGTGAAGAAATATTTCCTGACATTGGTTCTTAGTCTTCCTCCCTGGAGCCTCAGCTCGTGACCTCTGGTTCTACTGATTTTTTTCTGACGGAAAAGGTTTGTCGTTGTCTTTGGATCGTTAAAGTTTTTCAAGTATCTGAAGGTCTGAATCATATCACCCCTGCTCCTCCTTTCCTCCAGGGTGTACATATTTAGATTCTTCAATCTCTCTTCGTATGACATCCGATGAAGACCCTCCACCTTTTTTGTCGCTCTTCTCCGTACCGCTTCCATCTTGTCTCTGTCTCTTTGTAGATACGGTCTCCAGAACTGAACACAGTACTCCAGGTGAGGCCTCACCAAGGACCTGTATAAGGGGATAATCACTTCCCTTTTCTTACTCGATATTCCTCTCTCTATGCAGCCCAGCATTCTTCTGGCTTTTGCTATCACCTTGTCGCATTGTTTCGCAGACTTCATATCATTAGACACTATAACCCCTAGGTCTCTCTCCTGCTCCATGCACTAGTGTGACTATCAGTAGATAGTCACACTAGTGTCTTCAGTGTGTCCCATATCAAGCCACCAAATTTTCAGGAATAAGGATTAATTGACAGCATCTTTTATCCAATACTGCAGCAGATAAAAAAAAAAAATCCATCATGTCAGGCAAAGGACGTGGGAAGCCCACGGTTGTTGGCAGGGGATTTACTACTCAGACAACAGTGTGTCCCCCAACTAAGATAAAAAAAGCATTTTTTCAAATCCCAGTCATCAGCAGGAGAGACAGGCATGTCAAGCCTCAAGAAGTTGAGATCTGGGGAAGATATGCCAGTTGTTCAATCAGTATCTCAGCCAGATCTTGCTATCTCAGAGGAGAGGGAAAGATAAGGGACTACTAGTAGCAGCAGAGTACAACCACCAGTGCCTTTAGAAGTACAAGTGGTGAGATGGATTCAGAGCTTGATGAATCTCCCTTCAAAGGAATTTGTGAAACAGAGATGGGAGAGGCATTAGCTGAAAAACCTGAATTAGGAGGTTTAGTCAGTAATGTGATAGCTTCTATTTCACTGACAGCAGAGAGAGAGAGAAAAGCAAGAGGACATGTTAGTGAGGGAGATCGGGCCATACTGACAGTGCAGGGATAGAGGATGAGTGAATCCTCTGCTGCAGTTCCTCAGGATCCATTTGTGACCACCTCCACTTCACTGCCAGCAGCGTCATCCACACCAAAAGGTGCAGATAGAGGCAAGGGATAACGAAAGAAATCTGTGATCTGAAGCCATTTTCAAATGAGAGAGGACCCATGCTTTGCACATTGTAACTATTGTGCAAAGTACATCAGCCGAGGGAAACAACAGGGCCCCTTAAGCAATTATGGAATGGAGCATCACTTGAAGAAGTAGTTACCTCTTCAATATGTACCTGGATATGGTAGTAGTAATAGTTAGGGGATCCCTTCTGCAAGACAGAGGACAATAGTCTTTAAAAAGGGGATAAGTGTTCCTCAAGCTCCTTCTAAGATTTCAGCTCCTTCTGCCAGTCAGGTGGCTGTCCCCAACTATAGCTAAGAAGAAACAGCCAACCCTAGAGGAAATGGGGTGGTATTTAGTGGTACCATTATGGGGAAAGAGGCAGACAACATCCATAGTGGTGACAAGGACTACTGGTGAAATGATCGCTTTAGACGATCAGCCCCTGCAGGCCATTGAGAACATGGGTCTCAAGCATTTGCTGCTGCTTCCAGCATCAAACTATAAAGTGCCCTCTAGGACCATTTTCAACAGAAAAGTCATCCTCAAATTGTACAAACATTGTCCTAGCCATGTGCAGACGCTGCTGCTGAAGGCACAGGGAAGCAGTGTACATTTCACAAGTGACATATGGATATCCAGAAATGCCTCACACTCCTTCCTCTCTCTGACATTACACTGGTGGGACCTGGCTGAGGTAGAGGCAGGCATCAGCTCTACAGGGGCTGGAGCAACAGGATGTAGGTGGGCTTTGCTGTACACTCACCTGGCAGACGGCTCCCATACCTCTGCCAATATTTTAGCAACGATTTGAGAAATACTGGAGGGCTAGCAGCTGTATCAGAGAGCCAGACGTTTCAATGCAGGTTTCTTTATCACTGACAATGACTCTAATATGGTCAAGGCAGTATCCATAGGTAGATGTCAGGGTATAAGGTGCTTTGTTCATACCCGGCATCTAGCAGTGAAGGAGGCCCTGAGGATGGGGTCCAGGAATCCAGAGTGTGTACCTGCATGGCTTACTAGAGAAGTGTAGAAAAATATCTGGACACTTCCACTGAAGAGTGAAGGCAGGTGACCTTCTCCATGAAAAGCAGGAGGAATTGGAGATGCCTCACAAGAGTTTCATCATAGATGTAGGTCCCAATGGAATTCAACCTACATGATGCTACAGAGACTAGTGGCGTAGCTGACACCCCTGCATGATCTGTCTCGGGAAATGGGGATAGATGTGCAGGCTCATAACTGGTCAGTCATGAGACAGCTTCTGAAAATCCTGAAGCCCTTTAAGGATGCCTCAGAGAAGCTTAGTGCTACAAGCACCATCTTGGGAGATTTCATCCCAATAATAAACATCCTGTTAGAGGTTGGAGGGCTTTCAACAAGAAGAGGGAATGAGAGGTGAGGTGCTACACTGTTTGGATCCTTGAAAATGCAGGTGACAGAGAGACTAGGACCTCTGACCAGAAACCCCACATACATGCTCGATACATTATGTGATCCAAGTGTCAAAGAGAGACTTGTACTGGAGCCAAACAATCTGACACATATGAAGAGCATGCTGACAGATGAGGTCTGTCAGCCAGAGCACCAGAGATTGAAACAGAGGAGGGATTTAACACAGGAAGAAACACCATCACTGGCCAGGTCAGACAGTAGTACAAATCAGATCAGCACCCTGTCATTGCCACCTAGCACACCCTCCACAGGAAAATGGAAAAAATCCTCTTTTCTGTCTCAGGTGATCACTAAAGCAGCTGGAAAGAAGGAATTATGTCCAATACCACCAAAGGAGACAGCAGCTCAAATCTCAGTGACACACTATCTTACTGAGACCATCGAGGGCATGGAGACAGATGTGCTGGCATATTGATCTCATAAGTCTACCATCTGGCCATACCTAGTAAGAGTAGCTCAGCATTATCTCTCTTGTCGACCAACATGTATCCCCAGCGAAAGAGTGTTTTCCATGACAGGAGACATCATAAGCCCTCATCGCTCCAGGCTGTCATTACACTTGGAGAAGCTAGTGCTCCTTAAAATTAATCTGCCTTTGCTTGGCTATCTAGATTTGCCATGAAAATGGCAAGATGAAAGAAAGGAACTTGAAAGTCCTGTAGCTGTTGGCTGATCAACCTTTCTGCATGCCATGCCTCAATAATAGCAATGGGGCCTACATCCAGCATCTAGTAACAACAAGTCGATGTGATTGACTAGCTACATCTGCCTGCTCTGTCCACAGCACCATCAATTGTACCACACTTCACCAATCACGTTGATGCTGCTGACCAAGCCAGAGATGCCAGATCTAGAGCTGGAAAGGTATGCAATGCTGAGTCCTGCTGTGTCCCCAACACTGCCAGTTGGGCCACAATTCAACAACCACACTGCTGCTGCCTCCAGGGCCTGAAAGGCCAATCCAAGGGCCACAACACACCAATGTTGAGCCCTGCTGGGCCTCAACACTGTCATTTTTGCCACAAAAACCACACTGCTTCCACTGTCTAGGCCTCAGATGAAAGATAGAAGGCTGGAAGAGATGTAATACTATGTCCTGCTTATCCCCAACACCACTAGTGGGGCCACACTTTAACAACCCCACTGCTACTACCTCCACGGTCCAAAAAGTAAATCCAAGGGCTACAACACAACAATGCTGACTCCTGCTGAACACCCCAACACTCAGTTGGGCCACACTACAACCAACACACTGCTGTTTCCTGTCCAGGCCTGAGATGCAAAATCAAGGGCTGGAAGAGATGCAATGCTGTGTCCTGCAGTGTCCCCAATACCGGCAGATGAGCCACAGTAAAAACTACCACACTGCTGCTCCTATCCAGGCCAGAGATGCATGATCGAGGGCTGGAAGTTATGCAATGCTGTGTCCTGCTGTGTTTTCAACACCACCAGTGGGGCCACTCTTCAAAAATCACACTGCTGCTGCCTGACTTCAGTGCCAGGAAAAATAGTGGAAAGTATCCTAAACATCAAAATCAGAGAAACATATACAAAGACATAGTTTATGGAACAAAGTCAGCATGGCTTTACCCAGGGCAAGTCTTGCCTCACAAATCTGCTTCACTTTTTTGAAAGAGTTAATAAACATTTTTTGAAAGAGTTAATAAAAGATTGAAGCGGTACAGAGAAGGGTGACCAGAAAGGTGGAGGGTCTTCATCGGATGTCGTACGAGGAGAGATTGAAGAATCTAAATATGTACACCCTGGAGGAAAGGAGGAGTAGGGGTGATATGATTCAGACTTTCAGATACTTGAAAAACTTTAACGATCCAAAGACAACAACAAACCTTTTCCGTCAGAAAAAAATCAGCAGAACCAGAGGTCACGAGCTGAGGCTCCAAGGAGGAAGACTAAGAGCCAATGTCAGGAAGTATTTCTTCACGGAGAGAGTGGTGGATGCCTGGAATGCCCTTCCGGAGGAAGTGGTGAAGTCCAAAACTGTGAAGGACTTCAAAGGGGCGTGGGATAAACACTGTGGATCCATCAGGTCTAGAGGAAGTGTATAAAAAGGAGGCAGCAAAACACTGCACGGAGCGGCAGTAGCCACAGAGGCATTCACGGAGCGGGATGCCAGTGGTCATTGGTTGATGTTCCACCTTCACGGAGCGGAAGGATGGAGGGCTGCCATCTCCCAATTAAAAAAAGAAAACAAACAAAAAAAAAAAACAGGGATGGTTTCATGGGCTATAGGTATTACCAATTATTAGGCTTATTCAATTACCAATTATTAGGCTTTTCAATATTTTGATGATAGTTAATGTGACTATCAAGGCATACTTCACTTTCAATGCATATCCAGCATAGCTCCCTGCTTCAACGGCAGGGGAGAAAAAAACTGATACTTCACGCATATCCAGCATTGCTCTCTGCTTCAACGGCAGAGAGCTATGCTGCCGCTTACCCAACTAATCAAACTTAATATTTCACTTGGAAGCAGCTCCATCACTGCTGTCTACATTAATGGTGGGGGTGAAAGGGAAATAGAACCTAAGGTTACTAAGAGCCAAGAGAAACAGATAAGTATGAGAAAAAAAGAAGTATGAAACTTGCTGGGCAGACTGGATGGACCGATTGGCATTCTTCTGCCATCATTTCTATGTTTCTATGTTTCTCTGTGGATAAAGGTGAACCTGTAGATGTAGTGTACTTGGATTTTCAGAAGGCATTTGACAAAGTTCCTCATGAGAGGCTTCTAGGAAAAATAAAAAGTCATGGGAAAGGTGGTGATGTCCTTTCATGGATTACAAACTGGCTAAAAGACAGGAAACAGAGAGTAGGATTAAATGGACAATTTTCTCAGTGGAAGGGTGTGGGCAGTGTAGTGCCTCAGAGATCTGTATTGGGACCCTTAATTTTCAATATATTTATAAATGATCTGGAAAGAAATACGACAAGTGAGGTAATCAAATTTGCAGATGATACAAAATTGTTCAGAGTAGTTAAATCACAAACAGATTGTGATAAATTGCAGGAAGACCTTGTGAGGCTGGAAAATTGGGCATTGAAATGGCAGATGAAATTTAATGTGGATAAGTGCAAGGTGATGCATATAGGGGAAAAATAACCCATGAAATAGTTACACAATGTTAGGTTCCATATTAGGTGCTACTACCCAAGAATGAGATCTAGGCGTCATAGTGGATAACACATTGAAATTGTTGGTTCAGTGTGCTGCGGCAGTCAAAAAAACAAACAGAATTTTGGGAATTATTAGAAAGGGAGTGGTGAATAAAATGGAAAATGTCATAATGCCTCTGTATCGCTCCATGGTAAGACAGCACCTTGAATACTGTGTACAATTCTGGCCGTCGCATCTCAAAAAAGATATAGTTGCGATGGAGAAGGTACAGAGAAGGGCAACCAAAATGATAAAGGGGATGGAACAACTCCCCTATCAGGAAAGGCTGAAGAGGTTAGGGTTGTTCAGCTTGGAGAAGAGGTGGCTGAGGGGGGATATGATAGAGGTGTTTAAAATCATGAGAGGTATTGAACAAGTAGATGTGAATCAGTTATTTACACTTTAGGATAATAGAAGGACTAGGGGGTACTCCATGAAGTTAGCATGTGGCACATTTAAAATTAATCGGAGAAAGTTCTTTTTCACTCAACTCACAATTAAACTCTGGAATTTGTTGCCAGAAGATGTGGTTAGTGTAGTTAGTATAGCTGTGTTTAAAATAGGATTGGATAAGTTCTTGGAGGAGAAGTCCATTACCTGCTATTAATTAAGTTGATTTAGATAATAACCACTGCTATTACTAGCAAAGGTAACATGGAATAGACTTAGTTTTTGGGTACTTGCCAGGTTCTTATGGCCTGGATTGGCCACTGTTGGAAACAGGATGCTAGGCTTGATGGACCCTTGGTCTGACCCAGTATGGCATGTTCTTATGTTCTTAAGGGCCACAACACAACATTCCTGAATCCTGCTGTGTCCCCAGCTCTATCATTTGAGCCACACTACAACCACCATACTGCTGCTCCTGTCCAGGCCTGAAATGCAAGATCGAAGGCTGGAAGAGAATCAATGCTGAATCTGCTGTTTTCCTAACACTGCCAGTTGTCGGTTGAGGCACACTACAACAACCACATTCCTGCCTTTATTCAGGCCTGACATGATGAAAGATTGAGGGCTTAAAGAGATGCAATGTGGTATCATGCTGTCTCCACAACATCGCCAGTGAGGCCACACTTCAACAACTACACTGCTGCTGCCTCCATGGGCCAAAAAGCCAATCCAAGGGCTACAACACAACAATGCTGATTCCTGCTGAATGCTGAGTCCTCAACACTGCCAGTTGGGCCACACTATAACAACCATACTGCTGCTCCTGTGCAGGCCTCAGATGCAAGATTGAGGGCTGGAATAGATGCAATGCTGAGTGATGCTGTGTCCCCAGCACTGCCAGTTGGGGTATACTACAACAACTACACTGCTGCCTCCTCCATGGTCTGAAAAGCCAATCCAAGGGCCACAATACAACAATGCTGAGTCTTACTATGTCTACAAAATCATCACAGGGCCAACATACACTAACAAAATCTGCCTGTCATGCCCTTACCAACATCACAGGAGCCAGTATGCATTGACTCTCTATGCCTGCCTGAGGACATGTCCCCATCCACCAAACTGGGTTCTGTCACTCTCTGCTGCCTCCTGACATTTTCCTATCCACAAAGTGGGGTCTGACTCAGCCTACTTCCTCCTGACCTGTTCCTAAGAAAAACACTGTGACCGGACACTATAGGAATCTGACAGGACATCCAGTAGCAGCCTTTTACTTCCATATCCCAACATCAACATCACAGAGGTCTAGCAGCAGATCCTGCAGCAACCTTACACTAAAGTACCCCTACACCAACAGCACATTGGTCACATCCATCAGCAGCCTTAAACTGCCAAACACCTTACACCATCATTGATATGCTTGCCTTCTTCCAATCATAACTGTTGGGTCTTGACTCCACCGAGCTCCTGTTCATGCTCAAGCCACCTCCGAGGTGTGACTCTGCAAGTTCCCCTGCTCATTTTGCCCAAACTCTACCTACAAGGCATGATTCTGCTGAGCTCCTCTGCCTCCTTTTCCCCAAATGCAACCAGGTAGGTGTGACTCCACTGAATAACTGCCTCCTCAAGCTACCACTGAGTACACCTTAGAGGTGGCTTGAGCATGCAGAGGAACTCTGCCTCCTTTTCCCCAAAATCCACCTCTGAGGCATGACTCCGCTGGGTTCCTCTGCCTCCTTTTCCCCAAAATCCACCTCTGAGGTATGACAATGCTGAGCTACTCTGCCACCTTTTCCTCAGCATCTACCTCTGAGGCATGACTCAGCTGAGCTCCTATGTCTCCTTTTCCCCAAATGCAACTGGGTAGGCATGACTCCACTGTGTACCTCTGCCTCCCTTTCCTTAAAATCCACCTCTGAGGCATGAATCCACAGGGTTTCTCAGCCTCCTTTTCCCCAAAATCCACCTCCGAGACATAACTCAGCTGAGATCCTCTGCCTCCTTTTCCCCAACATTCACCTTCGAAAAATAACTCAGCTGAGCTCTTCTGCCTCCTTTTCCCCAACATCCACCTCCGAGACATAACTCAGCTGAGCTCCTCTGCCTCCTTTTCCCCAACATCCACCGCTGAGACATAACACAGTTGAGGTGCTCTGACTCTTGTATGACATGTATGACACTGCTGAATTCCTCTGACTCCTATTCTCCAAAATCCACATCTGAGGTATGACTCCACTGAATTCTTCTGCCTCCTATTCCCCAAAATCCATCCCTGAGGTATGACAATGCTGAGCTCCTCTGCCTCATTTGCCCCAAATGCAACTGGGTAGTTGTTACTCTGCAGGACTTCTCTGCCTTCTTTTCCCAAACATCCACCTCCGACATATGACCCCACTGAGTTCCTCTGACTCTTATTCCCCAAAATCCACCTCTGAAGTATAAGAACACAAAGACATGCCATACTGGGTCAGACCAAGGGTCCATCAAGTCCAGCATCCTGTTTCCAACAGTGGCCAATCCAGGCCATAAGAATCTGGCAAGTACTCAAAAACTAAGTCTATTCCAGGTTACCGTTGCTAATAATAGCAGTGGCTATTTTCTAAGGCAACTTAATTAATAGCAGGTCATGGACTTCTGCTCCAAGAACTTATCCAGTCCTTTTTTAAACACAGCTATACTATCTGCACTAACCACATCCTCTGGCAACAAATCCCAGAGTTTAATTGTGCATTGAGTGAAAAAGAACTTTCTCCGATTAGTTTTAAATGTGCCACATGCTAACTTCATGGAGTGCCCCCTAGTCTTTCTATACACTTCTATCATATCTCCCCTCAGCTGTCTCTTCTCCAAGCTGAAAAGGCCTAACCTCTTTAGTCTTTCCTCATAGGGGAGCTTTTCCATTCCCCTTATCATTTTCGTAGCCCTTCTCTGTACCTTCTCCATAGTAATTATATCTTTTTTGAGATGCGGTGACCAGAATTGTACACAGTTTTCAAGGTGCAGTCTTACCATGGAGCGATACAGAGGCATTATGACATTTTCCGTTTTATTCACCATTCCCTTTCTAATAATTCCCAACATTCTGTTTGCTTTTTTGACTGCTGCAGCATACTGAACCGACGATTTCAATGTGTTATCCACTATGACGCCTAGATCTCTTTCTTGGGTTGTAGCACCTAATATGGAACCTAACATTGTGTAACTATAGCATGGGTTATTTTTCCCTATATGCATCACCTTGCACTTATCCACATTAAATTTCATCTGCCATTTTGATGCCTAATTTTCAAGTCTCACAAGGTCTTCCTGCAATTTATCACAATCTGCTTGTGATTTAACTACTCTGAGCAATTTTGTATCATCTGCAAATTTGATTATCTCACTCGTCGTATTTCTTTCCAGATCATTTATAAATATATTGAAAAGTAAGGGTCCCAATACAGATCCCTGAGGCACTCCACTGCCCACACCCTTCCACTGAGAAAATTGTCCATTTAATCCTTTATCCACATGTTTATTAATGCCTTCAATAAAGTGAAGCAGATTTGTGAGGCAAGACTTGCCTTGGGTAAAGCCATGCTGACTTTGTTCCATTAAACCATGTCTTTCTATATGTTCTGTGATTTTGATGTTTAGAACACTTTCCACTAGTTTTCCTGGGTCTGAAGTCAGGCTAACTGGTCAGTAGTTTCCCGGATCGCCACTGAGTTCCTCTGCCTCCTTTTAACAATTGCTCCTTAAGACTTCAGAATCATGCTCTGCTGAGTTCCTCTGCCTCCTTTTAAAACATGATCCCTTCAAGACATGACACTGGTGAGTTGTTCTGCAACCTATTCTCCAAAATCGACCTCCAATATATGACTCCGCTGAATTCCTCTGCCTCCTATTCCCCAAAATGTATTCCCAAGGTATGACAATGCTGAGCTTTTCTGCCTCTTTGCCCCAAATGCAACTGGGTAAGTGTTACTCCGCTAAGTTCTTCTGCCTACATTTCCCCAAAATCCATCTCTGATTTATGACTCCACTGCTTCCTATTTCCCAAAATCCACCTGTAAGGTATGACTCTGCAGAGTTCCTCCACTTCCTTTTAACAAACTCTCCCTTTGAGACATGACTCTGCTGAGTTCCTCTTCTTCCTTTTAACAAACGTTACCTCAGAGGCATGACTCTCTGAGTTCCTGATAGTCAGTGGACTCCTGAGCCGAGATGAAGTTGGCGTCACCTACAGGAGGGAACCTCCTGCAGGTCCTCGTCATGGAGAGGTGGGTACGCTCGGTGCAGAGACTCAACAGGACCTTCACCAATACCAGCCCTCGCTCCCTGCAGGTTGAGCCCTTGGGTACCAGGGCCAGCTGAACTTAGGTGCAGGTCTCCAGAAGATGATGAATCCCATGAAGACAGCAGATGGAGTCAGGTGTATCAGAGTCCAGGACACGCGATGAAAAATGGAATCCAGATGAAGGCCAGAGGTTAGGGCAGGCAGCAGGAAAGAAAAACCAAGGTACATGCAAGAGGTCGAGACAGGTAGCAGGCAAGACGAAATACAAGAACATACCAAGGTCAGAACCATTGAAGCAGTCAGGGGGTCGGAGGTCAGGAGCAGGAGCACAGAGAACAAATCAGGGGCAGGATCGAAGTCAGGAACTGAGACACAGAAGCAGGAATTGGGACACAGAGGCAGGCGAAACCAACTATTCTAAGCAGAGTCGGACCTGTTACTGAGGCAAGGAGAAGATGGCCAAGCAGGATTTAAATAGTAGGGATGTGAATCGTTTTTTGACGATTTAAAATATCGTCCGATATATTTTAAATCGTCAAAAATCGTTAGAGCCGCGATACAATAACAATTCCCCGGATTTATCGTCAAAAATCATAAATCGGGGGAAGGGGGAGGGCGGGAAAACCGGCACACTAAAACAACCCTAAAACCCACCCCGACCCTTTAAAATAAATCCCCCAGCCTCCTGAACCCCCCCCAAAATGCCTTAAATCACCTGGGGTCCAGAGGAAGGGTCCCGGTGTGATCTTCTCCTCTCGGACCTCCGGTGCTTGTAGAAATGGCGCCGGCGCTACCTTTGCCTTGTCATATGACAGGTCAAAGGTAGCGCCGGTGCCATTTTGTTTTTTGTCCCCGAGGTTAGGAGGCCATACGCCGGCCATACGGTGTATGGCAGGTGCCATTTTCCGTACGGAAAAATGATTCGCGGCAGGAGATCACTCCCGGACCCTCGCTGGACTCCCAGGGACTTTTGGCCAGCTTGGGGGGGCCTCCTGACCCCCACAAGACTTGCCAAAAGTCCAGCGGGGGTCCGGAACGACCTCCTGCAGTCGAATCGTGTTGTCTACGGCCGGCGCCATTTTGCGCAAAATGGTGCCGGCCGTAGACAACACGATTCGACTGCAGGAGGCCCCCCCAAGCTGGCCAAAAGTCCTTTGGGGTCCAGCGGGGGTCCGGGAGCGATCTCCTGCCGCGAATCATTTTTCCGTACAGAAAAACGATTCACATGCAGGAAGTCGTTCCCGGACCCCCGCTGGACCCCCAGGGACTTTTGGCCAGCTTGGGGGGGCCTCCTGACCTCCACAAGACTTGCCAAAAGTCCAGCGGGGGTCCGGAACGACCTCCTGACCTCGGGGACAAAAAACAAAATGGCGCCGGCGCTACCTTTGACCTGTCATATGACAAGGCAAAGGTAGCGCCGGCGCCATTTCTACAAGCACCGGAGGTCCGAGAGGAGAAGATCACACCGGGACCCTTCCTCTGGACCCCAGGTAATTTAAGGCATTTTGGGGGGGTTCGGGAGGGTGGGGGATTTATTTTAAAGGGTCGGGGTGGGTTTTAGGGTTGTTTTAGTGTGCCGGTTTTCCCGCCCTCCCCCCCACTGGACCCCAGGTAATTTAAGGCATTTTGGGGGGGTTCGGGAGGTGAGGGATTTATTTTAAAGGGTCAGGGTGGGTTTTAGGGATGTTTTAGTGTGCCGGTTTTCATTTTTCACGATTTTCACGATATTTAAAAAACCCAAACGGCGACGATCCGATTCCCTCCCCCTCCCAGCCGAAATCGATCGTTAAGACGATCGATCACACGATTCACATCTCTATTAAATAGTTTCCATATCTTGACATCATCGACTGGGGCTGCGGGAAGCTTTCTCGCCGCTGGACCTTTAAATTGTGGAGAGAGCCACGCACGGGCGCCTAGAGGGACCGAATGGGAAATCAGTGGCTGCAGCGACAGTGGCCGCCATGAGAGCAGTGGCCGAGGAGTGGACCCAGGACAGGCGGAACAGTACGTCCTGAGATGGGGCAGGAGCGGGCCTCCAGCCCCTAAGGTGAGGGATGCCAGGCGAGGAGGTGTGCGGCCTGTGACCGCAGCAGTACCCCCTCCTCTACGCCTCCTTCCCAAGTGTTTGGGCTTCTTGGGATGTGCAAGATGGAATTACCTAAGTAGGCTCTTATCTAGGATGTTGGAGGCTGGCTCCCATGTGTTCTTTTCTGGGCCGAACCCTTCCCATGAAATTAGGTACTCCCATTCTTTTATTGCGGCAACGGACATCTAACATCTTCTTCACCTGGTAAATTTGATCATCCTTGGAAGACAGATTTTGGGGTTCTGGAGGCTTCCGGTGAGGCCATGATAGGATCAGAGGTTTGAGGAGGGAGACATGGAAAGTGTAATAAATCTTCAGGGATGAGGGCAGCTGCAGCTGATACGTGATGGGACCAATTTGTCTGATGATTGAAAAAGGCCCGATATAGTGGGGGTCTAACCACATGTAAGGTGCCGGGTGCCTGATGTGACAGGTACTGAGCCATATCCTGTCCACAACATTGAACTAGGGCGCCACCCACCAGTGTTGTTCATCACTTTCCCTGGCTTTCTGTGCAGCCCTTCGGATCATGTCTTGGGTTCTTCTCCAGAGCTCTTGAAGTTCCAGGGCAGTCATTTGGGCCACTGGGGATGGCACTGTCAATGGTATAGGGTAGGGATGTGAATCGTTTTCCAACGATTAAAATTATCGTCCGATAATGTTAATATCGTCTTAAATCGTTATAGAACACGATACAATAGAAATTCTAACGATTTATCGTTAAAAATCGTTAAATCGTGTTAGTGCGCACTAACTCGATTTAGTGCGCACTAACTGAAAATGATACAAATAAACACTTTCCAGGTCACTGAAGGTCAGTTAGGAATGAATATGTGTTCCTATTGGCTGGCTGCCCTCTTATCTATTGATGTTACCAAGGTTACCACTGAGGTGATGGTTGGGGGGATGGGAAATGGAACTGGAAACTAACGAACACCAACAGAAAATGAAACAAAGTGTTCACACTTCCCAGGTCAGTAAAGGTCACTTAGGAATGAATATGTATTCCTATTGGCTGGCTGTGCTCTTATCTATTGATGTTACCAAGGCTAACACTGAGGTAATGGTTGGGGGGATGTGAAATGGAAACAGTTGGAAGCTTGACAAAAAAAGTAATGTAATGATCAGCACTCACGTGACTAGAACTTCTTTGTTTATTATTTTTGTTAGCAGGCACCTGAAATGCTAGTGCATGTTGAATTTGCCAATCACTGTGCATTTTAGAAAGGTGGTCCTGGCTGGAACTGTACACAGTTCAAATATATGTAATTGATTGTTGGTAAGTGTAGATTTTAAGTGATTTTCCTGCACACAGTGCCCTAACCCTGGCACCAGGGGTGTTGTGATCTTCCTGCACACACAGTGCCCTAACCCTGGCACCAGGGGTGTTGTGATCTTCCTGCACACACAGTGCCCTAACCCTGGCACCAGGGGTGTTGTGATTTTCCTGCACACAGTGCCCTAACCCTGGCACCAGGGGTGTTGTGATCTTCCTGCACACAGTGCCCTAACCCTGGCACCAGGGGTGTTGTGATCTTCCTGCACACAGTGCCCTATCCCTATTAATACCAGGAGTGTTGTGACCTTCCTGCACACACAGTGCCTTAACCCTGGCACCAGGGGTGTTGTGATCTTCCTGCACACAGTGCCCTAACCCTGATACCAGTCTGAGACAGCTCCCTGCCTGCATTACTAGTGAGAGGCTGGCTTCACAGACAGGGGGGAGTTGCCTGACCCTCACTCCTGACTTCCCCCATGTCCCAGCTAGTGAATGGTGTGTGGGTGAGGGGGGGGGGGGGAGGATGGTGAAGTCTGAGACAGCTCCCTCCCTGCATTACTAGTGAGAGGCTGGCTTCACAGACAGGGGGGAGCTGCCTGACCCTCACTCCTGACTTCCCCCATGTCCCAGCTAGTGAATGGTGTGTGGGTGAGGGGGGGGGGGGGGAGGATGGTGAAGTCTGAGACAGCTCCCTGCCTGCATTACTAGTGAGAGGCTGGCTTCACAGACAGGGGGGAGTTGCCTGACCCTCACTCCTGACTTCCCCCATGTCCCAGCTAGTGAATGGTGTGTGGGTGAGGGGGGGGGGGGAGGATGGTGAAGTCTGAGACAGCTCCCTCCCTGCATTACTAGTGAGAGGCTGGCTTCACAGACAGGGGGGAGCTGCCTGACCCTCACTCCTGACTTCCCCCATGTCCCAGCTAGTGAATGGTGTGTGGGTGAGGGGGGGGGGGGGAGGATGGTGAAGTCTGAGACAGCTCCCTCCCTGCATTACTAGTGAGAGGCTGGCTTCACAGACAGGGGGGAGCTGCCTGACCCTCACTCCTGACTTCCCCCATGTCCCAGCTAGTGAATGGTGTGTGGGTGAGGGGGGGGGGGGAGGATGGTGAAGTCTGAGACAGCTCCCTCCCTGCATTACTAGTGAGAGGCTGGCTTCACAGACAGGGGGGAGCTGCCTGACCCTCACTCCTGACTTCCCCCATGTCCCAGCTAGTGAATGGTGTGTGGGTGAGGGGGGAGGGGAGGATGGTGAAGTCTGAGACAGCTCCCTCCCTGCATTACTAGTGAGAGGCTGGCTTCACAGACAGGGGGGAGCTGCCTGACCCTCACTCCTGACTTCCCCCATGTCCCAGCTAGTGAATGGTGTGTGGGTGAGGGGGGGGGGAGGAGGATGGTGAAGTCTGAGACAGCTCCCTCCCTGCATTACTAGTGAGAGGCTGGCTTCACAGACAGGGGGGAGCTGCCTGACCCTCACTCCTGACTTCCCCCATGTCCCAGCTAGTGAATGGTGTGTGGGTGAGGGGGGGGGGGGGGAGGATGGTGAAGTCTGAGACAGCTCCCTCCCTGCATTACTAGTGAGAGGCTGGCTTCACAGACAGGGGGGAGCTGCCTGACCCTCACTCCTGACTTCCCCCATGTCCCAGCTAGTGAATGGTGTGTGGGTGAGGGGGGGGAGGATGGTGAAGTCTGAGACAGCTCCCTCCCTGCATTACTAGTGAGAGGCTGGCTTCACAGATAGGGGGGAGCTGCCTGACCCTCACTCCTGACTTCCCCCATGTCCCAGATAGTGAATGGTGTGTGGGTGAGGGGGGGGGGGAGGATGGTGAAGTCTGAGACAGCTCCCTCCCTGCATTACTAGTGAGAGGCTGGCTTCACAGACAGGGGGGAGCTGCCTGACCCTCACTCCTGACTTCCCCCATGTCCCAGCTAGTGAATGGTGTGTGGGTGAGGGGGGGGGGGGAGGAGGATGGTGAAGTCTGAGACAGCTCCCGCCCTGCATTACTAGTGAGAGGCTGGCTTCACAGACAGGGGGGAGCTGCCTGACCCTCACTCCTGACTTCCCCCATGTCCCAGCTAGTGAATGGTGTTTGGGTGAGGGGGGGGGGGGAGGAGGATGGTGAAGTCTGAGACAGCTCCCTCCCTGCATTACTAGTGAGAGGCTGGCTTCACAGACAGGGGGGAGCTGCCTGACCCTCACTCCTGAATTCCCCCATGTCCCAGCTAGTGAATGGTGTGTGGGTGAGGGGGGTGGGGGGAGGATGGTGAAGTCTGAGACAGCTCCCTCCCTGCATTACTAGTGAGAGGCTGGCTTCACAGACAGGGGGGAGCTGCCTGACCCTCACTCCTGACTTCCCCCATGTCCCAGCTAGTGAATGGTGTGTGGGTGAGGGGGGGGGGGGGAGGAGGATGGTGAAGTCTGAGACAGCTCCCTCCCTGCATTACTAGTGAGAGGCTGGCTTCACAGACAGGGGGGAGCTGCCTGACCCTCACTCCTGACTTCCCCCATGTCCCAGCTAGTGAATGGTGTGTGGGTGAGGGGGGGGGGGGGGAGGAGGATGGTGAAGTCTGAGACAGCTCCCTCCCTGCATTACTAGTAAGAGGCTGTCTTCACAGACAGGGGGGAGCTGCCTGACCCTCACTCCTGACTTCCCCCATGTCCCAGCTAGTGAATGGTGTGTGGGTGAGGGGGGGGGGGGAGGAGGATGGTGAAGTCTGAGACAGCTCCCTCCCTGCATTACTAGTGAGAGGCTGGCTTCACAGACAGGGGGGAGCTGCCTGACCCTCACTCCTGACTTCCCCCATGTCCCAGCTAGTGAATGGTGTGTGGGTGAGGGGGGGGGGGGGGGAGGAGGATGGTGAAGTCTGAGACAGCTCCCTCCCTGCATTACTAGTGAGAGGCTGGCTTCACAGACAGGGGGGAGCTGCCTGACCCTCACTCCTGACTTCCCCCATGTCCCAGCTAGTGAATGGTGTGTGGGTGAGGGGGGGGGGGGAGGAGGATGGTGAAGTCTGAGACAGCTCCCTCCCTGCATTACTAGTGAGAGGCTGGCTTCACAGACAGGGGGGAGCTGCCTGACCCTCACTCCTGACTTCCCCCATGTCCCAGCTAGTGAATGGTGTGTGGGTGAGGGGGGGGGGGGAGGAGGATGGTGAAGTCTGAGACAGCTCCCTCCCTGCATTACTAGTGAGAGGCTGGCTTCACAGACTGGGGGGAGCTGCCTGACCCTCACTCCTGACTTCCCCCATGTCCCAGCTAGTGAATGGTGTGTGGGTGAGGGGGGGGGGGGGAGGAGGATGGTGAAGTCTGAGACAGCTCCTTCCCTGCATTACTAGTGAGAGGCTGGCTTCACAGACAGGGGGGAGCTGCCTGACCCTCACTCCTCCGGGGTATTGTGATCTTCCTGCACACAGTGCCCTATCCCTGATACCAGGGGTGTTGTGATCTTCCTGCATGCAGTGCCCTATCCCTATTAATACCAGGAGTGTTGTGATCTTCCTGCACGCAGTGCCCTATCCCTAATACCAGGGGTGTTGTGATCTTCCTGCACACAGTGCCCTATTCCTGATACCAGGAGTGTTGTGATCTTCCTGCATGCAGTGCCCTATCCCTGATACCGGGATGTGTGCAAGAAGATCCCAACACCCCCGGTATCAGGAATAGGGCACTGTGTGCAGGAAGATCACAACACCCCTGGTATTAGGGATAGGGCACTGTGTGCAGGAAGATCACAACACTCCTGGTATTAATAGGGATAGGGCACTGTGTACATGAAGATCGCAACACCCCTGGTGCCAGGGATAGGGCACTGTGTGCAGGAAGATCACAACACCCCTGGTGTCAGGGTTAGGGCACTGTGTGCAGGAAGATCACAACACTCCTGGTATTAATAGGGATAGGGCACTGTGTGCAGGAAGATCACAACACCCCTGGTGCCAGGGTTAGGGCACTGTGTGCAGGAAGATCACAACACTCCTGGTATTAATAGGGATAGGGCACTGTGTGCAGGAAGATCACAACACCCCTGGTGCCAGGGTTAGGGCACTGTGTGCAGGAAGATCACAACACTCCTGGTATTAATAGGGATAGGGCACTGTGTGCAGGAAGATCACAACACCCCTGGTGCCAGGGTTAGGGCACTGTGTGCAGGAAGATCACAACACTCCTGGTATTAATAGGGATAGGGCACTGTGTGCAGGAAGATCACAACACCCCTGGTGCCAGGGGTAGGGCACTGTGTGCAGGAAGATCACAACACTCCTGGTATTAATAGGGATAGGGCACTGTGTGCAGGAAGATCACAATACCCCTGGTATCAGGGTTAGGGCACAAGTTCTAGTCACATTGACTGATCACATTACTTGTTTTGTCAAGCTATCAACTGTTTCCATTTCCCATCCCCCATATACTGTCAGTGGGAAACTTGGTAACATGAATAAATAAGAGGGCAGCCAATAGGAATACATATTCATTCCTAAACTGACCTTAACTGACCTGAAAAGTGTCAAATTGTATCATTTTCAGTTAGTGCGCACTAACTCTCCGTTAGTGCGCACTAATCGGAAAAAAACGATTTTTAACGATTTTTTAACTAAAAAATCGTGCCTAACACGATTTTCTTGCCCTGCCACACGATTTCTATCGTTAAGACGATATGGAAAATGATTCACATCTCTAGTATAGGGAGTGGTGGAGCAGGTTGTTGTTGGAGATGTGGACTCTTGAGCTGGCTCGAGAGTTGGAGGATCCACTGAAGGAAGGCCTACAGTGGCACTCGTAGCTGGGAAGTGGTATCATACCAGGAGACCTGACAGGAAGCCCTCGTTCTCCGCAGGTTGGGCTCTTGGGTGCTAGGGCCGGCAGGATGTAGGCGACAGTCTCCTGGCGGAGGAAGTCCAGATAGCGATCCAAATGATTTATTACATTTTTAAAAAGTTTTGGATAAGTTCTTGGTGGAGAAGTCCATTACCTGCTATTAATGAAGTTGACTTAGAAAATAGCCACTGCTATTATTATCATCAGTAGATATTATTAGCATCAGTAGCATGGGATATACTTCGTTTTTTGTTACTTATATAGGCAGAAGTCTGAAGAGGCGGTGACGGTCCAGGAGTAGAGGTGGATAGCAGAGGTGCAATACGAAGAACCAGGCCAGAAGTTGGGGCAGGCAGAAGGCAAGTGAAAGCCGGTGAGCACGCCAAGGGTCAGGACAGACAGAAGACAGGAGAATCCAGATACCAGGCCGAAGTCAGAATCGAAGAGACAACCGAAGGCAGGAGCAGGAGCGGAACCACAGGAACAGGAATGGAGCTGGAATAGGCAGGAACACGGGAACGGAGACTTGAACAAGCAGGAACACAGGAATGAAGACTGGAACAAGCAAGAACGCAGGAACAAGCAACTAGCTGCTCAGAAGAGCTGACCTGTTGCCAAGGCAAAGCAGAGAAGTCTGAAGTGGCCTTATTTAGACCTCTGCTGGTGATGTCAGGTTTGGGGCCGGGCCGAGGTTTCCTGCCGTAGGCCCTTTAAATCCCAGGCTTGTGCGAGCACACACGCCTAAGGGGGGTGGTGCCACTGAGGAGTTCGGCAGCGTCTCCCTTGTGGGGAGAATGCCCCGGCAAAGCCACGGAATGGCCTGCCCCAGAGCGAGGAAGGCCGCGGAGGGAGTCGGCGTTTGTAGGTAAGGGAAGGACCTGGCTGTGGCTGCCCGCAGCTGGGTTTCCCAACAGTTTTCTCCCATACACGATGAGGAATGGGGAAGAGCCTGTAGCTGAATTAACATGAGTTGTAAGAGAATTCGTCTTAAGGAAGACGGGTGGCCCAGTCATCCTGATGATCATTAGGGATGTGAATTGTGTGCCTGATCGTCTTAACGATCGAAATCGTCTGGCAAGAGAAGAAAATCGTGTTTGGCACGATTTTTTAGTTAAAAAATCGTTTTTTCCGATTAGTGCGCACTAACGGGAGTTAGTGCGCACTAACCATTGTTAGTGCGCACTAACAGAAAATGATACAATTTGACACTTTTCAGGTCAGTTAAGGTCAGTTTAGGAATGAATATGTATTCCTATTGGCTGCCCTCTTATTTATTCATGTTACCAAGGTTCCCACTGACAATATATGGGGGATGGGAAATGGAAACAGTTGGTAGCTTGACAAAAAAAGTAATGTGATAAGTCAATGTGACTAGAACTTGTGCCATAGCCCTGATACTGGGAGTGTTGTGATCTTCCTGCATGCAGTGCCGTATCCCTGATACTGGGAGTGTTGTGATCTTCCTGCACACAGTGCCCTATCCCTGATACCAGGGGTGTTGTGATCTTCCTGCATGCAGTGCCCTATCCCTAATACCAGGAGTGTTGTGATCTTCCTGCACACAGTGCCCTATCCCTGATACTGGGAGTGTTGTGATCTTCCTGCACTCAGTGCCATATCCCTGATACTGGGAGTGTTGTGATCTTCCTGCACACAGTGCCCTAACCCTGATACTGGGAGTGTTGTGATCTTCCTGCACACAGTGCCCTATCCCTGATGTCGGGAGTGTTGTGATCTTCCTGCACTCAGTGCCATATCCCTGATACTGGGAGTGTTGTGATCTTCCTGCACACAGTGCCCTAACCCTGATACCGGGAGTGTTGTGATCTTCCTGCATGCAGTGCCCTATCCCTAATACCAGGAGTGTTGTGATCTTCCTGCACACAGTGCCCTATCCCTGATACCGCGAGTGTTGTGATCTTCCTGCATGCAGTGCCGTATCCCTGATACTGGGAGTCTTGTGATCTTCCTGCATGCAGTGTCCTATCCCTGATACCAGGAGTGTTGTGATCTTCCTGCACACAGTGCCCTATCCCTGATACCGGGAGAGTTGTGATCTTCCTGCACACAGTGCCCTTTCCCTGATACAGGGAGTGTTTATTTATTTATTTATTTATTTGAATTTTTTCTATCCCGGCATTCGCGATGGGAATGCCGGTATAGAAAAAAATCTTCCTGCACACAGTGCCCTAACCCTGATACCGGGAGTGTTGTGATCTTCCTGCATGCAGTGCCGTATCCCTGCTCAGTGTAGGAAGCTCACAGCACCCCCGGTGCTGTGAGCTTCCTGCACTGTGTCAGACCAAGGGTCCATCAAGTCCAGTATCCTGTTTCCAACAGTGGCCAATCCAGGCTACAATTATCTGGCAAGTAATACAAAATGAAGTATATCCCATGCTACTGATGCTAATAATAGCAGTGGCTATTTTCTAAGTCAACTTGATTAATAGCAGGTAATGGACTTCTCCACCAAGAATTTATCCAAACCGTTTTTTAAAATGTAATAAATCACTACAAAAAGATCCTCTGCCAAGCTAGCATCCTGCAGTGCCTTCCTCCTGGAAGGGAGTAGGGAATGATGGCAAACACTAACCTTCCTCTATGTCAATGGTTGATAGCAGTGAGTTGTTAAAAAACTGACATCAGCTATCAGCTAACAGGATTAGAACAGATTGAATGTTTCTAATCTTGAATCAAAGCACTGTTGATACTGAAGTCTGTAATAATACAGAATTCAAACACAACAGTGAGGCAGGGTATATCCTCTATGATTGAGAGAATCCAAGTGCAAGTGAAACAGAAAATACAATAAGAAGGATGGAAAGTTCATTGATTGGCTAATTTTAAAAAAAGCTTCTCTCTGATATGTTCCCTTGATTTGTCAATTTGGTTTCCCTGACAATAGATCCTGTTTCTCCTCTGACCTCACACATGAGTCTAGGCATCAGGGCTGGTTGCTATGGAAACTCCCACATGACATGCCCAACCTCAGACTCTATCTTTTTAATGCAGCCAATGCTTTTCAATGGGGAAGCAGAAATAAATAGTAATATAGCATGTAGGATAATGAAATGATAATTATAGGTTACAATCCTCCTTCATAGCACCTTAATTAACTTGTACTTGATGTTGATGTGTATAAGTGGAATAGGTATTTACTTCTGTAAGAAATGAGATTATACATGAATATGACCTAGATTTTTTTATATGCTGTTGGTATTTGCTGTTAATTTGAATGGTGTTCTAGATTGGGAATGTGTTATGGATGTGGACCCTTGGGCCGGCTAGAAGATGGCGATGCAAATCTGAAGGGATACCCACAACGGAGTCATAGCCGGGACGCGGACTTGAACCAGAGATCCAAGAGATTCTTCACCACTGGAGATCCAAGATCCCCCCAGGAGGAGCCCTTGGGGACCCGAGCCGCTTGGACTTAGGTGCGGCCTATGGGAATGGAGGTACGAAGAGAGTCCAAAGAAGAAGTCAGAGCCAGGAGACCAACATGAACTTCACCACTGGAAGCCCGTGGTCCCCCCGGGAGGAGCCCATGAGGACCCAAGCCGCTTGGACTTAGATGCAGTCTCCGGAGGATGAGGGTCTTGAAGAAAGATCCAAATCAAGGCAGGCAGCAGAGAGGCAAGACGAGGAGGCAAACCAAGAGTCGGGGCAGGCGGCAGACAGCAGAGACCAAAGACAAACCAGAAGTCAGGACGGGCAGCGAGGCAGGAAACCAAAGAACAAGCCGAGGTCAGGAGCCAGGAAGACAAGCCAAGGGGATGCAGGAACAGGAGCAGGCAAGGACGGGCTGGAACAGAAACAAGACTGGAGCAGGACTCAGGAACACGCTGGGACAGGAACAAGCAGGAACGAAGACAGCAACTAGCAAACTCAATGAGTGAACCTCGTTGCAAGGCGAAGAAGGAGACTGTGAGCATGGTTTAAATACTTGCTAGCGTCTGACATCAGTACAAAGGAGGATTTGAATTTCCCAAGCTGGTCCCTTTAAATAAGCCGGCTTTGCGTGCATGCGCTTCTAGGGGGGGCGGAGCGCCATCATGGCAGGAAGTTCAGGAGCTCGGCGGCATCTCCTTCGTGGAGACGCCGCCATGGAAAGGCCAGGCTGCGGCCCGAATGGAGCAGTGGACTGCCGAGTGTTGCTCCGGGGCTGGCTGGAAGAAAGGTAGGGGCCCAGTCATGGTGTCCTGTGACCGGAGATCATAACAGTAACCCCCCCCCTTACACCCCCTCCTCGGAGGACCTGGTGCATTGTGATGCTCCTGGTGAAAGCGATGGAGAAGTGTTTTGACCAAGATGTTGACTGCTGGCTCCCAAGTATTGTCTTCAGGGCCACAGCCCTCCCAAGATAGCAAATACTCCCACCGATGGTGCTGGAAATGAACATCAAGAACATTGCAAACCTGATAGATGGAATCATCTTCAGCAGGAATGTTGGAAGGATCAGGAGGTTTGCAATGGAATCTTGACAGTACCAAAGGTTTAAGTAGAGATACGTGAAAAACGTAGATTTTCATTGAACTAGGAAGGCATAGGCTGTAGGAGATGGTGCCTACCCTCTCGGATACCCGGAATGGACCAATAAACCAGGGCACCAATCGCATGGAAGGGAGGCGAAGGTGAATATGCGTCATGTTTTGTTTAATCAAACCTTATCGCCAGGCTGAAATACTGGAGTGGGACGACGATGTTTATCTGCATTCCTTTTGGCAGTGGCTGCAGTTTGCTGTAGCTTGATCTGAATGGATTCCCAAAGAGAATGGAGTTGCTGTGCGTATAACTGGGCCGTGAGAGAGACGGTACAGACAAAGGGTTGACGGCCATAGACCAGTTGAAAGGGAGACTCACCTGAGGCTGAATGAACATGATTACTGTAAGAGAATTCAGCCCATGGAAGAAGGGAAACCCAGTTGTTTTGTTGGGCCCCTACGAATGTTTGAAGGAAGGTCTTTAATGAGCGATTGGTACGTTCCACTTGTCTGTTGCTTTGGGGATGAAATGCAGAAGTGAAGTCTAGGCACACTCCAAACGTTTTACAAATGGATTTCCAGTATCTAGCCGTGAACTGTGGGCCTCTGCAGAGGTGATGTGAAGAGGGAGTCCATGAGTACGAAAAATGTATTGTATGAAGAGTTGTGCTAACTCCAGCGCAGATAGAAGTTTGGGCAGAGGTACAAAATGGGCCATTTTGGAGAACCGATCCACGGTAACCCAAATGACGGTCTTCCCCTCTAAGATGATAAATTCACTATAAAATCTGTGGACAGATACATCCATGGTTCAGCAGGGATTGGTAGTGGTTGTAGAAGCCCCCAGGGATGACTGGTCAACGGCCTTTATCTGGCACACATTGGACAAGAATTAACGTAGAGATGAAAATCTCATCTCATGTGAGGCTGTTGCGTCCATCGGTCTCAGACGGCTTCAACCTCTGTGCCTCACCTTTCTTCCTGCTCTCTCCTCTAGCCTTGGGAAGATGGCTGCCGCCGTATCTTTATTCCACTCTCTCCGGCATCCCCGGAACTGCAATGACAAGGCTATCACCATGTTTCTCCTGAGGGCCTCCTAGGATGCACGCGTGCATGCCACCCACGTCTTTATCCACGTCATGGCGGGAACCTTGGGGGCGGCCCCCTCGAGTGACGTCATGCCATCCGGGTATTTAGCCTGCCCTTCGTTTGCTAACAATTCGAGTTAGCAAGGATTGGAATGCCTCCGGTCTAAGCTACTCTGCCACTTCTGTGCTGCCACTGGAAGCTCTCTCTGCCCTTCGGGGTTATTCATCTAACCTGGGTACCTGCTCCTCGGGGGCCCTATGCTTTCTTTTAGGTGCCTATCTGGGATACCAGGTACTCGCTCCTTGAGGGCCTGCTCTCCCTGCCTTGGTGCCTGCAATCCAACTACTTCTGCCTGCCGGGATCTCCATCAATACAGCTACCAACTTACAGGCCAATACAGTAAAAATCGCTGAAGAGCGGGCGAGTGCCCGCTCTCCCGGCGCGGGCACAGTCCACCCTCCTGTGCGCGCGATTCAGAAAAATAATTTATTCAAATTAAGGCCCACGGTAAAAAGAGGCGCTAGGGACACTAGCACGTCCCTAGCACCTCTTTTTGGACAGGAGCAGCGGCTGTCACCGGGTTTGACAGCTGACGCCCAATTTTGCCGATGTCAGTTCTCAAACCCGCTGACAGCCACAGGTTTGAAACCGGATGCCGGCAAAATTGAGCATCAGGTTTTTAACCCGCGAGCCACGGGCCGATTTAAAATTTTTTTTTTATTATTTTTGATTATTTTAAACTTTTGGGACCTCCGACTTAATATCACCATGATATTAAGTCAGAGGGTGTACAGAAAAGCAGTTTTTACTGCTGTGTCTGCATTGGATTTGTATTGATTGGGATGATTTCTTATATGCAACTAACAGGCGATCACCATGCTTTTGTGTCCATGATTTGGATACCATACGATAATCAAGATTGTACAACTGATTAGAAAGCACCATGTCAGAATGGATAACCAAGTTTCCATCAGAATGAGCAAAGCAGGCCTTCTTTCTTTCAATTAATACAAAATAAGAGGTATTTGCACTGCATGAATAGGGAACAGATACCATATTGATAATTACTTTTCTTACCTTTCTATGTACTTAATGATACAAATCATCTTATCTGCCTGATTAGTAATGCCTAATATATGACTGCTAGATACATTGCCTTCACCAGCAAAGATTATGACAATAAAAATTGTAGAAAATAAAAGCTGGTTACAGATTGCATTTCTTGATGCTTCCCTCAACATGCATGAAAGAGCATACAAAGGAGCTGCTCCTTTGCCATGATCATTTGTGCATGAGGTAGCGTGCATGCACATTCTAGCATGTGATGCATCCAACATCCCTTCTGGCCCTTTAATCAGCACTCCTGGTCACATCACTGAAAGGGAAACAGTGGTAGATGACAGAAGTTCTCTTACTCACAGGCTGTTGGACCCACATTTCTCAGGCAGCAGTGGCAGGTATAATTTATACTGGGTAGTTGTCACTCAGCATACTCTGGCATCCCTTCTAGCCTTTTAATTAGCACTCATGATGAGGTTACCAGGAAGGTGTGGCCAACTCAGTTCAAGTTTGGAAGAGTGAAGAGTGGTAGATGACAGTAGGGGCTTGATGGTAATGCTGGTGGTTGGCTCCCTCGATCCTCTTGCAGTAGCAGCAGGTATCAATGATTCTGGGCAGATGTCACTTAAACTCCTCCAGTGTCCCTTCAAGTCCTTTGATTATCATTTCCGATGATGTTACCAAGGAGGCGTGGCCAACTTAGTTCAAGGTTGGAAGATGACAGCAGTTCTCTTGCTCACAGGGGCTTGATAATAATGCAGGTGATCAATACTGTGAACCTGCAGAAGGTATTCTTGATACTGAGCAGGTGTCACTCTGGGTTAAACCAAGGACCATCAAGCCCAAATCCTGCCTCCAAGAGTGGCAAATCTGGGTTGCAAGTACCAGATCCCATGGAGAAAACCTATTTCCTGTTATTGGATACCAGAGATAGCAATAGCTTTCTTTCAAATACATGGCTAATGAAGTTTTATGGATTTTACTCCTGGAACTTGTTTAAACCTCTTTTAAACTTTGCTATCCTATTTACCTTGACCATGTTCACTGACAACAGATTCTACAGTTTGATTGTGCATTGAATAAAAAAGTATTTTCTATGATTTGTTTTAAATCTGCTGGTTGTTCATTTTAAGTAGTGTCCCCTTGTTTTAGTCTCTTTTGCAGGCTGAAAAGCCTTTGCCTTTGTAGTCTCTCATCATTGGTGAGCCATTCCGATAATTTCACCTTGAAATAATCATGGATTGGGAGAGGTAGGGTCATACAAATGTTAACTTCCCTCTCACTCACAGGCACACATTCATTCTCTCACACATTATCTCTCTCATATACACAGACTCCTTCTCCCTCACAGATATATTATGTGTGTGTGTGTGTGTGCGTGCCTGTGAAAGCCTATATGTAACACATAGACTCTGATAGGCACACAAACATTCACAAACAGACACACAAACATTCACAAACACACACACAAGCACACAGGCTCTCACAGACACATTCATAGGCACATAGGCTGTCACACAGACACACACACATAGGCTTTCATACAGACACGCAACACAAAAACACATAGGCTCTCAGCTCTCACACATTTGTGCTCACATAGACACATAGGCTGTCATACAGACAGACACACACATATGTGCTTAGAATGACACATAGGCCATCACACAGATACACATACACATAGACTCTCACACTCAAAAACACACATAGGCTCTCACATAAACACATAGGCATACACAGACATACACAAACACACAAATAGACTCTCACACATACACAAATAGATAGGCTCTCACACAGATACATACAGATGCTCTTTCACAGACACATACACACATGCTCTCACAGACACACACAGGTTCTCACTCATACCAACATTCAAGCTCACATATACATACAGGGTCTCCTATTGTCATCAGGCCATGGTGCGTTGAGCTCCACCATGGCCCAATGGCCTTCCTGCTTGGAGGGGGTGCGGAAGTTGTGCACGGGCATGTGTACACACACAAAAACATGGGCCTCTCCTTCAGACGCTGGCAGCCTCTCTTTTTTCAACCACCGTCAGCCTCTCCTTCAGCTGCTGGTTGGTTGAGCTCTACCAGCGGCCAGCGGCGCCTTCTTCAGTCGCTGGCAGGTTGAGCTCCACCGGTGGCCGGCGGCTCCTTCTTCAGCCACCGGTGGGTTGAAATCCACCGGTTACCCTGCATCATCTCCTGCTGCTGGCCCGCTGCCCCCCCGGGTCTGCTACCCCATGCAAATGAATGGTATGCACCCGGTCGTACTGGGCCTGGCCAGTGAGGTAATATTCTGATCAAAACCAAGGTGGGAAGCAGCAGGGAAAAAGACAGGAAGGAAGATGTATCAAATTTCAACCATTTTTTTAAACATCCCTGTAGCTGGCATCTGTCATCCTGACAGTGGGTGATGCTGACATCCATCCACTGATCAGTTTGATATGTGCAGACTCCAGGGAAGGTTGTATTTTCTGGAGCTCTTTGTAAGTGAAAGAAAACATTTAAAAAAAGAGAAAAGAAGAAGAGAGAAGAAGTTGGGCAAAAGACGGGCTTTGTTCTTCATTGCTGCAGTTCTTACTGTGTCAGAGAGATAGGCACTGGAATTGTGTTTGTTCAGTGAGGTATGGTAAAGGAGAGTAGTGATTGCCAGTGAACAGAGGGATTTTTAGTGTTTCTGTCATATTCCTGTATACTGCAATCATGTCTTGAGAATAGCCTGAGCTTGCTTAAGAACAACAATTCATTCAGTCAACTGGTTTGGGTGAGTGACAGTCTCTATTAGAGTGGTACTGGTGAATTCACTATAGAACATTAATAAATTATATTGTGTACATTGAAATCTCCAGTAACCAGAATATTAAATTCTATCATGCCACTGCAAACAAAGGGGAGAGGAGAGAAAATGGCATCAGGCCAGAAAATGGCAGGGGCAGTAAAATGGGTGTTCTTGCAAAGTTAAGTGAGCATGCCAGAAACACAACCACTGGTAGTAGTAGCAATGAGAAAAAAAGGGAACCCTGACCCTAAACTTAAAAGATTCTTTTAGCCACAAAAAGCCAGGAGAGGAAGACTCAAGCCATAAGAAAAAAAAATAGAAGAACATGTGCCTCTGCTACTTGCTCCTCGTTCTCCTGCATTGGAGCAGAGGCCAAAGGCAACAGATGCATTGGGAGGCTAGTGTAAACAGATAAAAGTCAGGGACAGAAAAAGTACAGCACTCAAAACTAGCAACTGTGTTCCTCTAAGATTACTGATTATGAAGTAATCAAGTAGTATTTGCAAAAATGTATTCAGAGGTATAATGTCTTGGATTCCCTGCATCACAGGATAATGAAGATCTAGATGTCTAAGAGAATTTGTAGCCTCTATCAAGTTAGCCTTCAATGAGGAAGTGAAGACAGAAAATGCTGATGTGAATGAGTGTATCTCCTAGGACGTACAGGCAGTGCAGCTGGGAGAGTGCGAGAGATGCTCCTGAACTTTTTTTTACCTCCCAATCAACCCTCAACCCCAATGTCAGCAGCAACATCTTCAAAGGTCTAGAAGGAAATGGAAGTCTTGTAAAACATTTGTAGTGTTTTGAGGCACTTTAAAGTGAGAGGGACCAGCGTATCACTGTGTCCATTCACAGTGGAAGGTCATCAGTCAAGGGAAGGTACTGGGGCATCTTACAAACTTTGGTATGCAACGTGACCTACAGAAATACCATTTGCTAGTATTAGTATCAAAGGAGGGTGGTAGCCCTTGCCTGAGGACCCCCTCTGCCACTAAAAGAAGGATAATACCATTTTCATCAAAGTGGACATGTACAGATTCACCACATCAGGTACAACTGGTGATCCCATAGGAACCCCAAAGCATTGTTGGTAACATTTCTTCTTAAAACAGAAAACATTTTGAATAATATAAATTCTACTAATTCTAAAATAAAATAAATTGGGAATCCTTTGTGGTTAAGACATGGTAGATAATTAGAAACACTTCCAATGCTGCTGATTGAGGAACATTTGTATATAATGATGTTAATCTATATTTACAGTTAGCTGGCTAAGTCTAGTCAGGCCAAAGAGCTGTTCTAAAGTTAGCTGGATATAGGCTTAGATTTATCAAACTGCACTAAATATTGCATGTGATAGGAAAAGGGGCATGTTTTATGGTAATAGCCTATTTATCACAATGTGTATTATCTTAGTGCTTTGCATAGGTATTACTGCAAAGTGGGTTAACTTTTTGTGGGTACTTGCATTTACCTACCTGCAAAGTATGAGAGAGTGTTCCTCACTCTGGAGGACATCAAATTTTCACAAGAGTGCACTGTTCTGTTCGTACATCTCACTCCATGTAAAAGTGGCCCCCTAAGCCCTACACTACTACCTAAACCTCACCTCGAGTTCCTAGATGGGCCTCATATAGTAGCATAAATAGCTGCTTACCATGGTGTTACCTCCAGAGGTGCTTGCTAGGCTCACATCTCCCAATAATGTGAGTGCTTGCTTTTCACTCTCAATTATAACGGGACTCTCCGGGGTTTCTTTTCCTGCTTAAGATAGAATCCTGGCAAAGTGGTTTGAATGGGTGTAGGTCGGGCTGGGGTCGAGGCATCCTGCCTTACCTTCCCCTTCCATTTAGTGTGTGGCATCCCACTGTTAGGAAAGCCACTCACAATGAATAAAAAAAGGTAAATCACAAATCTTTACAGCAAGGTATTCTTCTCCCTTATTTTAAAAACAAATTATGTGAAGAGAGAACCGAAGAGTATTGGTAATTAAATACCTCCATGGGTAGAAGATAGACCAGGGATTCTCGCCTCCTCGCCTTCGCCGGCCTAAGCCGGTCAAAGCCGCGTGCCCCTTACGGAGCGCGCGGCTTAGGCAGCACGCCAACGGCACAAGGCGCCGTCTGCCGCTTGTTTAAATAGCGGCAGACGCGGCCCGATGACATCACTTGGAGGAACGCCCTGGCAGAAACCCTCAGGGCTGTAGATAATCAACAAAAAGTCCCGAAATGAATGTCCCGGGGACTCTCTCCAAAGCGGGTAGGTTGCCAATCTCTCCGGCCTCTCTCCTCTTTCTCCCGGAGATCTTTCGTCTGCAGCTTGTTTAAATAGCAGCAGACACGGCCCGATGACGTCACTTGGAGGAACGCCCTGGCAGAAACCCTCAGGGCTGTAGATAATCAACAAAAAGTCCCAAAATGAATGTCCCGGGGACTCTCTCCAAAGCGGGTAGGTTGCCAATCTCTCCGGCCTCTCTCCTCTTTCTCCCCAGAAGAAACCTTTCTAATAACATAATCAATAGAAATAGGCAAAAAACAAGAAAAGTCACAAGGTCTTACAATTTATAAGAGTATAAATCACCATACCTTCCCTCACCATTAACCACAGATATAGCTTCTTGTAGGACAGACAAACAACCTTTGGATGCCATAATGTAACAGGATAAAAAAATAATTTTGCATGAATTTGTGCATAAAGGAGCTCACAGAGGAGCTTCTTAGTGTGCACACACCACAGCATCTCTGGCATACTCAAGACCACTTAAGTGCTACCCCAAGGAAACAAGCAATCAGCTGATGGCAGATCAGGGCTGTGTAACATCAAAGACAGATGAAGTAAAACACTGCTTTAACCACTGTCAGGCTTTCTGGGGAGATATGCACAGGGAGCAAGATAGGATCAACCTCAAGATGGTAATAGTGAATTCTGCATCGCTCAAGGCCCTTTGAACTTGGCTCAAGATTATGTCACTGTGATTGGATGTGAGGCGGGTGAGGATAGTCTTAAGAACATTAGAACATAAGAAATTGCCATGTTGGGTCAGACCAAGGGTCTATCAAGCCCAGCATCCTGTTTCCAACAGAGGCAAACCAGGCCAGAAGAACCTGGCAAGTAAGTACCCCAACCACCAAAAAGATCCCATGCTACTGATGCCAGTAATAGCAGAGGTCAACTTGATTAATAGTAATTAATGGACTTCTCCTCCAAGAACTTATCCAAACCATTTTTAACCCAGCTACACTAATTGCATTAACCACATCTTCTGGAAACAAATTCCAGAGCTTAATTGTGCATTGAGTGAAAAAGAATTTTCTCCAATGAGTCTTAAATGTGTTACTTGCTAACATCATGGAGTACCCCCTAGTCCTTCTATTATCCTAAAGTGTAAATAACTGATTCACATCTATACCTCTCATGATTCACATCAATACCTCTCATGATTTTAAACACCTCTATCATATCCCCCCCTCAGCCACCTCTTCTCCAAGCTGAACAACCCTAACCTCTTCAGCCTTTCCTCATAGGGGAGTTGCTCCATCCCCTTTATCATTTGGTTGCCCTTCTCTGTACCTTCTCCATCGCAACTATCTCTTTTTTGAGATTCGACGGCCAGAACTGTACACAGTATTCAAGGTGCTGTCTCACCATGGAGCGATACAGAAGCATTATGACATTTTCTGTTTTATTATACTATTCCCCTTCCTAATATTTCCTAACATTCTGTTTGCTTTTTTGACTGCTGCAGCACACAGAGCCAACGATTTCAAAGTATTATCCACTATGATGCTTAGATCTTTTTTTTGGGTGGTAGCTTCTAATATGGAACCCTAACATCATGTAACTATAGCAAGTGTTATTTTTCCCTATATGTAACATCTTGCACTTGTCCACGTTAAATTTCATCATGCCATTTGGATGCCAGTCTTCTAGTCTCGCAAGGTCCTCCTGTAATGTATCACAATCTACTTGTGATTTAACTACTCTGAATAATTTGTATCATCCGCAAATTTGATAACCTCACTCATCGTATTCCTTTCCAGATCATTTATAAATATATTAAAAAGCACCGGTCCAAGTACAGATCCTGAGGCACTCCACTGTTTACCCTTTTCCATTGAGAAAATTGACCATTTAATCCTGCTCTCTTTCCTGTCTTTTAACCAGTTTGTAATCCACGAAAGGACATCACATCCTATCCCATGACTTTTTAGTTTTCTTAGAAGCTTCTCATGAGAGACTTTGTCAAATGTCTTCTGAAAATCCAAATACATTACATCTACCTTTATCCACATGTTTATTAACCCCTTCAAAAAAATGAAGCAGATTTGTCTGGCAAGACTTCCCATGGGTAAATCCATGTTGAATGTGTTCCATTAAACCATGTCTTTCTATATGTTCTATGACTTCGATCTTTAGAATATTTTCCACTATTTTTCTCACACTAAAGTCATGCTCACTGGTCTATAGTTTCCAGGATTGCCCCTGGAGCCCTTTTAAATATTGGGGGTTACACTGGCCATTCTCCAGTCTTCAGATACAATGGATGATTTTAATGATAGGTTACAAATTTTAACTAATAGATCAGAAATTTCATTTTTGAGTTCCTTCCGTACTCTAGGATGCATACCATTTGGCCCCAGGTGATTTGCTACTCTTTAGTTTGTCAATCTGGCCTACTACATCTTCAAGGTTCACAGTGATTTGGTTCAGTTCGTCTGACTCATCACCCTTCAAAACCATCTCCAGAACTGGTATCTCCCAACATCCTCATTAGTAAGCACTAGGATGTGAATTGTTTTTGAACGATTAAATTATTGTCAGATAATTTTAAAATCGTCCAAATCGTTAGAGGCACGATACAATACAAAGCCCCCAATTTATCGTCAGGGGCATTTGTATTGTATCGTTAAATAGGGCGCGGGAAAACCGGCCACACCAAAACAACCCTAAAACCCACCTGACCCTTTAAAATAAATCCCCCACCCTCCCGAAACCCCCAAAATGTATTAAATTACCTGGGGTCCAGTGGGGGAGACCCAGTGTGATCTCCCACTCTCTGGCCACGGCTGCATTGAGAAATGGCGCCGGTGGCCCTTTGCCCTTATCATGTGACAGGCAAAGGTAGCGCCGGCGCCATTTTGGTTCCTGGCTCCCGACGTCACGAGTGCAGGAGATCGCTCCCGGACCCCCGCTGGACCCCCAGGGACTCCCGTATGACATAGTGAGGGCAAAGGTAGCGCCGGCGCCATTTTGAATATTGGCAATACGGTCCGCGTGCAGGAGGTCCACTCCCGGACCCCCGCTGGACTTTTGGCAAGTCTTGAGGGGGTCAGGAGGCCCCCCCAAGCTGGCCAAAAGTCCCTGGGGGTCCAACGGGGGTCCGGGATGCAATCTCCTGTACGCGTGACGTTGGGAGCCAAGAACCAAAATGGCGCCGGCGCTACCTTTGCCCTGTCACATGATAAGGGCAAAGGGTCACCGGCGCCATTTCTCAACGCAGCCGTGGCCAGAGACATCTTAAAGTTACCTGGTGGTCTAGTGGTGGTCCCGGGAGCGATCTCCCATTCTCGGGCCGTCAGCTACCACTCACAAAGATGGCGCCGGCCAGCCAGTGCTCCTACCATGTGGCAGAGGCCGGCCAATGGCACGGATACCCTGTCATATGGTAAGGGCAAAGGGCCATAGGCTCCATCTTTATGAGTGGCAGCCGACGGCCTGCGAATGGGAGATTGCTCCCAGGACCACCACTAGACCACCAGGTAACTTTAAAATGTTTTGGGGGGCTCGGGAGGGTGGGGGAAGCTAAGGGGTCATTTTTAAAGGGTCGGGTGTTTTTTTTTTTTATTGGGCCATCGGCGCCATTTTTGAGTGGCAGCCAAAATGGCGCCGATGGACCGAGAGCGGAGATCGGTCCCCACGCCCCACTGGCACACCAGGTATTCGTAAAAAGCTTTGGGAGGGAGGGGTTCGGGAGGGGTGGGGGAAGGTAAGGGAATTTGTTTTATAGGGTCGGGGGTGGGTTTAGGGCTTTTTTTGGTGTGCCGGTTTTCCCCGCCCTCCCCCTCCCCCAGATTTACGATTTTTCACGATAAATCGGGGGGAATTTCTATTGTATCGCGACTCTTAACGATTTTTGATGATTTAAAATATATCTGACGATTGTTATTAAATCGTCAAAAGATGATTCCACATCCCTAGTGTCTTACTATGGGTACCAGAATCTGAATATCGTCTGCATAGACATAAAAATTCAGATTGAGGCCTGCCTAGTAAATGACAAAACTGGCAGGAGATAGATATTGAATAAGGTGGCAGATAAAGCCGAACCTTGCGGTACACCCAGTATTAAGTTCATATCTATTGGAAACAGACTCGCCTATTTACATGAAAAGATCAATTTTGAAGAAAGGAAGACATCCATTTGAGTGTGTCTTTTGTTAAGCCAATTTCAACTTGCCTAGTTATTAAAATGTCATGATTGACAGTATCAACGCAGCTGATACATCAAGTAAAATGAGAAGATATCGCTGCCCGTTATCAAAACCTTTTAGAACCGTATCCGTAAGAGATATTAGTAACGTTTCCGATTTAAGATGCTGTCTGAAACCAAATTGATTTGGAAACAGAATATTATTATCTTCTATGTGTTCAATTAGCTGTTTATGGACAATTTATTCCAATATTTTAGACATAAAAGACAAATTAGAAATAGATCTATAATTGGATATATCGGCATCCAGGTTGGAATTTTTTAAAATGGGTTTTACGATTGCAGATTTAAGATTCTTAGGGATATGACCTTCTTTTAAAGATAAGTTAACAATCTCTGTATAGTTGGAACAATAATTGGAGCTAGAGGTTTTAAAACCGAGGGAGGAATTGGATCTAATGGGTGAATTGCAGGGTTTAAATTTTTTATAACATTTTCTATTTCACATACAGAAACTTCCTCGAAAGAAGACCATTCTGGTATGTCTCTTTTTAACATTTTAGGCTCTTGATTGTTATTATTTGGTAAAGAGGTAAGAATCTTCTCTACCTTCTCTTTAAAAAATCTCACAAAATCATTACATTTAGATTCAGTTAGAAGGGGTGCTATGATATTAAGGGCTTTAGTTAAGTTCTTGACTAATGAAAACAATGCTCAGGGGTTGTTATTAAAATTTTGAAATTTATTTTTCAAATAGGCTTTTTTTATTTCGTTAACCAGATTGTTGTATTTATTGAGTTGGGATCTGTAGATGCCTAAAGTTGTATTATTTCTTTCTTTTCTCCATTTTTTTCTAATTTCCTTAATAGAGTTTTGGCTTTGCGTATGGTATCGTTATACCATGGTTGAGAATGTTTAACAGATTTGGGGATTTTAGTTTTGAGAGGATTAATACGATCAGCGATTGTGTTTGTCATAATGGACCAAGAAGTAAAAGCATTTTGAGAATTAGATAAATCGATAGCAGGTAATTGTTCTTCGAGTTCCTTTACAAAAGCATCAATTTGAAATTTAGGGCGATAAGTAATTGGCTGTTTTACTTGAGAGATTGAAGCATTGATCAATCTACTTTGGATGGAACAATTAATCAGGAAATGATCAGACCAAGGGACTGGTACCTGAGAATAATCATGTGAATAGAGTTGTGAATAGAGTTTAGTGGATGATTAAACTTTTAATAAGGGCTGTTACAATAGTATGAATTAAATAAGAGCCTGAATGATTTTTAATGAGAAAGTGTCTCTTACTGTTAGGAAGCACTAGAAGAGTGGTTCCACTTTCCAGGGGAATGTGTGTTCTTGGACCACGACTCTTCCCCATAGGAACTCCGAAGAGATGCCACAGCAGGTGAGGCATGCCCGAGCATGGGCTGGACAGGAGAGAGGCTGGACTGAGGACAGATGACTGAAGATACTGACCCTCCTCCGGACCTGCACGATTCGGGAAGACCATCAACGCAATGGTGGTCTTATGAGCAGTCCTCAGATCGTTCCAAGCCCTTTTGGACCTTCTGCTTGGTAATGGCAAGAAGCGGCAGGCCGGATGGAGGCCAGGGCAATGAAGACCGGAACATGGAGGTTCAGATGAAGACTCAGGAATGAGGTACTTGGATGCACCAACGAGGCTCAGGAACAAGGTACTCGGAGAAAGGTTCAAGGTATTTAGAAGCGTCAGGCTAGGTTCAAAGTGTTCAGAAGACTCAAGCTAGATTCAAGGTATTCAGGAGAGTCAAGCAAAGTTCAAGGTATTCAGGAGAGTCAAGTAAAGTAATGGGTTGCGACTGCGCATCCAGGTTTGTGAATATTTTGGCCCCTTAGAACCTATTGAAAAGTTCAGAGATCAAAGGTCCTTCATGGTGATTTTGTTTAATCCGTGATAGTCTATACATGGGCTAAGAGATCCGTCCTTCTTGCCCATAAAGAAGAATCTGGTGCTGGCAGGTGATTTGGATGGCCGGATAAATCCCTTAGCCAAGTTTTCTTGGATATAGGCTGATATGGCCTAAGTTTCTGCCAAGGAAAGTGGGTATACCCTTCCCTTAGGAGGCTCGGAGTCAGGCACTAGATTGATGGTGCAATTGAAGGACCGATGAGGTGGTAAAGTGTCTGCCGCCTTTTTAGAAAATACATCCTGATAAGATGAGTAGTGTGAGGGGAGGCCTGAAAGAGAGGTGTAGTCGATAAGCAAGTTATGGGCGTTACTTTCTTTAAGCACGTCCCATGTCAGGCAGCTCCCCAATGAGACAGTTCAAGGGTGTTCCAATCGAATTGGTGTGAATGCTCCTATAGCCAAGGTATCCCGAGTACCACCGGATGTATAGCTTTATCCAGGATTAGAAAGGATATTTTTCAGAATGTAGAGATCCAGTACAGAGACGAATGGGTTGAGACGAATAAGAGACCTCACCAGGAAGTGGCTCGCAATGTATGAATGACAAAAGTATGGGTGTAGGTGTCCAGACCGTGGGAATATGTAGGTGCTCTATGAGTTGTATGAGTATGAAGTTCCCACCAGCACCAGAGTCCACTAAAGTTAGTGTTGAGAATTTGAGAATCTCGGAGATAATCGAAACTGGGAGTGTCAGTGGAGGATATGGAGAAGTTAGACCTAAGAAGAGTCCTCTGGCAGATCCTAGGTCTGCCAGTTTCCCGGACAGATGGTACAGGAGAGGACAGCATGGCCAGGTTGTCCGCAATACATGAGGAAGCCTTACCTCTTACGATGGCACCTCTCCTTAGCTGTTAAATGGCTGCTGCCTAACTGCACGGGTTCTTCCTCTTGAACACTGGATGCAAGAGGAGTCTTCAGCTGAACACAGTTTCTTACCTTTCTTGATTTTCTAATGTGCATTAGTTCTCTTTTCCTTCTGAAACATTTACCACATTCAGAGTATGTAAAGGTCTTTCCTATGCATTTCCCTTGTGCCTGTATTTCTTCCATCTGATGAGGACTTTTAGAGATAGAACAAAACTGTAGCAAGACTCGGGTACTGGAACCAGGCAGGAACTGTAGCAGGACTCGTGTACTGGAACCAGGCAGGAACTGTAGCAGGATTCGGGTACTGGAACCAAGCAGGAACTGTAGCAAGACTCGGGTATTGGAACCAGGAAGGAACTGTAGCAGGACTTGGGTACTGGAACCAAGCAGGCTCTGTAGCAGGCAAGCAGGAACCAAGCAGGTACTGTAGCAGGCAGGCAGGAATGGAGCGACGAAGCAAGGCGAGTCACTCCAGGGCACAGCGCAAGGCAAAGACTGGATGGCCTCTGATGTCAGAAACTGGGCGGAGTCACCACTGGCCGGAAACTGCCTAGAAAAGCGTCCAAGTGGCGAGCGCGCGCGCCTAGGAGCAGGGCAGCCGTGGGAGACCTCGCAGCGGAGCAGCCCCAGCGGGGATGCCGCCAAACAGGCTGCAAACTAGGCCTTTGGAAGCGGGAGCAGGTCCGGGAGCCCGGAGGTAAGGGCCTGGCCGCGGTGCTCGCGGCCAGAACCGCAACATAATCATTAACCTCCTACCACTTCCATATTAGATTTTTTGAAATATTTTTTAGAACGTTTGAAATTTCAAGTCCCAAAAATGTCATGACATCTGTCATCTTATTGGCTCAAAATTACCTTAATTGGTGGTAAACTTGTGGCTTGAAATTTCAATTTGATAATTTTTAAAGCGGTACCTTCCAACTTCCTGTGTGCTGGCTACCTTTAATGATGAATCTCGATCCCGACATGCTCGTTTTTCAGACCGCGTCTTTCCTCAGGGGAGTATCTCTATAAAAAAGCTCCAACAAGCAGGGTTATTGCCTCGCTATGATCTTTAAATTCAAGCTGCCGATGTTAAATACAATTTCTCTCTCTGTGCCATCCAACAAGGTGTCATGGAGTCTCTTTAATGCTAGAACCAGAGCATACCTGTTAACCAATCAGTGGCCTTCAAATTTAAACACACCTATCAGATCCTCTGTCACTGTATAGACCGACTGATAAACTGCCAGTTCACCTGTGTGCAGTAATACGCGTTACTCTCCTTAGTAAACGCGTTCTCTATGACGTGTCGCCTTTGATCAGACCTGACAGGAAACTGTAAAGTTGCCTGTTCTATTGATCTTTACTGACAAATCGGACCCTCAGACCGCAATAATTTACTGAGATTTTCAAGTCACCATGCACTTAGCTTTAAAATGGGGCTTCCAGTTAGCCAATATTTTAGAGCAAGACGTATAAGTTCTACAGAAGAAGGCTTTGAAGCCGAAGCAAACATTTTGCAAGGTAGATTCTGTGAGAGAGGATATCCACAGAAAGCTATTACCCGAGCATACAGAAGAGCCAAGTTCAGTGATCGCCAAGACTATTAAAATATAAACCAAGAAAAGAAGAGGCAAGATTAACATGTGTACTACAACAGTCCACAGCAGTCGGAATTATCATCACCTCAATCAAGCGACATTGGTATGTACTTACTCTTCATGATGTGTTCAAAGAACTCCCGTTGTTTGCCACCACATGGGGCAGAAACATTAGGGATAAAATAGTACATGCACAACTCAATTCTAAGGCACCAGTAGATGTATTAAAAGGTCATCAGACATGTGGCCACTGTAGTAGGTGCACTCAGGAGTGCACTCAGGAGTAGAATGGGAGGATCCAGTTACAAAATATAGAGTACGGAGAAGATCAAACACAGATTGTAATTCAAACAATGTGATTTATGCCATTGTGTGTCCATGCCCAAAGATTTATGTAGGTCGAAAAACTCACCCAATAAGAGTTAGACTGGGCGAACATAAATCAAGGTTCAATACGGCAAAAATGACGGTTCCTATGGTCCAAATTATGTGAACCCTGGTTTATATAACATGTAACTAATATAAATTCAAAAAAACCTGTTATATGGATGTCAATGATAATTGAAAATCTGAGTGTACCTTCATATGATGCTGTACGTGGTACGGCTATCGTGACTGTAAGCCTATATCAAGGCTTTAAAAATCATTAGGTACCCCAGTGTTGGATGAAGACTCTTAAAGTGTTCACTGTCCACTTTGGAATTATTACTTTGATGATGACATAAATGCCGCTGTGATAATCACTTATCTTTGGCTTGTAGTCGGTCTTGCTTCAGCCGACATCCAGATGTTTCGGAGGCTGGTTCCTTCTTCAAGGGCTGGTTGTTTACAAGAGAGACCCGTGGAACATTAGATGTTGTGGCAGTAATGATTCATCAATTGTGGACTTGTTCAATTATGTGGCGGTCCGTGAAGCTCCTTGAGAGTCTGACGGCTGCTCCTGCGGCTCAGGTTCCTATGGTCCAGCATCTGAAGGAGGAGGGCCATACTATTGCTGAATTAAAATGGACAATCTTAGAACAAATTCATATGCTGCTATGGGGTGGGGACATTGGAGCCAAATTAAATTATCGTGAGGCCTTTTAGATCTATACATTAACATCATCGGCCCCAAGAGGCATGAATGATGAGCTGAACTTGAACATTTTATTGTAGCTTATCTGGCAGTTGAATAGTGCCATCTCAGCGATGTATCCTCTGGATTGGCATCTTGTTACATTCAGGTCTGATTTGTCAATAAAGATCAATAGAGCAGGCAACTTCACAGTTCCCTGTCAGGTCCGATTAAAGGCGACACGTCATAGATAATGCATTTACTAAGGAGAGCAAACAGAAAAAATGTTTCATTTACAGTGATAGAACAGTAAGTTCTGTTCTTTACAAGCTGTTTTTTAAGCATATATTTCGGCTCCACGGTCTTCCTAGACATATTCTCTCCGACTGTGGGGTTCAATTTACTGCATGCTTCTGGAATCTCTTTGTAAGAAATTAATATTTTTTTGGACTTTACCTCAGCTTACCACCCTCAAGTCAATGGCCAAACTGAGAGGACCAACAGAACCCTTAAGCAATACATGCGAGCATACGTGAGTCTGCAGCAAGATGACTGGGCCAACCTCCTGCCTTGGGCAGAGTTTGCACTAAATTCTCATGTCTCCATTACCACGGGTTCATCGCCTTTCCAGCTGGTCTAAAGGCGCCAACCTTTGCGACTGCTTCCACTTCCACTCTCCATCGCCTCCTCGGCAGTGCAGGCAACTGCTCAGGAACTACATCAAATGTGGCAAAATATGCAACAGCTGCTTGAAAAGGCTGCTCAGATATCAAAAAGGACTTTCTATACCCATCACCGTGATGCACCCCAATTTCAACCTGGACACAAGGTATGGCCCAACACTAAATTTATTCACCTTAAGCTGCCATCAGCCCATTTTGCTCCAAGATTTATTGGACCTTTTCCAGTGTTACATTGTCTGGGACCTGTCACTTATCGGTTACAATTGCCACCATCACTCAAGATTCACAATGCTTTTCACGTTTCTTTACTGAAGCCTCTGATTCTCTCCAAATTCTCCAAGAACCAGACCCTGTTCCACTGTCTTCAGAGGCTGATGTCACTTACCAAGTTCGGGAGGTCCTAGACATCCAGAAGCATGGAAGAACATGGAAATACCTCCTGTCATGGGAGGGTTTTGGCTCTGAGGAGAACAGCTAGGAACCTATGGCTAATATCCTAGACAAGGATCTCCTTCAGCAGTTTCATGCAAACTATCCACACAAACTTAAACCACCGGGGAGGGGCCTTAAGAGGGGGGATATTGTTATGCCTGTCGGTTGCAGAAGGCAACCATGCACCATGTTCCTGCCCTTCCCGGGTCTGCTGCTGCACGGTCCTGCCTGTATCGCCACATTCCTCGGGTCTCCTCATGGCGATATGGATGCCGCTACTTCCTGCATCAATGTTGGGCCTTCCTAAGTGCACACGTGCATCACAAGCCCCACCTTTGAAGCCTCTTTGGCAGGAACCTCAGGGGCGTCTTTAGTTGATGATGTCATCGGACTCTGTACTTAAGGTCCACCTTCGCTCCCAGCAAGCAGACTTGGCAACAAGTCCCATATGAGTTCTCAACTCCTGCCTCGTGTTCCTGAACTGCTGCCAGACTTGCCATGCCTTCAGACCCTGTCTTGCACCCGCTCCTCGGGGGTCAGTGTGTGCTCCTATGGGGACTCGCTCCCCTGGCCTACCCTGCTCCTCGGGCTGGCCCTGAGCCTCTGTGGTTCTACTGCTGCCAGCTTCTACCATCCAGGTCTCTCTTGGAACACCGCGACAACCTGTGAGTTCCTCGACTGGCCTTCCCCCAGCTCCTCGGGGTTGCGCTTGCGATCTACAAAGACTGGCCATGCTCCCCTGCTCCTCGGGGTTGAACCTGTGTACTACAAAACTGTCTGTGCTCTCCCGCTCCTCGAGTCACGCATCTTTCAAGTGACTATCCTGGACCTCCCCGCTCCATGGGGCTTGTCTTGGGGTACTAGACTACTGTAAGCTGTCCCGCTCCTCGGGTTAGCCTTTCTACCAGTTTACCGGTTCACCTCTGATCTCTGGGAGGTTGTCTCCTTAAGTAGCTGAGACTTTGATGGGCTTCCTGGCCTCGTGGGATGGCCCATACCTTCTAGTCTACGCCTACTATGCAGTGGCTTCACCTCCCAGGGCTGTCTTACCAGATAACCTATGGTTTGGCTATTCCAGTACCCACCGCTCCGCGGTCTGTCTGACACTTTCCTCTCTGCAGGGTCTCACCCCTAGTTTTGTCTGCCTCTCACCCTATGAGGGTCACCTCCTGGTCCCAGGGGATCTCCCCACTACTGTGCTTGGAGCTCCCTGCAGTGTTAATACCTCGCTTCCTGACAGTGTGGACCATGGGGCTCCTCCCCCCATGCTGTAACAACTCACATCTCGGGCTAAGGGTCCATACCCACAAACCATAACAGCATGGCAGGTAGGGTTAAGGCATGTAGGCAGAGTAGTAGCAGCAATTCCTTAAAGTGGTACATTTGGGGCAAGGCAGGTGGGGGCAGAGTGGAAGCAGCAAGATCCCTAAGGTGGCACATTTGAGGCATGGCAGGTAGGCAGAACAGTAGCAGTAAAACCCCTAAGGTGTAAGGGGCATGGTAGGTAGGCAGTAGTCAGATAGTAGCAATAAGAGTCGTATGGTGGTAAAAGAAGTATCACAATTCACATCATACCTCAACATTCCAGAAATGGACCAAACATATTGTGTGTATTTGTTAACTATCTATATATTTTCTTTCTCCCATATAAAAATATTGAAAATTATATGTGAAGAGATTGGTGGTTTCATATAAGATTGGAACTGTTACCAGCCCAGTAATCAGTAGAGATGTGCATTCATTTTTCATGAATTAGGCAATGTCAATGACATTGTCTAATTCGTCATTGTTTGGCAATCGGAAAAAAAGAATCAAAATTCCACGAATTTTCGGGATAAAGTCGTTTTTTGAATTACTGCGCACTAATGGATGTTAGCGCGCATGGAATATCTGTTAGTGCACAGTCTCTGGACTTAGGGCGCAGTAAATGGCGCCACACCATACTGCGCAGTAACTCTGTATCAGTGCGCACTATGTGTATGACAGAGCGCATTGATATATGTTAGTGCGTGGTAATATAAATTGATACTAAATTGACACTTTTTGTCAATTTAAGGATGAATATGTATTCCTATTGGGTGTCTTCTTGTTATTTATTCGTTACCAAGGTTACCAACAGCCGAGGTGCTTTTTTTACAGATTGTTTTATATGGGGGATGGGGAATGGGAATGGGGGATAGAGCTATTAGCTTGACAAAAGTTCTAATCCTACTGTAGTGTGCCTGTGATTATTGTGATTATGTCATCAGTCATGTGACTAGAATTTATTTGTTTATTCTTCTGTTATCAGGCACTGGCAGACGAATTGTTTTGACTTTGCCAATCCCTGTGCTGCAGTTTAGAAAGGGGATCGTTGTTGCATTATATATGCATAACTAGCCGTTAAGCCCGTTAAAACGGGCGAGATTCCATCATTCAGACCGGCACGGTTAGAGCGCTCTGTTCTCCACAACTTCCCTTTTCCTTCCATCCCCTCCCACCTCCTCCCACAACCCCTTCCCTCTCCCAGCCCTCTCCACCACTCTTTTTTTCTTCTCCAGAACTTCTTACTCTTCCCATTGTTCAGTCATATCCTATTCCCTTTTCCTTCCCCTTCTCCCCTCTCCTCAGCCCTCCTTCACTCCCTTTTTCTGTACTCCACAACTTTACCCTCCCCACTTACTCACATCCTCTTCCTTCCCCTCCCACCTCCTCCACAACCCCTTCCCTCTCCTCAGCCCTCCTCCACTCCTTTTCGTATTCCACAACTTTATCCTCCAGACTTACTCACATCCTCTTCCTTCCCCTCCCACCTCCTTCACAACCCCTTCCCTCTCCCTCAGCCCTCCTCCACTCCCTTTTCTGTACTCCCCAACTTTACCCTCCCCACTTACTCACACTCTTCTTCCCCTCCCACCTCCTCCACAACTCCTCCCTCTCCCACCCTCCTCCACTCTTTTTTTCTTCAGAACTTTTTACCCTTCCCACTTGTTCAGTCATATCCTCTCCCTTTTCCTGCCCCACCTCACCTCCCTTTCCTTCTCCCTCTCCCTCAGCCCCTCCACTCCCTTCTCGCTAGCCACTTTACCCTTCCCACTACTCACATCCTCTTCCTTCCAGCCCGTCAGCCCCCCCCCACCTCAACCCCTTCCCTCTCCCTTAGCCCCTCCTCCCCTTTGTCTGACCACTTTACCCTCCCCATTTACACATCCTCGTCCTTTCCCTCCCACCTCCTCCCAACCCCTTCCCGCTCCTCCTCCACCCTCTTTTCTCTACTCCACTTTACCCTTCCCACTTACATCCTCTTCCTCCTTCTCATCTTCCCTATCCCCCCGCCTCAACCCTTCCCTCTCCCTCAGCCCTCCTCCCTTTTTCTTGTTCCCAACTTACCCTCCCCACTTACATCCTCTTCCTTCCCCTCCATTCCTCCACAACTGTCCTCCCTCAGCCCTCCTCCACTCCCTCTTCTTCTCTATGGCCCGCCTGACACTTAAACGCCGCCGCTGCTCCTCCATTGGAGGTCTCCGGGGGGTCTCTCTCTCGCGCGCGCGGGAGAAGCAGCGGCGGCGGCACAGACACAGAAATGGGAGGTCTCCGGGGATCTCTCTCTCGTGCGCGCGCTGCTCCACCGGGCTTGGTGATGAGGCGCGTGCGGAGAGAGAGACTTCTGGCGACCTCCCTTTCTGTATCTGTGCTGCCACCGCCACCGCCGCTTCTCCCTGCACGCGCGAGAGAGAGACCCCACCGGAGACCTTCCGTGCTGCCGCCGCTGCCGCTGCTCCTCCTCGCCGCTTCAAGAGAAGCCGTCCGCTGGGCTCCCCTCGGACCGACGTGCTCACGCATGCGCAGTAGAGCTGCTCTCTACTGCGCATTTGCGGCACGTCGGTCCAAGCCCATTTATATGGTAGATATTCATATGCATCATTTTGAATTGGCCAATTAAATTAATAGGTTTATTTCCCTCCTACTTTTAGTCACTAGCTATAATAGCTATATAATAAGGGTGCTTGCTTGTGTGTTGCTTTGTTTTGTGGGTTGAGGAGAAAACATCAGCTCTTTATTCAATCAGTCATTAGCTGCAGCTGTTGATTGATAGTTAATATTATACAGTCTTTATTGTTAAGGGGTAGCTGGCTTACCTAGCTTAGCTAGCTGATACTAGCAGCCAGTAGCCACAGTAGCCTATATTGCTAGCAGCCAGTACCACTAGCCAAAGTAGCCATAGCCACAACCAGTGAGCTTGCTAGCTAGTACTGCTACCTACTTTTTTCTGTTCTAATTGACAGGTCGATACAGTAAAGTGTGCTCCGCGGAGCGCACTGTCAGCCTGCTCTGGACGCGTGTTTTCCCTTACCCTTATTCAGTAAGGGGAGGAAAACACGCGGCCCACCCGCGGCACCTAATAGCGCCCTCAACATGCAAATGCATGTGATGGCCCTATTAGGTATGCGCGCGGGATCCAGTAAGTAAAATGTGCAGCCAAGCCGCACATTTTACTCTAAGAAATTAGCGCCGACCCAAAGGTCGGCGCTAATTTCTTCCGGCGCCAGGAAAGTGCACGAAAAGCAGTAAAAACTGCTTTCTGTGCACCCTCCGACTTAATATCATAGCGATATTAAGTCGGAGGTCCCCAAAAGTAAAAAAAAGTAAAAAATAAATAAATAATAAAATTTGAATTCAGCCCGCGGCTGTCGGGCCGAAAACCGGACGCTCAATTTTGCCGGCGTCCGGTTTCCGAGCCTGTGGCTGTCAGCGGGCTCGAGAACCGACGCCGGCAAAATTGAGCATCGGCTGTCAAACCGCTGACAGCCGCCGCTCCAGGCCAAAAGGAGGCGCTAGGGATGCGCTAGTGTCCCTAGCGCCTCCTTTCCTCGTTTGCCACCGCGTCACCTCATTTGTATACTGGATCGCTCGCACCGGCGAAGGGCCGGTGCGTGCGCCGGGAGAGCGGGCGTTCGCGCTCTCCCGCGGTTTTACAGTATCGATCCGTGAGTGAGCTCTTCGTTCGCAGCATTCCTAGCCTAGGCACCAGCACTCCAGCAGCAGTGCCTATAAAGGACAAGGTAGGTTCTTTCTGTGCATTGCAGCAGTAGAGTTTTAGTAGATTTATATTATATCATATTATATAATATTATATTTATTAATATTATATAGATGTATTAATGTGTTTAATCTACTAGATTTATTATAGCTAGCTTGGCTATTAGCTTAGTGTCACTGGCTAGTGGCTAGCTATTAAAGCCAGTGAGTCACTACTAGTTAGTATATCAATTCTACTACTTAACCTATAATTGGCCAATAGTCTAACCAATATCCTATATTATGTATCTTCTCTGTGGTCTTGGGATATATATCTAAAAATACTTTCATCTTGTCATGTTCTAGGAGCTGGCTCTTTTTTTTTATATATATGTTAGTATCGTTCCTGTTCTGTGAGTCTGATTCCAGCTCATGTCTCTGCTCTGAATGCTCTCATCCAGTTTCCATTCCTGGGGGTGGCATGTCCCAGTTCAGTAATTTTTCCCACTATGGTAGAAGACAAGTCTGTAGGGACTCTTGCTTTTTTCAGGGATTCATGTAATGTAAGTTCTTAAAGAAATATGTGGCTGGAAGTTGCAGACTTTCTCTGGATACTATCCCTTTGATGCTTGTGCTTGGCTTTAGGCTTCTGCTCCTGTGTGTGAGATTTGGGGTAAGACTTGACGTGGAAGGGAGAGGTTATTTTAGTCCAAAGAACAGAATAGGCCTGAAAAGGATAGGAAAAAATAGGAATAGGATTGCAGTGCCACAACTGCTATAACCTCAATGCTGGCTTGCATGTAGTATTAACAGAAAAGCCTAGCCACTGCCAGGAAGCTAATGTAATGAGTGAAGTATTGCAGCCTAGTTTCAGTCTGCTGCAGTTTGATGCTCTGGCCAATGTATGGTATAAATAATATAATACTGCAATTGCAATAATATATATACTATATCAAATTATCAATTGTCAGTGTCACTCACTGACTATCAATAAATAATCACTATATCCTTCTTTGTCCTGTGGTCTGGGGGTAGCCTATAGCAAATTAGCAATAGCTAATGCTATTAGCTCAATAAAGTTTTAAAAATAAATACCAAACTAATTTATTAACTTGTTTAATGTACTAGATTTATTATATACTTCTTTGACCACAGGATCATCATGCCACTACCAGTACCCTCTGGAAAAAAAATGTGGTGCTAGTGCTAGTGCTACCGGAAAGAGCTGATTGCCAGACCCTAGGAAAAAACTGCGATTTTTTGAGAAGAAAGAGGATGTAGAAGCGCAAGGAAACTTGTTGCAAGGGAAGGAATGAGCAAAATTTGAGGAAAAGGTGAAAATCTTAGATGAAAGAATGGTGCTACAGAAAGTCTTGGATGATGATGATGAATCAGATATTGAGGAGGAGGAGGAGGATGATCAGGAGTTCTTGGCTAGTAAACATTCTGAGGAGGAGGAGGAGAACACCAGCAATGACAATGTTAGTCAGATTGCAAAACCACCAATGAGAATGACTAGTACTGCTACTAGTCAGATGCAAAACAAACAACTACTGCCAGTGCCAGCAGTATTGCTGGTACCCTGTCCCCTACACCATTTGAACATCCACACGTGACTAAAACTACTACTACTACTATTACTACTAGTATGAAAATGACAACAAGTATCCAGCCTAGAGTAAGGAACAATACAAGGACATCAAAGATTTGGAATCATTATCATGTTGTGGCTGACCAGAGATTTGGACAATGTATCCATTGTAAAAAGATGGTGAGCCGTGGAAGAATTATTGGACATCTTACTAACAGCAACATGAAATATCACCTTGAAAGAGAACATAGAGCACTGTTGCTTGCAGAAGAAGCTGGTCCCACTGTGCTTGCCCAGGCTTCAAAGTAAAGCAACAGGGAAACAGCCACAGAAGGAAAGTAGTACTAAAGAAGATACAGATTATGTGCATCTGCAGAAGCAGCAGTTTTCTCCTCCTCATCCCCAGCAGCAGATGGGGTGGTGTTCTTCTGCAGTGTCACAGAGCAGGAAGCAGGCAATGTCCAATAGGGATGTGAATCGTTTTAGGACGATTAAAATTATCGTCCGATAATTTTAATATCGTCTTAAACCGTTATGGAACACAATACAATACAGATTCTAACGATTTATCGTTATAAATCGTTAGAATCGTGAGCCGGCACACTAAAACCCCCTAAACCCACCCCCGACCCTTAAATTAAATCCCCCACCCTCCCGAACCCCCCAAATAACTTAAATAACTGCGGGTCCAGCGGCGGTCCGGAACGGCAGCGGTCCGGAACGGGCTCCTGCTCTGAATCTTGTCGTCTTCAGCCGGCGCCATTTTCCAAAATGGCGCCGAAAAATGGCGGCGGCCATAGACGAAAAAGATTGGACGGCAGGAGGTCCTTCCGGACCCCTGCTGGACTTTTGGCAAGTCTCGTGGGGGTCAGGAGGCCCCCCACAAGCTGGCCAAAAGTTCCTGGAGGTCCAGCGGGGGTCAGGGAGCGATTTCCCGCCGCGAATCGTTTTCGTACGGAAAATGGCGCCGGCAGGAGATCGACTGCAGGAGGTCGTTCAGCGAGGCGCCGGAACCCTCGCTGAACGACCTCCTGCAGGCGATCTCCTGCCGGCGCCATTTTCCGTACGAAAACGATTCGGGGGAAATCGCTCCCTGACCCCCGCTGGACCTCCAGGAACTTTTGGCCAGCTTGTGGGGGGCCTCCTGACCCCCACGAGACTTGCCAAAAGTCCAGCGGGGTCCGGAAGGACCTCCTGCCGTCCAATTTTCGTCTATGGCCGCCGCCATTTTTCGGCGCCATTTTGGAAAATGGCGCCGGCTGAAGACGACAAGATTCAGAGCAGGAGCCCGTTCCGGACCGCTGCCGTTCCGGACCGCCGCTGGACCCGCAGGTTATTTAAGTTATTTGGGGGGGTTCGGGAGGGTGGGGGATTTAATTTAAAGGGTCGGGGGTGGGTTTTAGGGGGTTTTAATGTGCCGGTTTTTCGATTTTTCGATTTTTCGATTTTTCACGATTTTTAACGATTTTCACGATATTTTACCCCCCCAAACGGCAACAATACGATTCCCTCCCCCTCCCAGCCGAAATCGATCGTTAAGACGATCGAGGACACGATTCACATCCCTAATGTCCAAAGTGGGTACATGACATATTGCTGTAATGATTGCTTTGGATGATCAGCCACTGCAGATTGTAGAAAATGAGGGATTTAAGTGGATGCTCCATATTCACCCCTTACTACAAACTTCCTTCAAGAAGTACATTTAGCTGTCAGGTGCTTCCTTCTCTATACAGAAAATGTCGTGCTGAAATGCAGATTGTGATGGCAAGGGCAAAGGGGAGGAGCATCCATCTCACCACTGATGTTTGGACTAGTATGAATGCAATGCATGCATATTTGTCTCTAACAGCACATTGGTGGCAGCTGGATGAGGCATTAATACCTGTAAGCAGCATTGGCAGTGGCAGCAGTAGCACCAGCAGCTCCAAAAAGGTTTCACCAGGATACCATTGGGCTTTACTGCATGCTCAAGTGCTAGACAAGAGCCACACTTCAGAAAATATCTTACACGCAATTCAGGGGATGATGGAAAGATGGAATGGGCTCCTTAGAAGCTGTTATGATCAGAGGTGTGGACCCTTGGTCCGGCAATGTCCGATTAGGCCACCGTCGGTAGGCAAGGCCGATCCTCGGGATTGCAGGTAGGACGGAAGAAGATCTGGATGCAGGCGCCTCCTGCTGGTTGTGTAATCCAGATGCTGGCGCCTCCAGAGGGTCGAGAAAACAGTAGCTGACGCCTTCAGCGGGTCGAAGAACTAACCCCGAGGATCACTCAGAAGTCCAGTCCAGAAGTCAAGAGCCAGAGAGGTCCACAGTCAGTCCAGGGTTCGAGAGCCAGAGATGTCCGCAGCCAGTCCAGGGGTCGAGAGCCAGAGAGTATTGTCGCCAAGCCAGGGATCGAAAACCAGGAGAAACGTCAGCCGGTCCAGGAATCAAACACAGGGAAGCAAATCAGGAACCAGGAACAGAACAAACTCAGGAGCCAAGAAGTCAAGGCAAGGTCTGAGGGTACAGATCTTGCTTAAATAGTCTCCAGCCAATTAGGGTGCAGCAGGAAGGAACCAGCTCACATCCTGTGAGTGTTTTCTTTAAAATAAAGGCCAGAGCTGCCCGCGCGGCCCTAGCAGAAGTCAGGGGGCGGAGCTTAGCCGCACGGGGAGAAACGCCACAGCCATCTTGGGGCAGCAGCGGCTGCTGCCGCTGAAGGAACACATGAAGTCCGTCTCAGTGCCGACGGTCCGTCCGGCCCCTGGGGACAGCGGTAAGTCCCGGTCGCGGCTTGCCGCCAGGTAGTCATAACAGTACCCCCTCCTTTAGGCCTCCCCCTAGAAGGCTTGGGTTTTTCTGAGTGGTTGTTATGAAAATTCTTGAGAAGATCATTGTCCAGGATATTTGTAGCAGGTTCCCAGGAGTTCTCCTCTGGCCCAAATCCTTCCCACACCAGGAGATACTCCCATCTACGGCCTCGTCTCCGAACATCGAGGACCTCCCGGACTTGATATGTCGTGTCTTCCTCCAGCTGAACGTGTGGTGACACAGGAACCTTCCGAGATGGCCATTTGAGGAGCAACGGTTTCAACAGGGATACATGAAAAATCTTGTGGATGCGAAGGGAGGTAGGTAAGTGTAGTTGGTAAGTTACAGGACCTATCTGTTTAGTTACAGGAAAAGGACCGATATACCGAGGAGCCAATCTCATAGAGGGAACCCTCAAACGAATGTTTCTGGTGCTAAGCCACACCTTATCACCAGGATGAAATTGATGTGCCGGTCTCCGATGTCTATCCGCAAACTTCTTAGCCGTTAGTGCTGCTTTACGGAGCATGTGTGCACCCATAATTGCTTGAACTGTGTGGCAGTGAGTTGAGCCACCGGAGAGGGCACCGCCAGGGGTAGAGGAACCGGTGGTGTAGTTTGATAGCCAAAACAACTTGAAAAGGGGAGGATCCAGTCGATGTACATGTGTTTGTAGTTATGTGAAAACTCCGCCCACGGTAACAACGCCGCCCAGTCATCCTGTCGTGCATTAACATAAGACCGTAGGAACTGTTTGAGAGTACGATTGGTTCGTTCTACTTGTCCATTGGCTTGCGGATGGAAGGCGGTAGTGAAATCTAATGCAATGTGAAATTTGGCACAAAGATTCCACCAGTATCGGGCGGTGAATTGTGAACCTCGATCAGAAGTAATGTGCAGAGGTAGGCCATGAAGCCAGAATATATGTGACATAAATAGTTGAGCCAAACGAGGAGCAGAGGGGAAGGCGGGCAGGGGTGTAAAATGAGTCATTTTAGAGAAACGATCAATCACCACCCAGATAACTGTGTGTCCTTCAGAAGCAGGTAAATCAACCACAAAGTCGGTGGAGATATGAGTCCAAGGTTTGGTCGGTGCCGGCAATGGTTGTAGTCGCCCCCTCGGCCTCTCCACCGGATTCTTATGTTGGGCACAAACGGGACAGGAGTCTACGTATGCACGAATGTCTTTGCACATCCCCGGCCACCAGTAGAATCGTTGAAGAAGGTCCTGTTCTCTTACGTCCAGGATGTCCAGCGAATTGGGAATCATGTCCCCATTTCAGTACCCTTTTGCGGAGTCTGCTGGGAACCACGGTTTTCCCCATCGAAGCAGAGAAGGTAGCTGCAAGGATGATATGGCTGGATCGATGTATTCTGCAAAGCCTCTTCTCCATCCTCGCAGACAAAGGAACGGGATAGTGCATCTGCCTTGATATTCTTGCTTGCAGGTCGATACCGGAGTTCAAAATCAAAACGTGAAAAAAATAATGCACAGCGAGCTTGCCGTGGGTTAAGACGTTGAGCTTGTTGTAGGTAAATCAGATTCTTGTGATCTGTAAAGATAGTGATTCTGTGCTGGGCCCCCTCCAGCCATTGTCGCCATTCTTCCAATGCGAGTTTAATGGCCAATAATTCTTTGTCGCCAATAGCATAGTTGCGCTCAGCAGAAGAAAAATTTCCTTGAAAAATATGAACAGGGATGAGACGTACCCTTAGCATCATTCTGACTTAATACTGCTCCTACTCCCTCGGTGGATGCATCGACTTCAACAGTAAATGAGCGACTTGGGTCAGGATGGCGGAGACAGGGCTGTTGTAAAAATGAGTCCTTAAGAGCCTGAAATGCTTCCTCTGCGGCTGTGGGCCAATTGGTGATATTAGCTCCTTTACGTGTGAGTGCAGTGAGTGGTGCAGATAATTTGGAAAAGTCCTTAATGAAATGTCGGTAGTAATTGGCAAAACCAAAAATCTCTGCAAGGCCTTTAGACCCTTCGGTTGAGACCACTCTTGTATGCTTTTTATTTTAGTTGGGTCCATTTGGAAACCTCGTTTAGAAATAATGTAACCCAGGAACGGCAAAGACTCTGTTTCAAAAACGCATTTCTCCAGTTTAGCATATAACCGATGGTCCCTGAGTTATTGTAATACTTGTAACACATGTTGGCGATGAGTTAGTAGGTCCTTGGAAAAATCAGAATGTCATCAAGATATACCACAACGCAGGTATACAACAGGTCTCTAAAGATTTCATTAATAAAATTTTGAAAAACCGCAGGAGCATTAGTTAAACCAAACAGCATTACCAAGTACTCATAGTGTCCATCTCTGGTGTTGAAAGCAGTTTTCCATTCACCCCCTTCTTGAATTCATACCAAATTGTACGCACCACGGAGATCCAACTTGGAAAAAATTTGAGCTGCTTGCAGACGGTCAAATAATTCCGCATTGAGAGGCAAGGGATATCGATCCTTGATGGTAATAGCATTGAGTCCTCGATAGTCGATGCAAGGGCGTAAAGTCCCATTTTTTTCTCCACAAAGAAAAATCCAGCCCCCGCAGGCGAGGTGGATCACCGGATAAATCCTTTTTGTAGATTGTCCTGAATATATTCAGACATAGCTCGAGTTTCGGCAGCAGACAAGGGGTAAACTTGCCCACGTGGGGGTGTGGAACCAGGAACCAACTTGATTGCGCAGTTGAACGCCCGATGAGGTGGCACGGCATCGGCCGCTTTCTTAGAGAATATGTCTGCAAATTGTTTATAAGGAGTGGGTAATTCCCCCAGAATTGAGGCACAGATGTAATTGGAAGCGGAACCTGTGTCCTTCAAACAAGTCCCAGAACATTCAGGACCCCATTGTGTCAGCCGTAAGGAAGCCCAATCGAATTGGGGGTTATGGCGTTGCAACCAAGGTATGCCCAACACCCCAGGGTGAATGGCTCTCTCGAGGACATAGAAGGTAATTTGTTCAGAATGGTCTGGTGCAATATAACAGTCCAGTGGTTCCGTCTGATGCGTAATCCTTCCGGGTAAAGGTTCCCCGTGGATGGAGGAAATGACTAGAGGTTTTTGACAAAGTAGGACTGGGATGTGGAGTTTATCCACAAGTTTTTGCAAGATGAAATCTCCTCCGCTCCTGAATCCACCAATGCCAGGGTGGTAAACTCCCGTCCGTTCATACGAAGAGTTACTGGTAGAGTGAGTGGGGGTTTTGGAGAAGAAAGGCCCAGGGAAACGCCTCCCAAAGTTCCTAGGCTTTGAAGTTTCCTGGACGAATAGGGCAGTTTGCTAAACGATGTCCGTAACCACCACAATACAAGCAAAGACCAGATCTGCGCCGTCTCAAGCGTTCCTCCGGTGTCAACGGACCCCTTCCGAGCTGCATAGGTTCGTCCCTCAGACCCTCACCGGTAGGGGTTTCCCGAGGAGTCGTAGTGGCGGGCAGAGGGACCTGGGAAAACATAGACCGTCTCCTCCAGTTACCACCCTCTCGTGCTCTCTCTTGTAGCCGACGGTCAATCCTGGTGGCCAATTCAATGGTGCCATTTAAGGAAGATGGAAGTTCTCGAATGGCCAACTCATCTTTGATTTTTGCAGTAAGTCCTTCTAAATAAATGGTCCGAAGAACGCTCTCCTCCCAATGGAGTTCGTTGGCTAAAGTACGAAAATCGATATTATAATCCATGAGAGAATGTCCTCCTTGACGGAGATGAAGTAAATCTGTAGCGGCAGCAGCTTGTTTTCCAGGTTCCTCGAAGGTAGTCCGAAATAGTTCAATAAACTGAGAATAGTTCTGCAACACTAGATCCGACCATTGCCATAATGGAGAGGCCCAGGTGAGAGCCTTGCCTTCCAACAAGGACAGAATGTATGTGGTTTTGGTGACGTCATCTGGAAAGAAGGGTGATTGTAGTCGGAAATGCATCGTGCACTGATCCAGGAAACCCAGGCAGAGACGAGGATCTCCGGCGTATCGTGGTGGTGCTGGAAGTGGAAGAACTGGACGGAAGCTGCTCTGTGCTGGGAGTGGAATTGGTATAACCGATAAGCTGTGGCAGACATACCAGGCTGGTTGGCCACTACCGCATCTAGCCGAGCGTTGAGCCGCTCCATGGAGGCAGCCATGGATTCGAGCATGCTCTGTTGCTCCATGATTTTCTGGGCCAGGCCTGGAATGGCTCGTAAAGCTGAGGCCTCTGCCGGGTCCACGGCCTTGACTTGCTGTTATGATCAGAGGTGTGGACCCTTGGTCCGGCGATGTCTGATTAGGCCACCGTCGGTAGGTGAGGCCGATCCTTGGGATTGCAGGTAGGATGGAAGAAGATCTGGATGCAGGCGCCTCCTGCTGGTCATGTAATCCAGATGCTGGCACCTCCAGCGGGTTGAGAAAACAGTAGCTGATGCCTTCAGCGGGTCGAAGAGCCAACCCCGAGGATCCCTCAGAAGTACAGTCCAGAAGTCGAGAGCCAGAGAGGTCCGCAGCCAGTCCAGGGGTCGAGAGCCAGAGATGTCCGCAGCCAGTCCAGGGGTCGAGAGCCAGAGAGTATCGTTGCCAAGCCAGGGATCGAAAACCAGGAGAAACGTCAGCCGGTCCAGGAATCAAACACAGGGAAGCCAATCAGGAACCAGGAACAGAACAAACTCAGGAGCCAAGAAGTCAAGGCAAGGTCTGAGGGTACAGATCTTGCTTAAATAGTCTCCAGCCAATTAGGGTGCAGCAGGAAGGAACCAGCTCACATCCTGTGAGTGTTTCTTTAAAATAAGGCCAGAGCCGCCCGCGCGGCCCTAGCAGAAGTCAGGGGACGGAGCTTAGCCACGCGGGGAGAAACGCCGCGGCCATCTTGGGGCAGCAGCGGCTGCTGCCGCTGAAGGAACACATGAAGTCCGTCTCAGTGCCGACGGTCCGTCAGGCCCCTGGGGACAGCGGTAAGTCCCGGTCGCGGCTTGCCGCGGCCGGTAGTCATAACAGAAGCAGTGATATGGAATGCTTAAATGGATATTTCATTACTGACAATGATTCCAATATTATTAAGGCTCTGGCTGATGGTGGATTCAAGGGCATCCGATGCTTTGCACATACCCTGCATCTGATAGTGAGGGATGCTTTGGGGCTTAGTGGCAAGGAAGGTGGTACTAGTTGTAGTAGTCAACTCCTGAAGCGGTTGATTGAAAAGTGTCGCAAAATAGCTGGGCATTTCAACCGCAGTGTAAAAAGTGGGAAGCAACTCAGAAAGAGGCAAATAGCAGTTGACGCACCTTTGCACAACCTTCTTCAGGATGTGCCTACAGATGGAATTCCACCTATCTTATGTTGGAGAGGTTGTCTGAACAGCAGACACCTCTTCATGATTTGGCAATGGCAACTGAAATTGGATTGGAAAATCCTCTTGGATGTCAGGACTGGACAAACATTGCACTGATGGTGCTTGTCCTCAAGCCTTTCAAAGTATATACTGATGCATTGAGTTCAGCTACTGCCACTTTGGGTGGTGTCATCCCTGTAATAAACTATCTGGAGGAGGTATTAGAGGAATTTCTGCATCAGCCAGATTTCTCTAAGGAAGTGTTATTGCTTGTTAAATGCTTAAAAGAGCAAGTTGAAAAAAGATTGAAACCTCTCATGCAAAGGGATTTCTATATGTTAGCCACGATGTGTGACCCACGTGTGAAAGGCAGTATTGCTCTCAAGAACAATGCTCTTATACATTGGAAAAAAAAGTTGATTACAATGGTTGAAAGCATAATGTCAAACAGGGTCTGTTCCACTGGTAATAATGAAAAAGAATTAGTATCATCCTCTCAGTCTCCAACTCCATCCTGCTCAAGTACTAGTATCATCAGCTGCTCCCCTACCCCTTCCATGACACATCAAATTATTAGTCATTCCAAGTTTAATGAACTGGCTGCCATGTCACAAGCAATCGCATCAGCTGTTGGCAGAAGAGTGACTACTGAGTCCTACCTGCAGGAGAATGTTTCAGAAGTGCATGTTAAGAGTTTTCTGTCTGAGCCAATTCAGAGCATGGACTCAGAGCCCTTGAGATATTGGGCACAGAAAGCTTCAATGTGGCCTGATCTTGCAATACTAGCACAGCACTTTCTTTCCTACCCGCCAACCAGTGTGCAGAGTGAAAGAGTATTTTCAATGACAGGGAACATATTGAGTCCACACCGTGCACGTTTGTCTCCAGACTTAGTTGAGCAATTGGTTTTCATCAAAACGAACTTTCCACTGCTTGGGTATCCGGACTTTCCCTGTGACTGGGAGGAGTGAGCCTCTTGTCGAGGCCCGAGATCCAAGGTCAAGGGCTGGAAGAGAGGCTTGGCTCTATGCAGCTGTGCTCCCCGCATCGCTCGCTGGGGTGCCCGGCAGTGCCGCTACCACTACACTGCCGCTGCTGCCTCTTGTGGCCCCCAGGAGAAGCCAGTCCGGGAGTCACAAGACATGAACACTCTGTCCTGCTGTATCCCCGACACAGGCTTCTCACTCCCAGGCTCCTTTCCCCCAGTGTCCACCTCTGAGGCAGGCAAGTCCTCGCTGGGTTCCTCTGCCTCAGCGTCCATCTCCGACAGCATGATTGTGTGAATGAAGTATGAAAGAATTTCAGGCCAATACAATATTAAATTGCACTTACAGTGCACAGAGAGGTTGCTAGCTAAGTAGCTAGTGGCTACCTACTAATTTGATATTATTATTAATAGCTACTATTAGTAGTAGCTAGCTATACCTGTTACTGTTATATCCCACTACTGTAACAATATATTGATTAAAAAAATATATACAAACACCCTTGAGTGTGTGTGTAGCTGTGTACTGGTAATGTATGCAGAGATTGCAGAATAGAATAGATACACTTTGATACCAAAATTTTCCATGTGTCCTAGGAGCCCATTTAAAGCAGAGAATGTATTTTAATGCCTGTAATTCTGCCAGTCCCAGTATTGTTGTTCATAGCAATACTAAGTAATAGTAAAGTACTAACAGACTACAGTAACTAACTACTACTAGTACTAGGACTAAGAAATCAGAATCAT